>NC_047156.1:26524364-27129503 GCF_009819705.1 Hippoglossus hippoglossus | reverse complement strand
CTCTACCTCAACCAGAAGTACCAAAAATACCTCCATCTTTTTCCCAACTGCTGACTGCACAAAGGGCCTATGCTGAAATTTACACTAAAAAGGGCAACTGTTTGGGCCCCTTAGCAGTTAGAGGTCTGAAATTTTGCACGAGCTCTTCCCTGGGGCCCTTGGTGGCACAGCCCGGATGTCAAAGTTCTACCAGTTCCAGGTCCAAAGATGTTTGCAGTTCGGGCCCCGAGACACACAGGGGCCCCAAAATCTCAGCAGAGCGTCAACCTGTCACCCAGGAGGTGCATGCAAAATTTGGTGCCTCTACCTCAACCAGACATACCAAAAATACCTCCATCTTTTTCCCAACTGCTGACTGCACAAAGGGCCTATGCTGAAATTTACAATAAAAAGGGCAACTGTTTGGGCCCCTTAGCAGTTAGAGGTCTGAAATTTTACATGAGCTCTTCCCTGGGGCCCTTGGTGGCTCAGCCCGGTTTTCAAAGTTCTGCCCGTTACAGGTCCAAAGATGATGCCAGAGGCCAGTTGATCCTGAAATCCACACAGGTGCAGTTCAGGCCCCGAACCACCCAGGGGCCCCAAAATCTCAGTAGAGCGTCAACCTGTCACCCAGGAGGTGCATGACAAATCTTGTGCCTCTACCTCAACCAGAAGTACCAAAAATACCTCCATCTTTTTCCCAACTGCTGACTGCACAAAGGGCCTATGCTGAAATTTACACTAAAAAGGGCAACTGTTTGGGCCCCTTAGCAGTTAGAGGTCTGAAATTTTGCACGACCTCTTCCCTGGGGCCCTTGGTGGCACAGCCCGGATTTCAAAGTTCTACCAGTTCCAGGTCCAAAGATGTTTGCAGTTCGGGCCCCGAGACACCCAGGGGCCCCAAAATCTCAGCAGAGCGTCAACCTGTCACCCAGGAGGTGCATGCAAAATTTGGTGCCTCTACCTCAACCAGAAGTACCAAAAATACCTCCATCTTTTTCCCAACTGCTGACTGCACAAAGGGCCTATGCTGAAATTTACACTAAAAAGGGCAACTGTTTGGGCCCCTTAGCAGTTAGAGGTCTGAAATTTTGCACGAGCTCTTCCCTGGGGCCCTTGGTGGCACAGCCCGGATTTCAAAGTTCTACCAGCTCCAGGTCCAAAGATGTTTGCAGTTCGGGCCCCGAGACACCCAGGGGCCCCAAAATCTCAGCAGAGCGTCAACCTGTAACCCAGGAGGTGCATGCAAAATTTGGTGCCTCTACCTCAACCAGACGTGCCAAAAATACCTCCAACGTTTTCCCAACTGCTGACTGCACAAAGGGCCTATGCTGAATGGACATGTATACATGGAATTTGGAATATAAATTGTGGTATGGAGAACTTTAACAGTGTGAGTGAGGAATTGTAATGTGGTGATTGTATGTCAGCCTTTTTTTGTTTGCTCATAGATAGAAGTCCCTAATTTTGTACACATAAACCTTAAAAGGGTCTGAGTACAACATATTGACACCAAGGTTTTCAAAGTTCTGCCAGTTCCAGGTCCAAAGATGATGCCAGCGGCCAGTTGATCCTAAAACACACAAAGGTGCAGTTCGGGCCCCGAGACACCCAGGGGCCCCAAAATCTCAGCAGAGCATCAACCTGTCACCCAGGAGGTGCATGCAAAATTTGGTGCCTCTACCTCAACCAGACATACCAAAAATACCTCCATCTTTTTCCCAACTGCTGACTGCACAAAGGGCCTATGCTGAAATTTACAATAAAAAGGGCAACTGTTTGGGCCCCTTAGCAGTTAGAGGTGTGAAATTTTACACGAGCTCTTCCCTGGGGCCCTTGGTGGCTCAGCCCGGTTTTCAAAGTTCTGCCCGTTACAGGTCCAAAGATGATGCCAGAGGCCAGTTGATCCTGAAATCCACACAGGTGCAGTTCAGGCCCCGAACCACCCAGGGACCCCATATTCGCAGCAGAGCTTAAGCCCGGCACCCAGGAGGTGCATGACAAATCTTGGGCCTCTACCTCAACCAGAAGTACCAAAAATACCTCCATCTTTTTCCCAACTGCTGACTGCACAAAGGGCCTATGCTGAAATTTACACTAAAAAGGGCAACTGTTTGGGCCCCTTAGCAGTTAGAGGTCTGAGATTTTGCACGAGCTCTTCCCTGGGGACCTTGATGGCACAGCCCGGTTTTCAAAGTTCTACCAGTTCCAGGTCCAAAGATGATGCCAGAGGCCAGTTGATCCTAAAACACACAAAGGTGCAGTTCGGGCCCCGAGACACCCAGGGGCCCCAAAATCTCAGCAGAGCGTCAACCTGTCACCCAGGAGGTGCATGCAAAATTTGGTGCCTCTACCTCAACCAGAAGTACCAAAAATACCTCCATCTTTTTCCCAACTGCTGACTGCACAAAGGGCCTATGCTGAAATTTACACTAAAAAGGGCAACTGTTTGGGCCCCTTAGCAGTTAGAGGTCTGAAATTTTGCACGAGCTCTTCCCTGGGGCCCTTGGTGGCACAGCCCGGTTTTCAAAGTTCTACCAGTTCCAGGTCCAAAGATGATGCCAGCGGCCAGTTGATCCTAAAACACACAAAGGTGCAGTTCGGGCCCCGAGACACCCAGGGGCCCCAAAATCTCAGCAGAGCGTCAACCTGTCACCCAGGAGGTGCATGCAAAATTTGGTGCCTCTACCTCAACCAGAAGTACCAAAAATACCTCCATCTTTTTCCCAACTGCTGAATGCACAAAGGGCCTATACTGAAATTTACACTAAAAAGGGCAACTGTTTGGGCCCCTTAGCAGTAAGAGGTCTGAAATTTTGCACGAGCTCTTCCCTGGGGCCCTTGGTGGCACAGCCCGGATTTCAAAGTTCTACCAGCTCCAGGTCCAAAGATGTTTGCAGTTCGGGCCCCGAGACACCCAGGGGCCCCAAAATCTCAGCAGAGCGTCAACTTGTAACCCAGGAGGTGCATGCAAAATTTGGTGCCTCTACCTCAACCAGAAGTACCAAAAATACCTCCATCTTTTTCCCAACTGCTGACTGCACAAAGGGCCTATGCTGAAATTTACACTAAAAAGGGCAACTGTTTGGGTCCCTTAGCAGCTAGAGGTCTGAAATTTTGCAAGAGCTCTTCCCTGGGGCCCTTGGTGGCTCAGCCCGGTTTTCAAAGTTCTGCCAGTTACAGGTCCAAAGATGATGCCAGAGGCCAGTTGATCCTGAAATCCACACAGGTGCAGTTCAGGCCCCGAACCACCCAGGGGCCCCAGATTCGCAGCACAGCGTCAACCTGGCACCCAGGAGGTGTATGTTTTTTTGACTGAATGGAGAATTTCAGTGTGAAGGCCATATAAAGCCATCTATGAGAATCTGGAAGTACTTCAAATGCTGATATTTCAAAGAGAGAGGGAGAGAGTGGGCTGATTTCCAATACAAATGGAAGCTTATAGAGTGCTGCTTCAAAGACAGGTGGCTACACCACTGTAGGTACATGTGAGGATGAGATATTAAGGAAGGAAATAATTCCTCACCCTAACCCTAACCCTATAGATGAGAATCTGGAATTCCAAATTCCAATTCCACATTCCAATTCCACATTCCACATTCCACATTCCAAATTCCACATTCCAAATTCCAAATTCTCATCTTAACATGTATACATGGAATTTGGAATATAAATTGTGGTATGGAGAACTTTAACAGTGTGAGTGAGGAATTGTAATGTGGTGATTGTATGTCAGCCTTTTTTTGTTTGCTCATAGATAGAAGTCCCTAATTTTGTACACATAAACCTTAAAAGGGTCTGAGTACAACATATTGACACCAAGGTTTTCAAAGTTCTGCCAGTTCCAGGTCCAAAGATGATGCCAGCGGCCAGTTGATCCTAAAACACACAAAGGTGCAGTTCGGGCCCCGAGACACCCAGGGGCCCCAAAATCTCAGCAGAGCGTCAACCTGTCACCCAGGAGGTGCATGCAAAATTTGGTGCCTCTACCTCAACCAGACATACCAAAAATACCTCCATCTTTTTCCCAACTGCTGACTGCACAAAGGGCCTATGCTGAAATTTACAATAAAAAGGGCAACTGTTTGGGCCCCTTAGCAGTTAGAGGTCTGAAATTTTACACGAGCTCTTCCCTGTGGCCCTTGGTGGCTCAGCCCGGTTTTCAAAGTTCTGCCAGTTACAGGTCCAAAGATGATGCCAGAGGCCAGTTGATCCTGAAATCCACACAGGTGCAGTTTGGGCCCCGAACCACCCAGGGACCCCATATTCGCAGCAGAGCTTAAGCCCGGCACCCAGGAGGTGCATGACAAATCTTGGGCCTCTACCTCAACCAGAAGTACCAAAAATACCTCCATCTTTTTCCCAACTGCTGACTGCACAAAGGGCCTATGCTGAAATTTACACTAAAAAGGGCAACTGTTTGGGCCCCTTAGCAGTTAAAGGTCTGAGATTTTGCACGAGCTCTTCCCTGGGGCCCTTGGTGGCACAGCCCGGTTTTCAAAGTTCTACCAGTTCCAGGTCCAAAGATGATGCCAGCGGCCAGTTGATCCTAAAACACACAAAGGTGCAGTTCGGGCCCCGAGACACCCAGGGGCCCCAAAATCTCAGCAGAGCGTCAACCTGTCACCCAGGAGGTGCATGCAAAATTTGGTGCCTCTACCTCAACCAGAAGTACCAAAAATACCTCCATCTTTTTCCCAACTGCTGAATGCACAAAGGGCCTATACTGAAATTTACACTAAAAAGGGCAACTGTTTGGGCCCCTTAGCAGTAAGAGGTCTGAAATTTTGCACGAGCTCTTCCCTGGGGCCCTTGGTGGCACAGCCCGGATTTCAAAGTTCTACCAGCTCCAGGTCCAAAGATGTTTGCAGTTCGGGCCCCGAGACACCCAGGGGCCCCAAAATCTCAGCAGAGCGTCAACGTGTAACCCAGGAGGTGCATGCAAAATTTGGTGCCTCTACCTCAACCAGAAGTACCAAAAATACCTCCATCTTTTTCCCAACTGCTGACTGCACAAAGGGCCTATGCTGAAATTTACACTAAAAAGGGCAACTGTTTGGGTCCCTTAGCAGCTAGAGGTCTGAAATTTTGCAAGAGCTCTTCCCTGGGGCCCTTGGTGGCTCAGCCCGGTTTTCAAAGTTCTGCCAGTTACAGGTCCAAAGATGATGCCAGAGGCCAGTTGATCCTGAAATCCACACAGGTGCAGTTCAGGCCCCGAACCATGCAGGGGCCCCAGATTCGCAGCACAGCATCAACCTGGCATCCAGGAGGTGTATGTTTTTTTGACTGAATGGAGAATTTCAGTGTGAAGGCCATATAAAGCCATCTATGAGAATCTGGAAGTACTTCAAAGGCTGATATTTCAAAGACAGAGGGAGAGAGTGGGCTGATTTCCAATACAAATGGAAGCTTATAGAGTGCTGCTTCAAAGACAGGTGGCTACACCACTGTAGGTACATGTGAGGATGAGATATTAAGGAAGGAAATAATTCCTCACCCTAACCCTAACCCTATAGATGAGAATCTGGAATTCCAAATTCCAATTCCACATTCCAATTCCACATTCCACATTCCAAATTCCACATTCCAAATTCCACATTCCAAATTCCAAATTCTCATCTTAACATGTATACATGGAATTTGGAATATAAATTGTGGTATGGAGAACTTTAACAGTGTGAGTGAGGAATTGTAATGTGGTGATTGTATGTCAGCCTTTTTTTGTTTGCTCATAGATAGAAGTCCCTAATTTTGTACACATAAACCTTAAAAGGGTCTGAGTACAACATATTGACACCAAGGTTTTCAAAGTTCTGCCAGTTCCAGGTCCAAAGATGATGCCAGCGGCCAGTTGATCCTAAAACACACAAAGGTGCAGTTCGGGCCCCGAGACACCCAGGGGCCCCAAAATCTCAGCAGAGCGTCAACCTGTCACCCAGGAGGTGCATGCAAAATTTGGTGCCTCTACCTCAACCAGACATACCAAAAATACCTCCATCTTTTTCCCAACTGCTGACTGCACAAAGGGCCTATGCTGAAATTTACAATAAAAAGGGCAACTGTTTGGGCCCCTTAGCAGTTAGAGGTGTGAAATTTTACACGAGCTCTTCCCTGGGGCCCTTGGTGGCTCAGCCCGGTTTTCAAAGTTCTGCCCGTTACAGGTCCAAAGATGATGCCAGAGGCCAGTTGATCCTGAAATCCACACAGGTGCAGTTCAGGCCCCGAACCACCCAGGGACCCCATATTCGCAGCAGAGCTTAAGCCCGGCACCCAGGAGGTGCATGACAAATCTTGGGCCTCTACCTCAACCAGAAGTACCAAAAATACCTCCATCTTTTTCCCAACTGCTGACTGCACAAAGGGCCTATGCTGAAATTTACACTAAAAAGGGCAACTGTTTGGGCCCCTTAGCAGTTAGAGGTCTGAGATTTTGCACGAGCTCTTCCCTGGGGACCTTGGTGGCACAGCCCGGTTTTCAAAGTTCTACCAGTTCCAGGTCCAAAGATGATGCCAGCGGCCAGTTGATCCTAAAACACACAAAGGTGCAGTTCGGGCCCCGAGACACCCAGGGGCCCCAAAATCTCAGCAGAGCGTCAACCTGTCACCCAGGAGGTGCATGCAAAATTTGGTGCCTCTACCTCAACCAGAAGTACCAAAAATACCTCCATCTTTTTCCCAACTGCTGACTGCACAAAGGGCCTATGCTGAAATTTACACTAAAAAGGGCAACTGTTTGGGCCCCTTAGCAGTTAGAGGTCTGAAATTTTGCACGAGCTCTTCCCTGGGGCCCTTGGTGGCACAGCCCGGCTTTCAAAGTTCTACCAGTTCCAGGTCCAAAGATGATGCCAGCGGCCAGTTGATCCTAAAACACACAAAGGTGCAGTTCGGGCCCCGAGACACCCAGGGGCCCCAAAATCTCAGCAGAGCGTCAACCTGTCACCCAGGAGGTGCATGCAAAATTTGGTGCCTCTACCTCAACCAGAAGTACCAAAAATACCTCCATCTTTTTCCCAACTGCTGAAAGCACAAAGGGCCTATACTGAAATTTACACTAAAAAGGGCAACTGTTTGGGCCCCTTAGCAGTAAGAGGTCTGAAATTTTGCACGAGCTCTTCCCTGGGGCCCTTGGTGGCACAGCCCGGATTTCAAAGTTCTACCAGCTCCAGGTCCAAAGATGTTTGCAGTTCGGGCCCCGAGACACCCAGGGGCCCCAAAATCTCAGCAGAGCGTCAACTTGTAACCCAGGAGGTGCATGCAAAATTTGGTGCCTCTACCTCAACCAGAAGTACCAAAAATACCTCCATCTTTTTCCCAACTGCTGACTGCACAAAGGGCCTATGCTGAAATTTACACTAAAAAGGGCAACTGTTTGGGTCCCTTAGCAGCTAGAGGTCTGAAATTTTGCAAGAGCTCTTCCCTGGGGCCCTTGGTGGCTCAGCCCGGTTTTCAAAGTTCTGCCAGTTACAGGTCCAAAGATGATGCCAGAGGCCAGTTGATCCTGAAATCCACACAGGTGCAGTTCAGGCCCCGAACCACCCAGGGGCCCCAGATTCGCAGCACAGCGTCAACCTGGCACCCAGGAGGTGTATGTTTTTTTGACTGAATGGAGAATTTCAGTGTGAAGGCCATATAAAGCCATCTATGAGAATCTGGAAGTACTTCAAATGCTGATATTTCAAAGAGAGAGGGAGAGAGTGGGCTGATTTCCAATACAAATGGAAGCTTATAGAGTGCTGCTTCAAAGACAGGTGGCTACACCACTGTAGGTACATGTGAGGATGAGATATTAAGGAAGGAAATAATTCCTCACCCTAACCCTAACCCTATAGATGAGAATCTGGAATTCCAAATTCCAATTCCACATTCCAATTCCACATTCCACATTCCACATTCCAAATTCCACATTCCAAATTCCAAATTCTCATCTTAACATGTATACATGGAATTTGGAATATAAATTGTGGTATGGAGAACTTTAACAGTGTGAGTGAGGAATTGTAATGTGGTGATTGTATGTCAGCCTTTTTTTGTTTGCTCATAGATAGAAGTCCCTAATTTTGTACACATAAACCTTAAAAGGGTCTGAGTACAACATATTGACACCAAGGTTTTCAAAGTTCTGCCAGTTCCAGGTCCAAAGATGATGCCAGCGGCCAGTTGATCCTAAAACACACAAAGGTGCAGTTCGGGCCCCGAGACACCCAGGGGCCCCAAAATCTCAGCAGAGCGTCAACCTGTCACCCAGGAGGTGCATGCAAAATTTGGTGCCTCTACCTCAACCAGACATACCAAAAATACCTCCATCTTTTTCCCAACTGCTGACTGCACAAAGGGCCTATGCTGAAATTTACAATAAAAAGGGCAACTGTTTGGGCCCCTTAGCAGTTAGAGGTCTGAAATTTTACACGAGCTCTTCCCTGGGGCCCTTGGTGGCTCAGCCCGGTTTTCAAAGTTCTGCCCGTTACAGGTCCAAAGATGATGCCAGAGGCCAGTTGATCCTGAAATCCACACAGGTGCAGTTTGGGCCCCGAACCACCCAGGGACCCCATATTCGCAGCAGAGCTTAAGCCCGGCACCCAGGAGGTGCATGACAAATCTTGGGCCTCTACCTCAACCAGAAGTACCAAAAATACCTCCATCTTTTTCCCAACTGCTGACTGCACAAAGGGCCTATGCTGAAATTTACACTAAAAAGGGCAACTGTTTGGGCCCCTTAGCAGTTAAAGGTCTGAGATTTTGCACGAGCTCTTCCCTGGGGCCCTTGGTGGCACAGCCCGGTTTTCAAAGTTCTACCAGTTCCAGGTCCAAAGATGATGCCAGCGGCCAGTTGATCCTAAAACACACAAAGGTGCAGTTCGGGCCCCGAGACACCCAGGGGCCCCAAAATCTCAGCAGAGCGTCAACCTGTCACCCAGGAGGTGCATGCAAAATTTGGTGCCTCTACCTCAACCAGAAGTACCAAAAATACCTCCATCTTTTTCCCAACTGCTGAATGCACAAAGGGCCTATACTGAAATTTACACTAAAAAGGGCAACTGTTTGGGCCCCTTAGCAGTAAGAGGTCTGAAATTTTGCACGAGCTCTTCCCTGGGGCCCTTGGTGGCACAGCCCGGATTTCAAAGTTCTACCAGCTCCAGGTCCAAAGATGTTTGCAGTTCGGGCCCCGAGACACCCAGGGGCCCCAAAATCTCAGCAGAGCGTCAACGTGTAACCCAGGAGGTGCATGCAAAATTTGGTGCCTCTACCTCAACCAGAAGTACCAAAAATACCTCCATCTTTTTCCCAACTGCTGACTGCACAAAGGGCCTATGCTGAAATTTACACTAAAAAGGGCAACTGTTTGGGTCCCTTAGCAGCTAGAGGTCTGAAATTTTGCAAGAGCTCTTCCCTGGGGCCCTTGGTGGCTCAGCCCGGTTTTCAAAGTTCTGCCAGTTACAGGTCCAAAGATGATGCCAGAGGCCAGTTGATCCTGAAATCCACACAGGTGCAGTTCAGGCCCCGAACCACCCAGGGGCCCCAGATTCGCAGCACAGCATCAACCTGGCACCCAGGAGGTGTATGTTTTTTTGACTGAATGGAGAATTTCAGTGTGAAGGCCATATAAAGCCATCTATGAGAATCTGGAAGTACTTCAAATGCTGATATTTCAAAGACAGAGGGAGAGAGTGGGCTGATTTCCAATACAAATGGAAGCTTATAGAGTGCTGCTTCAAAGACAGGTGGCTACACCACTGTAGGTACATGTGAGGATGAGATATTAAGGAAGGAAATAATTCCTCACCCTAACCCTAACCCTATAGATGAGAATCTGGAATTCCAAATTCCAATTCCACATTCCAATTCCACATTCCACATTCCAAATTCCACATTCCAAATTCCACATTCCAAATTCCAAATTCTCATCTTAACATGTATACATGGAATTTGGAATATAAATTGTGGTATGGAGAACTTTAACAGTGTGAGTGAGGAATTGTAATGTGGTGATTGTATGTCAGCCTTTTTTTGTTTGCTCATAGATAGAAGTCCCTAATTTTGTACACATAAACCTTAAAAGGGTCTGAGTACAACATATTGACACCAAGGTTTTCAAAGTTCTGCCAGTTCCAGGTCCAAAGATGATGCCAGCGGCCAGTTGATCCTAAAACACACAAAGGTGCAGTTCGGGCCCCGAGACACCCAGGGGCCCCAAAATCTCAGCAGAGCGTCAACCTGTCACCCAGGAGGTGCATGCAAAATTTGGTGCCTCTACCTCAACCAGACATACCAAAAATACCTCCATCTTTTTCCCAACTGCTGACTGCACAAAGGGCCTATGCTGAAATTTACAATAAAAAGGGCAACTGTTTGGGCCCCTTAGCAGTTAGAGGTCTGAAATTTTACACGAGCTCTTCCCTGGGGCCCTTGGTGGCTCAGCCCGGTTTTCAAAGTTCTGCCCGTTACAGGTCCAAAGATGATGCCAGAGGCCAGTTGATCCTGAAATCCACACAGGTGCAGTTCGGGCCCCGAACCACCCAGGGACCCCATATTCGCAGCAGAGCTTAAGCCCGGCACCCAGGAGGTGCATGACAAATCTTGGGCCTCTACCTCAACCAGAAGTACCAAAAATACCTCCATCTTTTTCCCAACTGCTGACTGCACAAAGGGCCTATGCTGAAATTTACACTAAAAAGGGCAACTGTTTGGGCCCCTTAGCAGTTAAAGGTCTGAGATTTTGCACGAGCTCTTCCCTGGGGCCCTTGGTGGCACAGCCCGGTTTTCAAAGTTCTACCAGTTCCAGGTCCAAAGATGATGCCAGCGGCCAGTTGATCCTAAAACACACAAAGGTGCAGTTCGGGCCCCGAGACACCCAGGGGCCCCAAAATCTCAGCAGAGCGTCAACCTGTAACCCAGGAGGTGCATGCAAAATTTGGTGCCTCTACCTCAACCAGAAGTACCAAAAATACCTCCATCTTTTTCCCAACTGCTGACTGCACAAAGGGCCTATGCTGAAATTTACACTAAAAAGGGCAACTGTTTGGGTCCCTTAGCAGCTAGAGGTCTGAAATTTTGCAAGAGCTCTTCCCTGGGGCCCTTGGTGGCTCAGCCCGGTTTTCAAAGTTCTGCCAGTTACAGGTCCAAAGATGATGCCAGAGGCCAGTTGATCCTGAAATCCACACAGGTGCAGTTCAGGCCCCGAACCACCCAGGGGCCCCAGATTCGCAGCACAGCGTCAACCTGGCACCCAGGAGGTGTATGTTTTTTTGACTGAATGGAGAATTTCAGTGTGAAGGCCATATAAAGCCATCTATGAGAATCTGGAAGTACTTCAAATGCTGATATTTCAAAGAGAGAGGGAGAGAGTGGGCTGATTTCCAATACAAATGGAAGCTTATAGAGTGCTGCTTCAAAGACAGGTGGCTACACCACTGTAGGTACATGTGAGGATGAGATATTAAGGAAGGAAATAATTCCTCACCCTAACCCTAACCCTATAGATGAGAATCTGGAATTCCAAATTCCAATTCCACATTCCAATTCCACATTCCACATTCCACATTCCACATTCCAAATTCCACATTCCAAATTCCAAATTCTCATCTTAACATGTATACATGGAATTTGGAATATAAATTGTGGTATGGAGAACTTTAACAGTGTGAGTGAGGAATTGTAATGTGGTGATTGTATGTCAGCCTTTTTTTGTTTGCTCATAGATAGAAGTCCCTAATTTTGTACACATAAACCTTAAAAGGGTCTGAGTACAACATATTGACACCAAGGTTTTCAAAGTTCTGCCAGTTCCAGGTCCAAAGATGATGCCAGCGGCCAGTTGATCCTAAAACACACAAAGGTGCAGTTCGGGCCCCGAGACACCCAGGGGCCCCAAAATCTCAGCAGAGCGTCAACCTGTCACCCAGGAGGTGCATGCAAAATTTGGTGCCTCTACCTCAACCAGACATACCAAAAATACCTCCATCTTTTTCCCAACTGCTGACTGCACAAAGGGCCTATGCTGAAATTTACAATAAAAAGGGCAACTGTTTGGGCCCCTTAGCAGTTAGAGGTCTGAAATTTTACACGAGCTCTTCCCTGGGGCCCTTGGTGGCTCAGCCCGGTTTTCAAAGTTCTGCCCGTTACAGGTCCAAAGATGATGCCAGAGGCCAGTTGATCCTGAAATCCACACAGGTGCAGTTCAGGCCCCGAACCACCCAGGGACCCCATATTCGCAGCAGAGCTTAAGCCCGGCACCCAGGAGGTGCATGACAAATCTTGTGCCTCTACCTCAACCAGAAGTACCAAAAATACCTCCATCTTTTTCCCAACTGCTGACTGCACAAAGGGCCTATGCTGAAATTTACACTAAAAAGGGCAACTGTTTGGGCCCCTTAGCAGTTAGAGGTCTGAAATTTTGCACGAGCTCTTCCCTGGGGCCCTTGGTGGCACAGCCCGGTTTTCAAAGTTCTACCAGTTCCAGGTCCAAAGATGATGCCAGCGGCCAGTTGATCCTAAAACACACAAAGGTGCAGTTCGGGCCCCGAGACACCCAGGGGCCCCAAAATCTCAGCAGAGCGTCAACCTGTCACCCAGGAGGTGCATGCAAAATTTGGTGCATCTACCTCAACCAGAAGTACCAAAAATACCTCCATCTTTTTCCCAACTGCTGAAAGCACAAAGGGCCTATACTGAAATTTACACTAAAAAGGGCAACTGTTTGGGCCCCTTAGCAGTAAGAGGTCTGAAATTTTGCACGAGCTCTTCCCTGGGGCCCTTGGTGGCACAGCCCGGATTTCAAAGTTCTACCAGCTCCAGGTCCAAAGATGTTTGCAGTTCGGGCCCCGAGACACCCAGGGGCCCCAAAATCTCAGCAGAGCGTCAACCTGTAACCCAGGAGGTGCATGCAAAATTTGGTGCCTCTACCTCAACCAGAAGTACCAAAAATACCTCCATCTTTTTCCCAACTGCTGACTGCACAAAGGGCCTATGCTGAAATTTACACTAAAAAGGGCAACTGTTTGGGTCCCTTAGCAGCTAGAGGTCTGAAATTTTGCAAGAGCTCTTCCCTGGGGCCCTTGGTGGCTCAGCCCGGTTTTCAAAGTTCTGCCAGTTACAGGTCCAAAGATGATGCCAGAGGCCAGTTGATCCTGAAATCCACACAGGTGCAGTTCAGGCCCCGAACCACCCAGGGGCCCCAGATTCGCAGCACAGCGTCAACCTGGCACCCAGGAGGTGTATGTTTTTTTGACTGAATGGAGAATTTCAGTGTGAAGGCCATATAAAGCCATCTATGAGAATCTGGAAGTACTTCAAATGCTGATATTTCAAAGAGAGAGGGAGAGAGTGGGCTGATTTCCAATACAAATGGAAGCTTATAGAGTGCTGCTTCAAAGACAGGTGGCTACACCACTGTAGGTACATGTGAGGATGAGATATTAAGGAAGGAAATAATTCCTCACCCTAACCCTAACCCTATAGATGAGAATCTGGAATTCCAAATTCCAATTCCACATTCCAATTCCACATTCCACATTCCACATTCCAAATTCCACATTCCAAATTCCAAATTCTCATCTTAACATGTATACATGGAATTTGGAATATAAATTGTGGTATGGAGAACTTTAACAGTGTGAGTGAGGAATTGTAATGTGGTGATTGTATGTCAGCCTTTTTTTGTTTGCTCATAGATAGAAGTCCCTAATTTTGTACACATAAACCTTAAAAGGGTCTGAGTACAACATATTGACACCAAGGTTTTCAAAGTTCTGCCAGTTCCAGGTCCAAAGATGATGCCAGCGGCCAGTTGATCCTAAAACACACAAAGGTGCAGTTCGGGCCCCGAGACACCCAGGGGCCCCAAAATCTCAGCAGAGCGTCAACCTGTCACCCAGGAGGTGCATGCAAAATTTGGTGCCTCTACCTCAACCAGACATACCAAAAATACCTTCATCTTTTTCCCAACTGCTGACTGCACAAAGGGCCTATGCTGAAATTTACAATAAAAAGGGCAACTGTTTGGGCCCCTTAGCAGTTAGAGGTCTGAAATTTTACACGAGCTCTTCCCTGGGGCCCTTGGTGGCTCAGCCCGGTTTTCAAAGTTCTGCCAGTTACAGGTCCAAAGATGATGCCAGAGGCCAGTTGATCCTGAAATCCACACAGGTGCAGTTTGGGCCCCGAACCACCCAGGGACCCCATATTCGCAGCAGAGCTTAAGCCCGGCACCCAGGAGGTGCATGACAAATTTGGTGGCTCTACCTCAACCAGAAGTACCAAAAATACCTCCATCTTTTTCCCAACTGCTGACTGCACAAAGGGCCTATGCTGAAATTTACACTAAAAAGGGCAACTGTTTGGGCCCCTTAGCAGTTAAAGGTCTGAGATTTTGCACGAGCTCTTCCCTGGGGCCCTTGGTGGCACAGCCCGGTTTTCAAAGTTCTACCAGTTCCAGGTCCAAAGATGATGCCAGCGGCCAGTTGATCCTAAAACAGACAAAGGTGCAGTTCGGGCCCCGAGACACCCAGGGGCCCCAAAATCTCAGCAGAGCGTCAACCTGTCACCCAGGAGGTGCATGCAAAATTTGGTGCCTCTACCTCAACCAGAAGTACCAAAAATACCTCCATCTTTTTCCCAACTGCTGAAAGCACAAAGGGCCTATACTGAAATTTACACTAAAAAGGGCAACTGTTTGGGCCCCTTAGCAGTAAGAGGTCTGAAATTTTGCACGAGCTCTTCCCTGGGGCCCTTGGTGGCACAGCCCGGATTTCAAAGTTCTACCAGCTCCAGGTCCAAAGATGTTTGCAGTTCGGGCCCCGAGACACCCAGGGGCCCCAAAATCTCAGCAGAGCGTCAACCTGTAACCCAGGAGGTGCATGCAAAATTTGGTGCCTCTACCTCAACCAGAAGTACCAAAAATACCTCCATCTTTTTCCCAACTGCTGACTGCACAAAGGGCCTATGCTGAAATTTACACTAAAAAGGGCAACTGTTTGGGTCCCTTAGCAGCTAGAGGTCTGAAATTTTGCAAGAGCTCTTCCCTGGGGCCCTTGGTGGCTCAGCCCGGTTTTCAAGGTTCTGCCCGTTACAGGTCCAAAGATGATGCCAGAGGCCAGTTGATCCTGAAATCCACACAGGTGCAGTTCAGGCCCCGAACCACCCAGGGACCCCATATTCGCAGCAGAGCTTAAGCCTGGCACCCAGGAGGTGCATGACAAATCTTGTGCCTCTACCTCAACCAGAAGTACCAAAAATACCTCCATCTTTTTCCCAACTGCTGACTGCACAAAGGGCCTATGCTGAAATTTACACTAAAAAGGGCAACTGTTTGGGCCCCTTAGCAGTTAGAGGTCTGAAATTTTGCAAGAGCTCTTCCCTGGGGCCCTTGGTGGCTCAGCCCGGTTTTCAAAGTTCTGCCAGTTACAGGTCCAAAGATGATGCCAGAGGCCAGTTGATCCTGAAATCCACACAGGTGCAGTTCAGACCCCGAACCACCCAGGGGCCCCAGATTCGCAGCACAGCGTCAACCTGGCACCCAGGAGGTGTATGTTTTTTTGACTGAATGGAGAATTTCAGTGTGAAGGCCATATAAAGCCATCTATGAGAATCTGGAAGTACTTCAAATGCTGATATTTCAAAGAGAGAGGGAGAGAGTGGGCTGATTTCCAATACAAATGGAAGCTTATAGAGTGCTGCTTCAAAGACAGGTGGCTACACCACTGTAGGTACATGTGAGGATGAGATATTAAGGAAGGAAATAATTCCTCACCCTAACCCTAACCCTATAGATGAGAATCTGGAATTCCAAATTCCAAATTCCAATTCCACATTCCAATTCCACATTCCACATTCCAAATTCCACATTCCAAATTCCAAATTCTCATCTTAACATGTATACATGGAATTTGGAATATAAATTGTGGTATGGAGAACTTTAACAGTGTGAGTGAGGAATTGTAATGTGGTGATTGTATGTCAGCCTTTTTTTGTTTGCTCATAGATAGAAGTCCCTAATTTTGTACACATAAACCTTAGAAGGGTCTGAGTACAACATATTGACACCAAGGTTTTCAAAGTTCTGCCAGTTCCAGGTCCAAAGATGATGCCAGCGGCCAGTTGATCCTAAAACACACAAAGGTGCAGTTAGGGCCCCGAGACACCCAGGGGCCCCAAAATCTCAGCAGAGCGTCAACCTGTCACCCAGGAGGTGCATGCAAAATTTGGTGCCTCTACCTCAACCAGACATACCAAAAATACCTCCATCTTTTTCCCAACTGCTGACTGCACAAAGGGCCTATGCTGAAATTTACAATAAAAAGGGCAACTGTTTGGGCCCCTTAGCAGTTAGAGGTCTGAAATTTTACACGAGCTCTTCCCTGGGGCCCTTGGTGGCTCAGCCCGGTTTTCAAAGTTCTGCCCGTTACAGGTCCAAAGATGATGCCAGAGGCCAGTTGATCCTGAAATCCACACAGGTGCAGTTCAGGCCCCGAACCACCCAGGGACCCCATATTCGCAGCAGAGCTTAAGCCTGGCACCCAGGAGGTGCATGACAACTCTTGTGCCTCTACCTCAACCAGAAGTACCAAAAATACCTCCATCTTTTTCCCAACTGCTGACTGCACAAAGGGCCTATGCTGAAATTTACAATAAAAAGGGCAACTGTTTGGGCCCCTTAGCAGTTAGAGGTCTGAAATTTTACACAAGCTCTTCCCTGGGGCCCTTGGTGGCTCAGCCCGGTTTTCAAAGTTCTGCCCGTTACAGGTCCAAAGATGATGCCAGCGGCCAGTTGATCCTAAAACACACAAAGGTGCAGTTCGGGCCCCGAGACACCCAGGGGCCCCAAAATCTCAGTAGAGCGTCAACCTGTCACCCAGGAGGTGCATGCAAAATTTGGTGCCTCTACTTCAACCAGAAGTACCAAAAATACCTCCATCTTTTCCCCAACTACTGACTGCACAAAGGGCCTATGCTGAAATTTACACTAAAAAGGGCAACTGTTTGGGCCCCTTAGCAGTTAGAGGTCTGAAATTTTGCACGAGCTCTTCCCTGGGGCCCTTGGTGGCACAGCCCGGATTTCAAAGTTCTACCAGTTCAAGGGCCAAAGATGTTTGCAGTTCGGGCCCCGAGACACCCAGGGGCCCCAAAATCTCAGCAGAGCGTCAACCTGTCACCCAAGAGGTGCATGCAAAATTTGGTGCCTCTACCTCAACCAGACGTGCCAAAAATACCTCCATCTTTTTCCCAACTGCTGACTGCACAAAGGGCCTATGCTGAATGGACACTAAAAAGGGCAACTGTCTGGGCCCCTTAGCAGCTAGAGGTCTGAAATTTTGCACGAGCTCTTCCCTGGGGCCCTTGGTGGCACAGTCCGGTTTTCAAAGTTCTACCAGTTCCAGGTCTAAAGATGATTGCAGTTCGGCCCCCGAGATACCCAGGGGCCCCAAAATGTCAGCAGAGCGTCAACCTGTTACTCAGGAGGTGCATGCAAAATTTGGTGCCTCTACCTCAACCAGAAGTACCAAAAATACCTCCATCTTTTTCCCAACTGCTGACTGCACAAAGGGCCTATGCTGAAATTTACACTAAAAAGGGCAACTGTTTGGGTCCCTTAGCAGCTAGAGGTCTGAAATTTTGCAAGAGCTCTTCCCTGGGGCCCTTGGTGGCTCAGCCCGGTTTTCAAAGTTCTGCCAGTTACAGGTCCAAAGATGATGCCAGCGGCCAGTTCATCCTAAAACACACTAAGGTGCAGTTCGGGCCCCGAGACACCCAGGGGCCCCAAAATCTCAGCAGAGCGTCAACCTGTCACCCAGGAGGTGCATGTAAAATTTGGTGCCTCTACCTCAACCAGACATACCAAAAATACCTCCATCTTTTTCCCAACTGCTGAATGCACAAAGGGCCTATGCTGAAATTTACACTAAAAAGGGCAACTGTTTGGGCCCCTTAGCAGTTAGAGGTCTGAAATTGTGCACGAGCTCTTCCCTGGGGCCCTTGGTGGCACAGCCCGGTTTTCAAAGTTCTACCAGTTCCAGGTCCAAAGATGTTTGCAGTTCGGGCCCCGAGACACCCAGGGGCCCCAAAATCTCAGCAGAGTGTCAACCTGTCACCCAGGAGGTGCATGTAAAATTTGGTGCCTCTACCTCAACCAGACGTACCAAAAATACCTCCATCTTTTTCCCAACTGCTGACTGCACAAAGGGCCTATGCTGAAATTTACACTAAAAAGGGCAACTGTTTGGGCCCCTTAGCAGTTAGATGTCTGAAATTTTGCACGAGCTCTTCCCTGGGGCCCTTGGTGGCACAGCATTGTGGTCTACCTCCCAATGCTGTACGACCTCTAGAACAAAAGTCCCAGGTTAGGAAAAGCTCCTAATTAGGGCATTCAATTTGGGGGTTAGGGTAAGGGGCTAGGGAATGCATTATGCCAATGAGTGTCCTCACTAAGATAGAAGTATAAACATGTGTGTGTTTGTTTTTGTGTGTGTGACAAGAAAGGATTTTTGTATAAATTATTTGATTGAACTGTTTTTGTTTTTTCGCTGTTGCGGTTTATTGGAAAGATGAAAAATCATGAAATGATCTAAATAAAGTTGTGTTAAAAGTAAAACAAGTGTCTCTCTCTTCAGTCAGTCTATACTTGGTTGACCAGCTGCTCTGCTTCATGCTGCAGTGACCAGTGTCCCAACTTAGACACACACACATTTACATCAATTTCATTTAGACTCATTAATTATTATTAATTGAAACATTTCTAAAAATTAAAGTTCTTTCAGTTTTCAGTTTGAAAACATATGATGAAGCTCAACCATTAACACCTCATACATTTTTAAAACAAAATATTTCGTTTCACCCTGTAAAAGTGTCTTTCTCCTGTGAAGCCCATTTCTAAGTAAAAGTGTCTTTCTCCTGTGAAGCCCATTTCTAAATACTCCAGAATACGTAAATTTTCACCACTTTCTAATTCCCTGCAAACTTTGGTAAGAAGGTGAGCATGTTGAAGCCCTCAAAAAAGCCCTTCTTTTGTCGAAAAAAAAATAAAAATAACTAGGGCTACGTTGTAGCACTAACGTTCCCGAGCTCATGCATTTTGAAGCCTGTTGCGGTTAGTGGAGAGAGCGATCAATGACCAAGCGCATGTCTCTGCGTTGCATGCGTTTTGGGGCTCTGATGTAGCGTGAGCAATTTTGTGTCAATTGGACAATGTTACAACAAATACATTTTCACACTGATCAATAGGTGGCACTATGACCCTGCACTGATATTAATATATGGAGCTGTTCAGGTCAGGATTGTGATCATAGGTCAGTAGTTCGGGGCCAATTGGATAATGCAGAGTGGATTTACAAAGTACTTCCTGTTTCATGGTGAATCAGTAGGTGGCGCTATGACACTGAGGAAATATTGACACATAGAGCTGTTCAGCCTTGGACTATAATCATGAGACAGAAGTTTGGTAGTGATAGGACAATGCACAGTGGAGTTATGACAACATCGTCTCCTTTGGCGAAGGATGAACCTTCGCTGCAACGCAATGTTCACACGGTTTGAGGAAATGTCACGATTCGGACCATGGTCCAATGACTTGTCTCAGCTCATTTGAGCTGTATATTGTTACGCAACCAGGAGCAGTGCATCAAAGTATAAAACATGTCACTTTCTGTCGCCAGTAGGTGGCGCTGTGACGATGAGTCAATATAGATTAAATTTTCACCACTTTTGAGCATGTTGAAGGCTCAAAAAGCCAATTCATTTGGGTTAGAATAATAATAAGAAGAAGAGCCAACATTAACTTCAATCTAAATTAAATATGTTGTAAGAATTTAGATATTATTGTTATAAATCATTGTTATTATAGTAATTGTTAGAGACAGACTGTTTCTACAGTTTCCGCATTTGTCCACCAGATGGTAGTGTTGTACTGTTGTTGTACTGATTATGCCGCGGGGGGGGGGGGGGGGGGGGGGGGGGACCGGGAGAAACGGCTCCAAACCACGGCCACTAATCACGCACTACATTCCACGCCAACACGTGCAGCGCTGTCAGTATCACTATGCACAGACTGATCTGTTCAGGTCAAAAACAAAAAATCTCCATGTTGTTGAGATGGCGTCATTTAAAGTTGATATGATCGAACGTGTAACGTAAAAAATAGGCGACTTCCTGTTGCGTTTTTCCATAACGCTCCGCCATAACGCCTTTTTTGCACAAAAAAGCCGCACTATTGTTGTACTGTTCCTAGAAAAAAAAAAAATGAAAAAAAACATATATATTAAAAAAAACACTAAAGCCTAAATGGTGGGCTTCCTGTTTGGTCTAGCATATCTATCCTAGAGACTTATTTGTTTGTTATGAAAAGACACATGTCCCCATCGATTTTTGTACATGTCGGCCAATCGTGGTGTCGGGGCTGCCCTTTAGGGGGCGCTAGTCAGTTATTTTGCCACGCCCATTGGCAAAATAACTTAATAATTCCTTAAAACCATATGAATATTTTCAGGGGGGGAGTGTTGATACACAAATGTAGTTTGAGGGAGGTTGAACCTCGAACACTGAAGTTACAGCAATTTCGTGTGTCACAGCGAGTTGATGAACTTTGACGCCACGCCACTATTATGGCGTTTGACGAAAAGTCACAGTATGCCTTCATTAAAAATGTCTTGAGACCCATTTGACACAGTTTGATATGGTTGCAGTAAGTGGATGAGGAGGAATACATCCAAGTGGAAGACATGCAAAAAACAAGACATTTCCTGTTTCCACCAGGGGGCGCTGTGATTTTAAGTCATGATTTCTGTGTAGATGTCATCAGGCCGGGACTCTTGTCTTACATGTCTAGTTTGGACTCGATTGGACCATGTTTGTCCGAGATACAGAACCTCGTGTTTTGATGGCGTGTAATCAAACTTTGATGCCACGCCACGGTCACACGGTGTGACGAAAAATCGATCTTTGGGTTATTTTTTATCTCCATCTTGTTGTGATGACACTCATCTCAATTTGAAGTTGATCTGATGAAAGCCCTGGGACAAGTTCGTCAAAGTAAAAATGTGAAAAATGGCCAAAATGGCCACTAAAGTAAAAATGGCGGGCTTCCTGTTGCTTTTTTCCAATTGCACCTCCGACCTTTTTTGTTTGTCTGGTCATGATACACCTGGGCTACGATTTTTGTGAAGATCAGTGAAAGCTAACTGAGGGGCTTTTCCTTAGATGGCGCTGTTGAGCAATTTTTCCACGCCCATTTCAAATTACTCCAGAAAACAATTACTTTTTGGGGTTTTGAATTCCCTGCAAACTTTGGTAACAATTTGAGCATGTCTAGGCCCTGAAAAAGCCCCAAAAGGGAAATACAAATCCTTCGAAATACAATAGGGCCTCCCACCGGAGGTGCTCGGGCCCTAACAAGTCACCAGTTTTAATGCTGTGACTTATTTTTGTGAATATGTTATGCCCCCCATTTATGTCGTAATGGGCTCAGCTGCCATCAGCATGTGTGTGTCTACTTGTGTGTATGGTCCAGGTATTACTCATGTTGTGAAGACTTAAATCTTTTAACACAGTCACTTTATGGGGACTTGTCATTCTTATGCAGATTAAAAATCAAATTCCCATAATGTCAGTCAAGGTATAGGTTTTGGCTAAGGTTAGGGTTAGTGTAAGTCAATGTAATGTCCCCTGAAGCCATGGGGACACAACTGTGTGAATGAGAGAATGCAGCACTTTGTCCACTTAGTAAAAAAAATGCTACTAGAATTTAAGTGCTGTGATTTTAAGTCATGATTTCTGTGTAGATGTCATCAGGCCGGGACTCTTGTCTTACATGTCTCGTTTGGACTCGATTGGACCATGTATGTCCGAGATACAGAACCTCGTGTTTTGATGGCGTGTAATCAAACTGTGACGCCACGCCACGGTCACACCGTGTGACGAAAAATCGATCTTTGAGTTATTTTTTATCTCCGTCTTGTTGTGATGACACGCATCTGTAAGGGAAATGTAACATTTTGACCACAATATGATCATGTTAATTTCCCCTTTGATTGATCATGATTGAATCTCATACAATGTAACCTTGATCATGCTGTATCCTGTACAACTGAATGAATCTTGGCCTGATTGCTTTAACTAAGGCATTGTTGCCTTGATGTCATCAGAAGGTCCTGACCTTTGACTTTGTAACAAACCCAACCAGAGTGGGAGGGATGAGCCAAATGTATAAAGACAAAGAACTGTTTCCCATCAGGGTGCATATTACAAACTAACCTTTGTCGTATGCACCATGCTCTGAGCATTAAAGTGTGACAATACTGTAAGAGAATTGTGTCTCGTTCCTCGTTGTTAAGGTGGGATTGCAGAAATTGCCACGACAATTTGGGGGCTCGTCCGGGATGCCTAACTCATTCACGCTTCAAACCACTTTCAAGACCAAGTATAAATCTGCGCGCAGTCGGTGAGGGGATTCTAAATTGCCCAAGAACCAGAAGTCTTTCTCTCCTGAGGGCAAGTCGTAATCGACTCCCAGGGTGAGAAGAGGCTGCTTGTGAGATCTTGGAATGAAGATAGTTCGATACGGCATCTAAAAATTTTTTAAGGAGGATACAGTATTGAAGACCACGGGGTGACGTCTGAGGTAGAGTGACATTACTTAGGGGTGACGACCCATTGATAAAGGAAATAATGAATAATATCAATGAATGTCATGTCTGAGAGAGATCTCTGTTTGCTGGTAAGTGAGTGACTGCGAATTAATATCGAAATGGGGAAACTTAGTAGCAAACCTTTTACTGAAGTTTCTGATCTAATGGGATGTGCAAAAATTATGTGTGAGAAACATGGTGATGACTCCTGTAAACAGCTTCTGTTGTGGGTAGGAAAGTTTGAATTTTCTGAGAATGGTAGTTTTAGTATAAATCATATACAGACGCTCCAAAATAAATTGGGAAAATATGACAAAATAAAGGGTAAAACCAAAATAAATCAGAGAGCATTTATGATGTGTGAATCAGGAAAAAAAAAAGAAAAGACACCGACAACAAAGTAGTGAGCAGGGGCGCAAGAGGGAGGGGAGGGAAACTAATCAATGTCCTCAGCTCTCACATTCACAGAAAGAACTGGATCTCCTCCCTGCCTCAGCCGCATGTCAGAGTCACCTGAACCAACAGCCTGCTATCTCATACCGAGACATCCAAGTACAGTCGGCCGCAACAGAACACCAAATCGGGCGCAGCATCCGCTCCAACCCCATAGTGAGGCCGCTGCAACCATCGCAGCACAAGTCCCATATCCACAAGAACAAGAGCACGAGACGTCCACAATCTCCAAATGATTGAGGTGCCTAATCCAAGAGCAGACGCCGATGCAGTGATGTATGTCTACAGAGCCTGGACACCAGAGGAGATGCGCTGAATTTCCAGTGACCTGCCAGACATAGCCACACAAGGATGGGCTGCAGTTGTTGAAGTACTGGCCCAAATTGTACAACAGTAAAGGCAGAATTTGAGAGAAACCAGAAGTCTCTTGCTCCACAGCATGAAACTGAAATGGGGCAAAGTATAAGGAGACTGGCCAGAGACAGACATGCGCTATGACTGGAGAACAGATGCTGTTTATCGCGGACATGTGGAGAGACTTTATGAGAACAGTCTGCTGAATAGGTGGTCAGATTGATGAAAGTCTTCAAAGAAAACAGCTGAATGTTGCCACCAGAAGACCCTGAGCACTGTGTGAGAGACTGTAACAGAACAAGGCTGAAAAGGGGATCCACTGGACTTCTTTTTCACTTATCCCAGAGACTGCACAGAGGATGAGGCATGGCTTGCGGCAGAGGCAGAGGAGACTCCAGATTCAGGTGAACGCACCCCCAACACCACATACACGTACAAACATTACAAAGAATTGTTTAACATGACAAAAAAACAAGTGGATCTGAAGTTTTACCTGAAATAACTCTACAGGTAGCAGGCAAAATATCACATTTCTGGTTGATTCTGGGGCCATAAAACAAAAATTATCTTCCAAAATTGAGTGGTATATATATTTTCACTGTTGGGGCATCAGGCACCACAATTAAATAATCATATACCACACCACTGTCTGTTACCAAAACAGATGGGGATATAAAAAGTAAATGTTGACTTGTAAATTTGTTAGCAAGAGACCTAATGTGTGTTTTAGGCTTGATTTTGCATTATACAGAGGAAGGGGTTAAAGTCACCAGAACATGAGATATCCCAGGTGAATATGTACAACCAGATCATGGTAAGCCACTGTACATATACCAATGGGACCTGTTACCCTCAGGGCCCAGGTACATAACCTAAGATCTGCTTGAAATAGCACACACACACGACGTCATGCAAGCACCTGATTTACATTGCACAGCCACAGTTAGTGAAGGACCAGACACAGAGTTTGAAAAAGCTGGTTCCAGGAAGATAAAGAAAGCAATTTTATTACTAGTGATTGGGTGTATTACAATAATAGAATGTGCGCATTGACTGTTGTGTTGACCCCCGCAGTAGCCAAATTCTTTAATATACATAACTCATCACCACATGTGTCTCTAGCTAAAGCAAATGATGTGCAGTGGGAAAATTTGGCACCCTGGGTCACTCGGTGTTCACGAGATTGTACATGCGAGGATAGGGGAGAAGGAATTCAATATTCACCCCGAATGCAAACATACAGATGCCCATTTCAGAGCACTTTTCTGGGGGAAAACGAACTGTGCATTTAGCACAAACTGCTAAATTTAAACAAAAGGTTTGGATACATTTTTCTCAGTTAACCATTGACTCTTCAGAGTTACAAGAAGTGCAACAAAAGTTATGGGCTAATGATAAGTATGATCTGGGATTAGTTAAAGAGACTGAACCTCTCAATGTGACACCAAAGAGCACATACCGTTTATGTCAAGCACAACATCCACTCAAACCAGAAGCAGTAGCAGGGATAACACCAGTATTTAAAAACCTGGTAAAAACCGGAGTCATCATTCCATGTGCACACTCACCAGTAAGAATGCCTATTAAATGAATTAAAATTAAAAAAAAAGAGAGAAAGATAATATACAAGTTTCTCTAGTTCCACCAGAAAGCACGTGTTTTTTTTTTGTTTTTTTTTCAATTGTTGATTTGGCTAATGCATTTTTCAGTGTCCCAGTTCATCCGGACTCTCAGTATTGGTTTGCTTTCACATTCCAGGGCAAATCATATACATTTAGATGTATGTCCCAAGGTTTTGTGGAATCCCCTGCAGTCGACTCACAGGTGTTATATGCAAGTCTTGAGGACTTGTAGTTACCAGCGGGAAGCGCGCTGATACAATATGTTGATGATTTGATGATTTGTTCACCAACAAAACAGGCCTGTAAAAGTCGACACAGTAGCATTGCTAAAATATCTTGCAGACCAGGGCCACAAGGCCAGCCTGGCTAAGCTGCAATTTGTCCAGAAAAGTGTAACTTTCCTAGGACACGAAATTTCTAGCAGCGGTAAAACATTGAGCTCAAAACGAGTGGAAGCCATCCTCAAGATTCCAAAACCGCGTACCAAAAGACAATTAATGTCATTTTTAGGGATGTCAGGCTACTGTAGACAGTGGATCTGTGATTATGCATCCCTGGAGGCTCCACTCTTGTATGTTATGCATGGCCAAGGACTGAGACCAACAGACAACCTGACGTGGACGACAGACGCTGACACAGCATTTACCCAGCTACAACAGACTGACTTCTACACCTACACTGGGACTACCGGATCAAAACAGATCATTTACACAGACTGTAAATGAGAAAGGGGGTTTCATGACAACAGTAGAGTACAACGACCAGTGGCGTATTTCTCCTAAAAAAAAAAAAAATTAGATAGCTTGGCATTGGGTCAGCCTCTCTGTCTAAGCAGAAAGGATATCAAGAGGTCACATTGTTAGTGCCATATTCTGTATCTTCTATTCTGCTAGAGCAACAACCTAATTCTATTAACAGCCATTTTACTCCCTACAGCGATATCTGTCTGTAAGTGTGAGGCTCACACTAAAAGTGATTCTGTTTCAACAGGTAATGCTCAAGCAGATACAGCAGCAAAGGAAGCGGCACAACTAACCAACATACTGTAAATGTCACAATTGATTGATACTCCTCTTGCCTTTCTCTCACAGATTTAGCAGAAGCACAGAGCCATGCTAACAACATAGAGAAAGCAGCCTGTAAAAGGGCTGAATGTACATATGTTAACAATGTATGTCAATCTGAGGACGGCCGTCCATGTCTGTTTAAATGTTTATTTGTTGTTTGTTTGTTTTTTGTTTTTATTGAAAATTGTCGGGTTTCACAAATTACTCACAATGTTTTTTCCAAAATGTTTAATTTGTCTGACAAGCAACACTACAAGAGGCCAGGACATACAAGCCCCTGGCCAACCGTTTGATCACTTGCTAATGGATTTCATTGAACTAACACCATGTGAAGGAAAGAAATATTGTCTTGTGGCTGTTGACATGTTTTCTAAATGGGTTGAAGTTTTCCCTACAGGTAAAGCAGATGCCTCTGCAGTGGCAAAGGTGTTAGTGCGAGAAATCATTCCCCCATTGGGAATCCCACATAAAATCAACAGTGATAACGGAACTTTTGTAAATAATGCAAATAATCAACTTTCAACATTTTTAGGTATCAATCTGAAACAGCATTGCACCTATCATCCACAGAGTGGTGGAGCAGTTGAAAGAGAAAATGGAACAATTAAAAACAAACTGGTCAAATGCTGTGATGACACAGGACTCTCATGGATAAAAGCACTACCGGTAGTGTTAATGGCCATGAGAGGGAGGGGAAGGGCCAGAACAGGTCTGTCACCATTTGAAATTCTTCCAGGCAGACCTATGAATACCGAGATGGCCCTCCCCCAAGAAAATCAAGTCCTCAACTCAGAACTCCTAGAAGATGTGATGCTTAGTTACTGTGTGCACTTAACCAAAATGTTGAGCCTTATACACACAGGTAAAAGCAACACTACCGCAACCAGCAGAGGGCCAGTTGCATAACCTGAAACCAGGAGACTGGGTGCTGATAACCTACAGCGGTTAATGTGAAAGAAAGAACCACCGGGACACACGCCAGCCATTGCAGAAAGGTGCCGCCACTTGAGACGGAGGCCGAGGGAGAGAGTCCCGCTCCACTCACAGACAAGGAACAGAAGCAGAAGAAAGACGGCTGCTCTCACTGAGGTGTAAAAAACCTACCAACAACCAACAGCTGTTGCAGACCAAGGAAGAAACAGCAAAAAGAAGACAGAAGGAACAAAAAAAAAAAAAAAAAAAAAGAAAAAGGGGGAGGTTTAGGGCTAAATATCAATGCCTGACTACAGACTCCAGCACCCCTTTGGGGAGACAGTCCGTGATCTTGAACGAACAACATGTTGCCGTACAATGATCTCAACACAGCTAAATATCTGAAACAATCTGTAATCTGGTGTCAAAAACACAAGGAACGACCTACATGCCGTATGGACGCCGATTGGCCACCAGGGCACCAGTCACAAATTTGTAAAAACACAACAAAGTCCACACCTCCTGCAAATCAACAATACAAGCGAAGGAGACGATACATAATTGATAAAGACAATTTAGCCATCACTATGATGCAAGTATGGGTTTACTGCCCGAAACATTTCTGATTGCTGGATCTGCCAACATTTACCTACATCATCACAGACACCTATGGTAATGCCTGTACCATTATCAGAAGCAGACCTTAAAGTATTTAAAGTTGCAAAATTACAGAGACCTTCTCAGACTGTTATATTCCAGGGCTAACTCATCATAACCGACCTGAGTGAAATGGACATCATTTATTTTATCTTATCAGAATTTAACAGAGCGCTACAGACCAAGTGAGTTAAAAAACTGCAGTACTGTGGAAAATATCCAAGTTCGAGACCATTGTGCATGCAATGGTCCAACATCGTGTAGAATTCCTAGCTGTGCCTGCTAGCTGCAATGAGACAGAATGCTGGCCAGTAAGCAATACAGAATATACTTATAGCATCATGGCAGGAGTGTGGATAGCCCCGTGGAAAACTCAAACCCAAATAATGTTCTTAGGATTTAAATGTACGTAATTGTTCAAAGCCTATATTTTCAGCTAAATCCTCAGCCCGCAACTGTTCAGTCGCTTGGCCTCCTCTGCGAGTGCATCCTCTGTCAAATGTTTCTTTATGTGTACAGGATCCTAGCCACATAATTACAGCAAATATTACTTATTGTAATCAAACAAAGACTGTTTCTTTTAATAGACAGTCCATTTTTAGTACCCCTAATCAGAGAAGTATCTGCAGCAGAGCTATCATCACTCCACCGCAGGGCCAGACGCACAATAACAACCACCCAACGTGTATTAGGACTCCTAATACCCTCATATGGGGTGTTTATGTCCCAAGAAGAGATTCAGTCACTATCCACAGTGTTAGAATGTCACATGAATCTTTCTACAGTCACCATAACAGCTACATCAAGGCGCTTAGACGATGTAGCACGGGTAGCAACAGAAAACAGAATGGCCTTGGACCTTTTGCTGGCCTCTCAGGGTGGTGTATGTCAAGTTATTCATACTGAATGTTGTTCCTATATTGCTAGTAATGACGCAGAGATAACTAAGCTAAAACAGAATACTGAACAAAGGATAAAAGATCTGCATGATGTGCATGGGTGGGACCCTTTTTCGAAGGTGTTTGGCCCCCTGTCATCCATGGGTACATCGTTCTTTCGCACATTGATTGTAAGCATTGTCATGTTTTTGATTGCTATTTCTGTTATCGTCACTTACTTACCCCCAGGACAGGGCACGCTGCTCCAGTTGCCCCAGTGATGACATCTTATTGCATGTCCACCCCACTCTTGCGGTCTCCCCCTGTTACACGGCCCATGGAAGGGGTTGTTGGAGGATTCACTGACTGACTCTCCCAACTTCACGCACATTCCTCCCACTCTTTCTCTAACCAACTCTGGACTGGGTTTTGCTGATAGTAGCATGGTGGGAGACAAAGTGTGAGGACTGATGGGATGCATTTATGAAGTCCACCCATGTGTAAGGAAGTGGAGAGTGGTTAATTGCTCAATCTGTGTTAACCCACATATATTATATATAGTACTTTGTTTTGAGAAGAATTGATAATGCAGTAAATTCTCTAAAGATTTGTCTTGCTCCATTGTGTCGGATTTACAGTACTGGATGTGTGGAAAGTAACAATGATCTTTACATGGTGAGAAAAGAGTGTGATTCCTTTAAAAGATAAGCTGATAAGTTATTATGATTGGTCTGATACGCAAACAATGCACTAAGGCCATTGTTACTGCTATGCAAATTGACCTCTACCCTATCCCAGACTGGATTCCACCATCTAATGTTGATGGTCTTGGCACACAACTGAAGTAACCTCAATCGGTCAACCCCTGACAGAGTGGGATTCCCCCACCTTATAAAGTGTTTACTTTAAGCGTTGATCCAACATGATCAAAAGGGGGGATTGTAAGGGAAATGTAACATTTTGACCACAATATGATCATGTTAATTTCCCCTTTGATTGATCATGATTGAATCTCATACAATGTAACCTTGATCATGCTGTATCCTGTACAACTGAATGAATCTTGGCCTGATTGCTTTAACTAAGGCATTGTTGCCTTGATGTCATCAGAAGGTCCTGACCTTTGACTTTGTAACAAACCCAACCAGAGTGGGAGGGATGAGCCAAATGTATAAAGACTAAGAACTGTTTCCCATCGGGGTGCATATTACAAACTAACCTTTGTCGTATGCACCATGCTCTGAGCATTAAAGTGTGACAATACTGTAAGAGAATTGTGTCTCGTTCCTCGTTGTTAAGGTGGGATTGCAGAAATTGCCACGACACATCTCAATTTGAAGTTGATCTGATGAAAGCCCTGGGACAAGTTTGTCAAAGTAAAAATGTGGAATATGGCCAAAATGGCCACTAAATGCAAAATGGCGGGCTTCCTGTTGCGTTTTTCATAATGCCCCTTGAGACATTTTTGTTTGTCTGGTCATGATACACCTGGGCTACGATTTTTGTGAAGATCGGTCAAAGGGAAACCTAGGGGCTGCGTTCCAGGGGGCGCTGTTGAGCCATTTTGCCACGCCCATTTCAAATTACTCCAGAATACGTAAATGTTCACCAGTTTCTAATTTTCTGCAAAGTTTGGTAAGAAGTTGAGCATGTTAAAAGCCCTCAAAAAGCCAATTCATTTGGGTCACTATAATAAGAATAATCCTTACAATTTCAAGAGGGCCTCCCACCGTCGGTGCTCGGGCCCTAATTAAAAACCCGAAAAAGAAAAAGAACAACAAAACAAACAATATAATGCCAAGAACATGTACAATGCACTGACACAGAAAGTCAGCTGTGTTAATAGACATGCAACAAGTAACAAAACTTGCTGAAATCGCAATAATCATTTAAAAAAAAAAAAATTGAAATCCATTTATATTTGCATAAATACGTTGTTCAGTTCATTTATCCGCTTGTGAAACGCACCTCTCTGTTAAAACCACAACGTAAAACTGCATTGAATAAAAACTTGTGACTTTTATTTTGTACACGTGAAGGTGCAAAGCAACTCTTGATTGACAGAAGCCGACTCGGCCGTTTCAGCTAGGTGGCATGATTGCACGCTAAGTTACAGTACGTAAACGCAGAGGACGATAACAAGAGTGCGTGTTATTAGTATGTCAGGGATCTGTGGGGGTGAATATTAAAGTGTCTTCTTTTTGCTTTTTTACACACACACGCACGCACACACACACACACTCTGGGTCAATCCGACCCAGGAACAACATGAGGGTTAAAAGTATCATCTCATTTGGCTTGAGCTCAATTTAATGGTCGTAATGTGCGCTGAAGGTTCGACTGCTCTTGTAGCTTCAAGGCGGTTCGGAAGCAAACTCTGCCGCTTCTCCAATTTTTTTACTTTCTTGATCATAACTCCCTTAAGCGGAAGACATGTACATCTTGTGGCCCTTTCTTTTTCAAGAGCAGAACCAATTTCAGCAGCTCTCTCCCTTTCGTTTTCAAATGCAGAGGCAGAGTGTTTGCCTCGCTCCTCCAAGACAGCCCTTTGTATCTTTTTCTGTTTTAGGGCATTTTCAAGTTGGGCCTGTCTTGTCTTGCTCTCTGACTGTTCTGCTTTCAAGTTATCGACCATATATTGGAGCTTAGCAATCGTAGCTTGATTCATAGAGATGAAGGCTTTCTCCTTCTTCAGTTCTTTCTCGAGTCTGCTGCGAGCTTCTCTGTCTTTCTGGCTGTACCTTCGAGTGAGCTGACTCTCACGTAGAGCATCCTGAAGTTCATATTGTAGCCTCCTGATCTCAGAAGCCAATTTGTGATTTCCCTGAGTCAGCTGGTCCAGTTTATCTGTGTCCTTATTGTGCTGGGAGATGGCAGCCTGATGAGCAAGGTCTTTCTCACGTACAGCATCCTCATGTTCGCTTTGTAGCGTCTTGTTTTCAGAAAAAAGTAGGTGATTTTCCAGAGTCAGCAGGTCCAGTTCCTCCTCCTGCTGGGATATCACAGCCTGATGAGCAAGGTCTTTCTCATGTAGAGCATCCTGAAGTTCACTTTGTAGCCTCCTGATCTCAGAAGCCAATTTGTGATTTTCCACAGTCAGCTGGTTCAGTTTATTTATGTCCTTATGCTGCTGGGAGATGACAGCCTGATGAGCACGGTCTTTCTCACGTAGAGCATCCTCAAGTTCACCTTGTAGCCTCTTGATCTCAGAATCCAGTTGGTGATTTTCCAGAGTCAGCTGGTCCAGTTTGTCTGTGTCCTCATGCTGCTTGGAGATGACAGCCTGATGAGCAAGGTGTTTCTCATGTAGAGCATCCTCAAGTTCACTTTGTAGCCTCCTGATCTCAGAAGCCAATTTGTGATTTTCCAGAGTCAGCAGGTCCAGTTCCTCCTGCTGCTGGGAGATGACAGCCTGATGAGCAAGGTCTTTCTCACGTAGAGCATCCTCAAGTTCACCTTGTAGCTCCTTGTTCTCAGAAGCCAGTTGGTGATTTTCCACAGTCAGCTGATCCACTTTATCTGTGTCCTCATGCTGCTGGGAGATGGCAGCCTGATGAGCAATGTCGTTCTCGCGTAGAGCCTCCTGAAGTTCACCTTGTAGCTTCTTCTTCTCAGAAGCCAATTTGTGAATTGTCCGACACAGGCGGATCACTTTATCTGTTTCCTTATGCTGCTTGGAGAAGGACGCCGGATGAGCAAGGTCTTTGTCACGTAGAGCATCCTCAAATTCACCTTGTAGCTCCTTGTTTTCAGAAGCCAGTTGGTGAATTTTCCGACACAGGCGGATCACTTCATCTGTTTCCTTATGCTGCTTGGAGAAGGACGCTGGATGAGCAAGGTCTTTGTCACGTAGAGCATCCTGAAGTTCACTTCGTAGCTTCTTGATCTCAGAATCCAGTTGGAGATTTCCCAGAGTCAGCTGGTCCAGTTTAACTGTGTCCTTATGGTGCAGGGAGATGACAGCCTCTTCAGCAAGCTCTAGAGCATCCTCAAGGTTATCTTGTAGCCTCTTGTTCTCAGAAGCCAATTGGTGATTTTCTTCTGTCTTCTGATTCATGACGATGATAGTGTCTTCACCAAACTCTAGAGCATCCTCAAGTTCATCTTGTAGCCTCTTGTTCTCAGAAGCCAGACGTTGGTTTTTCTGAGTTAGACGGATCAGTTCTTCTCCGTCCATCTGCTGCTGGGAGACTCCAGCCTCATCGCCCCTCTGGAGTTTGCAGTTCTTTGCCTGCTCCCTTTGTGCCTTCATGTGCTGAATCTGAATTTGAGCTTGTTCTTGCTTCAAGTCCACCTCCACTGCAGCTCTGGCTTCTCTTTCTCTCTGTAGAGCTTCTTGGAGACCACCTGCACTCGCCTGCTCTGATTCACTTTCCTGTGAAACAAAACAATTATTACTCTTGTGCTTTTGTAGCTGAACCAATTTAACAAAATTGGGGGAAATTATCTTATACATTTCGCACAGAATTATGGAAATAGTCAATTATTGAAATGTAGTCAATCATACTTCAAGCTCTATAATCGTCTCCATTTTGTCCTCTTTGTCTCCAGTCTCGTCAACTTCCTCTCTAGTGTCCTCCTCAAATTCCTCCTCACTCTCCTCTATAATAACTTCTAGTAAATCGATCCTCCAATGAGTGGCCATTGGGACAGCATCTATTTTCTATCTTACTTCTTCTTCCTCTTTATATGGTTTATGACAAGTGGCAACCAACATCATAGGAGATAGATCAACATCATGCTTTAAGATCTTTAGTTCTATGATGTTTATTGACAAGGGGCAACCAACATCATAGGAGATATATCAAAATCATGCTTTAAGATCTTTAGTTCTATGATTCTTTTGAAGTGGACATATTCTACATTCTAGGACTGTGTGTGTGTGTCCTTTGTGTATCTTTGTGAGGACCACCTTGAGCCTACAACCTATGGAGTGAGGACATTTTGGGCTGGTCCTCACTTTGTGACCCCCCTTTAATGGACTGTTTGGGGGTTAAGACTTGGTTTTAGGGTTAGGGTTAGATTTAGGTTTAGGTTAGGGTTAAGGGTTAGGCATTCAGTTTGGGGGTTAGGGTAAGGGGCTAGGGAATGCATTATGCCAATGAGTGTCCTCACTAAGATAGAAGTATAAACATGTGTGTGTTTGTTTTTGTGTGTGTGACAAGAAAGGATTTTTGTATAAATTATTTGATTGAACTGTTTTTGTTTTTTCGCTGTTGCGGTTTATTGGAAAGATGAAAAATCATGAAATGATCTAAATAAAGTTGTGTTAAAAGTAAAACAAGTGTCTCTCTCTTCAGTCAGTCTATACTTGGTTGACCAGCTGCTCTGCTTCATGCTGCAGTGACCAGTGTCCCAACTTAGACACACACACATTTACATCAATTTCATTTAGACTCATTAATTATTATTAATTGAAACATTTCTAAAAATTAAAGTTCTTTCAGTTTTCAGTTTGAAAACATATGATGAAGCTCAACCATTAACACTTCATACATTTTTAAAACAAAATATTTCGTTTCACCCTGTAAAAGTGTCTTTCTCCTGTGAAACCCATTTCTAAATACTCCAGAATACGTAAATTTTCACCACTTTCTAATTCCCTGCAAACTTTGGTAAGAAGGTGAGCATGTTGAAGCCCTCAAAAAAGTCCTTCTTTTGTCGAAAAAAAAAAAAAAAAAACTAGGGCTACGTTGTAGCACTAACGTTCCCGAGCTCATGCATTTTGAAGCCTGTTGCGGTTAGTGGAGAGAGCGATCAATGACCAAGCGCATGTCTCTGCGTTGCATGCGTTTTGGGGCTCTGATGTAGCGTGAGCAATTTTGTGTCAATTGGACAATGTTACAACAAATACATTTTCACACTGATCAATAGGTGGCACTATGACCCTGCACTGATATTAATATATGGAGCTGTTCAGGTCAGGATTGTGATCATAGGTCAGTAGTTTGGGGCCGATTGGATAATGCAGAGTGGATTTACAAAGTACTTCCTGTTTCATGGTGAATCAGTAGGTGGCGCTATGACACTGAGGAAATATTGACACATAGAGCTGTTCAGCCTTGGACTATAATCATGAGACAGAAGTTTGGTAGTGATAGGACAATGCACAGTGGAGTTATGACAACATCGTCTCCTTTGGCGAAGGATGAACCTTCGCTGCAACGCAATGTTTACACTGTTTGAGGAAATGTCACGATTCGGACCATGGTCCAATGACTTGTCTCAGCTCATTTGAGCTGTATATTGTTAAGCAACCAGGAGCAGTGCATCAAAGTATAAAACATGTCACTTTCTGTCGCCAGTAGGTGGCGCTGTGACGATGAGTCAATATAGATTAAATTTTCACCACTTTTGAGCATGTTGAAGGCTCAAAAAGCCAATTCATTTGGGTTAGAATAATAATAAGAAGAAGAGCCAACATTAACTTCAATCTAAATTAAATATGTTGTAAGAATTTAGATATTATTGTTATAAATCATTGTTATTATAGTAATTGTTAGAGACAGACTGTTTCTACAGTTTCCGCATTTGTCCACCAGATGGTAGTGTTGTACTGTTGTTGTACTGATTATGCCGCGGAGGGGGGGGGGACCGGGAGAAACGGCTCCAAACCACGGCCACTAATCACGCACTACATTCCACGCCATCACGTGCAGCGCTGTCAGTATCACTATGCACAGACTGATCTGTTCAGGTCAAAAACAAAAAATCTCCATGTTGTTGAGATGACGTCATTTAAAGTTGATATGATCGAACGTGTAACGTAAAAAATAGGCGACTTCCTGTTGCGTTTTTCCATAACGCTCCGCCATAACGCCTTTTTTGCACAAAAAAGCCGCACTGTTGTTGTACTGTTCCTAGAAAAAAAAAAAAATGAAAAAAAACATATATATAAAAAAAACACTAAAGCCTAAATGGTGGGCTTCCTGTTTGGTCTAGCATATCTATCCTAGAGACTTATTTGTTTGTTATGAAAAGACACATGTCCCCATCGATTTTTGTACATGTCGGCCAATCGTGGTGTCGGGGCTGCCCTTTAGGGGGCGCTAGTCAGTTATTTTGCCACGCCCATTGGCAAAATAACTTAATAATTCCTTAAAACCATATGAATATTTTCAGGGGGGGAGTGTTGATACACAAATGTAGTTTGAGGGAGGTTGAACCTCGAACACTGAAGTTACAGCAATTTCGTGTGTCACAGCGAGTTGATGAACTTTGACGCCACGCCACTATTATGGCGTTTGACGAAAAGTCACAGTATGCCTTCATTAAAAATGTCTTGAGACCCATTTGACACAGTTTGATATGGTTGCAGTAAGTGGATGAGGAGGAATACATCCAAGTGGAAGACATGCAAAAAACAAGACATTTCCTGTTTCCACCAGGGGGCGCTGTGATTTTAAGTCATGATTTCTGTGTAGATGTCATCAGGCCGGGACTCTTGTCTTACATGTCTAGTTTGGACTCGATTGGACCATGTTTGTCCGAGATACAGAACCTCGTGTTTTGATGGCGTGTAATCAAACTTTGATGCCACGCCACGGTCACACGGTGTGACGAAAAATCGATCTTTGGGTTATTTTTTATCTCCATCTTGTTGTGATGACACTCATCTCAATTTGAAGTTGATCTGATGAAAGCCCTGGGACAAGTTCGTCAAAGTAAAAATGTGAAAAATGGCCAAAATGGCCACTAAAGTAAAAATGGCGGGCTTCCTGTTGCTTTTTTCCAATTGCACCTCCGACCTTTTTTGTTTGTCTGGTCATGATACACCTGGGCTACGATTTTTGTGAAGATCAGTGAAAGCTAACTGAGGGGCTTTTCCTTAGATGGCGCTGTTGAGCAATTTTTCCACGCCCATTTCAAATTACTCCAGAATACAATTACTTTTTGGGGTTTTGAATTCCCTGCAAACTTTGGTAACAATTTGAGCATGTCTAGGCCCTGAAAAAGCCCCAAAAGGGAAATACAAATCCTTCGAAATACAATAGGGCCTCCCACCGGAGGTGCTCGGGCCCTAACAAGTCACCAGTTTTAATGCTGTGACTTATTTTTGTGAATATGTTATGCCCCCCATTTATGTCGTAATGGGCTCAGCTGCCATCAGCATGTGTGTGTCTACTTGTGTGTATGGTCCAGGTATTACTCATGTTGTGAAGACTTAAATCTTTTAACACAGTCACTTTATGGGGACTTGTCATTCTTATGCAGATTAAAAATAAAATTCCCATAATGTCAGTCAAGGTATAGGTTTTGGCTAAGGTTAGGGTTAGTGTAAGTCAATGTAATGTCCCCTGAAGTCATGGGGACACAACTGTGTGAATGAGAGAATGCAGCACTTTGTCCACTTAGTAAAAAAAATGCTACTAGAATACAGAGATAGTTCATGTTAAAAGTTTAGTGCAGACCTAGAACTAGAGCTCATCATTGTAAGTGCCATAATAATATCCTTCTCTGTTGTCACAACCAAAACAGTGAAAATATGATATTTCCAAGGGCTTTTACTTTGAAATTCTACATCACAGTGTCCTGATATTGTCGGGGTAAGACTCTGAGGTGGTGAACTGTCACTGTGAAGTAAAATAAGTCTGTGGAAACAGGTAGTTGCTTGCTCATGTTTTTCTTCATTATGAAGTTTATTCACACAGTGGTAAAGATACATTATACATTTGTAGTATCAATTTTCTCTTAAATAGTTTTACACTCAGTCGTAATTTTTTATCATTAATGTCATTTATTATTTATCATTACTTCATTCAGTACAATATATTTTGAGTGCTTTAATTAATAAATAAATAAATAATTTTGTTATCTCAATAATTTGTCCATGCTATCACAGATTGACCAAATGTGACATCCCATTTACACAGGGTTTCTTTTATTTTGAAATCAACAAGAAACAAGGCGCATCTCGAAATGAGTGGGGACTATTTTGACCGTGTGTTTCAGAGTGTAGGCTTGACACCTGTACAGTGTGAGTGTCACTTCACTGACCTGGTTCCTTCCTCCTGAACATATACATGGCTTCATACTGTGTAGTACCAGTATTTATAGGATTACTTTTAAAATACAGTGATCCTCACCAGGGCTGTAGTTATTTTCAAAGTTCATGTAAACAACTTCAGGTCATGGGCAGTTCTCTCTCTCTCTCTCTCTCTCTCTCTCTCTCTCTCTCTCTCTCTCTCTCTCTCTCTCTCTCTCTCTCTCTCACACACACACGCAAGCGCTGAAGAAAAACCACGGGACAATGCGCAACAGATATAAAAAAAACACCTTCCCATGCCGGACCACTCGTCAATGATAAAAACTAAATGTTATGTATAGTGACATCATAGTAACAATTCTGTTATTTATGGTCATTATCAAGGCACAAACCCCATAATGAAAAGATAATGGAGCAGAAGACGCTTTTGCTGACAGGTGTGACAGGCTCTCAACCTTTTTATATACAGTTTATGGGTCTAATCTGTTAACATGGGCGCGGAAATGAAAACCAAGCCGTTCCGCTTCCATTGTGGCCCGGGCGGCGGGAGGCTGGGCGGAGAAGCTTGAGTTGTATGCGGGGTGAATGGGGGGCCGGAGACAAGCCCAGCTCACAGTGAGTCCTCAGCCAAACTAATCTGCATGTGTTAGGACTGTGTGAGGCAACCAGAGTGGTCAGAACCTCACACTGTACAAACCACTGCACCAGCGTGCGGCCTCACACAGGCTGAACTGTAAAATGTCTAAGGTCCAGATGTTCAGAGTCATGGTGACTCAAAGATTGAGCGCTGCTGTAGAGGAGATATTTAAGCTGTTAGAAGCAACAGTAGCAGAGTGCAAAGAGGAGATGTCTCGTTCTAAAGAGATTGACCAACAACATCAGATACTGGAGGCTTTACTGAAATCTCCAACAAACCACAGGGCAGGTAGGTAACTGTAGCTTTCTCTAAGATAAGATAAGATAATCCTTTATTAGTCCCACAATGGGGAAATTTGCAATATTTCAGCAGCAGAGTAAAAATAGGCATCAGTAAGTGATAAGTAACATGCAATACTTGAGTGTAAGTGGAATAGAAATATTAATGGAATTAAGATCAATATATACAGTGTAAAAAAAATTTTTTTGCACAGACAGAATGAATATAGCATTGAATATTAAGGAGGCGTTGCAGTCCATAATGGGTACATGTAGTTGTACTGGGAGCTACATGGGAGCAGAGATGGTTTTACAGTCTTACTGCTGCAGGACTCCTACTTGAATCATATCATTGTTTTAACGTGAAGAGTTTCATTTTGAGGGTTTGTACACATGTATAAAGTAAAGGTAATGGTCTGTTTTTTATAGCGCTTTTCTAGTCTTGATGACCACTCAACGTGCTTTACAGACAGACAATCACACACACACATTCATACAGTGCATCTATGTGCAGCACTCTTTTATATTAGAAGGGGTAATTCAGGGTTCAGTATCTTACCCAAGGACACTTCTGCATCCTCATAGAAAACGTGCTGCCCATAGATGCACTTTATGAATGTGTGTGTAAATGGGGGAATGACAAACTGTACTGTAAAGAGCTTTGAGTGACTATCAAGACTAGAAAAGATATATAAATACAGACTATTTACCATTTATATAGAGCAGGGGAGTGAGACCTGATCATAAGTGGAGACACGTTCAGGACGTATTTTAGTAGCAGGTGTGAACACACATACTTAGTGCAGTACACTTGTGATCAGATCTCTCAGGACAGATGTTAATACCAGGTCTGAATTGGGTTGATATTAACTGTGAACTTTTCGTTTCTATTAGATGAGCCACAGCAGCTGGCGATTAAAGAAGAGGTTCTCTCTGAGGAGCAGGAGTGGAGGACCTGTCTGAACCAGGAGGAGCGAGAGCCCCAGCAAAGTAAAGAGGAACAGGAGGCACTCTGCAGCAGACAGTAAAAGAAGATTGTGGAAGATCAGAACCTGCCAAGACTGACAAGGTTTTTGAGTCCTCTCAATCTAAGATGGAAGACAGTGAAGGTGATTGTACTGAAAGTGCAGAGAAGCAGTCAGATATAAAGACAATGGAAAATATTGGTCTTTGACAATGAAAAGAGATTTCAAAACAGAAAAAAGCTGTTAAATCTACAGACCAATATGAGAGAAGAAAGAGAAAACAAACCCTATGGCTGCAAAGTTTGTGGTGGAGGTTTCATTTCATTCTCAGGTGTGAGAAGCCATAAGTGTGTTGATGAAAAAAAGCAGCCGTTGGGAGGCACGAGACTGGACCAGGGGGAGCCAGAGCCAGAAATTCAGGAGGAACGATGTAAGAGTCAACTTCCACAACTTGAGGTGATTGACATCACCAAGTTTGTGTTCACTGCTGTGCCTGTGAAGAGTGAAGATGTAGAGAAAGCTCAGTTGTCTCGGCTTCATCAAAGACGCACTGAGGAGAACAAAGAAGCAGAGCCTGCAGTCAGCAGCTCACAGGAACGGATGGAAAAGGATAGTGGAGCATCAACCAAGTTAGATCCAGAAAGTCATTTACAACCAGCTAATAATGACCTGACTTTAGACTCTTCTGCGCCTGAGACTGAAGACTGTGACGATGATAACTGTTTTGACTCATTAAAACCCAGGGAAATACTTGTCCCTGATATGAGTGCTGTTTCTTGTAAGAATAACAGAACACATTTCATTTGCAGAGACGCATGTTACGCTGTTCAGGGAAACTTTGCAGTGAAGTCTTCAGGGAAATATTTAGCAAACTAAAGAGTTTATTTAGACATAGGGAAGTTCACAAGACAGAGAAACCTTTTCAGTGTATGGTTTGCAAGTGTAGATTTCGAACAGAGAAAGCTTGGATGGCCCACAAGAAAAACAATGGCTGCTGTTGCTCTGTCTGTGGTAAAATTATTTGTCCTGCTGATTAAGGCTGAGATTTACCGTGGTCAGCTGTTTTACAATATTTCATTGCTTTAAAGAAAATGTGAAACTATATATTTGTGAATCATTTTAAAACCAGATATGATCAAACATGAACAATAAACAATGAATCACATGATTACTTGCATGCGAAAGGAGTCACTCATGGTAAACAATTTCATGCAGAATTATCACCCATTCTACAGCTCTCCTTGGATCTACAGTTTACAGGAACCAATGAGCTTTGGGCTGAGAGACCAAAGACAGCAGGATAGGACTGGGCAAAGCTTTAGAGGAATTAGCTCACTCCCTAAAAAGATAATAGTATTCTTTCAGTCACCTTATGTTTCATCTTCTGCCTCAGTGTACTCTGGAAATCTGTTAGTCTGAAGGATGCATATTGAGAATGATTTTTCAGATCGATTCCAATTCGTGCAAATTAAAGATGAGTCATCTGTGCGCACCAAAGTTAACCACGGTGTTCCACAGGGCTCTGTGCTCGGCCCAATTTTATTCTCATTATATATGCTTCCACTAGGAAACATTATCAGGACACACTCGGTAAATTTCCACTGCTATGCAGATGACACCCAGTTATACTTGTCAATAAAACCTGAACAATGTAATCAATTAACTAAACTCCAAGCATGTCTCAAGGACATAAAAGCCAGGATGACCCGCAATTGTCTCTTATTAAACTCAGATGAAACAGAGGTTCTAATACTTGGCCCTAAACACCTTAGAGATACATTATCTAATGATATAGCTGCGCTAGACGACATTTCCCTTGCTTCCAATGAAACAGTCAGGAACTTGGGAGTGATCTTCGATCCTGATTTGTCCTTTAATTCACACTTAAAACTAATTTCTAGGACCGCCTTCTTTCACTTGTGTAATATCTAAAAAATCAGACATGTCCTTTCTCAAAAAGATGCAGAAAAACTAGTCCATGCCTTTGTTACATCCAGACTTGATTATTGTAATTCCTTATTATCAGGCTCCAGCAGTAAGTCATTAAAGACTCTGCAGCTTGTCCAAAATGCTGCAGCACGTGTCCTGACAAGAACCAAGAAAAGAGACCACATTTCTCCTGTGTTAGCTTCGCTACACTGGCTTCCAGTTAAATCTAGAATAGAATTTAAAATTCTCCTCCTCACCTTCAAGGCCCTTAATAATATGGCACCATTATACCTCAAAGAGCTGATAGTACCATATCAACCCACTAGAGCACTGCGCTCCCAGAATTCAGGCTTACTTGTCGTCCCTAAAGTCTCTAAAAGTAGAGTAGGAGCCAGAGCTTTCAGCTATCAAGCTCCTCTCCTGTGGAATCATCTCCCACTTTCAGTTCGGGAGGCAGACACCATCTGTACGTTTAAGAGTAGGCTTAAAACCTTCCTTTTTGATAAAGCTTATAGTTAGAGCCGGTCCAGGCTTGTCTTGGACCTGCTCTTAGTTCTGCTGCTATAGGTCTAGAATGTCGGGGGACACATGACACTCGGAGCTTCTCTTTCCAGCTTCTCCTTCCTCTTCTCAATCATTATCACATCAAATAAATTCATATCTCATCAATACATGTTCCTGACTTGACTTCTTCCCCGGAGTCCCTTTTCCTTATTGTCCGCAGATCCAGGGCCGCAACTGTGGCCACATCGTGGATTATGATCTGTGGATCGCGTATCAGAGATCGTAATGGTGGATCCAGTATAGCGGATTCTGTATCATGCTGGCTGATCGTGATAATAATGGCGGATCCTGTATCGTGTTGGCATCTGATAATGGTGGTGGACCACGATTGAGGTGGCAGCTGATGATGGATCCTGATGGCGGCAGTGAACAATGACTGTGGACTATAGTGGCATCCGATCTTGATGGTGGATCATGATCGTGGTGGCTGCTGACCATGGACTATGATTACAACAGGACTGCTTGATATACAATATTTCTCCTCAGATACTCGACCATTACTGACAATAATCCACCAATTCATTGACCTTCAGTTATGCTTCAAAATGTTTACCCTTATCAATGCTGCTAAAACCTTTATCTTGGTGATGTTCTCCTTTACACTTGACATCTATTGCACTTCTGTCCGTCCTGGGAGAGGGATCCCTCACATGTGGCTCTCTCTGAGGTTTCTACCTTCTTTTTACCCTGTTAAAAGGGTTTTTTAGTAGTTTTTCCTTACTCTTGTTGAGGGTTAAGGGCAGAGGATGTCACACCTTGTTAAAGCCCTGTGAGACAAATTGTGATTTGTGAATATGGGCTATACAAATACAATTTGATTGATTGATTGATTGATGATTGATAGTATAATATTTTAAGGCCCATGTAGGGACAGGTATTGCAGATTAGCTGAAACTATAAATGCTGTGGTATTTGGTTTTGGTTCATGCTGCAGACCTATCCCTGCACAAATATATATTAAAACAAAAGTCTCACTACATATTGTGTATTTAATTGTCTGTTTTTAATTGGTTTTACTTGTTTGGTTTATGATTGTTCATGTGAATTCCATTGTAGTGGATTACCAATTGTAATAACAATCCTAGTGAGGATAGAAAATACACATTGGCGGTAGTAAACCCCCTCCTTTCTTGGTGAATACAGTCTGATACCACATTGGTGTTACATCCAGATTGGTGTTGGAGAATCTACCCCCTCCTGCTTTCATGAATCCATTTACTAACATCCTCATCACACCTTACAGTGCCCCTTACCCTGAAACTCCTTCCTGACTTTTGGTTTTAAGCTCTGTGCATGTAAATCACAATGTCTGTACCTTTTGATCACGGTTACAATTTACATGCAAGCTGCTCCCCCTCTCCCCCCCATCATAACTGTCCCTGTATCTTTCACTCTGCTTAGTCTGCTGTCTCAGGTTCACTCTGTGCAGCAGGCTCATCGTATTCTAGAATACCAATAAAACTCACAACACTACAACACTTTGAGACTGGACTCTGGTTGAATATTTTTTCAACACTAGTAATAAGAAGCAATACTGGGCCCTGAGCTTTTATGATTCATGGGCTTGTAGGGATTCAATTTTGTCAGCAAAAGAAAGAAAAAAGAAGATTAGGAAGTTCGCCAGTTGCTAGAGAAATAGACAAACAATAATTTTTGTTGAAGTAAGATACAAATCAATGTTGGGGGGATGGGGGGTGTAGTCACAGGGATGACTGCTGCTGACACTGATTTGACCCTCTTGTTTGGATTTAAAGCTTTTAAAAGTAATGTTGTTTGATGTTTGTAGTTTCTTGATGTGTATCCTTATTGTCACATGCTTTGTTTAACCTGATGAAATAAAACCAAGACAAATTTCTAACATTATGGACAATGTTAAAGCTCCTGCCTTCAGGAGCTGTACAGGCAACTGTGCTTGTTTGAGCTTCTTAAAGCTCCTTTTGTCTTTACTCAACCAGGTGAGTAAGAGTATTTCATGGACATTATATTAGCATGTGTATCTAAATGTGTGAATTGAAATCAGCACACACACATTCGAAGTTATGGTCTCACGACAGTCCCACGTGACAAAAGACAAGGGTAGATTCTGAAGTAGCCACACAGCTACAAGCATCGTCTGTGTTGATGTGCTGCCATCTAGGCTTAAATACTAGCTACTACAGTTGACTCATGTCTGTGTGATAACAAAGCCATTAGAGGTACTAATAATAAATAATACTATTTTAACATTATTATTTGATTCTGTGTTTGTGTAGTATAATCAGTATGGCATCCAATGAAAGATACAATAAATGGTAGAAGGTCTATTTATTTATCTCGCTTTTCAAGTCCTGATGACTACTCAAAGCGCTGCACAGTACTGTTCTACATTCACCCATTTAGACAAACACATTTATACAGTGCATCTATGTGCAGCACTTTCTTTATGAGAATACAAACAAAGCTGTGTCTTCAGAAGTTGTATAAGTGTACGTATAGGCAACTGGACTTGCTTGTGTTTCTTGAAGACATTTCACCTCTCATCCAAGAGGCTTATTCAGTTGTAACTGACTAATGGGAGGTTTTGGGTATAATGAGTGGCTATGTTAAAGAGGCAGGTTGTTGACCTCCCACCAGCTAGTGGGTTGTTGGTGTCCTCTGAGTCAATGTTGATACCTGTACGTTTTAGAACCACCCGGCTTTTATGTGAGTCATTAGGGTCACTGGAGTTGGAAATCTGTTCTGTATGTTGCTGTCTGTCAGTTTTGTTTCTTTTGGAGGTTTGGATAAAAGCCCATTTTGGGTAGCCACAGGTTTTTAAGAGCTCCCTTGATGTGTTGTTCCTTCACTATGCGCTCAGTCCTTGTGGGTATGTTTTGTGCTTTGTGATGTGAAGTTCTGATGAACCCCAGCTTGTATTGTAAGTGATGAGTCAAAGAGTGAATACTGATCTGAGTTTTGATTTCCTATATATTTAGATGTTGAGGCTTCTGTCCTCATCAAGGTGCACTGCACAATCCCAAAAGGCCAGACTGTTTCTTTCCAGGTGAACTTTTTCAACACAGTGGATAAATAGGTGATTACCCATAATTCCTTGTTTTAAAAAATGGCTGTAAAATAAGGTTTTGGTGGATTTGGAGGCTTTTGTTTGGAATAGAGAGAAAGTAAATACATCTCTTGAATCGGGGGGAGGGGTGGCTTCTCTTCAACGGGGTTATAAACCATGATGAGATCTTCCAAAGATCGCTGTCCCAAGAGGCACCATACCAAGTGTTTTTCTATACGATACTCTTACCTTTTCTCTTAGTGAAAAAACTCTGTCTTATCACCACCTGTGGATGTTGGTGGAGTTTTGCCTTCTGTCGTGTTTTTCATGACAAGGATCTCTACAAAGGTGGTGTGGGTTGAGGCTCTTGACCTTGCGGAGGAACTGTTTGTCTGAAGGCTCTGGCTGGGTTATGGAAAGGGGTATTGGGGTATATATCACTAAGATAGATAGATAGATAAATAGATAGATAGATAGATAGATAGATAGATAGATAGATAGATAGATAGTAAATGTAATGGAAATGTACTTAATAACTACTTACTTTACTTAATAATTACTTAGGTTATGCTTATGGCTGACATTTCCATCTAGGGTACAGCTCGACATAAACTTTATGACAGTATGTGCACCCACTGTATAGCCTCTCCAACACCTTTAGGATTCAGCCTATAAGTCACACCTTTACAGAATATGCTCCAGACACAGAACAACCCATTCACCCCCCTGCCCTGCGTGTTTGGGGTCAGGAGGTAACCCACACAGAGACACTTAAATATGAGCACAGACAACTTACAAAAACTACTGTTCTCAGAACCTCGTTTGTTGACCAATTTCCTGCACAATAGATAAATAGATGGATAGGTGGATGATATATATAGATAAATATATATATAGATAGATAGATAGGTGGATGCTATATATATCTATATATAGATATACTGTATATATATAGATATACTGTATATATGGATAGATAGATAGATAGATAGATAGATAGATAGATAGATAGATAGTGAAAAACTAGTCCACGCCTTTGTTACATCCAGACTTGATTATTGTAATTCCTTATTATCAGGCTCCAGCAGTAAGTCGTTGAAGACTCTGCAGCTTGTCCAAAATGCTGCAGCACGTGTCCTGACAAGAACCAGGAAAAGAGACCACACTTCTCCTGTATTAGCTTCACTACACTGGCTTCCAGTTAAATCTAAATAGCATTTAAATTCTCCTCCTCACCTTCAAGGCCCTTAATAATATGGCACCATTATACCTCAAAGAGCTGATAGTACCATATCAACCCACTAGAGCACTGCACTCCCAGAATTCAGGCTTACTTGTCGTCCCTAAAGTCTCTGAAAGTAGAGTAGGAGCCAGAGCTTTCAGCTATCAAGCTCCTCTCCTGTGGAATCATCTCCCTCTTTCAGTTCGGGGGGCAGACACCATCTGTCCGTTTAAGAGTAGGCTTAAAATGACACACAGAGCTTCTCTTTCCAGCTTCTCCTTCCTCTTCTCACTCCTTATCACATCAAAGAAATTAATATCTCATCAATACATGTTACTGACTTGACTTCTTCCCCGGAGTCCCTTTGCCTTATCGTCCGCAGATCCAGGGCCGCAGCTGTGGCCACATTGTGGCTTATGATCTGTGGATCGCGAATATCAGAGGTCGTGATCGTAATGGTGGATCCTGTATCGTGTTGGCATCTGATAATGGTGGTGGACCACGATTGAGGTGGCAGCTGATGGTGGATCCTGATGCCGGCAGTGGACAATGACTGTGGACTATAGTGGCATCCGATCTTGATGGTGGATCATGATCTTGGTGGCTGCTGACCATAGACTATGATTATAAACAAGACTGCTTGATATATAATATTTCTCCTCAGATACTCGACCATTACTGACAATAATCCATCAATTCATTGACCTTCAGTTATGCTACAAAGTGTTTATTCTAATCAATGCTGCAAATACCCTTATCTCTCTGATGTTCTCCATTACACATGGCATCTATTGCACTTCTGTCCGTCCTGGGAGAGGGATCCCTCACATGTGGCTCTCTGAGGTTTCTACGTTCTTTTTACCCTGTTAAAAGTTTTTTTTTTGTAGTTTTTCCTTTTTCGGGTTAAGGGCAGAGGATGTCACACCTTGTTAAATCCCTATGAGACAAATTGTGATTTGTGAATATGGGCTATACAAATAAAATTTGACTGATTGATTGATAGATAGATAGATAGATAGATAGATAGATAGATAGATAGATAGATAGATGGATAGGTGTGTGCCTGCGTATGTGCGCGTGCGTGTGGGGGAGGTCAGAAGGGGGGGCAGCACAGCAGTGATGGATAGAGTCATAGGGACCTGAATAGCATCTACTAGCTTGTGGTACCAGAGTCCTGTTGACGTGACTGGTAGATCTTGAGCGTTGGGTTTCGTTTGTGTTATTGTCTCCTGTCCGCAGCGTCATGTCCTCACCCTCCGTGTGCGGCTCGCAGAAAGACGCAGGCTGCTGCCTGCACCAGCGGCGGAGGCTCACAGCAGCAGCAGCAGCAGCAGCATCAGCATCATGTCTCCGCATCCAGCCCGCCGCCTCCCGCTGACGGCCAGAACACGGAGGAGAGGAAAGTGAGGTAAGGCCAGTGGCCTCTGTCTGCGGTGTGTGGGGACTGGGGAGAATGACGGCTCCACAACAGGCTAGAGGAGAGGCAGCGTGCTCTCCTATTCACCGAGTGAGGAGAGATCAGCGGTGTGATGCAGGGGCACAGTGGTTAGCTCCTGCGATGTTGTGCTAATATGTAGCCCTCCCTGATGGATGGATGGATGGATATATATTTGGTGGTGGAGGTTTTGGAGTGTGTGTGTGTGTGTGTGTGAGAAGCATCGTTTTTATGAAGTGAGAAACATTTTGCTTGTTTGTGGGTTAATAATTATTGGGTTAGTGTTAGAATTAGGTTTTTGGCAAGGTTTAGAATGAGGTTTGGGTTCGTATTAGAATTAGGTTTTGGCGAGGGTTGGAATGAGGTTTGGGTGAGGGTTAGATTAAGGTTTGGGTGAGGGTTAGAATAAGGTTTGGGTGAGGGTTAGATTAAGGTTTGGGTGAGGGTTAGATTAAGGTTTGGGTGAGGGTTAGAATAAGGTTTGGGTGAGGGTTAGATTAAGGTTTGGGTGAGGGTTAGATTAAGGTTTGGGTGAGGGTTGGAATAAGGTTTGGGTGAGGGTTAGAATAAGGTTTGGGTGAGGGTTAGAATGAGGTTTGGGTGAGGTTTACTGTTAGAATGAGGTTTGGGTGAGGTTTACTGTTAGAATGAGGTTTGGGTGAGGTTTACTGTTAGAATGAGGATTGGGTGAGGTTTACTGTTAGAATGAGGTTTGGGTGAGGGTTACTGTTAAAATTAGGTTTGGGTGAGGGTTACTGTTAGAATTAGGTTTGGGTGAGGGTGAGTGTTAGATTTAGGTTTGGGTGAGGGTTAGTGTTAGAATGAGGTTTGGGTGAGGGTTAGTGTTAGATTTAGGTTTGGGTGAGGGTTAGTGTTATAATGAGGTTTGGATGCGGGTTAGTGTTAGAATGAGGTTTGGGTGAGGGTTAGTGTTAGAATGAGGTTTGGGTGAGGGTTAGTGTTAGATTTAGGTTTGAGTGAGGGTTAGTGTTATAATGAGGTTTGGATGCGGGTTAGTGTTATAATGAGGTTTGGGTGAGGGTTAGTGTTATAATGAGGTTTGGGTGAGGGTTGGTGTTATAATGAGGGTTGGGCGAGGGTTAGAATGAGGTTTGGGTGAGGGTTATAATGAGGTTTGGGTGAGTGTTAGTGTTAGAATGAGGTTTGTGTGAGGGTTATAATGAGGTTTGGGTGAGGGTTAGTGTTAGAATGAGGTTTGGGTGAGGGTTACAGAGAGGTTTAGGGTTAGAATGGGGCTTTGGTGAGGGTGAGGGTTGGAATGAGGTTTGGGTTAGGGTTGGTGTTATAATGAGGTTTGGATGCGGGCTAGTGTTATAATGAGGTTCGGGTGGGGGTTAGTGTTAGAATGAGGTTTGGGTGAGGTTTGGAAATATGTTTTGGGTTAGAATGAGGTTTTGGTGAGGTTTAGGGTTAGAACGAGGTTTGGGTTAGGGTAAGGGTTAGAATGAGGTTTGGGGTTAGAGTGTGGTTTGGGTGAGGGTTAGTGCTAGAGTTATTTTTGTTTTCTAAGAATAAAACAATAACAGCAGTCTTAATAGTATTTACTTTCCTCCTCATGTCTGTCTGTGTCTGACAGAGAGCGCTGTGGCTCACTGATCCATCGGTTTAGCCATCATGCAGTGTTCGTGGAAATCCATGGTCCTGCTAGCATTAGCCTCCATAGCTATCCAGTACACGGCCATCCGCACTTTCTCCACCAAGCCCTTAAGCCTACTGTGCTCTGTGGGTCTGGCATCCACTGGCCAAGCTGTCAACTGCAGCCTCAAAGATCTGACACTGGAGGGCTCGGACCCAGAGTGTGATGAGGTCCTCTCCAACACCCCATCTTCCCCTACCTCCTCTCCCCCCACGTATGATGCCAACAAGAGAACCCACATCCTCATCCTGGCGACAACACGGAGCGGATCCTCCTTTGTGGGTCAGCTGTTCAACCAGCATCCAGAGGTCAGAATGTAATATACATTTATTATCATCAACAATAAAAGAATACAATCATACTAGGGCTGCACGATATATCGAAAATCCAATCATTGCGATATCAACGTGCGCAATAGGCCTATTGCAAAAGACGGCAAAAACTGCATAAATGTTTTTTCATGCGCCACGCATTCACGCTCTGCATGTCAATATATTTTGCCAATCAGATGGAGACATGTGGATGACTATTTATCCCGGAACCTGACGGAAAAGTAACAGCACCCAGACACCCATTCCGCTGCTGTGTGTGTGTGTGTGTCTCTCTCTCTCTCTCTCTTTCTCTCCATCTCAGCTGACGTCTCTGACTCGCTACAGTTCAAAAGTTGATTTGTTTGTCTCCACAATATTAACACTAATCATCACATAATGGTCAATACTTTTATTAATAGGATAAACTTTCTTCAGAGCAGCGCATTCATCAGCCGCTTGCTTGCTCTTTTCCTCTCGCACACACACACACACACACACACACACACACACACACACACACACACACACACACACACACACACACAGACACAGATCGGACCCACGTGTAAACTAACTCTGATTAAAAACAGCAGACTTTACAAACTTAGTAAATGTATGGAGCTGGAGGAGATGGTGTCGTACTGGGTTTGGTTTTGACGCAGTCGGCGCAGCGCACAGCATGAATGATAGAACACAGAGGATCAGTAAAGGACTGACAGAGAACCTAAAAACTGTAAAAAAAATACTTTTCACCGTCCAAACGTGTCTGATAATACCCAAATTAACACTGTAAGTGGAATCAGTGGAGCTGTGTATGGCTCCCTGGTGTCTGCCCCCGACTTGGTGGCACTGCGGCCGGGCTGTGCGCCTTCTCCCGGCTGTGGAGCTGTCCTTGGTCTCTGTGTCTGTAGCCAGGGACTGTTTATGTTTATGTATCGCAAGTCATATCGTCATTGCGATATTAAACAACGTTATTTCATATCGCATGTTTTCCTGATATCGTGCAGCTCTAAATCATACACTCATTCAAAGATGCTTAACTTGAACATGTTTTTTCTATTACTTGCTAATGAATTCTGGTTTAAGTAATCAATGTATTTATAACGAGTAAATAAACTGAAATATTCCATATTTGAACTGAATAGAATAGAAAAGACTGCCTTTGTATGTCATTGTACTGCTATGCAACACAGTTTAGTGCATCTCCGTGGTGCAGACACAGAACAAATACTAAGTAAATATGAAAGATAAAAAACACGTAGCATTCTACACATAAATAATGTGCACAACAAAACCAAATGCATTAGAAGCCATGGGGGAGAGGGGGACTGGCTGAATGCCGCTAGCTTATATAGGACAGCCAGACCATTTCCCTGATGACCAAACTCCTCCCATCAGGCTTACGCAGCAAGAGGCCTGCTTTGATAGGGTCGTCCCATCCCCCCTCATAAAAAAAGTGGTTCCACCATGAACCCTAAACATAAAACAATGTCCATTCCCATTTTAAACAGGCATTCTTTATTGATATGGTTGTTGTGTCTTTCTCCCTTTGGAGTCAAGGGATTGAAATGTTCACCATCTCATCACTCTCTGAAACAAACACTGCACTGCCTATTTATTTGGCTCAGCAACCACTGAAGCAGTGGGTTACTGGCATTGATCAGTGAGACATGGGAAAGCGATACCCAATGGAATATAATTGTGTCCGAGGAGGCACTAAAATCTTATTGATTGCACCTAGAAAATTCTATTCTTCACTTCCACAGACTATTATATATTATTATCTTTGATTTTTTTTTATATACATCCCAGGTCTTCTACCTGTTTGAACCCCTGTTCCATGTCCAGTCGGCACTGCTTCCTCGGCTGGTGCAGAGTCGGAACCTGGCTGAGAGGAGGGTAATGATGGGTGCAGCCAGAGACCTGTTGAGGTCTCTGTACCACTGTCATCTCAACAGTTTGGAGAATTACATCCGACCTCATCCTGCCAACCACTCCACTGACAAGCTGTTCCGAAGAGGAGCTAGTAAGGGACATGCATCTTTACATCTCCATTCACACCGGGCATTAATATATGCCTCATAACTAGATTGTATTTAGATGTTCTTTTATCCTGATTACATTTAAAATTGGTATTAATGTGTCTCCAGTGTCCACATTGAGATCTAATTTAGATCTGATTGCTCTGTCTAGCAAAAGTTAACATCTTCCTCATTGTTGTTGCAGGTTTATGAAAAAAGAAACAAAAAGGATAGAAGAAGATGGTAGCCATCTTTGACACTGTTTTATTGTGTTTCACTATCCCTCCTCATGGTGCATCTATACCTGTGCTTTCATTTGGTCAAGCTCTTTCTGATTATAATCCATAATCCAAAACATATTTTATTGCAGGTTTAAATAGAGTATTTGTCTTTGCACTTTGTCACCTTGTCCTGCTTCTATTCACATATTTGAGCTACAGTAATATTTGATTGATGTTGCTGGGGTTTTATTTATTTTAAACATTTGTTGTTAGAGTTGGTTGTATTGTTTGCGTCCTTTCTTTAGGCCGGTCTCTGTGCTCCCCTCCTGTATGTGAGGTTCCTCTGGGCCCGGATGAGCAGAGCCTGGTTCTGACTGATGAGGGGGAGTGTGGGAAGAGATGTGGGCCGCTTAACGTGTCACTGGCTGCTGATGCCTGCAGAGGGAAGCGCCACATAGCCATCAAGACAGTGCGCATTCCCCAAATCAGTGACCTTAGAGCACTAATTGAAGACCCGAGACTCAACCTGAAGGTAGAGAAATAGTAATAACTTTGTAATAAAAAATGTATGTCAATATTACAGTATTTGTCCATTCACATTACAGCTGTATTCTTGAGACTTAGACTTGAGTAAGACTTTATAGAAAGTAGTAGTTACAGGTTCGGACCTAGGTTTTTGTTTTCGAGAGTGGGTGTCATGGGTGCGTAAAAAAAGCAGACGTCTGGACTGCAGTTTTGGTTTTGGTTTGATAATCATTACGGCCCTGGTCAGCACTACTTTTTTGAGATTCTCCAATTTGTTTAGTAATATTTTTTTTCATCTCTTTATAATTATTAACTAGTGCAGTGCTCATTCTAAGACTGCTTGTGTGGAATCGTCTGTTTGCTTTGCCTGTGGTCAGGGGCTGACTGGGACAATAATTCAGGTCTGGAATTTGACTTATCTCCAGGCCACCTATTTCACGCAAAGCACTAGACCTCTAATTTTATAGGCTAACCCTATTTATAGATGTAACGTTTATCAGACTAACAAACAAGTAGGTGGTGCAGTAACTCACTGCCCATTGCCATCTTTTCAATGAAGTCATCTTTGCCAAGTGCCGTAAGAATCTCATTCTCTGTTGCCACAACCAAAACAGTAAAAATATGATATTTCCAAGGGCTTTTACTTTGAAATCTTAGATCAGATTGTCCTGATATTTACTGGGGGACAATCTGAGGTGGGATACCTGTCATTGTGAAGTAAAATTAGTCTGGGGAAACAGGTAGTTTCTCAATGACAGCCTTGTATTTTGTTGCTTAAATTTAAGTTTTTCTTCATTATAAAGATCGACTAATTATTCACACAGTGGTAATAAAAAATCATTCATTTTTTAATTCTAAATTTTGCCTGAAATAGTTTCACACGCAGTCGTGATTTTTTATCATTAATTTGATCTATTATTCATCATACTTCATTCAGTTCAATTAATTTGTGTAATTTAATTAATTACTTAATTTATTGCCTCATCAATTGTGAAAATCTGGTCATGCCAGCCGCACTTTGAAAATTGGTGCGCGTCTAATTGTGGTCTTACGGTAAAGGTCCTTGGAGCAAAAAAAAAGGCCAAAGACAAACGTTGACAGTTTAATGACACTTATTATGGACATTTTATTTGATTTCCACACAAGACATAACAACTATAATGAAATGGAATATTCCTTATATCATTTTTATGAAAATTAAAGGCAAAGTTGACTACTTTTTCATTATGGCATTCATAACTTGCTCATTTTGAATATAATTTTTGGGGCCTTTTTTAATGGCATTAGAGGATGTCCCTGAAAAATATTGGGAAATAGGATTTATATAATCATAATCAAGTAGCCAACTTTCCATTCAATCATCTCTGTTGATTGACCATTATACTGTAAAATCTTCTAAACCTTGACATACTGATCACCAGGAACAGGAGTGAGGTGAAATATTTGTGTCACTTCTCAAGGATTGTTTCTTGATAATGTTTAATATGAGCAAGTAATGAGAACCCTGAAGCTGCACCCCCGCTGCTGCACAAGGAGCTGTTGACCTGTTTATTCAAAGTTCAGTGAAGCTGGACTCAGTACGCAGAACCTGAAATGAGATGTCAGCATATTATTTCTCTGTGAATGTATTGACTGGTCCGCCTGGTACTATTGAGTCTGGAGGTTGCATTTAACAACTCTTCACTAGTTCAAAACATAGTGGACTAGATGATGGAAGGTTAGATAACCAATCAATGCAACTCTGAATTGGTATGGATTGAAAATGTGGTAAAAACAACTGCAGCCCCTTAGAGATACTCCGGGCACATGTACATAGACACATGGACGTGAAATATGCCCAACACAGGCTCGCAGAGCAGAGGTAGTGTTGGGCCAGTAGCCTTTGCTACTCTCACTCTGATGTGACAGACAGAATTATGTAATGAGTGCGACTGCATTTGCCTGGCTAACTGAGCATCAAAGAAGGGCTTGTATATTAAGGAGACAGCTTATATCAATAAATGAAGGCCAACAAACTGAAGCAGGTAAAGGCAGGAAGGCAGGCCACCAACTGGTAGCAGGTCAAAACAAGGGGGGGCAGGTCACAAAAGCACAGGATGGTATGAGCGTAAGATATGAAAATGTCTTGCATTTGTTGTAACTCTTTGTCGAAGACACAATGTGAGCCATTTATCTGGTATGACAGCAGGTTTGGTTCACCTTTGTTTAATCACGTTTTGTATTTTTTTTGTTGCAATAATGATACAAACAGGGTTTTGAGACATGATGAAATGAGCAAGGTGTACTCAACAAGTTTAATGTCAGGCTGTGCAATGGGGTCATTTCACATTCAGATTGTTACTCGTTACCATGCTCAAATTGTGTCCTTGTCTTTACAGATGTTTGTAACAGCAGCTCTTGTCTCCTTCCATCTTTATGATTCTTTGTCAAATGTTCTGCACAAGTAAAAGCTTATTGTAACATCTGAGTCTGCATAATATGAAATATTCTCATGTAATGGCAAAAGTTAAGAAATAAGCTAACAAATGAGTCAAGAACATGCAAGCAAAAGAACATCAAGATGCCTTAGCACAAATGGGAGAAGAAAGTTAATGTAACAGCAGGCATATTAAAGATTCCTTGATTGATATAGATTTTCTAAAACAATGGAATTGGAAATGGCAAATATTACATACAATTTAACACTTTACTTTTGGAATAACAGGACTAAAAGTCTCTTTTTGAATCCCCCATGTCCTTTATTTAGATGGAGCCAACATTCAGAGGAAGCTTAAAACAACTGGTTTCAGCTCAAAAAGTAAAATCTAATAGAGCAGCTGTGGCTGGGGGGGTAAAGCAGTCCTCTTCTAACCAGAAGGTCGGTGGTTCAATCCCAGTCTTCCCCAGGCCGAAGTTGCAAGATACTGAACCCCAAATTGGTTCTGTTTTCTCAACTGGAATGTCCCTCAATTGAAACCTTCTTATTACTTTTGTCACTGTAGCACTACTGCTGCTATTTCCTCTGCCACTGCTGTCACTATTAGTAACACACTCAAACCTCTAATCACATGCTGTTATATCATCCTCATCAGGTGGTCCAGCTTGTGCGAGATCCGCGAGGTATCCTGGCATCTCGTGTCGAGACGTTTCGAGATACTTACCGGCTGTGGCGTCTGTGGAGAGCGACTGGACGCCGACCCCACAATCTGGACCTGGGACAGATTAACACAGTGTGTGAAGACTTTCTCAGGTCTGTGTCCATGGGCCTGGCAAAACCCGCCTGGCTCAGAGGGAGGTACATGCTGCTCAGGTGAGAAGGACAGGAATAACCTCTAAAGCAGAAGGCACTGAAGCAAAATTCTTAAACAGATCTTTTGCTTTGTTTTTATTTTCTTAGCCATCTCGGAAAAAATATGACAGAATGATCTTCAAAATTGATGCATTAGATATTTGGATTAACTCTAAAATTTTGTTTTTATGCTTGTGGTTGTAGCGTCATGACAGAATTTAATACGTACTTCTTAAATGGGGCCCCAGCTAGATTGGAGCAAATATAGATAATTTCATTAAGTCAATCAGAAGATTATTTATGACAGAGAATGAACTATTTCAATAGATCTTAATTCTCAGCTTCAAAGCAACACACAGGCAAAAACTGGATCCATATAAAGGCAATAATGGTGTCAGATACAATGCTCATGCAGGGTGGTATATAATGCTAACAGATGCTTATGTCTATGAATGCAATGATATCAACCCAGTCATTAATAGCAGGATGAGAATAATTGGACTTAACCTACTTAATTTATTGCTGATGTGCTGTTGACTTTCTTAGCTTGAACCCAATTTACCCGATAAGGAAGTATAAGCAGCGAAAAGCAGTCGTGGCTAAAAGCAGTGAGTTCTTTTAAACATATGAAAACTATAAGTTGCCACTCCAGAAAAAGAAAACCGGATCAGTACCAAGTTATAACTTCTATTATAAAATTAGATTGTTATAACAAGTTATTCATGTTATGACGATATACTAACTTATCAATAAAAATCCTTAAATTTTTTTAACATTAAGGTTATGTTTGAATGCAGAGAACAGATTAATCAATCACTATGGCTCATTAACTCATTCTGATTGAATTCAATTTCATTTTTGGTCAGAGACATGGCACCATTCTGCTGATACTGAGTATGTTGGATATCATTGTGATAAGCAGGAAGAATGAGTCCGACCCTCTGGAGGTTTTGTCATTTCTCACACATCAGCTGGAGGGGACTCACATGTTTAAATTAAAAAAACGTACTAATTCAGGGTTATATGAACCAAGAAATACCAAAGATATTGGTCATTAAAGACAAAATACATACTTTCTGTTTAACCAAACAGTTTCTCTCCTCCTGTGATTCCAACACAACAACAATCTCACCAAGCAGTCATCTCTCCATCATTACACCATTCAATGACCTAATTAGGATGAGGAGAGATCTGCCCAATTTTCACATTTTATTTCTGAATTGTTATTTTGCAAATAAGTTCAAATCATCACCTTGAACTATTATATAATAGATTTCAATCAAATGAAAACACACTGAATATAAACCATGTTGCGCCCATGACCCGATACCTTCTGAGCTCCAGCTGACACCATTTCCACAAATATGTCCTAACATGGCAGTAATACTTGCTCATAGTTCATCATAGTTAATGACTCCAAAATATGAAGAACTCCAACTTTAGTTCAACTCACAATAACGATATGAAAGACCTAAATAACCTGGGGAAATCATCATTGGGGCTTGGGAGTGCAATTTGACATTTGCAATATTCTGTAACTACAATATATATAGATAATTACTTTTTTAAAGGTTGTAAAGTTATTTATTTTCACTCAAAATGATACTGAAAATGTACTTGATTAAATATTTTGTAAAAAATGTTTTTCTCTGTATGCGGCAAATGTGACTGTAGGGAGATTTTTTTGAACAACTATGAAACGTTGGACACTGCTGTGAGTCGTGTGTGAATGTTAAAGGGATAGTTCATCCAAAAATGAAAATTCACTCATTATCTACTCACCCCTATGCCGATGGAGGGGTGGGTGAAGTGTTTGAGTCCACAAAACACTTCTGGAGTCTCAGGGGTAAACTTGGTTAGAGCAGAATCCAATAAAATTAAAGTCAATGGTGAGTCCTTCTACAGACGTAATTAAACAACAGAAAAACCTTAACATGCCTCCAGAGGTGGTGTCCTGTGGTGTCATCCAAGTGTCCACAAGCCCCGACATTCAAATTCGACTCAAAACGAGGTCATTTACACCAAGTTTTTAGCCTAAAAGTCTGCGGATATCTTCCAACGAAGTGCTTTCAGGCACCATCGGAAATGCTAATGTCTGCTAGCTTAGCCCCTTCTGTTGGATTTTAAGGCTTAAGCTACAGTGGAAATGAATGTCGGGGCTTCCGGACACTTTGATGACACCACACGAGCAGTATGGAGGCATGTTATGGTTTTTATGTTGTTTTATTACGTCTGAAGATAGGTCACTAATCAGCAACACTGTTTACCCCTGAAACTCCAAAAGTGTTTTGTGGACTCAAACACTTCACCCACCCCTCCATCGGTATAGTGGTGAATAGATAATGAGTGAATTTAAATTTCTGGGTGAACTATCCCTTTAAGTTGTTTTCTTGTTAACCTCAACAATATTTTAGCTGCCTTCAGCATGCATTTTCAGTTGTCTAAACCCTGTGAGTCTTATTTATATAATGGTCATAGGTATTGATAAACAACTCAATGATCCTTCCTCTCTACCTCCCCCTGGGTCAGGTATGAAGATATTGCCAGGTTTCCTGTACAGAAGACCAGAGAGCTCTACAGTTTCCTTGGTATGGTTCTGGACCAGAGTGTGGAGGATTGGATCATCAACAATACTCGGGGTAGCAGTGATCTGTCGTCCCGGCATAAGTTCACCACAGTTCGGGACTCTGCTGCTAATGCAGAGAACTGGAGGGTGAAGCTATCCTTCGAAATGGTAGTTTACACCCAGACGGTGTGTCAACCACTTCTGGACATCCTTGGATACAAGAAAGTCTTCCACCCAAAAGAACTGAGGAACTTCTCTCACTCGTTGGTGGAGGACAGGATGTTCCTCCCATTTTTCTAAACAGCTGAAGACAGGCATACACTACATCCAATGAGTGTTCAAGAAACCATGAAAACAAGACAGAACTGAAGTCAATGGAGCTGTGATGACGTGGTCCAAACTGTTTTGCTGATCTGAATATCCTCACTATGTCTGGTGGAGGATGAGAATAAGATGCGTCTTTTCCAGTGTTATCAGTGTTACTTGGAGATCTGGGCTGCTCTGTCAACCTTTACTATTTATTTATTTATTTATTTTCCCCTCTGAGCAATCAACTACCTCAGTTTGTGCCATTTTCCCCTTAAAGAACCATTTGACATATTCAAGCCATTTCATGGTAAATCAAATGTTACAGCTAATCATGTTTAAAATTCTGTATTTAGAATAACTGATGAGCCAAAACATTAGGACCACAGATAGAGGAAGCAAGTAAAGTTGATTATCTTGGAACAATGGCAGACATCAGGGTAAAGAAAATATTCGAGAGTAAGTGAACAATTGGTTGTCGTAGTCAACATGTTGGATGTGGAAGAAATGTGCAGCTGACCTGAGCAACCTTGTTAAGGGCCAAATCAACTTGGCAAGACCACCGGATCGGACATTCTCTAAAATTGCCAGGCTTGCTCCAGGTCAGCAGTGGTGACAGTGATCTGAAGAAGAGGGAGGGAAAAACCACAAACCTGCCTATCAACGATGAGTGAAGTCAGCAAAGGCTGCCCTGTCAGGGCGACTGTGGCACAAGTCCCAGAAAGTTTCAGTGAAGGTTATGGAAGAGATGTGTTGCTAAAAATAAATAATTTTCTAATAATTGGCTCCTGAAAGGGATAGTTCACCGAAAAGTTTAAATTCACTCATTATCTACACCCCCCCCCGCCCTATGCGGATGGAGGGGTGGGTGAAGTGTTTGAGTCCACAAAACACTTCTGGAGTTTCAGGGATAAACTTTGTTGCAACAGAATACAATACATTATAAGTCAATGGCGAGTCCTTCTTCAGACGTAATAGAACCACAGAAAAAACCTAACATGCCTCCATACTGCTCCTGTGGTATCACCCAAGTGTCTGCAAGCCCCGACATTCATATTCGACTCGAAACGAGGTCATTTACACCGTGTTTTAAGCCCACTGGAAGTGGCTAAGCTAGCGGCCATAGCCAAACAATGGTGTGTCCGAGGGTCTGTGAACGCACCTTGTAGGAAGATATCAGAGGAAATTTAGGCCTAAAACATGGTGTAAATGACGCCGTTTCGAGTCGAAGATGAATGTCGGGGATTGGATGACACCACATGAGCAGTATGGAGGCATGTTAGGTTTTTTCTACATAGTGGTGAGTAGATAATGAGGGAATTTTCATTTTTAAGTGAACTATCCCTTTAAGTGTGGGTTCTAGATTGATCATGCTTTACCATTGACAGACATGTATGACAGTGTGTTGGTGCCACCATGACTGTACACCATTTTCTCAGTTTGTTGTTATAGTAAGGAGAGAAAAGCTAATTAAATATAATTTTCATGATATGATGGTTTATCCATTATTTTCTCATTAAAAGATAGAAAGATAAAAGATATTGTTATTACAAGCAATGTTTATACATATCACTTTCATACTCACTTTATTACACAATATCAGATAAAAGAACCATTTGCAGCAGCAGTTTGTCCCAAACAGAGAATCGAATTTCCTCAGAATGGGACGTTTAGTTTACAGGACTGGACCAGAGGGAGGTAGGTACTCGACTGTTTTGCAGTTCAATAATTTCATGTTGTAGATCATCAGGTTGCATCAAAGCACATCAGGGGGCGACTGTGCTCAGGAGTCCATTTACCATCAGCTGGTTTCACATTGAACAGCTTAAGTAAATATTTTAATTCCAATAAATTGTCTCTTCTGTCAAACTCAGGAGTAATCACACACATAGAAATATCTAGTTGGTCTTTACTTGTTAATCAGTTGTTTCATGACAGGCCAGAGAGAAAAACCCAAAATGTTATGTAATGTCCTTCAATTATTTTCACTCTATTGTACCACCTCAGTTATCAGTCTGGTTCCAGCAGCTCCACAACAACAAACAAAGCTCCTTTATAAATTATCCTTATAAGTGAGAGAACTATTAGCTCACTCACCACAGAACTTGTGTAACATTGTCTCTGTCAGAATGTGGTATTGTGAGAGCTGCTTGTTGGGCACCTTTCACAGTCTTGCTTGTAAGGCCTTGACAATAGCAAGACTCAAGCAGGACTTGTTTGTGGGTAGTGTCAATGAACTCCACCAAACGGTGTTTTCAGTCTTTATCCAAGTGATTGGATTGCAATTTGTCTTTGCAACGCATCCAAAAGCTTCATGTTTCCAGCCATAATGATGATCAAGCATCACTGTTACTGGGCCTGTGTAAACTTGACACACTAGCTTGTCTTGACAGTCACCATCATCGTTTGTAGTAATGATAGGTAACAAAATCTGCGTTTACTTCACCCTGACCTGAAGGGCATACAGCCCAAGGCCCCACCGTGAAGGACGACTGCTTTATGTAAATTTTCTTTTATCACATGAAGAAATTTAAAAAACATCTATTTTTGTCATGAGAGTTTTTCGTGTGTATTAACTCATCTGCTAGACCTAACCAAGGCTGGGGCCTGTACTATAAAGCAAGTTAACATACCTTCTTTCCGAGATCCAGCTGAACTTAACAATTAACAATTGCAGTCAGGCTAAGTGGTCACATGAAGCTGCTTATTAACTCCATAAGTCAACCAAGGTTTTCCTCATCAGGATCTGAACGCGTGCACATAAAAGAGGCGTGTTTACTGCAAATGACCAATCACAGACATGGACAAGTTTGACTGACAGCAGAGCAGCACATTTCACAACAAGGATAACTGTTATTTTACAAAAATTACAAGTACAAACACATTATCCAGACTAAAAGAAACAGTTACAGCTGCTAAATGCAGGAAGAACAGCTGGTAAAACATCTCTGATTGTGTGAATGTGTAAGTTACGGAGCCACTGATAATATATTATGTGACAACGATAAAATAATGTGTGGGAACGAGTTAAATAACTCTGGCCACGAGATGTGAATCAGTTCTTTACTAAAAACACGTGTGGAACTGAGATGAAGAAGCCTCTTGGATGAGAGATGAAACGTTCCACTGAATCACATGATGTACGTAGCCTCTATAATGTGCTTTAGTTTGTCACACACTGTCTGCACTGACTCTGAGGACACACTGTGGTGGACACGTCTACAATTACTCAAACACATGGACCTGTTTTTCGTGAGCCATGAACATGACTGTGCGCATCTGGTATTTTGGGATGCCCCTGGCACATCTGAGACAGGAAGAGATTGAGATGTACTGGGTGTGTTTGCGGCGAAGATTATAACCAACCAGACATTGATTTAAACTTTCCTTATCCTTCCCTTTAAGGAGAGTGCAACATGAAGTTACGAGCGTGTCGAAGTGATTCCAAAAGGACTGCGGTTGTGGTCCGTCGTTTGTGAAAACCCAGTTCCACCAGCTGTACTACTAAAAAATGGATGGGCGTCGAATTGTGGTGTTACGGTAAATGTCATTGGTGCGAAAACAAAGGTTCAAAGTTTAATGACACTTAATATGGAAGTTTTATTTGATTTCCACACAAGACGATAACAAGTATAATGAAATGGAATATTATGTTAATGATTTTTATGAAAATGAAAGGCAAATTTGACAACTTTTTCAATATGGCATTTATTAACTTGCTCATATTAAATCTTATTTAAAAAAATTCTTGAAAGTTAACAGATATTTCACCTCACTCTTCTTCATGGTGACCCCCACTGTCAGTATGTCAAGTTTCAAGTGATATTACTCTAGAATGTTGTGGAAAGTTGTCTACCTTTTGATTATGTAAATCGTATTTACCTTCACAAGTGAAAACCCAGGGCATGGGCATTGAGATCGTTGGGGATTCCAGATACCTGGGTGTATAACAACAGACTGGGCTGGTCCACTAACACAGACGTCCTGTACAGGAGGGGCTGTCAGACTCTACAACAGCATCCAGATTGTAAAATAAATGCTGCACTGTTTTTTCTCAGGTCAAGACTACTTAGAATTTCATACACTATTTTTCATAAAATGTCTTTTTAGTTTTCCTAAGAGCTGTACAGACTAAAAATCCCCTTGATACAACTTTGTGATTTCTGGCATTGGGCTATGCAATATAAATAAAATGGACTTGACGTTACTTGAAAGAAAACACTGCTGTTTTTATTTGACAGAATACAGTCTTATCACATCTGCAAAAATAATTCTATAATACATAAAATTGCTTGGTCTGAAAAGTCTCAGGGTTACAAACCATCAGAAAGAGGAAGGGAGGAGTCAGGCTAAAAGTAAAAGAGAGAACAGACGATTGTGTAAAACACTGTTGTTAGGCATGCAGCAAATGTAAAAGGATTTTCACTCACTTATAAAAATGTAGCTTCACAGTAACAGTGCAATTACAAAATTCAAACAAATGCCAACAGTTCGTTCTTCATACTTAATTCTGCAGATGTGGTATGTCTTCTTCATAACTCCTCTGTTGACTAAATGGGACATATGTTTCAGATTGTTTGACCTATAGGTGGCAGACAGACAAAACAAAATAGCAAAAATACAGCTGTGATATTCTGTGAGCTCATTAAACTGTTGAGGCTCTAGTGTAAACAAACACCCAGAAGATACAGAGCCACATCAACACACCGAAGTGTTGCTTCAAGCCAACTGACCAATAGTAGTTCAACATTCACTTGTCTCTCAGTGCTGGAAGCAGTGCTTCAGTTTGTTTTCTGTATTCTAGAAAGTAAATATAGGGAAATAGTAATGTCCAGGAAAGACATAATTTCAAACCTAAACAAATATTAATTATTCATTTACAACTGAAATGCTTTCCCCCTACATGAAGAATCGTTGTACTGACAAGTTTCTGTTTTGCATGTTCAGTGGAGCCGCTATGTATTCGTTTTAAGATTTTCAGTTACACAAACAAATGGAATTAATGAATTGGGGCTTTATGAAATGAGCACTGACTCATAACTGAAACTAACTAATCAAAGCTCCAGAAAACCACGGACACATAAATGAAGTGTTATTGCTCAGGTCCACAAAGTCCACACAAATTTACATTTCAAATGTACATATTGCATTTACACTTTGAGATGTGATATTGCTGTTTTTTTCGGGCAAATATTATTAATTATTATTGTTGTTTGCATTACAAAATTACATTTATAATGTGGAGAGCAACAAACTGGTTAACCTGTGAATGAACACAGTAAAACCAAACATATTCAGCAGTAGCATGTTTTTTTCAGATTCAGTAGTAAACTGTAGCATACAATTCACCTGAAGCCAGTTTCATTACATTTGCAAGCTGATATTTCTGTGTTCTCTTTCTGTAGATACTTTTCACTAATTAACTGCAAAGGCAATTTACCAAATGTGATTGAAACATTTGTAATCTCCCTGTAAGAATAAGGAAACATAAATGTTGTGAAATTGGCTACAGTCAACCCATAGGATGGCAACAAAGACAATGTTGAAGAAATATGCTGTAAAAATACACATCATGTTCGAGGAAATAAATACTGTCAATACTAAATATGAACATAAAGTCACTTTGAAAAACAAAAACTTACAGTTGAGGTAAGAAAATGTTCATCAGCAGACAATGGCTCCTGAAAATAAGGTCCATGTACATGTAATGTTCTGCAATGGAAAGTGACACAAACCTCTTCCATTATCTGCTTTGTCTGTATTTGTCACTGATAGTCCTCCAAGTGAGAAACTGCTGGCTGCATGTTACACTGCAAACAGTGAAAACAAAGGGTGGAAGCCAAACAGTAAATTACCCTGACACTCAAGAGCAGAGTTTTAGTTTTAACATTGGTGGGGGTATTTTTTATTAAATAAGTGTGTGTGTGTGTGTGTGTGTGTGTGTGCGTGCGTGCGTGCACTTATCAAAAACACAACAACATTGCTACATTGTGCAACATACATTTGATTTTATATTTAGCCCAAATGATGCTTTATCTTTTTACCACCACCAGGTAGTTTCAATTTTCCTCAGCATTTGTTTGTGGAGGGGTGGGGCATGAACCAAGGAAGAACCCAGTACATTTTGGTGTGGATCCAGATATACAAATTTAATTTAAAAAAAATGTTTATGTCTATGACTTAAAATGTACTTCTGATATCGAGTCTAACTTTACTTCATGGTATTTTTTTATAACTAAGTGTCTGCTGTTGGATACTTTCAAACCTCATTTTAAAAAGTGTTGCTGTTCTTTTTTTCAGTTTGTTGATGTAATGACACAACTCAAGAGTTTCCAGCAGATAACGTTATTCTTCAATCTATCTTTAAAGGTGCTAAATATAAGAGCTTCAGCCAGAATTGTGTTGACAGGACAAGATGTTATGGTACGCCCTCAGAGTAGAGCTACTTCTTTAAAGCAGACTGGATGTTTTGTTTGTTTGCCTGTTTGTTAGCAGGATTATAACAAAACTACATAACCGATTTCCATGAAACTTGGTAGAAGGATGGGACATTGGCCAAGAAAAAAATCTATTACATTTTGTTGCAAACACAGACTAAGAGGCAGATTTCTTTCTTCACTTTCTGTAACATTGTGAGACTGCGATATGGACTCTACTGAGTGCCACTCTTGTTGCTCCAGTATTATTTACCCATCAAACTGTCCCTGATGAACCATGTATTTTCAAAAGACATATGCTAACTGGATGCTGGCAAGTCAAAATACATTTCTAAAGGGAACATAAACAGGATTCATCAGATTCAACAAAGAAAATTGAAAATTAAAAAATATATAATTTATTTAAACACAGATACAAACTCAAAATAGAAGTGAAACATTTAAGGAATTGGTCCATTTGTTAGGATTTAGACTCAAGTTGATTTTCTTTGTAAATCATTAAATAAATCTCCGAAGTTATACCTGTCTCTAATTCTCAGGGGCCCTGTTCACACCTGATATTAACATCGGTTTCTGGTGGTTTCAATCACAAGTGGACAGCTCTATATTTCCGTTCAGTTCACATCTTGAATGTGTCTCCTGTGATCAGATCTCACTTCACCGCTCTATATGCAAGTAAACACTAAATGCTTAATTTGCGAATACCTAGTTGTGTTGTAATCAGCCAGTCTGACGATGACAGGAAGATCGGTTGTCAGTGTCCTTATATTTGTGGGAGAGAGAGATGGAGAAAAGTGACGAGCAAGGAGGCGCTGAGAAAATCAGTGAGCAATGAAATGAGTCATGCATTGTGAAACTTTAGTGGGTCAAATGACGCCCGCTGAGCAGGCAGTCTTTCAATTTGGCCTCCACACATTTGCGTACATACTGCTCAAACAATGTGGCCACCTTCGAATGAGGTCTGAGTGATCAATTTAAAATGCGTCCTCAGTGAGTGTTGGGTGTTTTGACACTTGTACTCACAGCTGTCCACTTTGATTGTCAGAGGGTTAGGGTTAGGGTAGTGATGTTAATACCAGTCCTGAACAGGGTCATTATGTCTGATTAATGGATGATGGTAACACTCCCCCCCCCCCCTTTTTTTTTTTTTTACATGTTTGTGCTCTTGGTTGTGCACAGTATAGGTAAATGTGTTCAGACCATGTAACAGCAAGTAAAAGCAAAGTAAAACTGAGCTGTACTCAAACTCCTTAGCAACATACGTGCAACACTGTACTTGGATCCTATCGAGTTGAGGGAAAATGTTACGGCTGTGTGAGGCCTCTCACTTAATCTTGAGCTTTTAAACATGTGTCGATGTCATGCACTATGGCACATTTACATGAAGTTATACCTTTCCCTACTCTCCAGTATTGAATACTTGTTTCACTTGATTTGTATCTTTGTAGCAGCATGTATGAATGCACAGCTTAAATACGTAATTTGATTATTTGTAACTGCTCTTGTCATCCTACCTATAGCTAACTTGTCTTCTGCCTGTTGCCAGGGTTGTCTGTCGTTTGTGTTGGTATTTGTTGAAGTTGTATCACTGTATTCATGTTTTGTGGTTTTGTACAGTTGTGGATGAGTTGTATCTTGTCAAATCTCACTTTGTGCTATTTCTGTCATTTATGGCGTTTTTTGTTGTTGTTGTCTTTGTTATTTGGATTCATCACCAAAGTAGCACTCGTGGCAACATCTGGACAAAGAAGGTACTGGTTATCCGAACATCTGCAGTCAAAACCACATTTGAAAATTTGTCAAAATTTGAAAACTGGCAAATACTGTATACTGTGTTTACACTAATATGGATTAATGTGTGTTGTCCTCATGAATAAATAAATGAAATGAGAAAATGAATGATGACATGAAGATCCATTCAAAGCTTCCGAGGTATTTTGTTTGCATTATACACACACACACACACACACACACACACACACACACACACACACAACCCATCACACATCAGTCAGCTTTGTCCTTCTTCCTTGGTGTGACTTTACTTGCAACCGCAGATCCCACTGCTCCAACACCTCCTATAACCACAGAGACACTTCCTTTGACCAGTCCTACACTGGCTGCTGGCACACTGGTCACAGCTGTCTTGGTGATCTCAAAACTTTTAGTTCCTACCCATGCAACACCCCCCAGGGTTGCACCAACAACGTTTCGAGTCATGCTGAACAATCCGCCGCCCACTCTCCAAATGACTCCTGCCTCTGGCCTGGGGTGGTCCTTATCTGGGTCTGAGATAGATGAAGACAAAGACAGAGATGAGCGAGACGGACAGAGGATGTCTTATAAAACTGGTGTACTTCTAGCAGATCAGATAAAGATCATTGTATCTAGCTGTCACTACATAAGACATACAGGGTTGTTCCTACATAGAGAATTGCCAGGCAGCAGCCTCAGCCTCCCGGCAAAAAAATGTTCACTGAAAACATTACAGTGGAAATCAGATATAGGGACCACAGATATAGTTATCAACCATTCATATGAATCAAAAAGCTTGGGGCAGAATTGTTGCTAACAAATGCAAATACTGCCAACCCAATCGAGCCAAACTGAGCGCCTGAGCATCTCCTCATTCATTGTCTAAATTTACAAATTCTGTGGTTTTTACCTACTCTGAGTTTACACAGATAACACTTTGTGTGTGTGTGTGTGTGTGTGTGTGTGTGTGTGTGTGTGTGTGTGTGTGTGTGTGTGTGTGTGTGTGTGTGTGTGTGTGTGTGTGTGTCAGCATGAGAAAAGACAGAAAGAGAGCGAGCAGAGTCAGGACGAGCTGAATTAGGAATGAATGAGCGCAGCTAAGAAGAAAGATTTTACTAATTTAATAAAAGTATCAATCATGATGTGGTGATCAGTGTTGATATTGTGGCATCATTTCAAACCATTCAACATTTAAACTGTAGCAGGTCAGAGACATCAGCTGAGTCGGTGTCGACGTGTGTGTATGTCTGTGTGTCGGAGATAGAGAGAGAGAGAAAGACAGAGATAGAGAGAGAGAAGTGAGTGTGTTTGTGTGTGTTTACACGAGTGCGCAATGTGATATCGCCCTTATCTCTAAAAACCTTTTCGGTTATAGTAATCAACTGCTTATTCATATTTTTCATATTGTATATAATTTTGGCCCAGACAAACGTGATCACTGTTAATGGTTTCCACTTCATTAGAAAAACTTTAATGATGTTTGTTGTGTTTTAAAGAATACACCATGAAGTGTCTGTACTAGTTTGTTTGATAATTGTTGTTTGACGGCTCAGCACAACCCCACCCTAATTTTCGTCCAGGAAGAACCCTGACATAGCACTGCAACTGGCATTACTGGACCTTTTCAATCCAGTTAAACCACCATTGAAACAGCAAAATTACAGAGCAACATCAAGTCATTTGAAGAGAATTATCATGACCCCTGATCTGCTCACAAAGGCAAAGTAAACTTGCAGTTAATATCTTGTGTCAAGCCTGCATGTTTGGCGAACTGGCCTAGCATGGAATTTCTCGTTTGCACATAAATAGATTTTCATAAAAGATTGACCCAATCCTAAAAGGAACCTGAGGTCAATCAGACCTCAGAGACACAACATATGTTAGACCTCATCCAGAAAGCAGTGAACCTGGACTGAGAGAGAGCAGCAACACTGTCAGCAGCATGTTGCTGATTCACTTAACAAAAAGAGCAGCAATAAAGATCATTCGTCCTGTACTTAGCAGTTCACATTTTCATCTTCCCCAGAAAGCATGTTCATCAGCCAGTGATGATGATGAAAACAACGCATCGTGTGTTAAGAGCTGATATTGACTCAATTGGATTCATTGGTATTAGACATTTTGAAACACAACTCAACCTGAGATCAGCTATACTATGGGACAACTGTAATTTGGAGCCAGTGCGACTCTGTTCCCTGACCGGACTGAAACCTGTGAGTGTGACTGGACACATGATGTGGTTCCTCACCATGTGTATGTTCCTCTTTGAGATTGGGGAGAACTTCCTCCTGCTCTCTGTCCTCCCAGCTGTGATGGTTGTTGGATTCAACAGAAGGCGAGCAGCTCTCCTCATCTACCTCCTGCTGTGAAGTCAGCACCTGAAAGACAGCATGAACTGTTGATATTACAGAGCAAATAGCTCTACAGAAATGAGCAGAACACCAAAGCAGATATGGCCATAAAGTATTGTCCTGACAAGCTCATCCAAACACGGGAACAAATACCCTCACTCAACGTACATCATAGAGTATGACACACATGAATAATATCTGGAATAGAATAGATTATAAATAAATCCTAAAACCAATATTAAAAATAAATAAAACCAATGTTAAAACAAATAAAACATCAACCCTTAAGTGTATGATAAGAAAATACCATCTGTAGACCAGAGGAGGGAAGTAATATACTGCAGTATAAATAATTCACTGTACTTAAGTACATTTTTCTGTTATCTGTACTTTACTCTACTTACATTCCTAAATTTTACCACAAATATCTGTACTTTGTACTCCTTTTATTTTTTTAAACAGACTTGTACCTTTTGTTTTAATGCATTTGGGGGGAATTATCCGTTATCTATTTTGAATCACAGAGCGTTGCCTTCAACATCCACACAGATTTCAACCTAAATGGACCATAGCATTGCCAAGACGATTCTATGTTGCATATCTATAGCTGCTTTCAGACATACACTAAACTCCTGAGATTCTCCAAAGTTTCCCTGGAGGAGGTGTATGTGTAAAAGCAAATCCAAGTGAGAGCCTCCAGTTTCTGTGGACTTTCTCTGCCTGTGTACCTTATATAGACCCTTGTGTGAACGCTTATGTTTAACACTGGTATATACTGTGTATATACAGACATTGTGATAGTAATGGCCGATCCTGTATCGTGGTGGCTGCTGACCATGGACTATGATTACAACAAGACTGCTTGATATACAATATTTCTCCTCAGATACTCGAACATTACTGACAATAATCCATAAATTAATTGACCTTCCATTATGCTACAATGTGTTTATTCTAATCAATGCTGCAAATACCCTTATCTCTCTGATGTTCTCCTTTACACGTGGCATCTATTGCACTTCTGTCCGTCCTGGGAGAGAGATCCCTCACATGTGGCTCTCTCTGAGGTTTCTACCTTCTTTTTACCCTGTTAAAAGGGTTTTTTAGTAGTTTTTCCTTACTCTTGTTGAGGGTTAAGGGCAGAGGATGTCACACCTTGTTAAAGCACTATGAGACAAATTGTGATTTGTGAATATGGGCTATACAAATAAAATTTGATTGATTGATGTTTAATTATTGATATATTTTTAGAAAGTGGAGATTCATTTTATTATTAGACTATTTGTCTAATGAACCGTATGCTTTCAGTTAACCTGTTTTATGATTCTATACGGCGCAGCCATACTGCATCACAATATCACACACATCTGTTTGTCACATAACCAGAGATATGAGCAGGGAGTCTGGAGCCTGGCAGTTTGTTCTGCATGAATTTGAATGCGTAACACACACACACACACACACACACACACACACACACACACACACACACACACACACACACACACACACACACACACACACACACACACACACACAGAGAGAGAGAGAGAGAGAGAGAGAGAGAGAGAGAGAGAGAGAGAGAGAGAGAGACTATAAACAATAATGAATACATAAATAAGCAGTTGACAAAGACACGGAGGTGCGTTGTGTGCAGAACACACTGTGACAGCTGCTGCGTTGACCTGACGCACTGTTACGTTGCTGAGCATCGGTGGCTCTCCAGCTCCAGCTGTGGCCTGTAGCTCCAGCTGTGGCCTGTAGCTCCAGCTGTGGCCTGTAGCTCCAGCTGTGGCTCACATCAAACCAGGCGCTCTCTCTTACCTTCATCCCGTCCCCGTGGCTGCTGCTGTTCACAGACGTGTCTCCGCTGTGCGCCTTGGACGATGCTTCTTCTGTTGTTGTGCTGTCAACCTCAGAGCGGAAGTGACGTCGTGTTGTTTACTAAGTGCTGGCAGCTGTAAGGACGGCCCACGGCCACACAGCGTCAGTAGTGAGTTACATTGGGTGGCTACTTGGTTATATTGTTACAACGATAGACCGTATAAAATGTTACTGTGCTGAATATTAGAGGCTTCAGTTATGAGTGTGTATGAAAAGCGTCATCAAGCTGCTCAGGAACCCGTTCAATAAATGAACAGCCATCTGCTTATATTCTGAAAGTACATGGTTTAAGAATTCAGATTCTTTCTTCCGTGTGAGCAGAGGTGGCAAAAGCACTCACATTCTTCACTCAAGAAGAAGTACAGAAATTCGTGTTGAAAACGATTCAAGTAAAAGTATTAGTACTGATTCAACCTCTTTGCTCAAGTAAATGTATAAAAGTACAGGCTCTGAAATGTAGTAGAAGTAGAAGTGTAAAAGTAAAAGGTTCCCCTCTGAGGGCTGTCCTTGAGCAAAGCAAAATACGACTCATGTCACAATACTAAAAGACTATGTAACTTAAACCACTTTTACTTAAAAATATACTAAAAACAGAAAAAAGCTGTTAAAGCAAGAAAATATTTTTTGAGCATTAAACACTGTCCAAGATGACATGTGTAAAATGAATTATTCTTCGTTTAAATAAGGCCATGGATGGGGAATGTTTAGTTTTTCTGCATCATTGTTGACTTTGTCGACGTCAGATATGTTGACTGATTCTTCTCTTTCTTCCATGTTCAATAATTTCCCAAATTGGGATCAGTAAAGTACATCTATCTATCTATGTTGTTACTCCTTGTCATGAACATATGTCCTGCTCCTCTTCTCAGTGGTTGAGCCTCCCTCTCTTGGCTGTTTCATCCTGATATGTCTCATCTTGGCTGTTTTACCTTTACTTTTATGTATTCAAAGGGACAGCGTACATTAATTAATATGAGCACAATGGTTCATATAAATGTACCAGAGTTGGTCTCTTAGACAAATTTTCATCTGCAGTTCTTGGCAGGTTGATGTTACAATTTTCTTTTTGAAACAAAACAACAAACACAAGCTGAGGCAAAGGCCACAATATACAACAGTTAGTAAAATGTCATCCTGATATGAATTATCTTGGCTGTGTTCTTGTCAAAACTGTACTGTAAAATGTTTGAGTCAGGCAGCTAGTCTGGCCCAGGGGTTACTTTGTCACACATAATTCATTCAACAAAAAGTGACAAAACTGTATATACATATACTGTAAATACTTTGCCTACTGAGGGAGAGCCAAACAAGACAAGACAATACTCAAACACTTGCTTGCTAAAAGTTTGGCTACAGAAGGGCTGAACTGGCCAGCAAAATGTTCCCCCTGTCCTTGAGAGGGCCCATTGACAGCCTTGACTCCCACTCTGAGGATCCATGGCCCAAGACGGGCCCTCAAATTTACACCTGCCAACTGGGACATTGACAAAACGCCTCTCCTTTCCATATGAGGACAAAGAAGAAAAACAAACACAAAGTGAGTTCAACCTACCCAGGATATAATTTATCTGGCTGAACTTAACCTAACAAATCCAATCAGGCTAAGCAGTGACACATCTTTGGTTACAAAGTTGGTAAATCATTGGTAAGTCAACCCAGGTTTTCCTAATCAAGATATTACCCCGCGCACATAAAAGGGGTCACCGACATGGACCAGTTTACTGGCAGCAGAGCCACATATTTCATAACAAGGAGCAAATTATAATATTATAATTATAATATTATTATATAGTACAAACATATTATCCAGACTAAAATAAAGACAGTTACAGCTGCTATATGCAGGGGGGCAGCTGAAAAAAAAAAATCACTGATTGTGTGATTGTGTAAGTCAATATTTTTAAAGTAAAACTGTCGTCTCATTTGGGCAAGAGAAGATCTGACTATAATTTCACATATCCATCACATTAGAGTGTAACTAACATGTATTCTCATTGTGTATGACAGTTTTAGCCTTATTCCTTCAGCTGTAACCCTGGTGGGTTCAAGCTGAACTGGGAGTCAATACTGTAAAAAGTATTTTTAATATTAATATAATTAATATACATAAAAAGATACCTCAAAGCGGTAAGTGAGCTGATGTTCATATCTTTAGAATACAACAGTTACAGCATTTTTGTTCAATTCCTACTGTAGATTGATATCAGCATATACATGTACAATGACGTTTGTAAACAAGTCAGATATTAAAGGACCAATATTTTACACCTTTCTGGGATTTAATTTGAGGTATTGGTCCCCCTAAGATGATATATCAGTGGTTTAAAGTCGAAATAACTACTGCAATGTGTATTTCCATGTCCTCATTTTCGTTCATTGTTTTTGCTGAGCTTCTATGTAGCACATGTGAACAGGTAACAAGCAAAGAAACGACACAGGGCCAACCCTGGCAATGTTGGAGCCCTAGGCGAGATTTGGCGTGCAAACCAGCAAGCACCCCAACAGCATTCCTTCCTTCACTCCAGAGGTTACATTCATTAGTTAATAAAACAAGTTAACAAAACAATTATTTTAAAAATGAAATATTGGATGTGTAGAAAATGCACATCAGAATCCATTTGTTGTCTGCATTTTAATGCAATATGAACAAGGTTTGACATATGGATATGTAAAACATGAGGAAATGCTATACATTATTTATTTCACATGCTCTCAAATAGCCTGTCATAAATCAGCCACTTGTGGCGGCCTATCGGCATTTTGCGCCTTAGGCAACCGCCTATGTCGCCTATGCCAGGGATCGCCCCTGATATGACGTAATGCATTTAGTCTGTGGTACTTTGAGCGCATTGCTTCTATGTGTCGGGTTGCTTATGTTCGACTCCAGCAGCTGACAGGTTTATCATTCCTTCCAATGAGAATCTATATCTTTCATAACTCATCAGAGTTGGCAAAATAATTTTGTCGGTCTCTGAAGACCCTTGCCCTTCTCAGAGACCCTCTAACAACAATCCACGCTCCATGGGATCTAGCTAAGCTAACTGCAGCTAAACTGCATGTCTGGATGGACATTATTTTGGTTTTGTAATGACAACATATTAAATCCAGACTATAATGTGAATGTAACTACACAGTTAGTCAAGAATGGTCTCCATGATAAAAGTGGACACATTTCTTTATCCATGATCAAAAGAAGGGTGGAAAAGTTTCACCTCCCTTAATTCCTTCGTCATATAAAAATGACCAGGTTTACTCTTTTTTTTAATATTCAAGATATAGTAGTGTATGAAACGGCTGTTCTTCAAATACCCAGGTGTAAATGATATCAGCTTCTGAGGAATGAGGACACCACTAATTATCAGAGAAAAGCTACTCATGTGGAAAAAATGAAATGATAGAGTTTACGTAAGGTCAAAGAAGAGTAGTAGACTTAGTAGTTGACTATCATTTCGACCCAAAGCAGGATGAGTGATCGATTTTATAAAAATGAATGTACTACAAAGACCACTCAGCCTCAAGGTCTTGAGTCTTGAAGGCCAGCTCAGATTTATTGACTCACAGTAAATCCTGTATATTGCTTTGAATTCACAAAACAGTTTTGTTTATTTAAGGATCTGTGCTTATTTGCCCCAGTTAGTGATTCCAGCTTGTATTCCTGATATAGCCTGCAACAGCAGAGCAGTACTGAAACCAAACACCTCAGCTGGAGAGGGGTACATAGAGTAAACATGAAATTGAGTATCATGATCATTGGTAGTAAACAACTCAGTATGCCAAGCTTGTGATTACTGGCCTCCACCTTCTTTTGTGGCCAAGCACTGAACATACAAGGGTGAGTCTCATACCTGTTAAATTGGCAAGCAACAGATACACGTAAGGTAATGAAATGTTGTTGGGACATGGGTGTGCCTGAACATGCACGTATGTGGGTGTGTTAGGGACAAACCAATTAAAGTAATTATGGAACATGACCTCGTAGGTCTATGGGGGGGGGGGTTTTCACATGTAAATGACAGAACTGTGATCTTTACAAATGCAAATCAGGATAGTTTCACTCAGTGGTGCAGAGGTTACACCTTTTTCTAAAAGGTACTAACTCCCTTTTAAGAAAATCTCTCCTATAATTACATCAGGCTTAGTATAATTATCGAATCATAAATTGTAGCTTGAATAGATTTGCCTTATATAAGTAATTATGCTATAATGAGTGTAATCAGTGATACAATTTTCAGGGTACATCTGATGATACATCTAAGAGAAGTCTTTCTGCACTGTGCTTCACATAAAGCATATCAGCTGTGTCATCGCGTGACAAAGTCCCAAACATTTGTCCTCCCAAACTACTGGGAAAAACTCAGCACCATATTCACATGTCCATTACTCTACCTTAAACGTGGTACCATTCCTTTGGGTATTCAATAAATGTGGCTATCAGAAAAATATTTAATATTACTATGAAAGAATAACTTTAATTGACATCAAAGTTACCTCGGGCACCACGCTTCAAAGAAAGGGAAAAGATTTTTAGAATTACTAACCACAAAGTGCTGACCTCACTTATTACTAAGTTCTAATTGTTCCCTAGAATTTCCGTAGTGCGGTTGTATTCCTCCGCCAACCAGTTTCCGTGTTCATATACACACATGAATTATTCAAGTTGAAAATCTTTACTGATGTACATTGTATAATTTGTTGAGAACAAAATGACATCACAACGGTCAATGGAAATCAAAATCATAAACCCACTGAGGGCTGGATTCAAAACCACAGTGAAAACCACAGTGAAAACCACAGTAAAAATGTTTAATCACAGGCTGATCCAACTTGCATGAATTTCATCACAGCAACTCATAATGTGACTCAGTAGTGTGTATGGACTCTGTGTGCCTGTATTCACGTTGCTACACTGATACATAACGTCCCATAGGTGCTCAATTGTATTTAGGTCAGGGGAACCAGAGGACCAGTCAATGGCATCAAGGCCTTCATCATGTAGGATCTGCCTACACACTCTGGCCACATGAGGCCAGAAATTGTCCAGCACCAGGAGGAATCCAGGGCCCACTGCACCAGCATAAGGTCTCACAATCGCTCTGAGGATTTGATCCTGGTACTTAACAGCACTCAGGTACATTTGGCTATGACATGGAGGTCTGTGTGACCCTCCAAGGATATGCCTCCCCAGACCATCACTGACCCACTGCCAAACCGATCATGCTGGATGATGTTACAGGCAACATAACTTTCACCACGGTGTCTCCAGACTCTTTCACACGCCAGTGATGGACCTGCCAATTCTGGTGTTCCCTGGCGAATGCCATGCGAGCTGCAGTGCTGGGCTGTGAGCACAGGTTCCACCAGAGGACAATGTGCCATCCTGGTGGAGCTGTACTACCTGTGCAACCTGCCACAGGTACCGCCTCATGCCACCAATAGTCAATCAATCACTCAATCAAATTTTATTTGTATTGCCCATATTCACAAATCACAATTTGTCTCATAGGGCTTTAACAAGGTGTGACATCCTCTGCCCTTAACCCTCAACAAGAGTAAGGAAAAACTACTAAAAAACCCTTTTAACAGGGTAAAAAGAAGGTAGAAACCTCAGAGAGAGCCACATGTGAGGGATCCCTCTCCCTCAATAGTGACAAGGACACGAGCAGAACACAAAACTAGAAAAGATTCAGACAGGAATCATAAGGAGAGGGTAACTGTCTGTGGCCACCACATATATAACTGTTCTTTTTTTAGGGGTTGACTTGATTTTGCTTCTCCATTGCACCTGTTGTTACTTTTATTTGTGTCAAAGAACTGAAATTGATTAACAATCACTCGTGCTTCCTAAATGGACAGATTGATGTTCCTGAAGTTTAACTCACTTGGTGTTATACTGTGACGATTAAGTGTTCCCTCAATTTTTTTGAACAGTGTGTATTATATATTTTTACCAGATTAATATAAGGTCACTGTGACCTTTGACCACTGAAATGTAATCACTTTATCTTTGAGTCCAAGTGACAACTGATGAAAGGTTGAAGAAATTCCCTCAAGCAGTCTGAAGATATCACATTCAAGAAGCAAAAAACATGGTTCTTGAGGCCACCATGACCTTGACGATAACTAAAATTGACTAACGAAATTGAGCCGCCTAACGTTAAGACCAGCTGCGGGATCACCTGTTTATTCAATGTTCAGAGAAGCTCAATTCAGTACGCAGAACCCCAAAGAGAAGAATCAGATGTCTTGCTGTTGTCGTGAAAGTGCCCATTGTTGTGAACCAGACCATTGTTGTCAATGCACTGTTGTCGTAACTGACGTTTTTGTGATGAGGACCAGCCACCACTACTAATGAGCCCCAGCCTGCACTGCTTACAGAGTGCTGGTCGCCTCTTTAAAAGGTTTTAGTATTGAACATAGTTCCTGTAGATTCATGCTGCACAACATCAGGAGAATACGTCCCCTTCTCACTCAGAAGGCGGTGCAGGTTCTGGTCCAGGCTCTGGTCATCTCCCGCCTAGACTATTGTAACTCCCTCCTGGCAGGTCTACCTGCTAGTGCCATCCGACCTCTGCAGCTCATCCAGAATGCAGCAGCTCGACTGGTCTTTAACCTACCTATAATTCACTCACACTACTCTGCTCCTCCGCTCCCTTGACTGGTTACCAGTGGCTGCCCGCATCCGTTTCAAAACATTAGTACTTGCGCACTAGTAAGTCGCTTTGGATAAAAGCATCAGCTAAATGAAATGTAATGTAATATAATAATGCAAGTCCAAATTGCCATATTCGATACTTCCTTGGGCCCATGACAATACACTTGCCAATTTAAAAGTGGTAACTTCAAATATTTTCTGAAAATGCCTTCCACATACAGACAGACAAGCAGACAGGTGTTATTTATATTAAGTAAAAACCTGTTTCTTTAGGCTATTTGAGTCCGAAGAAGAGGGCGTGTTAAACTCAGTCCACAGCCTGACCTTTAAGGCAAGCTGCCCTGCACCCTCTACTGCACAGACAACAAGGTGCTGTTTGCCTGTTAATTCAACCTGCATCAGGCATCATAGTGGTTGAGATGAGCAGACACATTACTGAAAGGGCTGAAATGTATCTGTAGTAACTCCAGAGGAGCAGTTACCAAAGAGTGTAAGATCACACAGACCAACCTGTACACCACCTCTATTGACAACAAGAAATCTTATGACTTGATGCCACACGCAGATGGATACTGGAATGCTTGAAACTGTACATGATGTGGAGCAACCATCACTCATCTCCTCACCACTGATGACAGTGGTGATGGGTTTGCTTTTATTACATTTATTATTATTATTATTGTTATTGTTATTGTTTGTGAGTTTCAAATTGTTTGTTGTAAAGCACTTGTGAATTGTATTGAAAAGTGCTTTGTAAATAAAGTTATTATTGTTGTTATATGAATGTAACTGCTCATGTTTTGGGGTGCTTGTGTTTGCTCAGTCAGAGATCTTCTCTTCTTGTTGAAGATTTAAAATGTATGAAATGAGCAGTTAATTTTCTATTTATTATTCTTGTAAAAATAGGCTACGTTTATGGCACATTTGTAGTTGCAGCCAAAGTTTGAATTGCATAATTTAAATTCACTGAATGTTTTACCATGACACGTCGGAATAGGAGTGTGCAGAGGCTGCTGTGATGACAAAGAAAACCCACAGCTGCCTGCTGTATCACTTCCATTGTACATTTCAGTAATTGCCCGCAACAAGGAAGAGAACATTGTTAGAATGGCTGTAAGATTACACCATAGATTACAATCTGGGTGTGTACTTAAACACCAACTATAAAATGTGTGGGTGTTTAATTATTGTCTTGAACATATATATATCCCCATTTCTCATTGGGACCAAAAGGGAATCGCAGCGTAAGATTATTTTCTACTGACAACAATGGTGAGTGCCTTGCGTTCTTTAGCATCTTGATGTCACTCAACTTAATTTTTTGAAATAATGTATTATTCTTCAAATCTATCAATCAAAGTACATTTTAAATTCAATTAAGCAGTTATGTTACATTCAAAAAACAAGAGGAAGAATATACATTTTTTATTTAATACTTACATGTCAGTAGTGTGCAAAATTTTGTTGTATTCTGCTTCTTATTTGTTTACATTAATAATAAATTACATCCTTGCAGGTTGAGTGATTCAGCCTGCACTCCAACAATGATGAACAGGGTATTGTACTTCTTTCTTTTCAAAATTATCAATATAAATTATTTACTGTGTTGATAATGGAAATGCTGATAGTTTAGCATTGTCTTCTTATACTGAGTTTGTGTTTTATTAACTTCAACAGTTAAGTATTACCCTGATTGCTGTCCTGCTTTGTGGTAAGTTTATTTCCAGATAAGGAGTGATGATGATTAGAAGTATTATCTTCTATCACTAACTTCATCATTAGCAAAATTACTTTCTTTTGACAAAATAATCTGAACTCAAGGTTTGTGGTTTCCAATACACTGCAGTCCTCCTTTGAGACAAGGTTGGGGTCTTTAGGGTGGACCAGCAGAGCTCTAAATCAATGGTAAATGGTAAATTTCTAGCTCCACTCAAAGCACTTTACATTACAGTTTGCCATTCACCCAATCACACACACATTCATACAGCAGCACTTTTTTTGTATGAGGGGCAATTCGGGGTTCAGCATCTTGCCCAAGGACACTTCGGCATGCAGATGGGGATGGGGAAGACTGGGATCGAACTGCCGACCTTCTGGGTGGAGGACGACCACTCTACCCCTCAGCCACAGCTACCCGTTTGTAGCCGGTGTAGCTCCTTGTGTCAAAGAGCTTTGTATAGATGTCCTGACAGTCCAGCCTATAAAGAGAGCTCTCCTGGGAGGTGCCTGGTCCACATTTAAATTCACTAGATCCCCATTTTTATTTGGATCTGCACCAATTTACACACACATATATATCAGTCCCGAAAACATGCCAGATTTTTTTTTGGTAAAGATTCATCGCCAATTCCCTGAGAACTCTATGTTGAAAATGCCCTATGTCAAAGAAAGTAAAGAAAAATATGTGGATCTACCCCCTGATCTGTATCTATCCTTGTGTAATCCTGCTAACAAACAAACAAACAAACAGACCAAAAACAAACTCCATGTTCTTCCCTTGGATGTACTGTTTCATGCTATAAGACCACCCTAGCTCTAGTATGTTTTTGGTATTATTTTCCTTTCGTACCTAAAAGTTTATAGCATCTATGTCACATAGTGTCACAATGATGTACGGAATTCGTGTGAACCTTTCTGTAATAAGCTATTTATAGAGGTCCTAATCAACTGGTGATATCCGAGATAGCTCCTGTGAGTGTTGTATGAGAAATGTGGAATTCTACACCACCAGGATTTATGTCTGATGATGTCAAGTCTTAACTGACGGTATTGACAGATATTGAGAACTGAAACTGCCAAAATTAAATATGAATAAAGACAGAATAATTAATTTATGTAACATTAAATAAAAATAAATGTAGATATTAACACCAAAAAACAACTTATGGCCTGGGGGATGAAACTGTCTCTGAGCCTGGTGGTGTGGGCCCGGATGCTGCGGTACCGTCGGCCAGATGGCAGCAGGCAAAACAGTTTATGGCTGGGGGGATAGGGGTCTTTAATGATCCGGTTGGTCTTCTTCCTACACCGCTGGGTGTAGAGGTCCACCATGGATGGCAGCTCCATCCTGGTGATGTGCTGAGCAGACTTCACCACCCTCTATAAAGCCTTACGGTTCAGGGCGGTGCAGCTGGCATACCAGGCGGTGATGCAGCCAGTCAGATACTCTCTACGGTGCACCTGTAGAAATTGCAGAGAATCCTGGAATCCATGTTGAGCCCACGCAGCCTGCGGAGGAAGAAGAGCCTCTGTCTGGCCGTCTTCCTGATGGAGTCTGTGTGGTGAGTCCAGGTCAGGTCATCATTGATTCGAACACTGATGAACCTGAAGCTGCTGACTCTCTCCACCGTAGTCCCATTGATGGAGAGGGGGGCGTGTTCTACTCCTTGTCTCTTCCTGTAGTCCACGATCAGCTCCTTTGTTTTGCCGATGTTGAGATAGAGGTTGTTGTCCTGGCACCAAGATGTCAGGGCTCTGACCTCCTCTCTGTAGGCCTTCTCATCGTCGCCGGTGATCAGGCCTATGACGGTCGTGTCATCAGCAAACTTAATGATGGTGTTGGAGCTGTGGGTGGCCACACAGTCATGCGTGAACAGGGAGTACAGGAGAGGAGTGAGCACGCAGCCCTGGGGGGCACCGGTGTTGAGAGTCAGGGTGGAGGATGTGGTGCTGCACCACATCCTCCAGGAAGTTCAGGATCCAATCACAGAGGGCGATGTTGAGCCCAAGGTCTCTGAGCTTGGTGACGAACTTCAGGGGCACGATGGTATTGAACGCTGAACTGTAGTCAATAAACAGCATTCTCACATATGTTTCCCTCTGGTCCAGGTGGGAGAAGGCAGTGTGTAGGGTGAGGGAGATGGCATCTGCAGTCGACCTATTTGGCCTGTAGGCAAACTGAAGTGGGTCCAGTGAGTCAGGGAGGGAGGAGGTGATGAAGGATTTGACTAACCGCTCAAAACACTTCATGATGGTGGAGGTGATTGCTACTGGGCGGTAGTCATTCAGGCAGAGGGTTTTTGTTTTCTTGGGAACAGGGACAATGATGGTCTCCTTGAAACATGTGGGGACTACAGACTGGAGCAGTGACAGGTTGAAAATGTCTGTGAACACATCTGCCAGCTGATCTGCACCCACCTTGAGAGCTCTACCAGGGATGCCATCAGGTCCAGGTGCCTTGCGTGTGTTAATCCACTTAAGTGATCTCCACACATCTGCCCTGGATATTACAGGGGGGCAGCGGTCCTCCTGGGCCTCTTGTATCTCCACAGCCGGGGAGTTGCTCTCAAAGTGAGCATAAAAGGTGTTCAGATTCTCTGGGAGAGATGCAGACACTACATCAGCACTGCTGGTCTTTACTTTGTAGTCTGAGATGGTTTTTAGTCCAGCCCACATGTTCCTTGTGTTGGAGCCCTGGTAGTGAGACTCCACCTTGTCCCTGTAATGTCTCTTGGCACTGCTAATAGCACTCCGGAGCGCGTACCTGGACTTCCTGTACTCCTCCAGATCACCTGAGATGTAGGCATCAGTCCGAGCTTTGAGTTTGGCATGGACGTCACTATTAATCCAGGCCTTCTGGTTTGGGAATGTTCGTACAGTAATCCTCGGTATGACGTCATTGATGCATTTGCTAATGTAGCAGATGACCGTGTATGTGTTGATGTTGTCATCCTGGAACACACACCACTCCGTAATGCTGAAGCAGTCCCGTAGAGCCGAGTCTGATAGGTCGGACCACCGCTGAATGGTCCGAGTCACCGGTCTGTCACGTTTGAGTTTCTGCCAATAGGAAGGCAGCAGCAGAACTGAGACGTGATCTGATTTGCTGAATGGGGGACAAGGGAGGGCCTTATATACATCCCGGAAGGGAGTGTAAACATGGTCGAGTGTGTTCTCACCACAGGTAGGATAGCTGATGTGTTGATGATAAGATGATAATAAGTGTGCAAGGAAGGGAAAACCAAGGTTTATTGATAAACTCTGAAAACCAAGACAGAAAAATGTAAATTGTCCAAGTTATTAGAGGTATGGTTAGGTCATAGCCCATTAATCCCTCCTTTTCTTGAGAGAACTGAGGGTTGCACATTATCTTGATGTCGCAGCTTACAATTCATTGAGTTCACAGAAACAATGGCTGCCACAATAGAAATCTGCAAGAGAGGCTAAATATATGGTGCTCCCTTTCCAGTAAATGACCTGTAATCAATATGGACACCTGATAAGAGGCTTTAGTCCATTATGAAAACAGTCAACAAAAACATCAGGTGACTGTTGTCTGTTTCTGATGTTCATTCAGTCTCATATAGAGTGTCCTTGCAGTTTGATTGGCATTAGTAAACCTTGAATTCATATTGTTTTGTCAAAATAGTATTCCCAAGGTCAATAATTAGCTTTCATAGATAGTTTGATCATGCATATAATAATTTGATTCTTTGTGACCCTATAGAGACCCATGTACTGGTCGCACAGCGACATACACTTAGAGGAGCTCGTAAGTATGCTACAATATGTTTTCATCATATTTGCAATGTGTCTTTGTGTTTAAACATACAAATCACCACTGAACACAATTCTCTGTTTCAAAAGAGTATTGCTGGCAACTGGCTGCCCATGCTCTCTGGATAAAGTAATATCAGATCACGTTTGCAAAAGAATTTGTATTGTGGTCCAACCTGTGGTCCTCTGCAGAAATGGGGAAACCTGCTGAATGAATTAGCATCTCGGCAGTACAATAATCAGACCTGTAGGATAGAGTGTTGAGACATAAACCTCTTTGAGTTAAAGGTATTTGACAGCTAGTTTGCAAAACAGTTCTAAAAGCACTCAAAGAGCATGCGGAAAGAGATTCTTAGATCTGATGAGAATTTTTTTTGCACTTTAGGCATAAAGAATAAAGTATGTCTGGCAACAATCAGGCACTGCTGCTCATCACCTGGCTAATACCATGGTGGTGGAAGCAGCATAAAGCTGTTTGGGGCTTCTCATAGGCAGTTACTGATCCAATGTGTACCCGGCCTCCCACTGCCATAATGCTTCACTTATCAGCACATCAATGACCCAAGGCAAACAACCAAAACAGCACTGTAATGTTTGCAAGACAAGTCTGTGACGGTCCTTGAATAGACCAGCCCACCCAGACAAAATTAAGAGAGAACGAGTCAAATTTATTTTTCATTAGTATTTGTATCTACTTTATTGTACTCAAATGGAATACCATAATTAAGGATTTTCTTATCTGATCTTCACATACATGTACCTTTCTGGATGATAGCTCCAAAATGCTTGACACCATGGTTGGATCGAGATAACCCCTCTGGAACCGGAGACTGGGAGACCCTCACTGATCTGCGAAGAGAAAACCCAGGAAAGATCTGCAAAAATCCACTTCAAATCCAGGTCCAAACTACATCTGGGGCCAGTGTAGCTTCTACAGGAAATGTTATTGCTGTGTAAGTTTTATACTTAAATTTAAATGGGCACACATAGGTAGAACACAGGAGCAAAGACAGTGTTTTTTTTGTCACAGGAATTTTGAATATGTTGACAATGAGATAATTCAGTTTCTAAAATCCAAATAAATGTCCAAAGATCACAGTCCAGGGTCCAACAGGCTTCTAACTGAGGGTAAGATATGATGGCGTGGTATTGTGTGCTGGCTGAGTAATGCAGACCAGAGAACATGTAGATAATCCCCTATGAAGAACAATAACTGAGCAGCGTATAGATGAAGGGGGTGGCAGGCAGAGGAGATTCGAAGGTGCTGGCAAGCTGAGGCCGGAGCAGATGAAGGTGAACAAACAGGTGAATGCTGTGCAGCTGGTTCTGTGACAAAAAAGGCAGCAAAAAGCAAGGGACCAAAAACTTAGTCAGAAGTTAAATCACTAAACTGATGATATGTTAGCACACTGGTGAATGGACGATCTGGCGTAGACAGGAGAGATTAGCTGGGGTTTTGTAGACTGAGAAGAGGTGGAGTTGATGAGGACATGAAAGCTCAGCTGCGCAGCCAGGCTGAAAACAGGAGGCCCCGACCAGCTCAAGGTAGACACACAGGGAAAGAAAAGGGAGGTACAAAACCGGGTCCTAATAGAACCAGTCATTATTAAGAGTTAGGAGAAGGTGGCATTTCGATGATGAGTTAAAGGTGCATGGATGAATGGGTAAGAGAGGAGTCAACCACAAGCCATGGCCAGCCAGCAACAATATGGTCAGGAAGAGGACCCAAATGAGGACAGGCAGCAGCAAACAAAGATCGCAAAAGACAATAAAGTAGATTACAGGGAGACAAACCCAATTCTTAGATTAAGCACAGGATATGCCCTTAAAATATGCCATGATTACTGACAATGTATCTGATGAATCAATGCTCATTGTTTGGATGTTGTTCACCTGGAAGGTTTGATGTCTCTCACTCATCACCATCTACCTCTTCCTTACATTATAACTATTACTAACTAATATAACTAACAAAACATTTATAACAGTGTGAGTTGTCCTGATTGAATGTCTATGTCTCCTTGTGCAGATCTGACACAAACACTGGATTCGTCTGTAAGAATAAAGACCAGACTAAGGGCAGTTGCAAAGATTTCCGTGTTCGTTTCCTGTGCCCTGACACATTCTGTACAGTGACACGTAAGTGTTGACCCATCCTGTAACTTTACAACATACGTCTTAAGAATCTGTACCTGTATCCCCTGTTTCTGATTGTTGTCATTATTGGGAATTTGACCTAATATCCCTTTAAGTTTAAGGGATATTAGGTCAAATGTCCTTTTCCTTAGCATTTCTATCTACTGTATTGTAAGTATTTTCTCAAATGGCACATCTTCACTTATGTGCTCCTTCCTGGATGATAGCTCCAAAATGCTGGACACCATGGTTGGATCGAGATAACCCCTCTGGAACCGGAGACTGGGAGACCCTCACTGATCTGCGAAGAGAAAACCCAGGAAAGATCTGCAAAAATCCACTTCAAATCCAGGTCCAAACTACATCTGGGGCCAGCGTAGCTTCTACAGGAAATGTTATTGCTGTGTAAGTTGTTATGATAAAACACAGCAACAGAGACATAAATGGTTGTCTTATGTTTTCTGCTAGATTTGTCACAGGAATTCAGAATGTGTTGACAACGAGATAATTCACAGTTTCTAGAATCCAAAGAAATGTCCAAAGATCCAGGTCTAGAGTCCAACAGGCTTTTAACAGCAGGTCAGATATGGTTGCATGGTATTGTGTGCTGACTGAGTGATGCAGACCAGAGACCATGTAGATAATCCCCTATGAAGAACGACAGTATAGCATTTTCTAGATGAATGAACCAGTCGTTATTAAGAGTTAGGAGAAGGTGGCATTTCGATGATGAGTTAAAGGTGCATGGATGAATGGGTAAGAGAGGAGTCAACCACAAGCCATGGCCAGCCAGCAACAATATGGTCAGGAAGAGGACCCAAATGAGGACAGGCAGCAGCAAACAAAGATCGCAAAAGACAATAAAGTAGATTACAGGGAGACAAACCCAATTCTTAGATTAAGCACAGGATATGCCCTTAAAATATGCCATGATTACTGACAATGTATCTGATGAATCAATGCTCATTGTTTGGATGTTGTTCACCTGGAAGGTTTGATGTCTCTCACTCATCACCATCTACCTCTTCCTTACATTATAACTATTACTAACTAATATAACTAACAAAACATTTATATCAGTGTGAGTTGTCCTGATTGAATGTCTATGTCTCCTTGTGCAGATCTGACACAAACACTGGATTCGTCTGTAAGAATAAAGACCAGACTAAGGGCAGTTGCAAAGATTTCCGTGTTCGTTTCCTGTGCCCTGACACATTCTGTACAGTGACACGTAAGTGTTGACCCATCCTGTAACTTTACAACATACGTCTTAATAATCTGTACCTGTATCCCCTGTTTCTGATTGTTGTCATTATTGGGAATTTGACATAATATCCCTTTACGTTTAAGGGATATTAGGTCAAATGTCCTTTTCCTTAGCATTTCTATCTACTGTATTGTACGTATTTTCTCAAATGGCACATCTTCACTTATGTGCTCCTTCCTGGATGATAGCTCCAAAATGCTGGACACCATGGTTGGATCGAGATAACCCCTCTGGAACCGGAGACTGGGAGACCCTCACTGATCTGCGAAGAGAAAACCCAGGAAAGATCTGCAAAAATCCACTTCAAATCCAGGTCCAAACTACATCTGGGGCCAGCGTAGCTTCTACAGGAAATGTTATTGCTGTGTAAGTTGTTATGATAAAACACAGCAACAGAGACATAAATGGTTTTCTTATGTTTTCTGCTAAATTTGTCACAGGAATTCTGAACGTGTTGACAACGAGATAATTCACAGTTTCTAGAATCCAAAGAAATGTCCAAAGATCCAGGTCCAGAGTCCAACAGGCTTTTAACAGCAGGTCAGATATGGTTGCGTGGTATTGTGTGCTGACTGAGAGATGCAGACCAGAGACCATGTAGATAATCCCCTATGAAGAACGACAATATAGCATTTTCTAGATGAATGAACCAGTCATTATTAAGAGTTAGGAGGAGGTGGCATTTCGATGATGAGTTAAAGGTGCATGGATGAATGGGTAAGAGAGGAGTCAACCACAAGCCATGGCCAGCCAGCAACAATATGGTCAGGAAGAGGACCCAAATGAGGACAGGTAGCAGCAAACAAAGATCGCAAAAGACAATAAAGTAGATTACAGGGCAACAAACCCAATTCTTAGATTAAGCACAGGATATGCCCTTAAAATATGCCATGATTACTGACAATGTATCTGATGAATCAATGCTCATTGTTTGGATGTTGTTCACCTGGAAGGTTTGATGTCTCTCACTCATCACCATCTACCTCTTCCTTACATTATAACTATTACTAACTAATATAACTAACAAAACATTTATATCAGTGTGAGTTGTCCTGATTGAACGTCTATGTCTCCTTGTGCAGATCTGACACAAACACTGGATTCGTCTGTAAGAATAAAGACCAGACTAAGGGCAGTTGCAAAGATTTCCGTGTTCGTTTCCTGTGCCCTGACACATTCTGTACAGTGACACGTAAGTGTTGACCCATCCTGTAACTTTACAACATACGTCTTAAGAATCTGTACCTGTATCCCCTGTTTCTGATTGTTGTCATTATTGGGAATTTGACCTAATATCCCTTTAAGTTGAAGGGATATTAGGTCAAATGTCCTTTTCCTTAGCATTTCTATCTACTGTATTGTAAGTATTTTCTCAAATGGCACATCTTCACTTATGTGCTCCTTCCTGGATGATAGCTCCAAAATGCTGGACACCATGGTTGGATCGAGATAACCCCTCTGGAACCGGAGACTGGGAGACCCTCACTGATCTGCGAAGAGAAAACCCAGGAAAGATCTGCAAAAATCCACTTCAAATCCAGGTCCAAACTACATCTGGGGCCAGCGTAGCTTCTACAGGAAATGTTATTGCTGTGTAAGTTGTTATGATAAAACACAGCAACAGAGACATAAATGGTTTTCTTATGTTTTCTGCTAAATTTGTCACAGGAATTTTGAATGTGTTGACAACGAGATAATTCACAGTTTCTAGAATCCAAAGAAATGTCCAAAGATCCAGGTCCAGAGTCCAACAGGCTTTTAACAGCAGGTCAGATATGGTTGCGTGGTATTGTGTGCTGACTGAGAGATGCAGACCAGAGACCATGTAGATAATCCCCTATGAAGAACGACAGTATAGCATTTTCAAGATGAATGAACCAGTCATTATTAAGAGTTAGGAGAAGGTGGCATTTCGATGATGAGTTAAAGGTGCATGGATGAATGGGTAAGAGAGGAGCCAACCACAAGCCATGGCCAGCCAGCAACAATATGGTCAGGAAGAGGACCCAAATGAGGACAGGCAGCAGCAAACAAAGATCGCAAAAGACAATAAAGTAGATTACAGGGCGACAAACCCAATTCTTAGATTAAGCACAGGATATGCCCTTAAAATATGCCATGATTACTGACAATGTATCTGATGAATCAATGCTCATTGTTTGGATGTTGTTCACCTGGAAGGTTTGATGTCTCTCACTCATCACCATCTACCTCTTCCTTACATTATAACTATTACTAACTAATATAACTAACAAAACATTTATATCAGTGTGAGTTGTCCTGATTGAACGTCTATGTCTCCTTGTGCAGATCTGACACAAACACTGGATTCGTCTGTAAGAATAAAGACCAGACTAAGGGCAGTTGCAAAGATTTCCGTGTTCGTTTCCTGTGCCCTGACACATTCTGTCCAGTGACACGTAAGTGTTGACCCATCCTGTAACTTTACAACATACGTCTTAAGAATCTGTACCTGTATCCCCTGTTTCTGATTGTTGTCATTATTGGGAATTTGACCTAATATCCCTTTAAGTTTAAGGGATATTAGGTCAAATGTCCTTTTCCTTAGCATTTCTATCTACTGTATTGTAAGTATTTTCTCAAATGGCACATCTTCACTTATGTGCTCCTTCCTGGATGATAGCTCCAAAATGCTGGACACCATGGTTGGATCGAGATAACCCCTCTGGAACCGGAGACTGGGAGACCCTCACTGATCTGCGAAGAGAAAACCCAGGAAAGATCTGCAAAAATCCACTTCAAATCCAGGTCCAAACTACATCTGGGGCCAGCGTAGCTTCTACAGGAAATGTTATTGCTGTGTAAGTTGTTATGATAAAACACAGCAACAGAGACATAAATGGTTTTCTTATGTTTTCTGCTAAATTTGTCACAGGAATTCTGAATGTGTTGACAACGAGATAATTCACAGTTTCTAGAATCCAAAGAAATGTCCAAAGATCCAGGTCTAGAGTCCAACAGGCTTTTAACAGCAGGTCAGATATGGTTGCATGTTATTGTGTGCTGACTGAGTGATGCAGACCAGAGACCATGTAGATAATCCCCTATGAAGAACGACAGTATAGCATTTTCAAGATGAATGAACCAGTCATTATTAAGAGTTAGGAGAAGGTGGCATTTCGATGATGAGTTAAAGGTGCATGGATGAATGGGTAAGAGAGGAGCCAACCACAAGCCATGGCCAGCCAGCAACAATATGGTCAGGAAGAGGACCCAAATGAGGACAGGCAGCAGCAAACAAAGATCGCAAAAGACAATAAAGTAGATTACAGGGCGACAAACCCAATTCTTAGATTAAGCACAGGATATGCCCTTAAAATATGCCATGATTACTGACAATGTATCTGATGAATCAATGCTCATTGTTTGGATGTTGTTCACCTGGAAGGTTTGATGTCTCTCACTCATCACCATCTACCTCTTCCTTACATTATAACTATTACTAACTAATATAATGAACAAAACATTTATATCAGTGTGAGTTGTCCTGATTGAACGTCTATGTCTCCTTGTGCAGATCTGACACAAACACTGGATTCGTCTGTAAGAATAAAGACCAGACTAAGGGCAGTTGCAAAGATTTCCGTGTTCGTTTCCTGTGCCCTGACACATTCTGTACAGTGACACGTAAGTGTTGACCCATCCTGTAACTTTACAACATACGTCTTAAGAATCTGTACCTGTATCCCCTGTTTCTGATTGTTGTCATTATTGGGAATTTGACCTAATATCCCTTTAAGTTGAAGGGATATTAGGTCAAATGTCCTTTTCCTTAGCATTTCTATCTACTGTATTGTAAGTATTTTCTCAAATGGCACATCTTCACTTATGTGCTCCTTCCTGGATGATAGCTCCAAAATGCTGGACACCATGGTTGGATCGAGATAACCCCTCTGGAACCGGAGACTGGGAGACCCTCACTGATCTGCGAAGAGAAAACCCAGGAAAGATCTGCAAAAATCCACTTCAAATCCAGGTCCAAACTACATCTGGGGCCAGCGTAGCTTCTACAGGAAATGTTATTGCTGTGTAAGTTGTTATGATAAAACACAGCAACAGAGACATAAATGGTTTTCTTATGTTTTCTGCTAAATTTGTCACAGGAATTCTGAATGTGTTGACAACGAGATAATTCACAGTTTCTAGAATCCAAAGAAATGTCCAAAGATCCAGGTCCAGAGTCCAACAGGCTTTTAACAGCAGGTCAGATATGGTTGCGTGGTATTGTGTGCTGACTGAGAGATGCAGACCAGAGACCATGTAGATAATCCCCTATGAAGAACGACAGTATAGCATTTTCAAGATGAATGAACCAGTCATTATTAAGAGTTAGGAGAAGGTGGCATTTCGATGATGAGTTAAAGGTGCATGGATGAATGGGTAAGAGAGGAGCCAACCACAAGCCATGGCCAGCCAGCAACAATATGGTCAGGAAGAGGACCCAAATGAGGACAGGCAGCAGCAAACAAAGATCGCAAAAGACAATAAAGTAGATTACAGGGCAACAAACCCAATTCTTAGATTAAGCACAGGATATGCCCTTAAAATATGCCATGATTACTGACAATGTATCTGATGAATCAATGCTCATTGTTTGGATGTTGTTCACCTGGAAGGTTTGATGTCTCTCACTCATCACCATCTACCTCTTCCTTACATTATAACTATTACTAACTAATATAACTAACAAAACATTTATATCAGTGTGAGTTGTCCTGATTGAACGTCTATGTCTCCTTGTGCAGATCTGACACAAACACTGGATTCGTCTGTAAGAATAAAGACCAGACTAAGGGCAGTTGCAAAGATTTCCGTGTTCGTTTCCTGTGCCCTGACACATTCTGTACAGTGACACGTAAGTGTTGACCCATCCTGTAACTTTACAACATACGTCTTAAGAATCTGTACCTGTATCCCCTGTTTCTGATTGTTGTCATTATTGGGAATTTGACCTAATATCCCTTTAAGTTTAAGGGATATTAGGTCAAATGTCCTTTTCCTTAGCATTTCTATCTACTGTATTGTAAGTATTTTCTCAAATGGCACATCTTCACTTATGTGCTCCTTCCTGGATGATAGCTCCAAAATGCTGGACACCATGGTTGGATCGAGATAACCCCTCTGGAACCGGAGACTGGGAGACCCTCACTGATCTGCGAAGAGAAAACCCAGGAAAGATCTGCAAAAATCCACTTCAAATCCAGGTCCAAACTACATCTGGGGCCAGCGTAGCTTCTACAGGAAATGTTATTGCTGTGTAAGTTGTTATGATAAAACACAGCAACAGAGACATAAATGGTTTTCTTATGTTTTCTGCTAAATTTGTCACAGGAATTCTGAATGTGTTGACAACGAGATAATTCACAGTTTCTAGAATCCAAAGAAATGTCCAAAGATCCAGGTCTAGAGTCCAACAGGCTTTTAACAGCAGGTCAGATATGGTTGCGTGGTATTGTGTGCTGACTGAGAGATGCAGACCAGAGACCATGTAGATAATCCCCTATGAAGAATGACAGTATAGCATTTTCTAGATGAATGAACCAGTCGTTATTAAGAGTTAGGAGAAGGTGGCATTTCGATGATGAGTTAAAGGTGCATGGATGAATGGGTAAGAGAGGAGTCAACCACAAGCCATGGCCAGCCAGCAACAATATGGTCAGGAAGAGGACCCAAATGAGGACAGGCAGCAGCAAACAAAGATCGCAAAAGACAATAAAGTAGATTACAGGGAGACAAACCCAATTCTTAGATTAAGCACAGGATATGCCCTTAAAATATGCCATGATTACTGACAATGTATCTGATGAATCAATGCTCATTGTTTGGATGTTGTTCACCTGGAAGGTTTGATGTCTCTCACTCATCACCATCTACCTCTTCCTTACATTATAACTATTACTAACTAATATAACTAACAAAACATTTATATCAGTGTGAGTTGTCCTGATTGAACGTCTATGTCTCCTTGTGCAGATCTGACACAAACACTGGATTCGTCTGTAAGAATAAAGACCAGACTAAGGGCAGTTGCAAAGATTTCCGTGTTCGTTTCCTGTGCCCTGACACATTCTGTACAGTGACACGTAAGTGTTGACCCATCCTGTAACTTTACAACATACGTCTTAAGAATCTGTACCTGTATCCCCTGTTTCTGATTGTTGTCATTATTGGGAATTTGACCTAATATCCCTTTAAGTTGAAGGGATATTAGGTCAAATGTCCTTTTCCTTAGCATTTCTATCTACTGTATTGTAAGTATTTTCTCAAATGGCACATCTTCACTTATGTGCTCCTTCCTGGATGATAGCTCCAAAATGCTGGACACCATGGTTGGATCGAGATAATCCCTCTGGAACCGGAGACTGGGAGACCCTCACTGATCTGCGAAGAGAAAACCCAGGAAAGATCTGCAAAAATCCACTTCAAATCCAGGTCCAAACTACATCTGGGGCCAGCGTAGCTTCTACAGGAAATGTTATTGCTGTGTAAGTTGTTATGATAAAACACAGCAACAGAGACATAAATGGTTTTCTTATGTTTTCTGCTAAATTTGTCACAGGAATTCTGAATGTGTTGACAACGAGATAATTCACAGTTTCTAGAATCCAAAGAAATGTCCAAAGATCCAGGTCTAGAGTCCAACAGGCTTTTAACAGCAGGTCAGATATGGTTGCGTGGTATTGTGTGCTGACTGAGTGATGAAGACCAGAGACCATGTAGATAATCCCCTATGAAGAACGACAGTATAGCATTTTCAAGATGAATGAACCAGTCATTATTAAGAGTTAGGAGAAGGTGGCATTTCGATGATGAGTTAAAGGTGCATGGATGAATGGGTAAGAGAGGAGCCAACCACAAGCCATGGCCAGCCAGCAACAATATGGTCAGGAAGAGGACCCAAATGAGGACAGGCAGCAGCAAACAAAGATCGCAAAAGACAATAAAGTAGATTACAGGGCGACAAACCCAATTCTTAGATTAAGCACAGGATATGCCCTTAAAATATGCCATGATTACTGACAATGTATCTGATGAATCAATGCTCATTGTTTGGATGTTGTTCACCTGGAAGGTTTGATGTCTCTCACTCATCACCATCTACCTCTTCCTTACATTATAACTATTACTAACTAATATAACGAACAAAACATTTATATCAGTGTGAGTTGTCCTGATTGAACGTCTATGTCTCCTTGTGCAGATCTGACACAAACACTGGATTCGTCTGTAAGAATAAAGACCAGACTAAGGGCAGTTGCAAAGATTTCCGTGTTCGTTTCCTGTGCCCTGACACATTCTGTACAGTGACACGTAAGTGTTGACCCATCCTGTAACTTTACAACATACGTCTTAAGAATCTGTACCTGTATCCCCTGTTTCTGATTGTTGTCATTATTGGGAATTTGACCTAATATCCCTTTAAGTTGAAGGGATATTAGGTCAAATGTCCTTTTCCTTAGCATTTCTATCTACTGTATTGTAAGTATTTTCTCAAATGGCACATCTTCACTTATGTGCTCCTTCCTGGATGATAGCTCCAAAATGCTGGACACCATGGTTGGATCGAGATAATCCCTCTGGAACCGGAGACTGGGAGACCCTCACTGATCTGCGAAGAGAAAACCCAGGAAAGATCTGCAAAAATCCACTTCAAATCCAGGTCCAAACTACATCTGGGGCCAGTGTAGCTTCTACAGGAAATGTTATTGCTGTGTAAGTTGTTATGATAAAACACAGCAACAGGGACATAAATGGTTTTCTTATGTTTTCTGCTAAATTTGTCACAGGAATTCTGAATGTGTTGACAACGAGATAATTCACAGTTTCTAGAATCCAAAGAAATGTCCAAAGATCCAGGTCTAGAGTCCAACAGGCTTTTAACAGCAGGTCAGATATGGTTGCGTGGTATTGTGTGCTGACTGAGTGATGAAGACCAGAGACCATGTAGATAATCCCCTATGAAGAACGACAGTATAGCATTTTCAAGATGAATGAACCAGTCATTATTAAGAGTTAGGAGAAGGTGGCATTTCGATGATGAGTTAAACGTGCATGGATGAATGGGTAAGAGAGGAGCCAACCACAAGCCATGGCCAGCCAGCAACAATATGGTCAGGAAGAGGACCCAAATGAGAACAGGCAGCAGCAAACAAAGATCGCAAAAGACAATAAAGTAGATTACAGGGCAACAAACCCAATTCTTAGATTAAGCACAGGATATGCCCTTAAAATATGCCATGATTACTGACAATGTATCTGATGAATCAATGCTCATTGTTTGGATGTTGTTCACCTGGAAGGTTTGATGTCTCTCACTCATCACCATTTACCTCTTCCTTACATTATAACTATTACTAACTAATATAACTAACAAAACATTTATATCAGTGTGAGTTGTCCTGATTGAACGTCTATGTCTCCTTGTGCAGATCTGACACAAACACTGGATTCGTCTGTAAGAATAAAGACCAGACTAAGGGCAGTTGCAAAGATTTCCGTGTTCGTTTCCTGTGCCCTGACACATTCTGTACAGTGACACGTAAGTGTTGACCCATCCTGTAACTTTACAACATACGTCTTAAGAATCTGTACCTGTATCCCCTGTTTCTGATTGTTGTCATTATTGGGAATTTGACCTAATATCCCTTTAAGTTGAAGGGATATTAGGTCAAATGTCCTTTTCCTTAGCATTTCTATCTACTGTATTGTAAGTATTTTCTCAAATGGCACATCTTCACTTATGTGCTCCTTCCTGGATGATAGCTCCAAAATGCTGGACACCATGGTTGGATCGAGATAATCCCTCTGGAACCGGAGACTGGGAGACCCTCACTGATCTGCGAAGAGAAAACCCAGGAAAGATCTGCAAAAATCCACTTCAAATCCAGGTCCAAACTACATCTGGGGCCAGCGTAGCTTCTACAGGAAATGTTATTGCTGTGTAAGTTGTTATGATAAAACACAGCAACAGAGACATAAATGGTTTTCTTATGTTTTCTGCTAAATTTGTCACAGGAATTCTGAATGTGTTGACAACGAGATAATTCACAGTTTCTAGAATCCAAAGAAATGTCCAAAGATCCAGGTCTAGAGTCCAACAGGCTTTTAACAGCAGGTCAGATATGGTTGCGTGGTATTGTGTGCTGACTGAGAGATGCAGACCAGAGACCATGTAGATAATCCCCTATGAAGAACGACAGTATAGCATTTTCAAGATGAATGAACCAGTCATTATTAAGAGTTAGGAGAAGGTGGCATTTCGATGATGAGTTAAAGGTGCATGGATGAATGGGTAAGAGAGGAGCCAACCACAAGCCATGGCCAGCCAGCAACAATATGGTCAGGAAGAGGACCCAAATGAGGACAGGTAGCAGCAAACAAAGATCGCAAAAGACAATAAAGTAGATTACAGGGCAACAAACCCAATTCTTAGATTAAGCACAGGATATGCCCTTAAAATATGCCATGATTACTGACAATGTATCTGATGAATCAATGCTCATTGTTTGGATGTTGTTCACCTGGAAGGTTTGATGTCTCTCACTCATCACCATCTACCTCTTCCTTACATTATAACTATTACTAACTAATATAACTAACAAAACATTTATATCAGTGTGAGTTGTCCTGATTGAACGTCTATGTCTCCTTGTGCAGATCTGACACAAACACTGGATTCATCTGTAAGAATAAAGACCAGACTAAGGGCAGTTGCAAAGATTTCCGTGTTCGTTTCCTGTGCCCTGACACATTCTGTACAGTGACACGTAAGTGTTGACCCATCCTGTAACTTTACAACATACGTCTTAAGAATCTGTACCTGTATCCCCTGTTTCTGATTGTTGTCATTATTGGGAATTTGACCTAATATCCCTTTAAGTTGAAGGGATATTAGGTCAAATGTCCTTTTCCTTAGCATTTCTATCTACTGTATTGTAAGTATTTTCTCAAATGGCACATCTTCACTTATGTGCTCCTTCCTGGATGATAGCTCCAAAATGCTGGACACCATGGTTGGATCGAGATAATCCCTCTGGAACCGGAGACTGGGAGACCCTCACTGATCTGCGAAGAGAAAACCCAGGAAAGATCTGCAAAAATCCACTTCAAATCCAGGTCCAAACTACATCTGGGGCCAGCGTAGCTTCTACAGGAAATGTTATTGCTGTGTAAGTTGTTATGATAAAACACAGCAACAGAGACATAAATGGTTTTCTTATGTTTTCTGCTAAATTTGTCACAGGAATTCTGAATGTGTTGACAACGAGATAATTCACAGTTTCTAGAATCCAAAGAAATGTCCAAAGATCCAGGTCTAGAGTCCAACAGGCTTTTAACAGCAGGTCAGATATGGTTGCATGTTATTGTGTGCTGACTGAGTGATGAAGACCAGAGACCATGTAGATAATCCCCTATGAAGAACGACAGTATAGCATTTTCTAGATGAATGAACCAGTCGTTATTAAGAGTTAGGAGAAGGTGGCATTTCGATGATGAGTTAAAGGTGCATGGATGAATGGGTAAGAGAGGAGCCAACCACAAGCCATGGCCAGCCAGCAACAATATGGTCAGGAAGAGGACCCAAATGAGGACAGGCAGCAGCAAACAAAGATCGCAAAAGACAATAAAGTAGATTACAGGGCAACAAACCCAATTCTTAGATTAAGCACAGGATATGCCCTTAAAATATGCCATGATTACTGACAATGTATCTGATGAATCAATGCTCATTGTTTGGATGTTGTTCACCTGGAAGGTTTGATGTCTCTCACTCATCACCATCTACCTCTTCCTTACATTATAACTATTACTAACTAATATAACTAACAAAACATTTATATCAGTGTGAGTTGTCCTGATTGAACGTCTATGTCTCCTTGTGCAGATCTGACACAAACACTGGATTCGTCTGTAAGAATAAAGACCAGACTAAGGGCAGTTGCAAAGATTTCCGTGTTCGTTTCCTGTGCCCTGACACATTCTGTACAGTGACACGTAAGTGTTGACCCATCCTGTAACTTTACAACATACGTCTTAAGAATCTGTACCTGTATCCCCTGTTTCTGATTGTTGTCATTATTGGGAATTTGACCTAATATCCCTTTAAGTTTAAGGGATATTAGGTCAAATGTCCTTTTCCTTAGCATTTCTATCTACTGTATTGTAAGTATTTTCTCAAATGGCACATCTTCACTTATGTGCTCCTTCCTGGATGATAGCTCCAAAATGCTGGACACCATGGTTGGATCGAGATAACCCCTCTGGAACCGGAGACTGGGAGACCCTCACTGATCTGCGAAGAGAAAACCCAGGAAAGATCTGCAAAAATCCACTTCAAATCCAGGTCCAAACTACATCTGGGGCCAGCGTAGCTTCTACAGGAAATGTTATTGCTGTGTAAGTTTTATTCTTAAATTTAAATGGGCACACATAGGTAGAACACAGGAGCAGAGACAGTGTTTTTTTTAAGAGAAATTTGTCACAGGAATTTTGAATATGTTGACAATGAGATAATTCAGTTTCTAAAATCCAAATAAATGTCCAAAGATCACAGTCCAGGGTCCAACAGGCTTCTAACTGAGGGTAAGATATGATGGCGTGGTATTGTGTGCTGGCTGAGTAATGCAGACCAGAGAACATGTAGATAATCCCCTATGAAGAACAATAACTGAGCAGCGTATAGATGAAGGGGGTGGCAGGCAGAGGAGATTCGAAGGTGCTGGCAAGCTGAGGCCGGAGCAGATGAAGGTGAACAAACAGGTGAATGCTGTGCAGCTGGTTCTGTGACAAAAAAGGCAGCACTGGGTAAATATGCAGCAAAAAGCAAGGGACAAAAAACTTAGTTAGAAGTTAAATCACTAAACTGATGATATGTTAGCACACTGGTGAATGGACGATCTGGCGAAGACAGGAGAGATTAGCTGGGGTTTCTGTAGACTGAGAAGAGGTGGAGTTGATGAGGACATGAAAGCTCAGCTGCGCAGCCAGGCTGAAAACAGGAGGCCCCGACCAGCTCAAGGTAGACACACAGGGAAAGAAAAGGGAGGTACAAAACCGGGTCCTAATAGAACCAGTCATTATTAAGAGTTAGGGGAAGGTGGCATTTCGATGATGAGTTAAAGGTGCATGGATGAATGGGTAAGAGAGGAGCCAACCACAAGCCATGGCCAGCCAGCAACAATATGGTCAGGAAGAGGACCCAAATGAGGACAGGCAGCAGCAAACAAAGATCGCAAAAGACAATAAAGTAGATTACAGGGCAACAAACCCAATTCTTAGATTAAGCACAGGATATGCCCTTAAAATATGCCATGATTACTGACAATGTATCTGATGAATCAATGCTCATTGTTTGGATGTTGTTCACCTGGAAGGTTTGATGTCTCTCACTCATCACCATCTACCTCTTCCTTACATTATAACTATTACTAACTAATATAACTAACAAAACATTTATATCAGTGTGAGTTGTCCTGATTGAACGTCTATGTCTCCTTGTGCAGATCTGACACAAACACTGGATTCGTCTGTAAGAATAAAGACCAGACTAAGGGCAGTTGCAAAGATTTCCGTGTTCGTTTCCTGTGCCCTGACACATTCTGTACAGTGACACGTAAGTGTTGACCCATCCTGTAACTTTACAACATACGTCTTAAGAATCTGTACCTGTATCCCCTGTTTCTGATTGTTGTCATTATTGGCTATTTTACCTAATATCCCTTTAAGTTTCAGGGATATTAGGTCAAATGTCCTTTTCCTTAGCATTTCTATCTACTGTATTGTAAGTATTTTCTCAAATGGCACATCTTCACTTATGTGCTCCTTCCTGGATGATAGCTCCAAAATGCTGGACACCATGGTTGGATCGAGATAACCCCTCTGGAACCGGAGACTGGGAGACCCTCACTGATCTGCGAAGAGAAAACCCAGGAAAGATCTGCAAAAATCCACTTCAAATCCAGGTCCAAACTACATCTGGGGCCAGTATAGCTTCTACAGGAAATGTTATTGCTGTGTGAGTACTCGATTCACCCATTCTTTATGCAATTTTTTCCCTTTTTTTTTTTTGTTGTACACCTGGTAGATTATATTGTCTTTCACTCATGTTCATCCAACTCCAACACATAATCTTCTACATTTAGTCGCAAGCTATAAAAGTAAATTGGCTTCTATTGGCATATCCTAATCAACATAAACATTGTATCAGGGTGTGAGTTGTCCTAAATGAACACCCATGTCTCTTGTGTAGATCTGACACAAACACTGGATTCATCTGTAAGAACTCAGACCAGGCTGGAGGCAGTTGTAAAGATTATCGTGTTCGCTTCCAGTGCCCCTCAGACTTCTGCACTCAAACAGGTTTGAAAAATGCTGTAATGCTTGTATAAATCTTTAAACTTCTTTTCTTTAACTGGTCCACTGGCTGGTGCAATAGTTGATTTTGTCATCTTCTCTTTCGTGGTGTCTTTGCCAGTTTGCTGGACGAAGTGGTATGATCGCGACAATCCCTGTGGAACTGGGGACTGGGAATATCTGAGTGACATGAGAAAACAGGATCCAAAAGGAATCTGTGACAACCCACTCTACATAGATGTTGTTACAACGGACACAAATACCCCATTTACCTCTACAGGCCAGACCCACTATGTGTAAGTTGACTTGAGGAAAACTATAACTTCTGACTAAGACACTGAGGTACAGTGCTTTGAGTGGTGAGCACTGTTGCTTCTTGGTGCAAACCTGCTGTATATGACTCACACACACTCACAAACGCACAATGACCTGTCTTTAACCATCAGAACGACCATCAGCAGCACAAAAGAGTAGGTGTTTCATTAAAACATCCATAAAAAGTCTTGAGCAGAATTTGGCCTGAACTTGGTAGATACTGCTGTTGTTGTGCATGTTCACGCGGTAAGCATTCTGTCCTCAGGATTCCTGCTGGTTACAATTTTATAAGACTTTTTTTAAGACCATAATTAATGAAATTTAAGACCCATGTCTAGATTTGGGTACTTTCGAATTTTATTGATTCTGATTCTGCTTATCACTTCCAGTTTTGATTGACTCTGATTTTCGATTCCAATATGGTGAAGATTGGTAAAATGCTTAGATAATAAAGCATCTAAATACTTTTACAATTGCTGCATCAGGGACTTTGAAGGAGCAGAAATTGCGACTGTTTCTTAGAGGTTCATTACCACCTCAACATTCAAATATAGTTTTTGCAACAAATTGAATTAACATTTAACTTAAAAAATATCGTTCCACACATGTTGTATTTCTTTGAACACATTATCCAGTGGTCTCACTGATCACTAAGAAGAAATCAGTGATATGACGTCAGTTCAGATAAGCAATGATATCTCAGCAACAAATCAAAAACCAAAGATCAAACTTTCTGAAGGGCTCAGTGACATTATAAACTAATTTCAAAATCAAATTTAATATACAGGTATTTTTGCTATTCACTTTTAATTGATATAAACCCATATAATGTTGTTATTTTTTATATTGATATTAATGATTATACTGTTACGATAAATAAGGAGCTGGAAAAGACCTTTAAAACAATATGAAAACCTTTTCTCAGATAGTCCCCCCAAACATTTAAAACTTTCTAAGACCATATCTTCCTAGGATCACAGATACAGTACATGACATTTGTGTTCCATGGGATTCTTATGTGTAACTGCTGTCTTATGACTCACTTTCCTGGCTCTACTTGACTGGAGGTGCTTGCATGGTCTCAGCATCTTTCAGACCCTGTTTTGTGTATTGACAATGGTTAAAATGAGGCCCTGAGAGATACCCTCCCAAGTTATAGTGTCACCAAGTTTGGTGAAAATGTGTTGAAGTGTTATTTGGCACACACATGCACGAGTGCACACTCACACACACACACACACACACACACACTCACACGCACACGCACACGCTCACGCACACACACACACACACACACACACACACACACACACACACACACACACACACACAGGGAAGACAACAAACTGAATTTCCCTTTGAGCACTGCAAGTGTATATCTTCATTAGTTTTGAGTAACTTACTGATTTACTAACTGCCTTGATTAATTTTTCAGCTACAGTCCAACTCAAGGATTTGTCTGTCGCAATCAAGACCAGGCAGGATATCGGTGCCACGACTACAAAGTTCGCTTTGGATGCCCCTGCAACGGTTTCTCGCCATAAACTACATGATAGAAGCAAAATATAGTGCATTTACTCAGGATTATTTTTGCTGTCATCATGTTCATTTAAAAGCATACACGTTAGGGTTATGGGTTTCATGTAAGGGTACCTTTCCAAAACGAGCAGTTCTTGAGGTTATCACTGGAAGTATTGTGAGTTTTTCTTTTAACCTTAATTGTTGCACTTCCAACTGGCTTTGTTTCAGAACTTTTCTTGGAATATATGCATTTATTCTTCTATATTCACCTAAGCTCCTTTTGATTGTAAATGTGAATGTGTAGTTCCTCAGAAACAATATACATTGTTGTGTACTGTCACTAGCATAGAGCATTTAGTGACTGTACTCAAGATCTTACACAACATGTATGCGCAACATCTACAACCTTTGAGTGTCAAATTTCTTCACAATTCAGGCTGCTTTTGCTGAAGTTTGGAAAATAAATGCCTGAGGGACAAGTATGTCTATTCTTTCTTCATATCATAACATACACAGTTAGAGCCATTAAAAGATGGAGGGAAGGAATGGAGCGAATAAAATAATGTCAATAAAAATATGAATTGATCATGATATCTCTTTATGTTTCTTTGTATTATGCTGTGTTATTAGTTAAACTGCTATTCATACTATATATATATATAGTTATAGTTATCCAAAATTTTGGAATGAACTCCTACTTTTTTAAAAACTGCTTAAAACGTATTTGACCTTGCTTGTATTCATATCAACCATGTTGTTTATTTTATTGTAATCTTAGTACTAACTCTGCCGTCAACCCAATGTTCAATCCAATATTACGCCCCTGGCATTTGCTGATATTAAAGTAGTGTGTGCAGCGGAATATCCTGAAATTTATATATAATTTCATCCCTAAACTTTAGCTGAAGTGCCTCTCCCTCTATACCAGAGGTCTTCAACAGGGGGGTCGCGAAATTTTTGGTTGATTAGACAATTTTTGTAATTTTTGTAATTATAAAAAAACAATTTTTTTCCCACAAATTAAAATTTCTTTAAATACACATTGACATGAATCCAACATATTGTAGCGAACGGATAAATGGAGGTAGAAGACGTTATCTTTCCGTCAGCAATGCACACATTCAGCGACACACAATAATAAAAACATGAATATATGAACCTGTGTATTATTTGAATAGCTTAGTATTGAATGCACAATAACAGGGTAGCTATGTTTATACATGGCACTAGGCCCAGTTTAATATAAAACACTATTTTATACAATATACAGTGCCTTGCATAAGTATTCACCCCCCTTGGACTTTTTCCCATTATGTACTGTTACTAACTGGAATTCAAATAGACTTAAATAAACTTTTTCCCGTTTGATCAACAAAACATGCATAGTACTTTGGAGGTGCAAAATAAATTTTATTGTGACACAAACAATAATGAGAACAAAAAAGTTGACATCTGTTGGGTGCATAAGTATTCACCCCCGTGTCAATACTTGGTAGAACCCCCTTTCGCTGCAATTACAGCTGCAAGTCTTTTGGGGTATGTCTCTACCAGCTTTGCACATCTAGAGATGGAAAGGTTTGTCCATTCTTCTTGGCAAAAAAGATGAAGCTCAGTCAGATTGGATGGAGACCGTCTGTGAACCGCAATCTTCAAGTCTTGCCATAGATTCTCTATTGGATTGAGGTCTGGGCTTTGACTGGGCCATTTTAAGACATTAACATTCTTTAATCCAAACCATTCCTTTGTAGCTCTGGCTGTATGTTTAGGGTCATTGTCCTGCTGGAAGATGAACCTCCGCCCAAGTCTCAAGTCTTTTGCAGACTGCATCAGATTTTCTTCAAGGATTTCCCTGTATTTGGCTCCATCCATCTTTCCCTCTATTCTGACCAGTTTCCCTGTACCTGCTGAAGAGAAGCATCCCCACAGCATGATGCTACCACCACCATATTTCACTGTTGGGATGGTGTGCTCAGGGTGATGGGCAGTGTTGGGTTTTCGCCACACATAGCGTTTTGCATTGAGGCCAAAAAGTTCAATTTTGGTCTCATCTGACCAGAGCACCTTCTTCCACATGTTTGCTGTGTCTCCCACATGGCTTCTGGCAAACTCCAAACGGGATTTTTTATGGATCCCTTTCAACAATGGCTTTCTTCTTGCCACTCTTCCATAAAGGCCAGATTTGTGGAGTAGACGACTAATAGTTGTCCTGTGGACAGATTCTCCCACCTCAGCTGTGGATCTCTGCAACTCCTCCAGAGTAACCATGGGCCTCCTGGTTGCTTCTCTGATTAATTTTCTCCTTGTCCGACTCTTCAGTTTGGGTGGACGGCCTCCTCTTGGTAGGTTTGCGGTTGTGCCATATTCTTTCCATTTTCTTATGATGGATTTTATGGTGCTCAGAGAGATGTTCAAAGCTCTGGATATTTTTTTATAACCTAACCCTGCTTCATATTTCTCCACAACTTTATCCCTGACCTGTTTGGTGAGCTCCTTGGTCTTCATGATGCTGTTTGTTCAGTAATGATCTCCAACAAACTCTGAGTCCGTCACAGAACAGGTGTATTTATACTGAGATTAAATTGCAGACAGGTGGACCCTATTTACTAATTATGTGACTTGCAAATGTGACTTGTGAATGCAATTGGTCGCACCAGATCTTTGTTAGGGGTTTCACAGTAAAGGGGGTGAATACATATGCACTCAACACTTTTCAGATTTTTATTTGTAAATAATTGTGAAATCTATGTAATATTTCCCCCCACTTCCAAATGATGCACTATTTTGTGTTGGTCCATTACATAAACTCACGATGAAATAAATTTTAATCTGTGGTTATACCATGACAAAATGTAGAAAAGTCCAAAGGGGGTGAATACTTATGCAAGGCACTGTATATAGTAGGGGGTCCCTGCTCCATCTCTCCATCAGTTTGGGGGTCCTTGGCCTCAAAAACGTTGAAGACCCCTGCTCTATACACACACAAACACACACACACATACAAAATGCATTGGCTTTATTATCTAGCTATGAGTGACTCCATTAGCAGCTGTCTCAGTCAGCTCATGCTTTTAATGTCATAAAAAAGAAATGATACAGAGCTATCTGATATCACATGTCAGCACATCCATGTTTTCTATTCTGAATTTGAATTGGGTAAACAGCGCAGGTATGTTGGAGTTATACAGTCGATGAGTTGCTTGTTATCTGTCTCCACCTTGTGAGCTGCCCCATGTAGTGTGTTTCCAGAGCTGGGTTAGGGTTTCCTGACTTGACTTATTCAATCAACCTCACATAAGGCTGCAGTGTTTAAGGAAAAGCTTGGACACCACCACTCTGCTAGATTGTTGTCCATCACTTTGGTGGTTACACTTTGGTCTTTGGATCAGATTTTTTGTTACATGCCTGCCTACCTGAACTGAACTGTCACCTCTTTGTGTCTGTCAGCCACTCTCAGCCAGCTGAGAAGTGTTCTTAGTCAACACACTTAATAAACTCTTACATGTGCCTCAGCTAATGCGTTCTACAACTTGTGTCCTGTCTAAAAATGCAAACAAAGTGTTGCTTAAAATAGATGAAATGGTGAGTAATTTGGTGCAATTAGTGTCTATTGGCCCTGACTGGATCCAATTCAAAGATGATGTTGCTGTTGGATATGTTTATTCACTGCTAGTGAAGAGGTATATTATTTGAGTCGGCTTCCACTGCAGAGCTTTTAATTACTTCAGTGACCAGTTCTGCCAAAATCAGTAAGAAATATTTTCAGAATATTAAATACATTTCAATTCAAATTCAGTCGTCCAGAGAGAACATGTCTTCAATCAAAGGTCCAGAACATCATGATGACTTACTAGCGCAATGATTGAGTGCAACATATGTTTAAATATCAGATGTTATGTCTGTATCTAGTCAACAACTGACCGTCACAGCAAAAATAGTATAAGGCAATGTTGGGACATGGTTATTTGTGTACTACACTTCGGCCTACATGGGTCGTCAAAAGCCTGAAGCCGCATGTCCTTTGTTCCAGAGAAAACCAGAGCAAGGAACTCAGTCTCCCAGGGGCCTCAACGTCACACAGAGGTGTGAAAAAAAACCCAGGGACACAGGTTTCAACTCCTATTGGTCACTCTGGGCCCCATGACCTGTGGGGTCACCGGGCCAATATAAGGCCTGTTCCCCCTTTCTTCTATCTCTTTCTACAATCCTTCGAGAGGAGAAGGGTGCTCAGCCTCTTTTCCTGCATCGCCGAGGGGAGAAGCCTGGCTTCTCCAGCTCACATCTTCTCTTTCCATCCAACTCTTCGAGAGGAGCTCCAGCTCATCTCACCAAGGAAACCTCCTCGCAATCCAAGCTCTACCAACCTCCTAGCAGCAACGCGATGTCCTGCAGGAGAACTTCAACCAGCAACTGAGCTGCACAGCCCAACAGAACTATGAAGGCAGTAGCCACACAACAAGCAAGACGACATCACCGAACTGCGAACTGCACAGCAACCTCTTTTCCCTTTCCACGGATGGGTAACACTACTGGGCTTAATAATTATACTAGGCTAAGCAAAGACTGTTTATTCGATTCCTTGTGATGTTTATAAGTTTGATTTGTGGTGTTGTGATATTTTGGTTATAAGTTCTTTGAAAGTTAATGCTAGTTTGTTATGCTCTTCACAGTCTTTCGTTGCATTCACTCTACACTCTTTCTCTAACTTGGCACCAACACACACAGACACACGCATATCTCTTCACCTAATTACCTCTGAACCCCGCTACATGTCGTAAACATTCCAAAAAGGGGGGAGGGTGTTATCTTCAAAGTGGCCAGCCGCCATTTTGGAAGCACACAGACACACACATGCATACTCACATACCTAAGTACACCGTTAGTAATTTGTGTTTTTACACTTTATTATATTCATAATAAATGTTTTTCTTTCACAAATGTTTTTTTATTAATGTTGCATAAGTGAATTTTGCCAACCTCTACACTGTCAAGAACTCTATATCCTTCAACTTAGCTAACTATCTATACGGTAATTTTGGTCATAGTTATTAATTTAATTGTTAATCAGAGTTCCAAATTTGTAGTTAGTACTTTTATGAGACTTAATCAATAAATTGGCTATCTTTTCCTTTCCTTTGAAGGGTGGTGCCCCGAGGTAACTTTAACCAATTAAAGTTATTATATAATATTAATATTTTTAATATTAATATTCAATATTTAATATAATATATATAATATATATATATATATATTCAATATATTTTGATAACCAAATTTATTGAATGCCGAAAGGCACACCATTTTATGGTATCACGTTTAATGCATTATTGCACAACACAACTAAACACAAGGAAACAAAAGATGTGGTCACTGTTGGACAGGTGAGGTTAAGATGCAAACCACTAAATTAAATCAGGGGCATTTACTTAATTCAAATGAACAATTCTGCCTTTCGGTGACGTAAATTATATCTCAGGATTAAAGATACTCTGAGGAAAATGAGACAGGTGAAATCTTACTGCCCAATATGTATCAACACACACACACACACAGTGTTTGATAGTTTTTAACAGAAAATCTGAGTCTAAACTAAAACTAAAATTGAATTTGCAAGTAAAAACTCGGTGGCTGCTTGTCAGTTATATGATGATGCTTTCACTTATGTTGGGGGGAGGGGTAAATTATGAACAGCTAAAGATAAGGGATTATGCACTAACCATGATGTACGTTTTAACTTGGGGTTCACACAAGTCTATATGGTAATCACTAAAGCAGCTTTCGGACATTCACTCCAGAGAACCCCCTCGTAAAATATCTGCAGGAAGTCAAGACACAGCAGGAGAGCCTCCGCAGGATTTACTGCGAGCAAGTGGAAGGGTTGATGACGTTTCTAACATGTGACAAATGCAAAAAAACTAAAACTAACAAAAGGAATACAAATATCTCACAGACAAAGAAAAAGATGTCAAGACAATTTGTGATGATAAGGGCTGATGCCGGTGTTGATATGTTTTAAACCAACACATCATGATCTCTGCAGCAGAATTAATATGTTACTTCCTGGATCTTCTTGCAGCACCACCCCTCACCTGAATGCTCTGTTGTGAACACGTTTGATTCCTCTGCTGTGTTGTTCATGTGTGTAAGGCAAACTCTGGAGAAAATCTGCACCCAATCACTAAGTGGTTGGTAAAGTAATTCATAGGTAAGTAAGTCATTAGTCTAGTGCTGCTAACTCAACGATCATGAAGAAAGTCAGTTTGTTGACAATTATTTATGAACTAATCATTACCGTATTATTCCTAAATCATTAGTCTGTTCTTATCTGCTCAACTCATGATTATCTAATATATCATACACGATATAAATATTAAATAGTCAATATATATTAGGACCTTCCTGATTACATCCTCACTTGCTCCTTGGTCACTACTCACATTCCTGAGTACTCTGTAGTTAAGTGTACCCACTTCTCTATAGACAGTTTCATTGTGAGGCTCAGTGAACAGCTGAAGTGGTGAAAGCCACGATTAGTCGAAACTCATGTTGACTGATGTCTAAGGTTTAAGCCATTGCATTGGAAATCTGAATCACAGCATGTGAACACAAACACCACTTCCTTCTATTTCCTGTGAGAACTGACCTTTAACCCCTACATCTTGCTCCCATGCATCCAGTCAGACACATGCTGTCCCCTGGGAGCCTCTGCTCAAGGTCCCTGCTTTCCTTTGCTTGATTCTCTGTATATTTTTGAACTCTTAAAATCTAAAAATATCCTTGAGTGCGGATGTTGCTGCCGTGTTACATAAGCTTGTAGGATTGAAGTGTCAGGAATGAGAGGTTGTACAGAAAGTTTCTGGATCTCAGTTCTCACAAAGTAAACAATTGAGGAAGAAAGAACAGTTTCCTGGAGTGGCTTCACAGAGAAAAATCTACACAGAATTAACTTCAAGCTCAATGTTTTGGACAGTTTTTATTGCTTGAGGAAAAACGTCACAGGTTTCCTAAGCTCCACTTTAAAACCAAATACTAACAGTAATGAAGTCAATTACTCAAACTATATTTAGTCTATATTCCAGAGTTATATGAACAAAAGCAGTATGACCATGCCTACTTTCAAAAAGAATGTCCCCTCATCCCCAGAAATGGATCATGGATCATGTCAGCTTCATTTTTTTACACACAATATTCTCTTTGCAACTGTTGTGACTGAGGTGTCATTTATTGAAGTATTTCTTCAGCTAATTAAAATACTGTAGATAATACATGTATTTTTTCTAGTAAAAGGAATTACAAGTTAAAGAATTCACCATCTTTTTAGAAAAAACTGCTAAGGATTATTTGTGTTTTTAAACAGACTTATTCAGTAACTTTTTTTTCTGTCCTGCGGCCTCATTTCTACAACTTACTGTAGGATTGCTTCCAAAAAATATCTACACACAATAGACAAAAATAGCCCCAAGTCAAAACAGAATCAGATTTATGAAACTGTGCACATGGACATTTGTGTCCAAATGTCTCTTCATAGATCACAATCAACTTGAAAGTGTGCACAGTTGTAATCTCAAAAATTCCTACACTGTGAAGGTGAAAGTGGCTGCAGGCTGTATGCATTACTTTTCATGTTCAATCAATAACATTTTTGTAGAGCCAATATTCACATTTCACAGTTTGTCTCATGGTTCTTAAGAAGGTGCAACATCCTCTGTCCTTAACCCTTAAAAAGAGTAAGAAAAAAACTACCAAAAAACTCTTTTAACAAGGGGTAAAAAACATAGAAACCTCAGAGAGCCACATGTAAGGGATCCCACTACCAGCATGGACAGAAGTGTAATAGATGCTGAGTAACAGAGCACATCAACAAAGAAACAATATTTACAAGAGACAGTGTCTAACATAAATGGAGAGGTGTATCAATGTTTAAAGTATTTGTACGTAAGAAAATGTCTGACAGAGATGAAGGAAGCAGAAATGACAGTTGAAATGATAGAGGTGTTGTCAGTAATGCTAGAATATGTGAGGAGGTTATATTGTACAAGGAATATAGTTGTTATCATAATCTATGATCAGGTGCCACCACGATGGGGTGGCTGTGGCTGAGGGGTAGAGCGGTCGTCCTCCAACCTGAAGGTCAGCAGTTCGATCCCCAGTCTTCCCCATCTGCATGCCGAAGTGTCCTTGGGCAAGATGCTGAACCCCGAATTGCCCCTCATAGAACAACAAAGTGCTGCTAATAGATGCACTGTGTGAATGTGTGTGTGAATGGGTGAATGTAAAACTGTACTGTAAAGCGCTTTGAGTGGTCATCAAGAATAGAAAAGCGCTATATAAATACAAAACCATTTACGATCACGATCCAGTGATCAGTACTGGCGACTGAACAAACCAATTAATATCTGCAACAATTACCTTCATAACTTTGTGTTTTTACTGGACACATACATATGCTCAATGAAAGAGCTCTGACATCTGTTTGTCTGCCTTTAGCTAGTTTAAATCACGTAAGCTGTGTTTCTTATTAATTTGTACTTTACAGTTTTTCAGAACTCTTGTCTATCAAATCCTTCAGACAACAAGCTAGCCAGAGTAATGTTAGCAGTTTGTTTATTTTAACCTCACGCTATATTTATTTGTTCTGGCTCAAGATACACTGCATCAAGGACTTGTGCATTGGTTTGTCGGTGGTGGTCAGAGTTTGTGACTTTGCAGTGTGTGTCAAAGAATGACACATGGGGAGGTTGAATGTATTATATTGATTGTTTTTTCAGCAGCGGATGCAGTAAACAGAATGTCCAAGACAAATTTCCTTTGGGAGGAATGTTGTTATCTTTTGACTGCATTAATCTGTTACTCAAGCTGCACTTCCTGGATTTTATTTCAAGTCTCATTAGCACCTAAAATATTGATATTTAAACCTGTGTTTCAGCAACCTGAAGCAACACATTTAACATATTTTCAGTCTGCATAACTGCAAACAGCTTCTTCAACACCTGGCTTCCTTTTTCTTTCTCCTGTTGTTTTGTATTTGAAATGGTTTTGCACCTGTTTTCTTTTGTTTTGACCTCAGATATTGTACCTTGTGCCTTATGTGTTTTTTTGCTCCTTGACTGCTTTCTCTGTACTGCTTAAATGTTAAATGTAACAACATTGTTCCTTGATAAATGAATTGACTCTTTACTGCATAGTTATGGTGCATTCTATTTGAAACTGGTTCTGTCCATATAACTTCATAATGTTCTCTTGAAGCTATTAATGTCACTCAGTTGTGTTTATTTTAATGACCCAAACAGAAAACATAACTGATTATCTTTTCACTCAACTGTAATGTGAGCTGATGTGGGAGACCATGATAACAAATTTCTATTTTCACACATCGTGCCAAAAAGGAAACCTGGCCACTAGAAGGAAATGTCAGTAGTTCACTAGTGCAAACCTAGAATCTTTTTTAATGCTAACATTTTTAATATCCTTTTTCAACTCATAGACACAGTTAGTGCCAAACGAGTAGAGGTAGGTTACTGCTGCAAACTTAGACACAAAAGTGACTTCAAGGTATGTTTACATTTAAAATTATGTCTTTACTTATTTTATTTTGTTGAAAAAGTTGCCCAAAGTGCGGATGTGAGCTCCAAACCTTGTAACTGTGACCTACTACATATTGCATCTGCTATTACAAAATAAGATACTGTAAAATACAAACAATAACAATATTTATGAGAAGGATTCAACAGGTCCAGTTTCCATTAATATGCCCAAAATTGCTATGTGTCCCACATTATCCTGGCCAACTTAAAGGAACATAAACACTTAGACTTAAACACACCATGCATTGTACTGTATTTAAGTGATTAGGGACATTAGTCTAGCCTTAAATAGTTAAATATGAAAAATGGTTACACCTCAAAACTCAACATATAGTATGTATTTTGTTTAGGTGTTTATGATGGTGGAAACCCATGGAGACGACTCTCATGCCACTGTCAGGATTCCCTCTGTTCATGCCAATTTTGGTGCATTATGCTGTTGTGACCCTGTTTAACACAGGTAAGGCACAACCCATAGAAGATTGGAAGCTTAAAGGGATACTTCACTGATGGAGGGGTGGGTGAGGTGTTTGAGTCCACAAAACACTTTTGGAGTCTCAGGGTTAAACAGTGTTGCAGCCAAAGCCAATACAACCGAAGTCGATGGTGACCTAAACCTCAGACGTAATAAAACAACAGAAAAAACATAACATGCCTCCATACTGGTCGTGTGGTGCATTCCAAGTGTTCACAAGCCCCGACATTCATATTCGACTCGAAACAGGGTCATTTAGGTCACAAGGTCATCAAGTGACTTATAGGCTCAAAACACGGTGTAAATGACCTCGTTTCGAGTCACATATGAATGTCTGGGCTTGCGAACAATTGGGGGACACCACACAAGCAGTATGGAGGCATGTTATGTTTTGAATCAGTGCCTACGTTTTGAATCAGCACCCTAATGTCGCATGGTCCTTTTCTTTTAGACTCAGACCACTGTTGTCCCAGGATTGTCAGGTGTAACTAAAGCTGCCTGTTCTTCAGCACATACAGGTTTCTTTTCAGTCTTTCCTTTTCTTAAAACGTGCTGTCACCACATTTATGACAGATGTAGTAATATTTAAATTTTGAGCATTAATCAACTGTTTGCTAGATATACAAATGAAGTCATACAGAGTATGTGTAGCTACACGCAAGCTGCTGAGTGGAGAGAGAGGTGAATGCAAGTTGCACCACTTGCCGATCCACTGAACACTGGGGCACATTAACTGGTGGTGGTCCAGCGGTCTTGTCCCCTTCTTTGTCAAACTGTGATGTGTTCTACAGGGTGTCCACTGTAGCAGAGGCTAAAGTTGTTGTCGTTAAAGTTGTAGTACTACCGCTGCTACTGCATTCACGTCATGACCATTAATTGATTCAGTCTGCGGCACACACACACACACACACACACACACACACACACACACACACACACACACACACACACACACACACACACACACACAAATACACATATAAAAGCTCCTGTTGACTTATGAATGTTGTTTGGACATGTTTTTAGGTTGTGAGCCATGTAATGCATGACATTTGACCTTGCATGGATTAGTAGCAACTGGCAAAGTGCCAAACAGAGAGAGAGAGAGATGTTGGCTGTGTATTGGGATGGTTGATCTTGTCATGATTGCAGTTGAGCAGAGACAGAGAGTGAGGGAGTTTCATCAGAGTTTTATCGTTGTCTAAGTTTAGATCTTGGCTCACAGACCGCTTCTCAAGTAACAGGGGCTGCAGGCTCACTTCAGCCACTCCACACTGAGACAGCAACAGAACTCCTCACAGAGCTGTAAAGGGAGGCGAGCAAAGCCCCAGACGAGTGGCAACTCAGAAGAAAATCAGAGGAGAAGCAGGGGAGGGGAGGGGTTCCTCAACACCAAACACTGTCATATAACGAGACATTTCAAACAGGAGACACAGACGTAGAGAGAGGAAGAGCACAAAGTGGACTATTAGGCTTGCAAACAATTCCTCACCACATCGGTTTATCTCCGTTTTCGACCTGCAGGGATTGGACAATGACCGAGGACGCAGAAGTGGAAGTCAACCTGTCTCCGACCTCCAAGTCTGAGCAACAGGCTCCACATTTTCTACGAGATGTTATCTTCCATGGCAAGTTTAAGGTGAGCCTCTCCATGAGAGAGAGAGACAGAGCATGCGGAGGCTGACAGGCAGAGATAAGGCAAGACAGACAGAGTAACTGAATTAATTCTGCTGTGCACAGTATGGACAATCCTGAGACACTTGTCACATGAAGTATGCTGTGATTTTGGATACCTTAATTGTAACAAGTTTCAAAATATGTATATCAGATTAAGCTAAGGGCCACAACAACCAGTTTAATTATTGTTGTGTCAGTCCGATGTTTGGCCACTAATCCAAAAATCACAGGGATTTTACAGAAGATCTAAAAGTCTGGGAAAAAAATATAAATGGATGAACATAAAACATAACAATAGCCACCAAGATAAACAATCCTCAATACAGCACCTAACCTTTGTTCTTATTAAAAGTGATAGAAGACTTTCATTATTGTCTGTGCTCATCGTCCATTTGTGATTCCACCAGCAAAACAGAGTTGTAAAAGTGAAGTCATACGACCACATTGATGACATTCCCCCCTGCACCATCACTGCTAATTCAGTCCAATAGGAAGATCAAAACAAAGTTCATTCTGCTGATCGCACTTTACTGCTCTTTGTTGTCCAGACCTCCACTGTACTGTATGTCCCTTCACTGGTGGTCTGGGCAGCAAAGAGCCCAGAGAAGAGCTGGATTAAAACTGCCAGAAGGGAATGAACATGGGGCCTTCTTAATGAACCTTCTGTAAGCAAAGATGTTGCAGCGGCCTTAAAATGAGTTGTGGTCAGGTGCAATGTTGAAACATTGCTATCTTGAAGCAGTAGGAGCAATGGTTAAAAATCATTGTCTCAAGTCAGTGGTCATATTAGCAACAAGTAATATGCATCTACATAAACACAATGATCTGCTTGTGCACGAGTACTGTCGCTTAATACCTGACAAATCTGCCATTAAAATAGCAATCAGCAAAGGTGCTGTTATACTTGTATTTTAAAGAGCATGTTAGATAACACTATGTTTGGTTTATTGCATGTTATGTCTAAGCACACCCATGATTTATTTAGAGACTAGGGAGGACTCTTTTGAACCATGTATCTAGCGCACCAAACTTTTTCTGCCAATAAACTAAAAAAATTGATTTTCACATGTCCAAATGTGCTCCACAAACTTTATACTGTGAGCTTAGAGTCCTTAACATTTTGATAAGAAATTACATGTGTGTAATAATCAGTTCTATATACCACAGATCTCAAAAGGTTTTGGTGGAAATTACCAAGGGACTGAAGGCATCAGAGCTACTCTCAGAAACATGGCCATGTGGCACCCATGTTTAGGGGTGTGGTAGTAATTAATTATTGTTATTACGTAAAGTTGGGTTACTACAAAGGATCAGATTAAAACAGAAGATTTAAACAAAAGAATGGTCATAATCAAAACAGCAGAAGCTGATGCTCAACTCTTAAAGGTCCAGTGTATAATATTTAGGTGAAAGGGATCTATTGGAAGAAATTGAATATAAATCATCCTAGTGATGTTTTCATGTGTGTAATCATCTAAATTGTTCGAATTGTTGTTGTCTTTACCCGAGAATGGTCCCTTTAACTTTAAAAAACGTTTATATATTTACATCGGCAGCGGGTTATCTCTAGGGAGGCGGCCATGTTTTTTACAGTGTCCAAACTGGACAAACTAAACACCTCAATGTTTTTAAGACAACTGAGGGCTGACACAGGTTCTCTTTCATGTTTGGAAGGGTAGGTTGAGGTGAGGGGTATTCAACATGCAAATTCACCACTAGATGTCACTAAATTATACACACTGAACCTTTAAGTCAAAGTCTAAAAATGCTAGAATTATACAATATCATCATTTTAAGCCACAATAACCAAATGTTTTCTAGATTACTCTTTGCTCTGCAAGGTCTGTTGGGGTAAGATATTGGGTAATTCAGGTATTTCTCCAATTGCAAACTGGAACCAACTATAACAAACCCAGTCTATTCATGACTAGTAAACTGATCTTCAAGTGTAAATTGGTGGAGTGAGTTCCCTTTAAAATACCAGTGTAGTTTGATCTGTAGATACTTTCCCTCTTATCTGCAGCCAGATGCTATAAGTAGACTTCAGAAGGAGAAATACTGCAATAGGCTCAGCTCATGACACTCGTGACAGATCATAATTCATACACTATTTCTTTCTTTTATAAAATGTACTCAAAAGTGCCATAGTAGCCATAGCAGCTGCCACCAATGCTATGGCACCCAACAAACACCCCCCGCTGCCTCTTTGTGACCTACAACACAATTACCACCAATGAGATTACACAAATTGATTTACTGCAAGATGAATTGAAAAGTTTCAAAGCCTGAGGAAAGAAACTGCTCTTTAGTATGCTTTATTGCTTTCTATGGAGGGTTTTATGGGCCAAAACTATATGTATAAATACATAAATTATTATATAAATACATAAATAAAAGGATAAATACATGTATAAATAAATACATAATTATATAATTAAATGCCTAAATAATTGACTAAATGTGTATTTATACATTTATTTATGTATTCATTTATACATATACTTTTTTATTTTTTTATTTATACATTTATTTATATATTTCGAATTTTATATATTTATTTTTTTATTTATCCTTTTATTTATCCTTTGCGTAACCTGCTGGACAGAACAATAAAACTGTCAACTTCAGTCATTAAAAAACATATTTGACGTAGCCGAGTCACTCTCGCTCTGCCTCCTCCAACTAAATTCTGCTGTGGAAACTTCTAGTGATCACGTTTGTCCCGGGTCGGCTTCATCAATATGAGCTGTTGATTATATATAGAATTATGAAGCTTATTTATGATCCCAGAACCTGAACTATGATCCCAGAACCTGAGGGAAGTAACAGCGCGAACACATGCTTGCGCTCGCGCTCTCTCTCTTTCTCTCTTTCTCTCTCTCTCTCTCTCTCTCTCTCTCTCTCTCTCTCTCTCTCTCTCTCTCTCTCACTCTCTCAGCTGACGTATCTGACTCGCTACAGTTTAAAAGTTGATTTGTTTGTCGTCACAATATCAATACTGATCATCACATAAAGATCGATACTTTTATTAATGAATTAAATCTTTATTCAGAGCAGCGCATTCACCCGTCGCTTGCTAGCTCCCTCTTTTCCTCTCTCTCTCTCTCTCTCTCTCTCTCTCTCTCTTACTTTCTCACACACACACACACACGTGGCGCTGCGGCCGGGCTGTGCGCCTTCTCCCGGCCAAGGAGCTGTCGTGGTCTCTGCGTCCGGAGCCAGGGACCATTTATGTTTATTTATCCCAAATCATATTGTCATCGCGATATTAAACAATGTTATCTCATATCGCATGTTTTCCTAATATCGTGCATCAGAAGCTTTAACCCGCCCCCTGACTATTGATGACTGAAGTTGACAGTTTTATTTTGTTCTGTCCGGCAGGTTACGCAAAGTATAAATGGAAGTATAAATAAATTGATAAAACTCGAAATATGTAAATACATGTATAAATAAATGTATAAATACACATTTAGTCATTTATTCAGGCATTTAATTATATAATTATGTATTTATTTATACATTTATTTATTTATTTATCCTTTTATGTATGTATTTATATAATTATTTATGTATACTTTCCAGTCAGCAGCAGTTGGCTTATAACTTAACATTTTCTGTTGGCCTTGCCAGCGATTTATATCTGCTGTTGGCATAATGAAGACAAAATATTACGAGGGAATGTTGGTTACTTTCGCTTTTACAATGAATTTACATGTAACCAAAGTGTATAAACGGTTGTCATATTACAGTTATCAATCATACAGCAACATAAAGATACATTATCTCATAGCTATCCTGCAAACAGCTGAGTGACTTTTTTCCACTCCATCCTAAAGAAATGCGCATGCTGACTAGACCAAAGTTGTTACCACAGGAGACTGTGGAAACACTACCACTTTTATCCACAGAGGCGCCAAAATCAATGAACATAAGAAGTTCCTTGTAGTAATTAACTCAAGAGATTTTAATTAAAAATTTGGATAAAAAATATTTATATGTATGCAAGCAACTTGGCATCTGTTTTATTAAGGGTCCAAGGAAGGGTAGTGTCGAATGTGGTGTGATTTGAACACACAATTTGTTCAATATTAATAAAATGTCAATAAACAGGCAAACAGTGCCTTATAATCAGTGGGGGCGGTGCAGCGTCTCTTAACAGGCAGTTTGCCAAACGAGTTGAACACGCCCTTTTCTACAGTCTCAGATAACCTATGGCAGCAGGTGGCAACCAAAACAAAATTAAAAATTCATAGTTCATAATTTTCTTTTACCATTACACAGATCATCATGGGTGCTGATGTCTATCGTGGCAACAACATAAATAATAATGATAATAATAATAATATCGATGATGATGATAATAATAATCATAATATTTATAAACATAATAATGTAATAATGGTTGAGTAGTCATTGTAGAAAGAAACAATGAGCTGAGACATAGAGAGCCCAGCTGGAATGTCTACATTTTAAATAAATTAATCTTATATAAGCATTGATTATACTTGTTTAATTGAACATTAATAAGACTCCTGATGGGAGCAGTGGTGCTGTGCCTTGTGGAGTTTTCTTTCTGTCTTTGTTAGGTTTATTGGCGGGAGGCAACCAATGTCAAGGTGCATTACTGCCATCTACTGTGTTGGTGTACCGTCTTGTTCCCTGCCTTTGCTGATTTATTGCAGTACATGTTGATATGTCACCACCATCTGCTGATCAGTGAAATAGTTTAACACCATGACCTGTGTATTGATCAGAATGTGGAAACACTGGAAAAAATGAGCTCCACAGAGTCTGAAACTTTAAAGGGAAACTAATAAATTGACCTGTTTTGCAAAGTCATTTGAAATGTTTTGCTTTGTCTTCTGGATTTGTTCATATCAACAGACAAAAACAAAAGAAATCTTGCATTCATAAATCAGTGTTCATAAGACTGCATTTGAAATCCTCACCCCTCCCTGTTTATACTCCTGTGCATTCTGCCAGCTGCTGAAGGCTCTAACCCCAGAGGAGAACACCCATTGTCAGCACGGCCTCTACTTCCAGGACGGTCAGCGGCGTGTTGACTACGTCCTCACCTACCATGTGAAGAAGCCAGGTGGGGGCCGCTCCTGTCGACACTCAGCACACCTGCTGACTGAAAATGCTGTTGCCCGCAGCCTACGACGTGTCCCCCACGGCCGAGACGAACGTCTTCGACGTCCCCAAGTGCCAAGGCCGAAAGACTCGACATCAGCAGGAGCCGACGTGGAGCTTGGCTGTCCTGGAGAGACATTTAATGGCCACGAGGATCACAAGGCCTTCAGGAGGGAGGAGTTTGAGGGGAAACTGAGAGATATGGGGCTGGAGCTGGAGAAAGATGATGTGAGTTTATATCTTTATCCATTTACCCTCTCCAGAAACACTCCACATAACATCTAGCTCTAACGGCATCTACTCTATTGACATGTTTCTTTATTCTGTTCGCAAAGCAATATCACAATAATACAAGTTACTGTCATAAAGTAGGAAATAACATGTCGAAATTATTACATTTATTAATGACATATTGGAAATTAAATAAATGAGAAACACCTAACACGATGTAAGTTAAGTAAAGAGAAGGAGATTAGCGGAAAAGTGTTCAAAGTTCAACATTGTAAACAGAGAGGTAAGTAAGTGGGGTTGTCACTGTGTGTCACAGGTCACAGTGTTTGCAGTCCTGCTTCAGCCCACAGCTGCAGGGCTGAGTCTCTCACACTGACTCGGTATCTGTACCCACGAGTACCTGTTCACACAAACCTATCATCTGTAAAACTCTTTCTTACTCAATTGATTGGATTCGGTCATGTCTGAAAATGGTTCATGAAAACTCTACGTCATGATGCGTTCTTAAACTGCACAGAAATAAATAGTGCATGAATTATGATCTGTCCCAAGTGTCATGAGCTGAGCCTGTTGCAGTATTTCTCCTTCTGAAGTCTACTTATAACGTCTGGCTGCAGATAAGAGGGAAAATATCTACAGATCAAACTACACTGGTATTTAAAAGGGAACTCACTCCACCAATTTACACTTGAAGATCAGTTTACCAGTCATGAATATATGGAACCAGTTATAGCTGGTTCCAGTTTGCAATTACCAGAATTACCCAATATCTTACCCCAACAGACCTTGCAGAGCAAAGCGTAATCTCGAAAACAATTTGTTATTGTGGCTTAAAATTATGATATTGTACAATTCTAGCATTTTTAGACTTTGACTTAAGGCACAGTATGTCCGTAAGCCCATGAGCAACAGATACAGTATCTCCACTCTTATAATAGGAAATAATGTGACGTCTTCTGTCGTTGCCAGTGAAGTGGCATAAATACTCTAGTAACACACAAATTTATCAAAATATACTAACTATTCATTAGAAATGTTTTTTTTTTAAGTCAACAGACTCTCTGCACGTTACATGCGGTACTCTCTCATTTATACAGTATTTTTAAATGGGCCAATATAAAGTAGATTCAACAAATCTTTAAAAAGTCGTACTATTTCATAAACTATTGAAATCAAATTATTTACAAACAATTTCTTATAAACACTGTGTTAAATCCATGCAAGCGTATTTGTGCCACTTCAGGGGTGGATGTGTGTAAAAAAAATTGTTATATTTGGTATTTGTCAGTAGTTTGCATAAAATACAACAAAAAACTATACATGGAATGCAGTGAAAGCTGTATCAGGTGAAAGTGGAATAATTGAAGTAAAAAAAGTTGTTTGGTCTTAGATTTGAAGTCAAAATATATATTGTCAAACACCTAAGAGTAGGATGTAAAAAGAAAATGGAGGTGCACAGAGTTATCTGAGCTGCAGCAACACATCATTGGAAACACGGCACTGGAGGTGAACCCTCAGCTGAGCATCTGTGGAGAGACCTGAGGACCGGACCGGACATGCTGGACCGGACATGCTGGGCCAGGTTCAATTCAATTCAGTTTTCTTTGTATAGCGCTAAATCATTACATGCATTATCTCAAGGCACTTTACATAGAAGGTCGAGCGAGACCTTAAGGTTCAGACAAAAATGTTTTGAACAATATTTGGGTTCAGGTCCTGCCAGAGCCAACCTGGGTGCAGGGCTCCCTGTGTGGTGCAGTTGCATCTCCTGAAACATCTCTTGTCTCAGAACGGAAATTTAACTTTTTTTTTTTAAATCAACGGGCTACACCTAATTTTAGAAAAGATTTTAACTAAAAGCTGCAGCAATTAAACATCAGTGTGTAAAACCTAAAGATGGGTGACTAATTTTGTGACTAAATATTTTAAAAATGATAAAATATTATGGCAATTTAAATCGTATTAAACAACTGTAGAATTAAAAGAAAAAAACATAATAACTGATGTCAGGATCTTCGTAAAAACTGCTTAAGTTGGTTTTGAGAAAAGATTTCTTTCCATCTTGTGATCGGGGGTTTTGCTGGGTTTTGTATGTTGGGTGGAAATCAGGCTGAAACTTATTTTTTGTGAACTAGGCATTAAAGTTCTCACGTGTAAATTTGCTCTGCACTCAGATAAACTGTTGCTGTACAAATGTCCTGAGTTTCAAAAACTTCTGCTCACACATTTCTGCTCCTGCGCTTGCATTTTTGTGAGATGACCCTGTCAAAATTCCCCAAACAATAAAATGCCAGGTATGACATTTGTGATTGTTTCTGAAACAAACGCAGTGAGGTCAACATATGTATCTTACTGTAGCAAGAACTAAAATGTTCTAAATTGTAATAATATTTTGTGACAACTTAACGATTTCCTCAGTTTTAATATATGCATATGCCTGACCTCACCAGTTTCCTAAAATGTTACTATTGTCTTCTGCTGTCTTCATGTGTTAGATAGCAACCACTAAGACTTAAAACGAATGTTTGCATAATTAAGCATAACACCATGGATGTATTCCCATGCTCTAAATATGACTACCATTTAAAATAAAAACAATGAGGCATGCTGGTGAGTGATCTGCTAAACCTGTTAAACAGTAAGAACCCATGAGGGACTCTATAAGAATGAAAAGGGAATGCATCTGCGATGAAGTAGTAGACTATTTCATTGCTCAACATCACACCAGGCATTCTACTGGTTGGGGAATTTTGACAGGGTCATTTCACATAAATCCAAGAGCAGAAATCTGAGAGCAGACATTTTATGAGCACCTGAGTATGGGTGAGGAAAAGTGCCCAAAGTGAAGCAGGGACAGTCGAGCAACAGTCAAATCGGAGTCCACACAGTCCACACATCAGTTTGCACATGAACATAGATCATTAGAGAGGGCTGGGTTGTTAGAGCAAGCATTACCAAATCTGAACACGATATAAAGAAACAGTTCTCTTTCAAATTAAAGTTTGATGCCTGCTAATAATGTTGGAGGAAGGTGAACAAATTCTAATGGTTTAGTAGAAAACTCTAACTGGGTGTAAGTTATTTCTATCGTAACTTATGTGAAGAGTTCGGACATTAGTATAGAAGTCTGGGACAGACGTCTTTGAGTACTGTAATGGATGGATGTGATCTTAATATCCCAATTGATTAGCATAGCACTTTGTACATTCTTCATTTATTTGGACTTGGTCTTGTGTTGCATATTGAAAACTTGGAGCTAAAAGCTGTTCCCATTATGTTACCTATTATTGTACCTGCTTTAGCAATTTTAGGTTTGAGAAGGTATGTAAGTCTGAGTATAACGTATGTTTAGTTCTTATTTTACACCCGATTTGTGTAGACTGAAGTTGTTTTCACGAGTAAACAGCACTGTCAGATAAGTTTAGGCTTGTCTTTGGCTTTGTTTCTATTCATCTATAAGAAGTTAGGAGGCAGCCACTTCTCAATTTGGAGGCAGGCTGATTCTGTAAAACTATTTGCATGGTTGCAGATTAGAAATATCTGAGTATCTGCCATGTAAAAGTGTAAACTGATATTCTGCATATGTATAAGATGACCTAATGCCAGTGTATAAATAGAAAATAAGACTGTCTACAGCAGTGTCTTGAAATGGCTGACCTGAGGTTACCACTACTTCAAAGAAGGTCTTAATACCTGTTTCACTAAAGCTGGACACAAGAGTGCCAAATCCAAAACTTCCATTGCGTATGTTTAATTATTAATGTTTTGATCATTTCATAACTTACACTTTTTGTGTAATCCTGCTAACTAACAGACAGACAACCTTGCTAATTAAAGTGCCAATAGTCTGCTTTTTGGTTGCTTCCATTCCTATAGTGTGTGAGGCTGGAGTGTAGAACCCCAAATTAAAATTACAAACCTGCAAATGGGAACTTTAAGGTTTTCATGGTTTTGCTAATTGTGTGTCAAGATTTTCAAGAGAGAAAGGAAAAACCCTTACTTTGGAAGATATCCACTTAACATGCACACAACAATACTTTTGTATTTACTCCCTAGGGACCAACTGACTTTGTCTATTTGAGTGTCTGCAACTGCAAAGTCTAGTCACATTTGAGCTATTTGGCAATTTACATTGATATAACGCCCAGTTACTCTTTATGAGCCCTGATTTTTGTGTTTTCTCTAGAAGATGGAGAACTGCATATTGGATTGTTCCAATGTGCCATTTAATGCACTGTTTTCTAGTAGAAAGCTTTTGGGGATTCAGATGAGGTGACATAATGAGAGACAGAGTCTGAAGTGAAAGAAGTTGTGGTGGAGGAATGGGTCAAGAACAGCGCTTTCAGCCAGGGGAAAAGGGTTTGTGTGAAATCAGTTAATATTTAATTATTTTTTGAGTTATTTACTTATTATTTGCATTTTTATCTTCATTTTTCAAACATAGTTTGATTAGATTTTCAACAAGGACCAAATATACCCATAACACTTCTCCAATGTGACTCATTGAAGTGATCCAGCAGAACCTAAAAGCCTGGCACAAATTACATTGTTAGCTTTATACACCAGAGTGCAAACAACATCTGTCATATTTGAATGGGCATTATGGACATGAAGTGTAAATATAGAAAGTAAAACATTTTTCAGTATACATATGGGCACATATTTGGAGACAGATTTAAATCATTGTGAAGCTTTCTTTTAAACTACTTAATCTAATCCTTAATTGGTCAAGTCAAATTATAAACAAATTATTTTCCTCACAACAAGCAGAAATCAGATCAGGAGGGAAACCATTAGTCTCTATGCACAGCAGGCAGTACTGATGTACAGTGTTGAGTCCCTCAAATCAATACACACATAGATGGTTTCCTCCTGGTCAGACTACAGCCCTCACTTTAGAAACATTATAAACATTATGAACCTAAAATGTTATAACTAGGCCAATAAAAGAAGTCAACAAAAGGTAACTATACTTAAAGGAACAAAATACTGTGTTAACTGAACAAACTGACCCCCCACAATGAGACATGAGGCGACATATATAGCAAATAACAAACAAGGGGTAAACAAGCACATGGTTTGGCCCGATGAGCTGGCTCCAGGTTTTAAGAGTCCTTAACACTGACCCACGCCTTTTGCCAGCAGGAAGGGACCTCCCCCAACAGCCACGGTAACTCAAAGACCAAGAAGCAAATGATTAATATAACAAACAATTTCCTCTGTAACCCTACAGTGTTAAAATGTGTGCACTTCATCTAAACATTGTAAGGTTAAAAGCAATTAAACCGATTCCAAATAAGCAAACTGTGAAGTTAATTGTTTGGTGTGGCTGAGTACAAATTAAATGTGTGTAGCAAACTGATGAGGAGAGAGAGTGTGAATTTGGAGCATATTACCATGTGTGGGCATGGCCATCACACAGAGGAAGATATTCCCACACAACTTTTTTGGGGATCATCCAAAGCTGGAGATCATCCAAAGCTGGAGTACCAAGAGAAAAAACACGCAGACATGAGGAGAACATGCAAACTCCACACAAATTTGGCTTCGTCCAGCCATTATGTTCAAACTCCGAACCCTCTTAATGCTAACCACTGCACCGTGTTTCCCCCTGTACTGATGTTCCCTATCGATTGTAAATGTGTATCTATTGTTAAATACTATTGTATTATATAAGGATTCATTCATGAAAGATGTAGTTTGATACCAACTAAACTAAATTTGAACAAAACCAAACTCATGCAAAGTACAAATTATGATCAACAATGTCATTATTGAAAATGTAAAAGTAGCAGAGAGCATTGCAGTTTTGCGAAAAAGTTAGACACATTCTGGATCATAAATCATTTTACACTCTGTATTTTATACTGGTATTACCATAATTGAATTATCTTGATGAGGTATGGGCAACATAAAGACATAAGGGATCTTACAAGATGCCGGATATTGGGAACACACCAATAATCTGTCACATGAATTGAAACTCGTGAATCTAGTGGAATTGAATCTACTTCCTGGTAACTTACAAAATTATATATGGACAAAGCGGGCTACAACCTGAGAAGGACATCCTATATGAAACATTGTTATATTTGCACCAAAAAGTATGTGCATATCAATCTGTGGGCGGATTATGAATAAACATAACTGAGCTATATCTGTATGTTATTTGTCTCAGACCAAGATTCCAGGGGTGGGTTTTGTGAAGATTCATGCTCCCTGGAAGATTCTCTGTCGAGAGGCTGAGTTCATGAAGCTAAAGATGCCCACTAAGAAGGTGAGATTTCTGCCTGCATGCACTCTTATGAGACTTCACATCGACTTATGTTCATTTCCCAGACACATTCCCTTCCCATAACACACACACACACACACACACACACACACACACACACACACACACACACACACACACACACACACACACACACACACACACACACACACAAACACAAAAACACACACACACACACACACACACACACACACACACACACACACACACACACACACTTGTGTTGTTGGACTTGAGTTTCAACTGACATATCTTAAGACCAAGAAAAGCACCAGTGCAACTATCCTTGGTGACTGTGGAGGTCATTGAAGTTCATTGAATTCACTCACATGTTCAGGAAACCAGATTAAGACTTTTACTTTGTGACATGAAGCGTCATCCTGCTGGAAGTAGCCATTACAGTTTTTCTCGATTGCTTAAGCACGATTTTTAAAACAGGGCCCGGTGTTTCAAAACACTACACACAATTAGCACAACCACACACCCAATTAGCAGAACACCTCAGATCCTTTGCAAAATGAAACACTCTTGTAAAAACTATACACTAATTTATCAAAACCATATTTTGTTACCATATGAAACACACACGTTTCATATGACTTAATTCTGTTTGAACCAGTTACACACTGCTGTTGCTATCCTAAAACACTTTTAGCAATTCTACTTCTCAGTGATTAGAGTACTGTAACTGAAGTACACAGAGAAAGTGCAAATATACAATAAATTCACCAAACACTACACAAGACCAATGCTGCAGACTGATATCCATATTCCCAAGTCATTCAACATGTCAACATGGAGAATCACAACAAAACATGTCCCAGTTTTCATGCTACTACAGTAGTGTGCATAACACTATAAGCTCAGCAAATATCAGACCAACAGAACACTCTGTATCCAGTACAGGTTACAATGACAGATTTCACTGTATATCTGCTAAGATCTGAACTCTTAGTCCAGACTCCCTCAGCGTCAATCCGTGGTTCACGACATGGTCAACTAGTGTTGCGCGAATTTCATTTGATAAATTTGGTCCTCTTCTTCTTTGAGCACGTTCTCCTCCTGCTTCAGGTCTTCCTCTTCCTCTTCCTCTACCTCCACCTCGACCTCTACCTCTGGCACGGCCTCCGCCTCTTCCTTTTCCTCCTTCTCCTCCTCCGTGGATTCCCCCTCTCACCCTCACTCTTCTTCTTCTTCTGACTCCTTCCATTTTAGTTGAAGACAGGTGAACTCACCTGCTGCATTTGTATAGTGCTTAAACCTGATTGGTGTGTCTACAATTTAGCAATCATGTGTTTGCGCACCTGATGGCTGTGTTGAACCAACTGGCTCATGGGGGTGGTAATTTGAGTGAGTGCTTTGGAATTGCAAGGAAGTGACATCTTGATATACTTCTGTGTCTAATGTATACAAGTGTGTTTAGTGTTTTGCAAATCACTGTGTGTATTGTTTTGCAAAAAGTGTGAGGCTGACATTGTGCTTACAGTGGTGCAAATCTGGGCCGATGTTTTGCTCCTTGAGTGTAAGGTCTTGATAATTGTGTAATACTTTTGATTTTAATGTTTATGCAATCGAAAAAAACTGTAAAAGATGGTAAACTGTGGCCAAAAATCTATGAGCATGGTCAGAAAGAACCCTCACATAGGCTGTGACATTCAACCCATGACCTGATGAACCCTATGTGCTGTTGACGGTTTTCTGTCAGCTCCAACCTGTGGTTGAGAGGTCTGTGACCTCTCTTGTGACCTCTCTCATCAACACAGAATTGCTGCTCACTGGCGCTCCTGACTTTTACCTGAATGATTTTACACACTGCACTGCTGCCACATTTGGATGGATGGATAAATGCATAAACATGTGTACAGGTGTGAATATACAACTTAACCTTGAGTGCGTGTTCTGTGGTGATTTCTAGGTGTATGAAGTCAAGCAGTCGAGTGGTGTCATGGAGAAGATCAGCTCTCTGGTCAGTAAAGCTCTGGAGCCTCTCCACCCTCATGTTGAGGAACATAAACCCAAGAACATCAAACATCTGTCACACACTTTCTCCAGAGAAAAACAACACCTGTAAGTGCAATTTTATTTCTTTCACACTTTGATGGAAAAAAAGTGGACCCATGTTGCCTTGTAACACAATTGCCTCGCAATTAAATAGACAAATAGTGTTGCCTGACGGGTGTTTCATTAGGGAGGCTTACTCTGAGTAGGATTTACTATGGAAAAGTCTTAGTTAACTTAGAAAACTGAACCAGGATACAGTTGTTTCTAAAAACTGACCAGCATCAATGTGATCTGTTCCTTTGTTACCCTCCTGGTCAGGGGAGGTGGAGGAGGACCTGTAGTAAGAAATGTCCTACTTCAGAGCAGCCAAAGAGCTAACTGAGAGAGCACATGTGGCACCTCACAGTTAAACAGCATGACATTGTAAAAGGAATCAATAGGTATTCTCTCTCCTCATGGGCCATTTAACACTAGCTTCCTTCTGATCATCTCTCCTTCTACAGTGGCGTCATAATGTAGTCAGACCCGTTAGCTTTTCCATAGTGTTATAGATTTATTGTATATTAGTGAAATTGCCAATTTGTCAGTATAAGCTTAGTAGCAAATAATAAAAAAAAGGAAATCAAAAACTAAATCATCTCATTTAGCATAGTGTGCTTTAGCCTTATGCTCCAAGTCCAAGGAACTTGCATATTAATTCCTTAAACTCTGAGTTTTCTCAGAAACACAGTGACCACAGAAATTGTGAAATGGAGTCACAAGGACTCTTCCTAGTGTCAGATCACCAGGTAAACTGAGTAACTGGGTGAGAGCTAAACACTGAATGAGTGTGAACACCGGACACTGCACAACGCTAGGCTAATTCCATTTCATTCTATTTAATTTGTATAGCAGAAATGGTTAGACGTTGAAAGAGGTTGAAAACCTACTCCTGAGTGTACATGGCCCGGGACTAGGCCGACATTCACTTCCCGTAACCCTTACATACTGTTCGGGTCAAATTTGATCAGTTCTGACATTTGACAACAGTAAAAATACCCTAAATGTCATTCTTTTAGCCTGAAATTTGACGACTTTTCCTAAAGTGACCCAAAATACAAAATACACACAAATTTTAATATTTTACATGCTACAAATTTTTGTACATTGAGGGGGGAATCTATATTAATATAGAAAAACAATGGTTTGTCAACAGTTTGTCAACAGTTTGTCAACAGTTTGTCAAAACAACAGTTGGTCCTCACTTCCACATCAAGTTGCAGGCAGGATGGCAGCCGTGTCATTCAAGTGACTTGGTTTTAACGGTTATAATGGTTACACATGGTTATACATGGTTGCATAATAAATGCCAACAGTTCCAGAATGTTCTCGCCATTATCACTTTCAAACAAATGTATTCAAATCATTACGGCTGTTGTGTTTTCATGTCTTAGGTACAACAGGACATGATATTGTGTGATAGTAGATGTTTTTCTCCAAAAGATGATTGGTGTAAAAAACCTCAAAATTACACTCTCCCTGCTCTCTGAAACATTAATTAAAGATTAATCATCCATTTATTAATGTCAGATTGGCTATTTATACATTCTAAATAGACCTGTAGTTCGAAATTCGGCATATAGACTTATTATAAGGGAATTCGTGGCCATACTGTGAAGACATGAAATATGAACAGTATGTAAGGGTTAAAAGACTAACAGTCCATCGAACAATTGTGGAAGGCCTGGAGACGACAGTTCACAGACACCGAGGGAGCTGACGTCAGGAGGAATGAGAGAAACGGGTGAAATTAAGGTGTGCAAAGCTTGCAGAGACTTACCTTGGAATTCTTAAAACTTTGCTTACTAAAGGGTAAGGGCAAATATTTTGAATGCAGGGTCTGGCTCATTTTGTAAATTACATTAGTTTCTCAAAAAAGCTAATCTATATATATATATATATATATAGCGAATGAGTAGCCATTTATGATTTCACACAAGAAAACCATAACTCCAGGTTATGATGCAGAGACTTTTAGTTATTAGCTATATTCCACTCAAAATGAAGGATTAGGTCTTAATAGTTGTGAGATCCAGCTGATTTCAGATGTGAACCGGGCATTCTCCAGAGGGGCTGTATGTGAGAATACAAATGTCCAAGAGAGAGCCCCTAGACTTCCTGCGGAGTTTCACCAATCAGCCCCCTGTTAAAAACTGGAGAATCTAGAGGATAATTTATACCATACATTCTGCCTGTGCCCGTTGCGTCACCCCTCACCCCTCTGAATGCTCAAGAGATATCTGTGTTGTTGGTCATGTGTGAACGGCAAACTCTGGAGAAAGTCTGGACACAATTCTGTGGACAACCTCTAAAGTTCATGTATGCAAACGGTTTATGTGGTGCAAAAATTGTGGCAGTTTGAGCTAGGACTTCTGTTTACATGTAACAACTGTGTGACAGCCTCAGCAGGACCAACTTACTGTGCATGTAGCCACAACATCAGCTGTCAGGTCCACTGGTGAAATCCAGCAGAGGGCGGCAATGTAATAAAAAGCAGAGCAGTCAATATAAGAACGATATGGCAAGCTAAATGTAGCCACTTTAACCCAACGCTCTGTTTGTGCAGCTGTCATAATGTCATCTGAGGTTCCAGTCCAGTGTGAGTCATTTGAGTTTCCTCTGTGACGTGAGGGTTGAAAATACACATACAAAATGTCCTATATGAAACTTGACTTGAAGTAAAACCTCAGCAAGGTAATTAAATGTATCTCACTGTGTGTGTGTGTGTGTGTGTGAGAGTGTGTGTGTGTGTGTGTGTGAGAGAGTGTGTGTGTAAACTAACCGCTTCTATATTCTGTTGAAGTATCTTGCGATCAGAGATCAAAATAAGAATTGTCAGTGTCCACAACTGTTGTGTTTAAATTAGACTTTACATCAACTGAATGAATACCATCCACAGTCCAGGAGAACAAGCACTCCTCTACCTATGATAAAATGTCAGCTTCAACTTTTGTGTGTGTGTGTGTGTGTGTTAACAGGTTTGACCTTTCAGACAAAGATTCCTTCTTTGACAGCAAAACCAGGAGTTCAATAGTGAGTCCACTGAAGCTTTGTTGTGATTTATCCAGATGATGGAAAAGAAGTATTCATTCTTTTCTGAAATTACAGTTAATGAACAAATGTAAAAACATACATTTATAGTGGACAGTATAGTGGTGGGCAGGTAATTCTCTTTTGTAAAATATTTACTTTTTCAAGCTGTTTTATGTAAATTTGAAAGAAACAATTGGTAGTTTGGTCGTGGCCATTATTGAAGATTAGAGCTATACCATTCTTGATTACGAAAAATAACACTTAAATACTTTTTGGTAATTATTTTTCTTCGACAGCACAGAGAATTTAAAACACTTCTCATGTTTTCATTCCCATTCAGGTTTTTGAAATACTAAAAAGAACAAAATGCAAGGCCAAGTACAGCATGGGTAAGTGTGGATCTCTCTGACATCTCGACAAAATGTGTGTCAAGTATTTATAGTAGAGATGTAAAAACATATTATATATGATCTATTGCAGCTTTTGTAGCCGAATGAATTCAAAAACAAAAAATAAATGAATAAACTACAATTAGCTACTAACTAACTAACTTCCACTAAAATACAATCATTTCTTCCACTTTTATAGCTTGGTGGAGAGCAAACTAAATCACTGAATCGTCACTAACCTAACTAACCAACCAACAAATGTAAGTTCACCACAAATTGTCAAAACCCTGACATCAAGTCTTACAACACACCTATTGAGCTCAAATGAGCTGGGAATGGGAGGTGGTATGATGGTGATGAAGATGATGATGATGATGATGATGATGGCAGGGGTTCTTATTACAGTACACTCTGAATCCCAGTGGACAAGCTCCCTCCCCCTGGGTCTGGGGACTGCTCATTGTGGAGCCCCCAACTGGTCAGTCCCATCCCAGGGATCAATTTAGGATGCCTCAGTATATAGTGTGTCGAAGCTGGAAGTAGCACTAAATGGATCTTGCACCGCTGCATGTTGGGCGGCAGTGCATATGCCATGCTGTTACCACAGTTACATGATTGACAAACTGGATAATCTGTTGATTCTGCATAAAGGAGCAAACTGGCCTGTTGTCTAAATGGATCATGCACATGCATCAGGTTGACGTGGATTCACTTTTTTAAATATTAACCGTTAAACAAAAACTTAAAATCTTTTCTCTTGTCTCTTGGGTCCAATCTTGTCATTGGTATTGTATAGAGATTTGGTCAGAGATTTAATTGAATGGATATTTAAGCACTGACTATTATGTAAGAAAAGGAGATCTACTCTGGTCACATTCACCGAGCTAGGATCCAAAGATGTGAAATGCATGTAACATGTGCCTCTGTTTTCCCTTGGCAGGTATCACCAGTCTTCTTGGTAGCGGTGTCTATACAGCAGCTTACCCTCTTCATGATGTGAGTAGTAACAATGCTACTATATAATTACAGATGATAGTTCAACAGTATGGTAATATACTCAAGCTTTAGAGCTGTTCAGCAGATGATAAGATAAAAAGACAGTGGCAATTGACCACTATGGCCTCACCTATTTATGAATCCATCGTATGAATAATAATAATAATAATACATTGCATTTATATCTCGCTTTTCAAAGCTCTAAAAGATGCTTTACATAGTGAAGGATAAAATAAGGAAGCAATCAATATACTCTTTAATACAAATAAAAAGAAAGTGGTAAGAATGAGGTATACTAAGAAAATAAAAAAACATCTGGGGTGGGGGGGTTTAGCTGGGGAAGGCAAGTCTGAAGAGGTGGGTTTTGAGGGCCTTTTTAAATGATAGCAGTGTAGGGGCATTTTTGATGTGTGGTGGTAATGAGTTCCACAGAGAGGAGGGGGTGACTGAAAACGTCCTGTCACCCCAGGTTCGGCACTTGGTCCTAGGGACCTGAAGGAGGCTGCCATCAGAAGATCTGAGGTGTCGGGTGGGGGTGTGCTGGTGGAGGAGGTCGGAGAGGTTGGGGGGAGCGAGGTTGTTGAGGGTTTTGTAGGTGGTGAGTAGAATCTGGAAGTTTATCCTGTATTTTACCGGGAGCCAGTGGAGGTCATGGAGGACTGGGGTGATGTGATCAGTTGAGCAGGTACTGGTAAGTAGGCAGGCGGCAGAGTTCTGGACATACTGGAGTTTGCGAAGGACTTTGTTTGTGGCAGCAAAGAGTAAACTGTTGCAGTAGTCGAGTCTGGATGAAAACCTGGCATGCAGTCTCCACTCCTTGTGTACAGCATCTAGTACTGTCTGTCCTTTCCTGTGGAAGTGTAATCCATTTGCGCTGGGAAAAAAAATGCTAATTATCGGAGAATTCCACAAAAGATCTTCCAAACTGATTCTTTACTTTCCACTTACAGGGGGAAATAAATCAGGAGAGTGCAGAGTCCAATGACAGAAAGGTAAGAGAGTTTTTTCGAGCTTTATACAGACGTGTTCATGGTTCATATTCGGTTCAGGTTCACAAATGTCCGGGTGTTTTGTGTCACTACCACTCTAAAACCAGACCTGATACTCTGGTCAAACACCCTGCGTGTCGTCCTCTTCGATGCAGGATGCACACATGGCATTTGAGGCGGAGCAATGGGGCTGAATAGCATTAGTTTGTCCTGTGGAGGTTGGCTGCATCCACCATCAGGTTGCTCAAAGATCTGGGGATCCACGGACAAGCCCTGCGCCAGACCATAAATGTGAAGGAGTTGCTCATAATCATGAACCTACAGAGAATTAGCACCTGAATATGCAGCTCAGCTATATGGAGCCTGACAGGGTTTCAGCTCATCCGTCAGCTGTCTGCTCTGTACGTTTCTTTTTCTGACCCATTCTTCTTATTTCCTGCTCTCATTATGTAACTTTTGATTGAAGCAGGCAGCTCTTAAAAACTCAATAAACCAACTGAACACTACCCCCCCATCTGCATTCAGCAGCTAAAGAGCCACAGGAGGAGACCAAAAACAGAGCTGAAAGCAGGATGAACTTTGGCCTTGTAGCAACAAAAAAATAGTCCAACTGAAATGTTGTGGTTCTGTTTGTTTTACTGAGCCTCTGTTGTTGAATACATTTGAAAAATTAATATAAAAAGGGGACACTGCCAGGAAATACGAAGAGTAACGCTAACAAACTTTTGTAATAATAAAAGTTATGTCAATAGAAAGGCTAGAAGTGTGATACAAGACAATTAATGTAAAGAAATTGTCTTCTTCAGCTTTTGTATGAGGAGTGGGCAAACTACGGTGTCTTCTACAAGTATCAGCCTATCGGACTTGTGCGGTAAGTACCTATTTCTGTAGGTGATTATGATTATTGTCAATCATCCTTTGAAGGTAATAACTGAGTGTTATAATACAATAAGGCTTTTATTTTGAAGAACTGCTGTTCCAGCTCATCAGTTTGTAATATTACAATTGTATATCATAGGATTTTACATAAATGTATTGTCTAAACTCTCCAATGGGTAAAATCTGTTAAGTTGGGTTTTTGAATATAAGATGATTAGGTCATCTATGTGTTTTATTAGAAATTGTAGTGCTTGCATGATGTTCCAGAACTATGCGTTTACATATTCACAACAGATTCATCTTTGTTTGAAGAACATACAACGAATGTCATCTTGTATCCAGGCCAATACAGTTTTAACCTAGCGTTGCCATGAGGGCTGGTTAATAATACAATATGGACGATGTTCATAACTCCTCTGTCTTCTTTATTAATGGCCTGGGTTGTATAGTTGGTGATGAGGATAGACAGTAATTCAGGGAGTGATGAGGACAACATAAAACCCATTCATTGTCTGCTGGTTTGTTTTTATGCTTTCTCACCTCCTAAACATGACAAGTACCAGAAGTTATACAAGGAAATGGGAGCTTAAGTATGTCCCCTGTAACTCACATGTTAAAGCTTATGTTCCTTACAGTGAGGCCTGAGTTTGCCATAATGCAGACTTTGCCTGAAAGTTTATACATACACAAAACCCTTTTAAGTTAGTGGCCAAAACAACAGAAATAGTACACATATAATAAAATAAAACCCATGCATTTTACAATTTTAACATGAATCTTTAAATTTCAAATGAAAACCATAAAATTAAGTAGCATTTCACCACACAACTTAATAGTACAGAACGACATTGAGAGGGGCAGCGAGGCTCAGTAATGGCAAATGTTCATGAATGTAACAAAGGCAACATGACTGATTTTTCTCATATGCCGTAAATTTTATTTCCCGTTATATTTAAGTCTTATAAACATGTCGTTTCTTCCTCTACCTGGATTGTATCACTTATCTCACTAGGACCGGAAATAACACCACGGGTCAGCCCCTCCCGTTTTACTGCACAGCTCTTTTTGTCCGAACAAATTAAACCCTTTGCATCTCTATGCGTGTGTGTGTTTGTGTGTGTGTAGAAAGTACTTTGGCGAGAAGATTGGTCTGTACTTTGCCTGGTTAGGCCTGTATACCCAGATGCTGATTCCTGCCTCTCTAGTCGGGGTCATTGTCTTTCTCTATGGATGTGCCACAGTTGATGACAACATACCAAGGTAACTGTGCAGACTTGCACACACACACACACACACACACACACACACACACACACACACACACACACACACACACACACACACACACACACACACACACACACACACACACTTTGTTTAACAAGCACAGGAATGAAGAGAGCTGACATATGATGTGATGTGTGTTGATTGTCACAGCAAACTGAATATGTGATGCTTCTGCTTAATGTGCAGGAAACTGTTTTGGGCCTTAGTCTTATGGTTAATACAATGTTTTCTTAACAATCCTCAGATCTGCAGAGAAATCGAACACAAAATGCGGTGACATCACTAGAGTGGTTCTACAGCTTGTAGAATGATTTATTGTCATAAAGGAACAACATTATGTACTGTATATTGTTAGAATCAATACTGTTTTAAGTGACTTGATATTCTTAATGACATACAAAATAAGTCAGTGTTGTAAACTTTAAGAAAAAATGAAATCAACGTGAATGAAGAAATGAAAATCTGAAATACAAAGGGGGAGACAAAGGAAGCACATTGATGAATGAGTTGAGAAAATAGAGGGGCCTCCGCTCCTTCCTCTACCTGCTTCTCATCATCCACAGGATATTATGACACACACTGCCGGTACATATTTGCACTCACTGCAGACATGCACCACACACGCTGAGCAGAAGTGTGAGGATCAGAGTGTCACCATGGCACGTAACCACACAGTAAGACAAAGCAGAACCCCAAAGCAGTCAGGAAGTTGTCCGTCTAATGGAACTCATTCTGTGGAAAGAAACACTTCAGGAGGAACTGCAGGTGATATAAATCATCCAATATTTCAGATCTAAAAGAAAGCAAAGAGAAAATGGAGATTAGAAGGATTTGTGTGTATATAAATGTATGTATATATATATACACACAAACCACACACACATATTGTATATATGCATATACATATATGTGTGACTGCCAATTTGACAAATATTGCGAGACCACTATGGTTACGACTTTGTAGGGTTTAGCATTTGGTTTCGGTTAACCATCACAGCTAAACCATCATTTAGCTGTGATGGTTAAGTTTAGGGTTAGGGGCATTTCAATGCATCCCCCTTGGGGATAGTAAAACAGGTGTTGGTCTGTATCTTGTTTTCCAGCATGGAGATCTGCCATCCAAAGAACAACATCACCATGTGTCCTCTGTGTGACAGAGTGTGCAGCTACTGGAAACTGAGCACAGCCTGTGGGACAGCTCGGGCCAGCCACCTGTTTGACAACCCTGCCACTGTTTTCTTCTCTATATTCATGGCTCTGTGGGGTGAGGCAACACCAAACAATTCACTTTGCTAATATAATCAGTGTCCACCTTGTGAGGTCCAACTAGCTATACACATTTTCAGCTGAACTGACTCATATAGCATGGACCCTTAAATTTCAATGGGCACTTCATAGATTTTATATATAGAGTTTAAACACACGTTGAACGTCTTAGTCTTGAACTATGTGTTTTCAAATGTAACATGTAAAATAATTACCAAAGACAAGTCACAAAGAGATATATGAACTAAATAAACTCAACAATGGCTGCAGCCTAATAAAACATTTATTGAAGCACAGTTTTAAAAATGGAGTTTGATTAAACACCATTTCAACAATTAAAATTGAGGAAACCTACAGTATTTCTCTTTTATTCTTCTATTTGTTTGGGAAATTTGCAATATGAAACAAATTGGAGTCACTAAGCAGTGATATTGGTGAAGGGATCCACTCACTTCCTTTCACTGCTCATGGCCTTCTTTCACATCCCCTCATTAGGCTCTGTTGCTCACAGTATATAACACTACGTAGGCTCCGTTTATGTTAGGAAGAGGTGTAATGCTGATAGAGAGCCTTTGTGTTTCACTTGTGACTTTCACCATTTCCAGATTTGAACACGTCCTGTTATCTTGTTACCCTATTTTGTTATCTCGGTCATCTTGTTATCGTGCAGCAGTCTTTACATTCACATTACAGTATATAAGTGAACCATCTGTCTCTTTTTATCAGCGCACCTAAGTAACTATTCATCATGTTTCTTACCTAGGGTAGGCTACCTTTTATTAATCAACCCATTTCAGTGTACATGGTAGATGACAATAACTTCACCCAACCAGTCCCCCCCCCCATATTACCTGAGATGTACCTGTTATAATTACTAATACCAGTCTGCCCTAATGCACTCACTCAGGTGTCAGCATGTATAGTTGAGTGTCTGAGCCTGATCTTTATCTGTGCCTCAAAGCTGCCATGTTCATGGAGCACTGGAAGAGGCTGCAGATGAGACTGAACTATGAATGGGACCTGACGGGGTTTGAAGATGAGGAGGTGAGTGGCGCTGAAATCATAGACAGGTATAGATAACATAGAGTATATATATTGATGTTTGATTCTATTACAATATTTAGCATTTTAAGTTTTGCAAACTGATGATACTGGTTTTAATTTTAAGCAATTATTTTTAAAGGATGTGAAATTCCATGTTTTGATAAGTGAATACATTATTATAAGTATAAGCTAATAATGGAATTGAATCAGGTTTCATCTCACGTATGCATCTCCTTTCAGATTATAGAAAAAATACATTAACCAAAAATATTTTCATTAACTATTCTTTACAATTTATACCTGAGGAAACACATTTGGCCAGAACCAGGCAAACTGTAGGAGGATAAGTGGGGATGCCATCTATAGCGGCAACCAAACTCAATGTGTGCAGCCATCTGCCTCCACCAGTTAGGGCCCCTGTCCCCTATGAGAGAAAAGGCTGCGTATGCAGATAGAGAATGTGTGCAGGATAGTATAGTTAATGCTGAATAATTCACGTACCAGCAGTTTATATGTATATTTTATATGGGCTTTTGTGGCCTTAATTTGATAGGACAGAGAGAGTTACTGGTGAAAGGGGGATGACATGTAGGGTCACAGACTGGAATTGAACCCGGGCTGCTACGGGTGAGGCCTAGCCTCAATGGGGTCGCAGCTCTACCAGGTGAGCTATACGCCGCCCCTCATCATGCTATTTTCAATTTAATTATCAGTATTAACTAAGTGATGATCAACTGCACACTCAAATTCTCCATGTGCTCTCATAGTGGATGAAAGGGGATTAGAAACTGACAGGTAGTTTAGGGGTTGTTTTGGGGGGGTAATTTTGATGGCTGGCATCCCCCTCATCCCCATACAAACCACGGGTTGTATTTGTGGTATTTTCTGAAGTGCATAATATTCGCGCAGTAACTTTCTTATCATGGAGCACATAACTGGAACACAATACCCAAAGAACTGAGCAACATCTAGAACTTCCCTCTTCATTCTTTAAAACAGTTGTTATTGGACATATGTCATCATCTGGAGTTGTGCTTTTGTTTTACTACTCATTTTACTAAATATTGTGTGTTTTGCTCTATTGTTTATGTGCCTTTCTTGTTACACCTGTGTCTTTATGTTGTTTTACTAATAATTGTACTTTTGTGCCTTTCGTGTGCTATGAGCTTTTGTCCATGCGTATATCATACAGTCATGTCATTGATTAATTATTAATTATGTAAGTGTCTGTGCCTGTACTTCTTTGTTCTTACACATGTGACTATAATACTGTAAGTTTTTGTATGTCTTTAACATCAACCTGCAGGGATGGCACATTTACATGATGGACTTAAGTGTGCATCTTCATTAATGTGCACATTCCCTTTTAAAAAATTAACATGTAATATACACATACATGTGTGTACTTTATACAGTATTTATTACATATATAATATTTTGTTGTGAGTGTTTTTGGTTTTGTTGTGTTTCTCTCATTGTTGGGGTTTTTCCTCCTCTTTTGCTGCAATGTTTTGTGGAGCACATTTTCAACATCAGCAGAGTATTCAAGTCCTCTTCAACACATTCAAAACATGCCACGTTATTTGCAATGGTATTATCTGACTTATTTTTACTAACTCTGGAATCCCCTTACCCCACCCCCTTTGTCTCTGTCTCTCTGGGTTATTTTTCACAGGAAGCTCTCAAGGTTTGGATACATTCCTGTTTCTAGATTAAGTTCTCTCTTTTCTCTTTGTAGCCTTTCTGCTGCTGCTGCTGCCAATCTCTCATAACATATCACAAAAAAACACTGTAAACTGTAAATGATATTTGCAAATGTAGTCTGCATCTACAACACATTGTGGCTGCAGTTTTCCTCCTTCAGCATTTCACTCGATTTTCTTACTTTAGATGTATGTAAACTAAACAATTACACTAAACAAACGGTCACACCGAATACCTGCAAAACAAGTACAAGTGATCACGAATCAAAGCTCAGGAAAGCAGTGGTCCACTTATTTTATTTCCACTTATTTCTCAGGAGCGTGAACAAAGATAAAGAACTTGGACACAAAGAGCACAAAAACCTGCCCTATCCAGGTCATTTGGTATGAAAAGTAATCATTGACCATGTTTCCTTCCATGGATATACCTAAGTGCCCATTCAACATTAAAAGTCTGTGTATGTGAGATAGAAATTACCAGCACAGTCCATAAATATTTGGACAGTTGTACATTTTTGTTCTTCAGATTCCAAGCTTCACTACATTCAGTTTGAGATAATGGCTACTGAAGTGTAGAGGCTCTGCTTTGATTTGAGTAGGTTTACCTCAGTGTCAAAGAACCGTGTAGCGTATACAGTGTCTCCCTTTTAACACATAGTGCCCAAACTGCAAGTGTTCAAAGGTAATTGGACACTTGGCCACTGTCTTGAGCAGCTGGGTGTTGTTTCAGCGTGAGTTCATTCACATGAATAACTGACTGGCAGAACTTAAGTTTTTTAGAAAAATCTTTTGCAGAATATGTGGTCACAGAATTTTTCCTCCCATCACATATATTCCCCCTGACCCTCAGGACACAAAGGTCATCTCCATGTGCCTGGAGACAATGGCTGATTAGTGTAGCAACAATCAAAGTCACATGTTTCATGATTCAAAAAGCAACAATTAGTGTCTGTATTCTTACAGGCGCGAGTGGACGAAAGAGCTTAACATACTGCAACTTAAACTCAACAACTAATTCACAAAAAATTACGAGTAAGATTCAGCAGTTTGATATGTTCAGTGTGAAGGAAGCGTTCCCACATGTGTTTCTAGTATGATCTCAGTGTTTCTGCAACTCCTTCCATCTGCATTCTTTCACACACACGTGTACACATGGTTCTCTGTTATAAATATGTGCTCCGGCTCTAAGCTCATTTTCACTCCCACTCTTTAACACTGAAAGGATAAATATGTCCATGATCAGCTCTTTGCTCATCCAACACTACTAGGGAAGTGTATTTATATAGTAAGTACTTTGCATCAAATAAAAGAGGCATCGTGACAAATTGTGGAAGCAAAATGAGACACCACAATAAAGAATAAAAAAATCTAAGAAGAGTTACAGTGAACATTACTTTTTTGTTTTTTTACTTGAAGCAATAGACACTAGAGTAATGTAAAGCCACTGAAAGAACTTATACCAACTAATCTGGCAAGGAGTATCAGGAGCACTGTATTTGTATTACTGGGTTGATAAGCAGATGAAATACAGATGTGCCCACAACACACACACATAGAACACACAGGGTAGGAATGGACACAGGGAGACACAGGAAGAACACAGGAAAACACGGGAAACACTGTGGCCACAGCAGGAGAATAAAACCTGAATGCTGCTTTTCTATGTTTAGTTTTGACTCTGCAGACAAAGAGCAGACCTGTTCCAGACTACCTGAGGGGTCCGGATGGTTGATAAGATATAGTAAATCAGAAATGTATACAACTACTCAGTGCTGTTTAAACCAACAGCAGAATTTTTAAGTCATGTCTTTGGCTGGTAGAAAGTCAGTGTCAAGATCTGAGAACTTTGTTCACTAACAGCTTTGTACAATGTTTGATAAGAGAACTGTAAAGAATAAGTGCAGTTGAATTTGACTGTTTACCCTTATCAATGCTGCTAAAACCCTTATCTCTCTGATGTTCTCCTTTACACTTGACATCTATTGCACTTCTGTCCGTCCTGGGAGAGGGATCCCTCACATGTGGCTCTCTCTGAGGTTTCTACGTTCTTTTTACCCTGTTAAAAGGGTTTTTAGTAGTTTTTCCTTACTCTTGTTGAGGGTTAAGGGCAGAGGATGTCACACCTTGTTAAAGCACTATGAGACAAATTGTGATTTGTGAATATGGGCTATACAAATAAAATTTGATTGATTGATTGAATTCAGCAGTGGTCGTTATACACCACTGCAGCACACAGCTGTGATCGCTTTTAAATATTAGGATTATTATTAATTATTTACATATACATGGATTAATTCAACATGTTTACCTGTAACAATCATTTGCAGTGATGCTGACAGAAAGTCAGTTATAATATCAGTAATTTAGTTTATATGACTGATATAGTTTCATTAAGTGCTTCATGTTGCGATCACAGGTTGTTATTTATCAGTTTTGATTGGTTGTTCTTGTAAGGAGGTTGGGTCTTATCTAATATGAGCATTCCAGATGGGAGACTGATGTATGGTTTATTTTCTGTCTGCATTTATTTGTTAAAGACAGGGTGAACACCATGGCTTGGTGCATAATTCTTCATGTAAGAAGATAGGAGCTTGGACCAGTGCAGACTGAGTCGACCACACAGAGTGGAGCTCTGGCAGAAAACTAGCTGAGCTCACCTCTGTTGTGGGTAATGCCTACATTATTTCTGCTGTTGGCAGCAAAGCCATGTCTCCTGTCAGTAGCTGGTGAGGCTTGGTGGTAATTCAATTCTGTTGTCCAGCAGCAAATCATTTTCTCCGCCACAGTTTACAGTCAGGAATCAGCTAAATGATCAGAAACTTCTCTTTTATTATCGCCCCATCTGTACCAAGAGCATCGTGCTCAGATCAATCTAGAAAACCATGTGTACACATGTGTTTATGTGAGAGGTGAACAAACATGGCAGATCTTTCTTTTGTAAAACAGGGAATGAGAGGCTTTTTGCTTCTGCCGGACTCCTTGACTGTAATCTTCTTATAGCAAGATTTAAATTAAAAAATGAAAATACACATGGCTACAACATTATGTTAGATGCAGTTTGTCATTGACATGCCATGCCATAAGAGCCCAGGGACCACACTAATAAACTATATGTACACACCATTTGCCACACACAAACACAAAGGTCTGACTAGAGCATCTGATGCATATAGCAGTCGCCAGTTCACAAATGCAAATCCTCCCAAAACATTGTGAGCTCATGTTTTACATTGAGATCAGACTGGGAACAAGGTGCTTTCTGATTGTTTCATATCTGAGTCACTCTGCTCTCTTGATCGCTGCTGCTTCTCTCTCTCTCTCTCTCTCTCTCTCTCTCTCTCAGCCACACAGACTGGAGCCTGGGAAAGATGCAAGCACACCACATACTACAACAGGGGACAGGCAACATACAGTAAATAGGATCATTTGATAATGCAGCTGATTATATTCTGACGTACTCTGTTGATTTTTTAATCGGATGGATTTTAATAGAACCCATGCAGCAAACAGACTCTTAACAAGTTTTCTTCAAATGTTAATGTACTGTTACTTTTTATTTCATGTAATTGTGGCAGGTGCAAAAGTTTGAGCACTCTACTTTTTTGGAAAATAGTTAGAACTTCATCAGCTCATTCGGCCGGTTAGGACATGAAATGCAGGACTAAAACAATCATTAGAAACTGTCAGCTGATGGCGTTTCCAAAACTGATTAATTCTCTGATTCTCCAAACATTGTCCGAGGGTAGTTAAAGGGCTAACCCAACTGTGGAAGACAAGACAAGATGTGGAAGACAAGGATCAAACTGCAGGTCCAGGACTGGACAGAAAGACAAAGACGAGCCTGTGTGACAGCAGAAACCTTGACTGCAAACACTGCACAAAAGCCATCTGATAAACGGGAGGACTAACCTAGTAGGGTGGCCAAACTTTTGCACATGCTATAATTATTATTTTTTTCACCATTTTAACTTCATGAAATAACAATTTAACAAAGCATTAACATGTGCTGCAGGGGTTTAAATTACCGATTCTGCTTCTTAAATAAAATCACCAAAAGCTATAATTTGTCCTTAGACATTTGCAGACGTTTTATATACATATATGTGTGTATGTATGTCCAGTACTACAGCACACAAACTGCAGTGCCAGTGGCAAGTGTGAAATCAACACATTCTTACTGTCATAAAAAGAAAAAAAAATGTTATTGATTAATGTCAGAAATTGTGCAAAAATGTTCATATTTACCGACATATTTAACATATATTGATTAACTAACATTTTCCAGGGTAAGACAATCCCTCTCCCAGGCTCCATAAACTGCAGCTTCTACAATTACCATCAACCTTTATAATATCATAACATGCACTCTGTGCTTTCACCTCAAGCCTCACCTCTGTTCACTTTAACTCTAGCTCAGTGCTCCCTTCACGTTTATGTTTCTTTTAAAATCTGTTTGATATTTAAACACTTGCAATGTTTAAGTGGTGAGTATAACTGGACTCTACATGTGTCCCCCGGCCCCCCTGAAGCTGTTGGTGAAAACAGCTGCCACTTGCCAGGGGTAGGAAGGGTTGTTGGGTGATGTGGGGGTTGAGAGGTGTTATCTGGGTTTGTGGGGGTGGAGGGAAAGGAGAAGTTGTTGGTTTGTGGGGGGTGAGAGGTTAAAGGTCCAGTGTGTGAGATTTAACTGAAAGGGATATATTGAGAGAAATTTTATATGAAATAATCCTAGTGATGTTTTCACTAGTGTGTTTCATCTAAATTATACAAATTCTTGTTTTCTTTACCCTAGAATGGGCCTTTATATTGAAATACTTTATATTTACAACAGGGGGGGTCCTCTCTTCGGAGGCCGCCATGTTTCTTGTAGTAGCCCAGACTGGACAAATTAAACACCCTTTGAGTTTTTATGAAAACTGAAGGTTACCAAAGGTTCTCTTTCTTGTTTGGGGGGGGGGGGGGGGGGGGGTATTCAGCTGCAACACTTCACCACTTTATGTCACTAAATTCTACACACTGCACACTGGGTTTTGGTGAATTAACTGTAACTAACTACTACATTTACCATAATCACCTGGACTTGGCCTCAGGTGCACTGCAGCTGAAAGTAACTTCTCAGCAACCCATAATGCAGTAGTGGTGTAGCGACACTAAGCACAAGGCTCGCAAATTTTAAAGGGATTTCGCTTGTTTCATTTGAAGTTTGGACCAATAAATGTTATATGATAAATGTTGGATCAATACATAAGGATCCTTCTTGTTTGACACGTATGATTGTTGTTTCTAAGGAAATAATGACACCTCATCTACAACATAACACATATACATGTGCCCCCCATCATCATCACATTAATATCAAGGCAATGTGTATGTGTCAAATAAGCATAAATATTCCAATGAATACAGATGATTTTATTTGTTGGATGTTAAACAAATCAGCCTCCTACACATTTTCATTCCATGTTAGGCAAATACAAACAGAGAAAAGGGACTGTCACCCTAACAGTAGGACCTACTGATCACACCAGACCACATTTATGAGAGCAATAAAAACGTTCCTCAAAACTAGCTTCAAGACCCCTTGAAAATACTCACACAGCATTGAAATATTTTAAATCCACTAGTTTTTAGAGCGTATATGACACTGTGCTTATCAAACCTCCCACCTGTACAATACACATATCCAGCTGGTGATTCCACTTCAATTCAGCAGCTTTTCTATGTGTTTCACTTTCATGTCATTTCTCTTTGTGTCACTGTTACAGGACCACCCCAGGGCTGAATATGAATTCAAGGTGATGCAGAAGTCTATGTGCAAAGATCAGAAAGCCCCGCACAAGGTAATAACATATAAGCTCTGCATATTTGTATCTCTCAAGTTGTATGTGTTAATTCAAAACATCACATACATTATTTTGCCATACTCTTTAAACCAGGCTACTTGGTTGTATGTCATTGACTTTTATTTGCACTTTATATATATTGTGTCAATAGCTGGGACAGGGTCCAGCACATCATTGCGTTTTAAAAGCTGGTATAGATAAAAAACGTATTGATATATATTCTTTTAAATGCACAGTGGTTTGTGTTTTGCTATTTGTGTTTTAAAGGCATGGTTACAGATATTTTTTCAAAGATCTATTTAAAGACGCAGTTCCAAATCCACTCCTGCAACTTAAACGACAAACAGAAGGTCACTGCACCAGATGCAGGGTTAAAGGGTTGTACTTAGTCTCTTAATAAATATTTATGTTTTTGGTGTAACATGTCATAAACCAATCAGAGTACCATCTTCTATTTCCATTAAATAGTTAGATAGATAATGTACAATGCCAAGTCAGTTCATTCCACTTCATCCCATCAGCACTTTTTGCAGCCCCGCCACAAATCAAAGTAGCTGCTGCCTCCATGGTGACAACCTTTCCCTCCCTGAGTTGTGGAGTAATATGAACTCTTTCTGCAGGAAATCACATGTGTGAAGTTAGTCCAATATAAAATGTCATCACCTCATCATTGTATTTTATGTCATTAGAGTGCTTTTGGACCTTTGAACTTGAAGTTCAGACTGTACGACTCCTTTTCTCCATGTTCTATGGTGAAAAATCAGCTGAGCTGTTTCTGTTGTAATCGTCCTTGCTTTGTTCAGCATGTCACATAGCTCATTGTCAACAGCCTCTCAATGTTGGAATATCTGTATTTACAACCCACTTCACTAAATCTGGATGTTGCAGTCTTACTGAACATTTTTGTGTTTCTACTTTAGGTGGAAAAGCTCACCTTTCGAGACCGCCTTCCTGCCTACATGACTAATATTGTCATGATGCTGTTGATGGTGAGGAAAACGTCTTGACGTACTGTGCGGGTAATGGTGAGTGTGGTGTTGACACCAGGCCCACCCTCACCCTCACACGTATGTTGTAAATCACTGATGAACGGTTATTCCTTTTCTCTCAAAGTCCACGTATCCTGTGTTTAATTCTGCAAACCTTTGCCTTGTCAGATTGGTGTTACATTTGCCATTGTGTTTGGTGTAATCCTCTACCGGATCTCCACCAAAGCTGCTCTCCACATGAGTTCCAATCCCATTACACGAAACCATGTACAACTGACGGTTAAAACCACTGCAGCCATCATCAACCTGGTGGTCATCCTCATACTGGATGAGGTGTATGGTGCTGTGGCACGATGGCTCACTGTGTTAGGTAAGTTCAGTGAAAAACTGGCATAGGCAGTTAACTGTGTGAAAACAGGCCGCATGTCATCACAATGAGACCTTTGAACCTTTTTAAACTGTTTTGCACGTTTATTTGTAAAACCTGATCATGGTTTCCATTGATAAAGGTGTGACATAATTATTTGTTTGTTGTTGCATTTAAAACGGTTATTGTTGTAAAGGCCATGTTAGGATTGTGGCTCTCAGATGTGAAGTGAACATTAGGTACAGCAGTTGACGTTTGATGTGATGCATTTAAATAGAGTATGGCTTTTATTGCAAGAAAATCTTTTATAAGCATTAATAAATCAAGAGAGATCATTTCAAGACCATATTTATTTACACCAAATCTTTGCTTTTCAAAGGTGTCTAAGTGCAAAGGTGTAAATCTATGATGGCCGAGATGTTTCACCCAAGGGTATTAGTAACACTAGTTGATTACCACAGTAGGTTTTCTCAGCACAGAGCACACAGGACACTTGTGTGTGCTTCTTCTCTCTGTGATCAGTCAGCACCTCTCTGACATGCTGCCATCTTTAAACAAGGGAGTCATAAGCTAACGGCAATCAGCAACACTAATTACCTTTTTACAAAGGTCTAGTAAACTGTTTATATTAATTTAAGAACAAATTCCAGATGTGCAATTCTGTCATTCGAATCCTGGCCACGAAGAAAAGCATGCATCTAAGTTGCATGCTCTCCATGGTGAGCTATTTGTATTAGGAGGAGCTAAAGATTACATTTTATTTAACACATTCATGGTCTTGACTAGAGAAAAGGCTGATCACCATTACACTTTTAACATACCCGATACATTGCAGTTGTCATGGAGACAAGCCAAGCCCAAGCCCGTTCCACCATTGCACATGTTACAGTGTCCTCTGTGGCAATATGGATGGGGGCTTGTTTTCAGCTGAATTTCTTTGTCCTGTTCCTTTTTTTTGTTTTTGTTTTCGTATGAAAATTTAACCGTTGAGCTTGGTTACTGTTTGTGCCGTGTTTAAAAGTGCAATTTGAATTTGAAATGACCATTTAATACCAGATAAAACCCTGTCTGAACAAATGTAAAGAATGTAGGATATGGCAATTTAGTGACTGTGTGTGAGAGTAGCAAAAGCTATGCAATTGTTCTGCAAACACTATCATTTAATAAGTTTATTGTGTTTACATAAATAGCATAGGAATAGTTTGATAAGAGACTTTATTTGTTCAAACATTTAAATCCACTGGTGGTTGCCCAAAACAGATCCAGTGGAACCAGCTATACTCAAACATCCATACAGTGGAAAATAAATGACATATATGGCAGTGCGAAAAGATGTAAAAAGTGCTTAAAACATGCCTTAACCATTGCATATGTTTGTCGTCTTCACCACAAACCAGACATAAACCAAACAAATCATCTGTTGATAACAGATAGTCATGTTATCTTTGCAAATAGTTCTTGCTATATAATATGAACAAAAACAAAGCGGAAACCAACTTGTTTCTGTGATGAGCTTTTGGGCTATCTGCAGTTGGAAAGAGGTGAAGCTGCCCATTTGAGGGCCATCACAATAGTACCTTGTTGAATTGACATGGCCTACTATTTACCCTTAAAGGTAGAATTTTTTACATCTCCTCTTTATAATACAGTGGTCCTTGGATGCAGAGCCTACAGGATGGACATTATACCTCAGGATGTCTCTTACAATTTTTTGATCCATTTTAAATAAATTCTTTATGTCCACAACTACACTATTATCTAATCAAACCAAATATATGCTTATTTATGCCTATTGCTATGTAATTGCCATAGATGTTTCAAGCATGGACCAAAGGGGCTTTTTTGTATCTTTTGTATATTTCTGTGTTTAATTTCCGTGTGGTTTCCTTACTGTGATGTCAACTGTTCAACTTTAAAGTATTTTATTGAGAGTATTTAGCCTTTTTGAGTTTGGAAAGTTTGGAAAATGAATGACATTCAATCTGATACAGAGCAAAATAGTGAGCTTGCCTTTTTTGGCACACACTATAATAATAAACAAATACCACATATTTATAACAAATCACAGGAAAGTATAACTCATTCAGTTCCTACTAATAGCTATATTGTTTATGTCAGAGGGGACACAACAGTATAAACAATTGAGAAAAACTGTAAAAATAATAAAACTATACAATGTAAAAAAGGTATCATGGCCAATGGTGTAAATATGTGTAAAAATAGGGTTAGGCTAAATACATGTATTTTGTGCTCTTTATGCAAACTTTTTTTTTATTATAGTATCAGTAGGTCACATTAATGAGACACTGATGGGCTGTGGATACAAAGGAGAGACTTCCAGCCCCAAACTAACCTCTGTGACTAACTAATTGTGCATGTGGTCCAACAGACACACATAGTATTTTTCAACAATTTATTATATATTTTTTATGATGTTGTTGAACAATTTTTCATGAATAATGAGATACTTTTGGGCATTTGTATTACATTTGATACTCATTTGGATGACAGAACCTCAATAAGCACGAGAAACGCCAATATGCGCTAATAGAAATGTTTTTTGGGGCTTTTGCTTATTCGATGTGCAAGGTCCAGTAGTTTGTAATGGTGTCATACATATAGTAAGCACACAGGCGCACAGGTACCCAAATGTGTGAAGTATTAATGAGAACTCCAGCCTGATGTTGAAGATGTAACTATGCCCAGTTAACATGCGTGTTCTCTGAAAAAAACCTGAGGTAAGCGACTGAAAGGCTAAACAGGACTTTTGGTGTAAAGGTGGTTAATTTGACCAAGCTGATCTTTGGTAGCATTACCGACACATAGTTTTGGATTTTACACACATTTGTAAATTATTGTGGAAATGTGAACTAATATTATCCATGAACTGGAACACCAACACGGCTCACTTGACCGCAGCAAGCAATTCAGTTTGTTTCATTTTCAACGTCAGTTGTTGCTCACTTCCATTGTGGTTGTGTTTCCATTGTGTTGATTTTGCAGTTGGGTTGTGGCTTTTGCGTTCACATTTTCTATTCATGCACTTGTGTGAACCATCTCTGCTCACAGTTAATTAATGTAACAAAATATTAAGCTTTACTCAGCTTTTCACAAAACATGTCGTGTATGATAGAGAAGCACAATATTTAGAAGTTCTGTATGAATGGGTGTGAATGGGTGAAAGTAACTTGTGGTGTAAGGATGACCAGAAAAGTTGCTGTATAAATACATTCCATTTACCATGTCTGTTTGCTAACTTGGCTTGTGAAAGGCCTATCCTATTCTTTTTTTTGTTACTTATTGAGAGAGAGAGAAAAAAAACTGTTGCAAATGTTAGAAGGGTTACTTTAGTTAGACACCAATGGACAGCTACATATGTTGCTTTATGTCCCGTACCCACTGACTTCCTTGAAATTTAACTCAAGTTTCTTGCTGCTGTATGTACCACATAGTGTGCTTGTTATGTGTCATTTATTTCAATCTATTTATTTTATTCTATTAATTTAATTTAAGCTGGGAAATATTTATGCCAGAGAGACTTGGTGCAATTCAGTATTACAAAAAATAAATGACCCTGGCCGAAATATTATAACAAAATCTCACTTGCCTGTAATGGCTTGTAATGGAGGGTCTGTGCTCAGAAGTACTGTTGGTCTATTTTTCATTTCAAGTTAAAATTAAAGAATCTAATGTTCCCTTTTAGAGGTTCCTAAATCAGACAAGAGTTTTGAAGAACGACTCATCTTCAAGACCTTCATCCTGAAGTTTTTCAACGCTTTCACCCCCATCATCTACATTGCTTTCTTCAGGGGAAGGTTAGTAACATCGTAATGTACTCACATGAGTAGTAATATTTGTATAATATTTAGTAAAATGCATTATATTGATGGAATTTTTTTTATTTAAATAATTGCAATGAAAATAGTTTAGGGTTAAGACAAGGTTATATCCTTTTAATGCCTTTTATTGATTTTCTCCTCTAGACTGGTAGGCAGGCCAGGCAGCTACCTGTATGTGTTTGAGTCCTACAGAATGGAAGAGGTAAGGTTTACACATTTGAAAATGAATGGCAAACTAAATGCTTCCTAATCAGACACTAGGATTAGAGTTGAGATAAACATCCTTGTTGTGTTGACAGTATAATTCTCTGGATATAAACTAAAGGTAAAAAGTTGATATAGTTATTATGATATAATCTTAAACATATACCTAGATTGATACATTTAAGATAAAAAGAAACTGCGCGCTGGGACAAAAGTCACTAAAGGGGCACACTTGTGACCCTTCACTTTAGCCTTCTTATTTAAATTTATGGAAAAGAGTAATTTATCAATATTTTTTTCATTAGACTTCAAATATACACAGCTTAATACCAGTAGGCTATATCATCATATAAGAAACTCCAAGTGACATATATATATATATATATATATATATATATATATGTCACTTAAAAACAGATGGTCAGCAGGATGAAACCAAAAGAACCCATTTATGGAAACCATGTTAGCCTAAACATATCTGGAGTTTGTACAGAATTTTAAATGCCACCTACATGTGAATGCGAAAAAATATGCTCCAGATTGATGCTAGACTGCATTTTTTTTGTATTGTGCATTTGAAATAAATTAAAAAGAAACAGAAGCAATCCTGATTGGTCCTGATTGCGTAAATACTCCCTTTGTGTATGGCACTTATAGTGTAGTATGTTTAGGCATTAACATTATAACTATACACCCCTTATTACTCCACACATTACAACCAAATGACACTGGTGCAGCAGCCTGTGGGTCTTGTTTCTGTAACTACTGCAACAACACACACAGTGCTGCTGTATGTTTTGTGACAGGTGTCTACAGAATCATGCAATTGATTTTGGAGCACACACTTAAACACAGGACATGGAATGTTTTGCAGTGTGCTCATGGAGGCTGTCTGATGGAGCTGTGTATCCAGCTGAGTATCACCATGTTGGGAAAGCAGCTAATTCAGAACAACCTTTTTGAAATTGGAGTACCGTAAGTATGCCAAACTTGCACGTAATGAAGCTTGAAAAAATAGAAAACATGCTGTTTATACAAATAACAGTTTCCCTATTATTACTATATTTGTGCAAGAGCAGTTGCTTCTTTTTCACAAGAACTGCAACTAAATTACACATCCACATCTGTCAGTAATTACGAAGACATAAACACATCAGGGAAATGATAATAAAGAATAGTGTTCTTTATTGTAGACATTAAAAAAGTAAGTATTCATACTTTCCCCCTTTTCTTAATAAATTCATGACATTATGCAATTTAATGATAAGAGAAAATTATGATAAAGTACTCGATAGTCCCTTTAACAGAGCTGCAGAGGTCCTCGGCTGGGATGGGAGAACCTGCTGCAACCTCGACTATCTCCATCAGTCAGAACTTTCCGGTGGAGTGGGTTGGCGCTATTTTAAGTGAAAGACAAGAACTGCTTGGATTTTTCCAAACAGTATTTAAAGACCTCATGGAGCATGGGGAGAAAGATTATCTGCTCTGATGAGACACAAATTAGACCCTTTAAACAAAACTTCATACACAGTGTCTGGTTAACAGGCATCATCATCTGGATAATACCTTGGTCAGAAATGAGAACTGCTCCACAGTGCACGCAACCTGAGACTAGGGCGAACCGAGGCATTAGGCCAAAACAACACTGGAGTGACTTTGGGACAAGTCTCTGATTTAAGTGGCCCAGCCAAACTGCAGTCTTCATCCTTGTCTTAAATCTTTTTAAGACGTGAAGATCAAAGGTCACAGGTTTACAGACACTATCTGCCAAGATGAATGAGATCCCTAATCCAGGTAGAGACTGCAGACCCAGAGAACTCAACACTGCTTCCAAAGAGTCTTCTACGAAATAGCCTACTGAAATAATGTCATAAATCTGTACTGAAAAGGGCTTTGAGTGGTCATCAAGACTAGAGAATTGCTATATAAATACAGATCATTTGTATAAAAACAGACTATTTAGTGACATCTAGTGGTGAAGTTGCATGTTGCAGCTGAATACCCCTCACCTCACCCTCCCCTTCCAAACATGAAAGAGAACCTGTGGAAACCTTCCGTTGTCATAAAAACTCAAAAGGTGTTTAGTTTGTCCAGTCTGGGCTACTGTAAATACATGGCAGCCTCTGTAAAGAGGTCCCATTCTAGGGTAAGAAAACAACAATTCAGACAATTTAGATGAAACACTTGTGAGAACATCACTAGAATTACTTTGTATACAATTTATGCCAATAGATCCCTTTCATCTAAATCTTACACACTGAAGCTTTAATGAGTGTAGATCAGTGGTCACCAACCTTTTCGAGCCCAAGATCCCTCTTTTATTCCAAACGTAAGCCGGGATCTACCACCCGGATATCTTCCGAAAAACTTCATCATCATGATCATATTTATTATTTCTGTTAAAGGCTTTATAAATATACACAAAAAAAGGCAGATATGCAACTTTATCTATTTAATGCTCAATATTGACATTATTATCAATTCATATTTACAGCATCTGTTCAATGCACAATATTTTGGTTCTCAGTTCAACAAGATATTTTGCAGAGGAGCTGCTACTGCAGCACAATGTTTTTACATAGGCTTTGCCTTGAATATGGCCGTAAATATGACTATTTCCTTGTATAAAAGTTGTCCTGTGCACTCAAATAAATACAAGTACTATACAGTATGAAGCAGTGCATCTTTCGCTCCTGCAAATATGTCACAATAAAACTGCTTTTTTTAAACAAAAGAATGGATTCGGTCAACAGAAACGCTGGATTGCTTTTATTTTGAAATGCATACAGGAACTGTTGTGATAAACATTTAAACTCAGGTGAAAGATCATTTTCTCTGTTTATTCTGCTGTGAACCACAGTGTTTATCTGTCTATGTCACATACATACGTATGTTTATCACATTCCGAACTGGTTTTAAAGTAAAAGCACTCCAGCGTTTCACTTTCTGAATACATTCATTTGTTCCAACGGGGCTTTGATCGTTATCACAAGACCAGAAGATGCACGTCTTCATACCGTAGAGTTCTTACATTTAGTTTAGTACATAATCGGACTTGTATTGAAGGAAATGCAGTTGATAAACCAGCAGCCCCACAGCCAGTAGCGGGCACACTGCCAGTGTGATCAACAGACAACCGACACACAGCTGATCTGGGATCGCCGGTTGGCGACCACTGGGGTATATTCATGACAAAAACAGAAATGTGCAAGTAATCATTGCTGCATACCACTAAGTCAATAATATGTCTGCATGCTTGTCTGTTCATGTGTGTGTGTGTGTGTGTGTGTGTGTGTGTGTGTGTGTGTGTGTGTGTGTGTGTGTGTGTGTGTGTGTGTGTGTGTGTGTGTGTGTGTGTGTGTGCAAATGTGCATATTCCTCAGCAAGCTGAAGAAGTTGATTCGCTACATTCGGTCAAAGCGAGGTGCTTTTCAGGAGGAAGAGAGAAAGAAGAAGCTGATGAGATATGAAACAGACCACTTTCTGGAACCATTTGCTGGGTTAACACCAGAATATATGGAAATGAGTCAGTATCACACCACATACATTCACACACAAACACACACACACACACACACACACACACACACACACACACACACACACACACACACACACACACACACACACACAGTCATAACACATTAAAATGTTTCAATGTTTTCCTCAATGCTGCATTTGGATCTTCATGCATTTACCAGTGTCATAGGCCTGTGGAATAGATGGAACATGACAAAAAGTAAACTGAATGAATTGCTTACTCCACTTTTAAAGAATACAATTGCAATCAGTGAGAAAATAAATTGAACCTTAAAAGGGGATGATCATGGACAGTGTAACTATTTTGTGTTGCGTGGTGCTATGAAGAGGAGAACCAATGCTGAACTAAGTTCAAAATAAAGGATTTAGCTATTTGTGGCAGGAATCCTGTTAACCCCTTCATCCAGTATTAATCCAATGTTCTTCTCATGTGCATAATATACTATAATATAGTTTAATGTATAGGGCTTCTGTTGTCCAATCGAGGCTGGATTTAAACACAGATATGGCTGACAGTTGGTTGTGATAACCTAATATTTTTGTCTGTCGTCCTCTATGTCCAGTCATCCAGTTTGGTTTTGTTACCTTGTTCGTGGCGTCCTTCCCGCTGGCTCCACTCTTTGCTCTGCTCAACAACATCATTGAAATACGACTTGATGCCAAGAAATTTGTGGCAGAGTTGCGGAGACCAGTGGCAGCAAGAGCCAAAGACATTGGTGGGTTACATTCATTTTACTGCAGATATTATAAAAAGGCATGAAATACACAGACACATACCCAATATTAAAGGAATACAGTGAAATCTTGGGGAAATGTTGTTAATGTTGTCCTATAAGCTTGCTCTTCAAGACCAACAAGCTTTGAGGACATATCCTTTCACTGTCTTAACGCTGAAATCCAGTAATCTATGCATATTGTTATATCTACAGGTATATGGTACAACATACTTAGAGGAGTGGCAAAAGTGGCTGTCATCATCAATGTAAGTAACATATTAATGTATTGACTTATCCTAATGCATATCTGTATGTAGTCTGGCTATATTTTGGCTCAGTACTCCATCACTCTGGGTTTAAAATGATGCAGGGACGGACAGACAAAATGGGCCACTGTTTAAACATGGAGATGAAAGCCCTATAACACTGAGGATGCAGAATATCAATAATAGCATCAATGCCACAGTGAAATGTTTCATTTGAAAACTACGTAATATTGTCGACAAAGTAGACATCTACCCGAGTGACTGTAATGTAATGATGAACGTTTCCACATTCACCCACTGTACAAAAGTAAGGCCAAAATATCCTGGATATGGGAGCTGCCTTCTTGCGCTGGTAAGGTCATTTCGAGCCTGAAATATCTGCCCAGCATTAGTCATGGAGTCCGGCTGGGATATTGATGTCCTGCCAATACACCTGCCTGACCGATCACCAGTTTATGACATTTCACTCCATTTAAATAGCGCCAAGTAAGTTTATCAGAAATAAACTAGTAGTTTGATTCTTTTAGTTTGTACGATGTCCAAGGGACAAGACTTATGACCTCTTCGGCAGCCACCCCTGCAGCGATCCACATTATTTATTATATACAGTCATTGGTCAAATCAAGGCAGAGAAATGTTGTCACAATGTTACTTAAAGCCAATGGAGAACTGCAATGGTTGAGGGGAAAAAAATGTCCTGCCCCATTTTAATTACACTTCTTTTCCTTTCCCTATTAACTGTTCAGATTTATTTTTCATTCAGCTCCTCTGCTTAGTCTTTCTGTGACACTTTGAGCCTTGTGCTGGTTAAACAAGGTCAAACAAAACAAATTAGCCAAGAAATGACACAGGCTCTCTGATGATGTGGGTGCAGCTCTCTACCAAATCATCTTCAGATTACAAGTGTATGTGATTAAATTACATTTAGCTATATGATCAACATCTGTTGTCTATATTCAATTCATTTTAATTTTATTTGTAAAGCACCAAATCATACCATACATTATCTCAAGGCACTTAAAGGGATAGTTCACAGAAAAATGAAAATTCACTCATTCTCTACTCACCACTACGTTACATAAGCAGGGCACACAGGAATTGGGCACGTATAGAGGCGGGCTTCACAGCCACTATGTTGCCAAATTAACAGCCTCGACCAGAGATCAATGACAGAGCCACATGACTGTCTGCCTCTCCTAAACATATTGTGACTGAATCAAAGCTGCAAAGTTAAAAAGCTGTGTAGTACGCAGTGAATGGAGCTTCTCTCCCTCATGAAAATACTGCTCCTGAAGCTCCAGAAACACCTTGTGAGTAGTCTTGCCCATACTACCACACCATCTTGATGCCTTGCAATACAACCAGTAGAAGCCTCTGTATGAGTGATAGAACAACTTCAACTCAAACACTATAGTCCAGTGTATTGTTTCATTTCAACTTGACACTATACTATGTCCCATTTCAGGGGCTGCATCCTTCACACTGCAGAGGCCGAACCAAATGAAATGGTCTGGTCTGATTTTATTTTCTTACTTATGTCTGAAAACAGATATATTTTTTATTTTATTTGTACGAATAGCTATTCGAGTGAGTTAAAACCTGATATTCAAAAATCCTATTTGTCACTGGGGTGCAATGAATCCTGGAATAGGTTGGCCATAGAAGGACACACTCATTGGATCCTTTGTTGGCCAGGAATGAAAGCATGCATTTGTTAACCACATTTGAAGGAGCCTTCAAAATGGGATGTCCAAGTTGACCGAGCCGCCAATCAGTCTTCAAAATCCAAAGGATTCAGCCCCTGAATTGTGACTTAGTTTTTTTTGTTTCATTCCACACAGTTTTGATTGTACAAGGTATATGAAATATATATTCACATTAGCTTAACTCGTATTCATGTCTTTGACCTTTGAACCCCCACCCTACCACTCCATCCCCTACTCCAATTCCAGGCATTTGTCATCTCCTTCACCTCAGACTTCATACCTCGGATGGTCTACCAGTACATGTACAGCCCAGATGGCTCCATGCATGGATTTGTCAACAACACCCTGTCCCATTTTAATGTCAGCCACTTCCAGGACGGCAAAGAACCTATGGATCCATTGCAACTTGGCTACCCTGTTGAGATTTGCAGGTGGGAAATCCATTTCAGTTCACAGTTGTCAATTTCTTGATGAAACATGTAAGAGACATGAAATGTAAGAGGACTATAGATAACCTTTATTTAGACAGGATATTAACCAATTGAGAGCAGAGCTCTCGTTTACGATGGTGCGCTGCATTTACATAAACAAGTAGAAATTACAATCGGAGGAGTAAAATGTCTTAAAAAAGGGATAAGATAGCCACATCAAGAAAAACAGGAGCATTCATCAACTAAAACTTCCTTTAACAAAAACTTAAACTGTTCTTAAATGGACAGCACCCAACTTTTCTCATGAATTTTGTAAATATTGTTATTTTGTTGAGGTGTTCTGCTGAGGTGAATGTGATATCTCTGGGATGCCTTGAGGGAATCCTTTCACATTTGGGACAAACAGGCAATTGGATTCATAGATTAAATGATTATTTTTGATGATCAGAGATCAAAGGGAAAGGTTTTTGGCCTCTTGAATGTGATTTTTCAAGACCACCTTGAGGGAATTTCTTCTACTTCTTATCAGTTGTCACTTGGAAATAATTAATTGATTATATTTCAGTGATCAAAGGTAGGTCATGGACCTTATAATTATCTGGAAGAAAACATTTTTAGATAGAAACTCCACTGGTTGATCGAGGCATACAACCGCACTGTGGTATTTGGGGTTTTGGTTGTTTTGAGTTTTTCATTTGTCTCACTGAGGGTTAAGAGCAGAGCATTTGACACAATGTTCAGCCCTATGAGAAAAATTTGATATTGGAATATGGGCTATACAAGTATAATGATTGATTGATCTTCACTAAAGGTATAAGGACTACAGAGAACCTCCTTGGTCAGCCACTCCATATGAGATCTCCAAGGAGTTCTGGGCGGTGCTGGCCGTGCGACTGGCCTTTGTCATTGTTTTCCAGGTAAGTTGACACACGCAAAAAGTCATAGAGATTTATGTATTTATTATATAATTAAATAAAGGCAGCTTGCCCCTGGCCAGTTTGCCTTTAATGGGTGAAACAATGCTGATCTGGCTTTTTATCTGGATGGATTTGCTGTCAGATCAGTTATCCTCACCAGTCCAGGCACTATTGGGTACTGGACTGTACCACCTGACAGCACATTCAGCTCAGTATCAACTGTGAACTCTGATAGCAGTAAGTTAAGACTTCAAAACAGAGTGAAGGAAACACCCTCCCATAATGACATAGAAGCTGGCCAAAATTTGACCATAAATGACACAATATTTTCAAGTCAGCAGAAACCAGCTGCCAGTCTGACTTGATATCACCATACAGAAAATCAGGCTACTGGCACTATGGTGATGTCATGCTGCCATCTAGTGACGCTCCCTTCACACAAAGTGTGTGTTGTAGCAGTAAAATAGAGTGCAAACCTTCCCATCATGATGAAAGATTAAGCAACCAACTGACAATCTTCCTACTTACACTAACCCACACATGCTCGGTGTACATGAATGGTCATGTGGTATGTGTTCTCAGGTGTGTTAATATGTGTGGAGATTACTTCTGATAATCTGAAACCCTGGATTCAGATTATCTAGATGGAGATTGTATTCATTTTAGAATGAAAACATATTAGTGTGGATGTAGCTTCACTCAAACAAGTCTTTGTCAACTTTTGGAATTTTGTATTATCATGTTGTCTCTGCAGTCTTCCTAATTTATTTTGCCTCCAAATTTGACACAGGCTTTAGTGATTTAATGTTTCTTTAACTTCACGTTTTAATATATCACATATGTTCCTATATACACAGTGCAGGATTGGAAGATTCTGCATTTGAAATCACATTTCAGTTGTAACAACTAGTTCTTTAATAATTCATTAGAGATAACACAAACAAATACAAAAGAACTGATTCTCTTCCATTTATCACCACCAGAATGTTGTGCTGCTGATGAATGATGTTGTGGACTGGCTAATTCCAGACATCCCTAAAGACATCAGCCTTCAGATCCACAAGGAGAAGATTCTATTGGTAGACCTCTTCATGAAGGAAGAGCAGGGCAAGGTCCTTATCCTTGAGAGCAGATCCTCTACAGGAGGCAAGGAGAACTGCAGCGGTAGCAACAACAACAACTGCACAATGGCCCACCCACGCTCCGGACTCCAAAACAACAACACTAAGAGCTTCTAATGCTCGTAACAGTGATTTCTTGGTACAGTCTTAGTTAGCAAGTCAAAGCTTGCTAGCAGCCTGCTTGCTCAGGCCAACCTAAACTCTTTGTTTTTGTTCTTGTTCAGAACATTCCTTCAACTGGGAGATTTGCTGGCTGATGAGATGTGAGGAAAATGGGGCCAAATGTGTTGCAGTGTGTGTAGACAGCTATCGAACTGAAAACTACTTCGTACATATACATTTGTGAAAGTGTACAACAATCTCTAAAAGTGTAGTCAGTTTTGTGAACGTGTACGGGAATCGTTAAATGTGTACGCAATCATTTTTATTGCAAAATATTTTTTATTGTAAACAGTATTAGACAACATAGCATGTGGATATATAATTTAACATAGAAGGGCAGTAAGGCATACCATTTCTGTTTTGACAGATTTTCATCAACCTCACTCAAAGGCCAATCAGAATTGTTGGAGAAGGTTGTTGATGTTATACCCATCATGATAGAAAATACATATAATATATATCCATCACAGGGCTGACACAAACAACCAATTACACTCACATACACATTTACAAATAACCTGCATTTCTTTGGAGTACTGGTATGGTTATGTAAGGAACTGAGTGTTAAATGAGTGTTGGAACGGAATGGGTATTTGGCTTTAAGAGCTGGAAAAAAGAATACTTCACCTCCATCTCAGTTACACTTGTCACTTGACTGTTTTCTGAAATAATACTACGCTCCTGCTGTATCTGAAAATGTAAGGTTTTCTTAGACCTGACACAAAGCTCACAGGCTCACAGTGCCAGCACCATTCTTTTCATGTAGTGTAGAGAACTGCACCATGGGAAGCATCCGAAACAATGATGCTGTGATGGTGCTGTAGAGCTACGGAAGCCACTGCACTGTACCCAACACCTCTGGCACAAAGAAACAGGGCTGAGCCAGGTTTTCTCTACTTTCCATCCGTCAAGGAACTGCCAGCTTGATAGGATTGTTAACTTTGTACCTGAAATCTAAAAATGACTAAAGCAAAATAGCATCAACAGTGTTTCTTCTAAGTAAATCAGATTTTTATTACTTATTACAGTAGCTTCCCATGTTTTGTATTTTATTGTTGAAGGCAAGCTAGCACTTTTCTGGTTTCTGTAAGCAAATGTATATGAAACATTAAAGCCTGATTTATTATTATTTTGAAAATGCTATACCAACGGTTATGGAACTGGTAGCTATGTAAGGATAAGGATAATAACCTGCACTGGATTAATCTTAATTTACTGCATGTTGTGACCGTTTATTTCTACGTCAGTGGTCATCTCAGTTCCATTTGTAACAGTAAGCCATATGTTACACTGTGATTCAGTCACTGTGTTCCTAATGCCAGTTGTGATGGGGTCACAAAGTAACATGCTGAAGTTAGTGGGACTAAAGACATCTGATGAATAATGGGAAATAATACATTTTCATATATAAATAGAATTTAGCATTTGGAGCATTGTAGCTGAAACATAGCATTGTACTACTGCAGTGGGGTAATAAAGATTAAAGTTGCATGCATTTAGCCCCCGAAAAAATTTAATGAACACATCACTTAATCTTTTTTCTGTGCTGTATTCAGAGGCAACAAACATACAAACAGCCGCAGTGTGACCCACCATTCCCTTACACAGCATGTGAGGATATTGCTGTCACAACAGCCTTCAGAAATTAATACCTCATATCTGATAGAAAATGATCAAGGACAAACTTGACACTATGGTCACTGGGCAGAACAAGGCTTAAAGGGCCCATATTGTGTAAAATACATGTTCTGGGCTTTTATTATCTTTAATTACTTGAAGGGGAAGAGTAGGGACCCTCAAAGTATGGAAACAGTCACTCCGCAGACTTTTTCACTCAGTTCATTCTAAGAAATATGTTATCGAAACGTCTCGTTTCGTACTTCCTCCCCCGTATGATGTCATTCGGGATCGCACTCGTCTCTCAGCCCCACCCAGCCGGTACCAGTCCAGCCACCGAACCCACCACCCCCGCTCCACACCACCACCCCTCCATACCAAACTCGACACTAAGCAGACATGTTAGTCCGTATTGAAACTCCGTTGTGAAACTCCATACTGTAACTCGGGATGTTACTCCTACATTGGCCGACTGTCCTGCTAAAATTTGAACAAACAGAGGACGGTGTAACTTACCGTTCAGAAACATCCTGTTGTAACCGACTGTAAATATGTGGCTGGTCTTCTATAGCGATATCCAAACATACCAACGTGAGTTTCAGCTGTGTTTACCAGAGTGAATGCGCCAGAATGAGACTGGTGATGGCCTGGTCGCATGTCAATCAAAGTGCAGTCAGCCAATCAGAGGAGAGGCTCAAGAGGCAGGTGAAAACAGCCTGTTCTTACTGCAGCTCCAGAGAGAGGCAGAAGAGACGATATGGAAATACACATTGCAGCAGCTTTTTCGACTTTAAACCACTGATATATCATCTTAGGGGGACCAATAGCTCAAATAAAATCCCAGAAAGGTGTAAAATATGGGCCCTTTAAGATATCTTGCTGTAGACAAGCTAACATTACTGCTACTGGTACAGGTAGACAACAACAAAACCTACCTACCTACCTACCTACCTACCTACCTACCTACCTAACACTAAACGTAACCCTAACCCATTGTTAAGTAAGACTACCCATCCGTTTGCACTGCAAATATGAGGTGCCATATGTTTATTTCACAATGGAGATTCTCAGCAAAAGGAGGTTTCAATCAAATTTGCATTTTCAAACTTGAATGCCATACCAAAGCAGCACTGTATCAACTGCCTAATACATTTCTAAACTCCTAAATTTGTGAAGACGATTATAATCTGTCTGACATCAGCCAATTTGATAGATAATATATATATATATATATATCAGTTTAAAACCTTCTGACTTATGTAAAAGGTCCTACAAGGAACTTTTAATTTTCGTTGATTTTGCGCCTCTGTCGACAGAAGCGGGAGTGTTTCCACTGTCACCTGTTGTATAAACCTTGGTCCAGACAGAGTGTATAAAATAAAATTAAACAGGTATGAGAAATCCATACTTCCTCCTCCTCTTGTGGGCAAATGAAACATCCTAAATGAGACAATACCAAGTCACTCAATGTATAGGGGCCTAAAGTAGGCTGGAATATAAAACCACACCATTACACAGCTGTTTCCAGGATGTATAGCGGTGAGGTAATGTATCATAATTCTCATTCTGATCTCATCCATCTTGTTTGTAAGAGACATGGAGTTGGCGAGGAACAGAATCAGGAGCGCTGGTCTGTATGATTTAGCCTTTAGCCTAGCACGTAGCCCAGCTCACATCCCCCGCTTCCGTTTCCTCTCCCTCTGTCTAAACATAGGCATTTCCAGCCTGACTGTCGTAAATTGCTGCTGTGGTAATCTCTTTTCTCCCTGATTGTCTCATTGGCTGTTGTAGGTCATAAAGATGCAGCAATATTAAAATAAGACCATTTCATAACCAGCTAAAAACACCTGGTAGGGGCTTTAAATACCAAATTGAAAAATATGTATTAGTTTTTACTAGGTGTTCTTCATAAAATGACAGCTGATTGTAAATACAATGTCTTATTTTAACTACCCAAAAAATGTGTCAGATTTCAGTCACCATGATAGCTGGAATGGGTCAGTTGCCCTTCACAGGTCACGATTATTATGTTGTAAACAAGTATGTCATCCAGTTCTTAAAGGTAAGCAGAGGTACAGCACTAAAATTGGGGCACATAGGCAATCTTAGTGGTTCCCTCTCCTTTTTAATATACCAATTGCCAGGCATGTATTAATAATTAAATCAGGAAGTGGAAACACATTCATCTGTTGTGGTTATTTGAGAAAATAGACCCACAGGGACATGCTGAAAAAGACTCCATTGTGCCGTTAGCGGAGAGGCTGCAGGAATGGTGGGAAAGAAGACAGACCATAGTCAAATGCTGAAGTCATCTTGGGCTGCATGCATCTGGAGAACAGTACAGTTTGGTTCACAAATAGGCTACAAAGCTGCGCAGCCTGTGAGTCGCGCCGAACCTACGCTGCCAAAACGCTAGTGGCGGTAGAGTTTCTATGCTGGTGTTGAGGGTCTTCCTGTTTCTGGTCCGCCTATTTACAAATTCTCTGGCGTTTCTGTTTGCTTCAGAACAATGGCGAGTGTTACTAAGCAGATCATGTTGTTGTTGGAGGTGATAGATGTTGAAGACCAATTACTTTTTCTTGAAGAACTGCAACGAAGAAGAGAAAGATGCTGTCCGTGTTCGTTCCTTCAACTCAATTCAAAAATGGCTGTCAAAGTCTGCCAGAGATGTGATGCTACCAATCACAGCTCTTGCGGTCTGCGTCGCAGGGTACGGCAGGGTACGGCAGGGTACGGCATAGGGCTCTGCGTAGGGTACACGTCTACGCATAGGTTTGATGCAGAAGCATGAATTAGGCTTTTGTAGTTATGCTTTTATGGACTCCAGATCATGTGTAATTTATGTTATTGTCATGATACAGTATACATAGAGGTTTTGCTGATAACTTGTAAAAATAATAGCCAAGATGATGCATAAGATACTTCCACTCCATATAATATCTTATTGCTGTGCCTTGTGGCCTGATAGATGTACAATGCTTAATTCAGGAAGACTGCACTAGCATGAAGACATGTACCAAGGAATCAATACTCAAACATCCCAGCACCATATGAGAAGGATAATCACCATACACATTAACAAAGGTAAACATTCAGAGGCTCTTGTACACTTTCATACATTTGACTACACATCTGGAAAGAGGAGCAGTTTTACAACTCGTCACAATAGTTATTTTGCTCCACATTTAGTTCCAAACAGATGCTGTTTGATTCCCTACATGCTGCTAGTGTCACAGCAGGGGCAAATAAACATAAAGAAAATAGTCATGGTGTAGTCAAGAGTCTTAGCTACTTACAGTATCTCATTATTGGAAGCATTACTTAATTTGTTAGTTTTGAAATACATTGCATTATCAAACTTTAAACTATAGAGTTTTGTTAATGTAACCAGGTATTTTTAGAAAGAAAAAACTTGCTTCACTCTCCAGAAATGTTCATAACTGTTTTTATATTGTACTTGCTCTGATGTTGCTTGTAGTGCAACATCTTGTACTAAGAGCATAGCTACGATGCTGTCTCTACTGCTTAGTGAAATTTGAAGATAATTTTTCCATGTTACTGAATAAATATATTTCTATAGCATCTTATCTGTGGATATTGTGATTACTATGCATGGCTTACCACAAATACACTGAATGTTGTGGGTCAGACTTATTACACATGAGACTGACACTGAAACCTAAAGTGGCCTTGAGCGCTCAATTCACTGCAACATAAGAACACATGCAAATGGAGAAAATATCTACATCAATTTGGTAACACACATAAAGCGTTAAGAAGATGGGCTGCAAATACTCACAACACAACCAAATCCCTACAACACAACAGAACTGTTTCCAGGGGATATCCTAAAAATGGTGTGAACATTACTGGGACATGCCTGTGTTCCCATTGTTCATGAGTCATTAAGCTTCTATTTTAAGTTGGCTATTCCTCACTGTTGTTGGAAACTGAGATAAAATAAATGCTTTTATACTTATTTTAACATTTTGATTGAAGTATTAAAAAATGTTTTAATGCTGTTGTAGACAGCCCTTGTGCATATTATCAGCCTGCCAATTCAAGTACAATATCCAATTACTTAATTGGGAAAAAGCCAACTGTTATGTTAGTTAGCTATACAACATGCTAGCTTCATCTTTTTCCGATCAAGAACTTCTAAGTAAATACCTGTCAATCTGAAAAAGACGAATCATGTTATATTTGTCAGATTACTTGAATTCTCAGTGTGTTTCACCCCGTGTTCATCACTTTTCAGCATTTAACATCTTAAATAGATGTTTTAGGTACCTGTCCTTTACTTAGCGGCTGTGGCTAAGGGGTAAATCGGTCGTTCTCCAACCAGAAGGCCGGCAGCTTGATCCCAGCCTTCTCCATCTGTATGCCGAAGTGTCCTTGGGCAAGATCCTGATTGCCAAATAGGTGAATGGCAAAACTGTACTGTAAAGCACTTTGAGTGGTCATCCAGACTAGAAAAGCGTTATATAAATACAGACCATTTCCCATTTTACTTGAGTATTTGTTTTCTGAAGACTTCTTACTTTTACTTACATTTAACACAAATATCTGTACTTTCGACTTCTTACAATTTTAAAACAGGCTTGTTACTTTCATTTAATGTATTTAAGGGGAATACTTTTTTTTTTATAATCCGAACCACCTTCCCAACATCAAGACAGGCTTCAACCTAAATGAATGGGACCATAACACAGAAAAGACAATTCTTTGTATAAATCACACACACAAACATACATGGCATAAAAGACGTATCAAGACGAAACAGACAAGAGAGGGAGACTCAACCACCAAGAGGAGCAGCACCTATGTCCGTGACAAGGAGTAACAACATGGAAAAACATGGAGTATCAACAAAGCAGAGCAAAAAAAATAAAAAGTTCTTAATCCATGATATCATTTAAATGAATAAAAATCCATTCAATACATTGTACACATTTTATCCTGAAAAAATTTTCATGCTCACAAATCTTTTCTTGCTTTACAAGCTGGTAATTAGTATCTTTATTTTATTTGAAGTAAGAGGGGTTTAAATTAAATAGTCTTTAAATTATATCAATGTGACACAAATCTCTGTTTGCTTTGCACAGATGCATCCCACAGAAGGGACATTTCTACAACTTATACTTTGAGTACATTTCAGTGATTGTACCTTATTACTTTTTCCTTGAGCAAAGAAGTTGAATTAATACTTACACATTTACTTGAGTCATTAACACAAGTCTCTGTTTAGTTTAGCTTTGAAACTTAAATATTTCAGAAGATGAAGAATAGTTTATGTAGCGTTCTGATGAATTTCATAAAAAAGGGGCACCAGCTACTATCGAGCAAATTCTGATAGTTTAATTAATAATCAGTCTCAGTTCTGTACTCCAAACGAACACAGATACATCAAAAGTAAAATATGAGACTTATTGACTAATATGTACTAGGTAAGACATGTAATATGCAAATGGTATAAATGAACCATATGGATTTATAGCAATGGAATTGAAAGGTGATTATTTGGGTGATAGTGAAAGATGATATCTTAAAGAGGATTTTGCAGTGATAACGTAAATGGCAAATAATCTATTAGTGAATGAGTGAGGGATTCTATGAAGGTAGATGTAGAGATTACAATTCGGTTAACGACATCAACCTATAGTCAGTAATAGCACAATGGAATGATTTGACTAGCCTACTAGAATGATGCTGTACAACCATGGTTCAGTGGGTGGTAACCTCACGTTAGGTCCAGATGGTTTCTCCTTGCGACAACGTAGTTGTTCAGCAGGTAGTTCTGCCAATAGTTGCAGCTGCAGTGAGGCCTCTTCTCCAAGCTCTCTCCTCGGGCACTGGGTCTCTGAATGAGACTTAGATCAACTAAGATTAACAAAAAATTAGCATTTGATGCAGTATTCTTCTGATCAGCTGGCTGTTGATATGGCTTAAAGACAACAACAAAAAACACACATTAAAGTTACTTAAACATGCAGATAAAGTAATTCTATAGGTACATTTTAAAGGCGAGACACTTAAAAGAAATAAGTGTGTAAAGTAAAAATTGAAGTGGAAACACAAGTGAGTGAGTCTTTGTCTGAATACTGTTTTTGTCAGTCACACTTAAGACTCTTCACTTTTGGAGGAGATGTAATTATTTGGTATTATTTAGTTGTGTAAGCTAATGTATAAAGGGTGCAATCGCATCTAGTATCTCCACAATAACCCAATAAACATTTGTTGTATGTAAAACCAAATAAACAATGTTCGGCAGAAAGTGATTTCAACAAATGTGGTTTATAGGGAATCATGGATGGATCAATAAAATTTGTCATTGTTAATTGTACAGTATAATGAACAACTATCATAACATTAATAAATAAAGCATGTATTTATGACAAAGGGAAATGAAACAAAATATGACTAGTTGCAGTCTATTTATATGGTAAATGTATTGTTCTATGTGAGATGAATATCAGAATATCAGACCTCTAAATCAATTCAGCTATCATTAAGACTTAAAACAGCGTACATTTGTGTACAGTGTAAATTAATTCGAAAATAATAGTAAACAAATCTCAGAAAGGTCGAACATTATTCTCACATTGTTTTAGACATTCAATAAAATTGGCTGGTTTTTAGTTCAGAGTGGAAGGTGTTATGACCTTAAGTCCTTAAGTGATATCTGCTCATGGTGAGCCTCCACTGAGTGGGAAGAGAAACACTGATAATGAACTGACCACAAAAAACTGGTTAAAAGCAATTTGTTTGGAAGAACAGCAACCCCTTCTTTTTGGTTTCCTGGCAGAAATCAAGTTTTATGGTATGGAGATATGGTAGAGGTCAACTTGCATGTCATAGCATCTGTTTCCTCCACCTTGGCTCAGTGACAGCTGAAACCAGGCCAGGAATGTCACTACATTTCATTACCAGTGATTTTTAAGAACTTTATGTGAGCTTCTGACAGCTGTCCTACATAAAGAGGGGGTGGGTAACCAAGGTCTTGGATTGGATTATTTACTGGCTTGTTTAGATTTCTTTTCTGCTTTTTGATTTTGGAAACACTGGATTACATGTGACCAAAATAAAACACTTTCTTATGAATTTACATGATCTGTAATGTGTTGCCAACACATAGTTAAATTGTTATATATATATAGCTAAATGGATTCCTGGGGCCAGAGCATGTGACTTTACATGATATTTCAAACTGCCGGCTAAGGATAAAAGTAGATATGGTATAATTGTTATTCACGTCTGTGATAATGACACACGATTAGATCAGTTGGAGGTCCCAAAAATATAATAATATTTAGTTTGTAGTTGCAAAAATAATGTCGGACTCTGCCTAATCTCACCAGTGATTAAATGTACAGGGCTCCACATCATCCGTCGTCCTTCCACTGCCGGCTGTCGAGGTTGTGTCCAGAAAACTGAAATTGTGCCGGGCCTATCTAGTCCACTTCTGTCCATCCTTCATCCATCTCTCACTTGCGGCTCCCTCCTTCACCAGAACAACCTTCTTGATCCTCACCAGTCCGGTTTCAAGGCAGGCCACTCAACTGAGACTGCCCTCATTGCTGTCTCTGAGCAACTTCCCACTGCTAGAGCAGCCTCTCTCTCCTCTGTCCTCATCCTTCTTTTTGCTGCATTTGACACAGTGAACCACTAGATTTCCTCCCTTCAGGATCTGGGTATCTCAGGCTCTGCACTCTCCCTGCTCTCATCCTACCTCAAAGACCGCACTTACTGGGTAACTTGGAGAGGACCTGTGTCAGAACCTTGTTCTCTCACTACTGGGGTCCCTCAAGGTTCCATCCTGGGTACCCTCCTCTTCTCTCTGTACACCAACTCTCTTGGCTCTGTCATTCACTCACATGGCTTTTCATACCATAGCTATGCTGATGACACCCAACTAATTCTCTCTTTTCCCGAATCTGAAGCACAGGTAGCAGCACGAATCTCTGCCTGTCACTCAGTGGACACCACCTGAAAAAAATATCTTGACAAGACCAAACTACTTTTCCTTCCAGGGAAAGGCTTTCACAAACCTGACCTCACTATTACCATTGACAACTCCGTGGTAGCCCCCACCCAGACTGCTAGGAACCTGGGTGTGACACTCGACTGTCAACTCTCCCTTACTTCCAACATTGCTGCAACAACCCGCTCGTGTAGATACATACTGCACAACATCAGGAGAATACGTCCCCTTCTCACTCAGAAGGCGGCGCAGGTTCTGGTCCAGGCTCTGGTCATCTCACGCCTAGACTATTGTAACTCCCTCCTGGCAGGTCTACCTGCTAGTGCCATCCGACCTCTGCAGCTCATCCAGAATGCAGCAGCTCGACTGGTCTTTAACCTACCTAAGTTCACTCACACTACACTCCTCTGTTCCCTTCACTGGTTACAGGGGCTGCTGGCATTTTTTTCAAGACACTAGTACTTGCGTACTGTAGTGTGAATGGATCGGGCCCAGTCTACATCCAGGACATGGTCAAACGTTACACCCCAGCCCATCCACTCTGCTCTGCATCTGCCAATCAGCTTATTGCTCCCTCACTGCGAGCTAAACACTCATCAAAATCACGACTGTTTGCTGTCCTGGCTCCTAAATGGTGGAACTAGCTCCCCTTTGACATTAGGACAGCAGCAAGTCTACACATCTCCCGCCGCAGACTAAAGACATGTCTCTTCTGACTACAGCTTGGTTAACCCTCGTGTTGTTCCTGGGTCGGATTGACCCAGAGTGTGTGTGTGTCTGTATGTGTGTGTGCGTGCGTGCGTGCGTGCGTGCGTGCGTGCGTGCGTGCGTGCGTGCGTGTGACCATCCGCAAGCCCTGGCCAGTCAGGGTTAGGGTTAGGGTGACCCAAGGATTGTCATTATCCAATTCTCCTGGGGTCATTGAGACCAATGGATTGTCATTCTCGATTCTCCTGGGGGGTCATTTAGACCCCCAGAGAGGGCACTGTGTTGCTCTGTGGGGTCATTTAGACCCACACCTGATTCCAATTGTAATCTCGGGGGGTATATTAGACCCACAGAGAAGCCGGTGTGCCATTCTCCCTGACCATGTCACGATGTCACGTCAAGCGTGTTTCACCAGAGAACAGGTTCTCCAACAGCTATTCTCCCAGCAACAATCCTCTGAACCCGAAGAGGACGTGAAAGAGCCAGACCGAGAAGTAGACGGAGAAGCAGATGGAGAAGAAGACAGAGATGACGAAGACAGCGACGAAGACGAAGACGATGACGAAGACGAAGACGAAGACGAAGACGAAGACGACGAAGACAACGACAACGACGACGACGACGACGACGACGAAGACGAAGACGAAGACGGAGACGAAGACGAAGACGGAGACGAAGACGAAGACGAAGACGAAGACGAAGACCCAGTGGGTGATGCTGCTGCAGATTCGTCATCCTTGGAAGAAGAAGAAGAAGAAGGACAAGACCACGGCACCACCACCACCACCACCGGACTCGTGGAAAGAGAGACCTTCCTGTCAAGAAACGGGGAAATAACATGGTCCTCGAGGGCGTTTACCGCGGGTGTAACAAATACATCTGCAAGGGCTGCTCACTTGTCTATTGCCCTACGTGTGCGTGCTAATATGTGGTGGGCTATGTGAGGGGGCCAACAGCCGGGGGAAGCAGGGACAACAGCCGGGGGAAGCAGGGACAACACAAGGGTTAAGAAGATGATGTCTTATAAACTTTTGTCTATTCTGGTGTTTATGTTAAAGAAAGAAAAAAAATTTAGTAGCACTTATATGGCACTTACATATAGCACTTTGTAGTTTGGCTTTTTTGAAGCAAATTGTACTTTCTTGATTCTTGCTGTTCTGGGTTTGTACCCTCATGGTTGAATGCACTTCTTGTAAGACGCTTTGGATAAAAGCGTCAGCTAAATGAAATGTAATGTAATATAAAAAGTGAAATGACCACATTACATTGCCCTTACCAAAACAACAATCTACTAGCTAATTCATGCTTTAAATTGATATGGTTCAAATTATACATTCTATTTTATTACATTATGATTAGCTATATTTGCCTTTTAGTTGACAGCACCCAGAGGGAGAGAGGTGGATAGAGTCAGAGAGAAGGAGTGAGAGCAGGATGAGTGGACAGAAAGGGAGCAAGAACCAGGTGAAAGATTGGACAGTCAGCTTCTATTGAATTCACATAACTAAGCAGTGTAAAGATTGTAAATGTAAATCCTCCCCAACCTCTTACATTAACATTACTCATAGTCTCAGGAGTACTATCAGGTTGTACGTCACTTTCTAGTTGAAAACAACTCATTTGGTTATGTCACCCAATTGAATTCAGTGAAATGGTTGAATACTTTTGCAGAAAGAACTTTTAATTTTAAAATGTATTTGACAAAAAAAGAATTATTGCGAGAGAGTCATGTTACAGGTAATTACTTTAGCAAATAGCTACAGGTCTTTTTTTCTCAAACCATTTTTTCTTCCGTTTTTCTACATAATACATACTTACATTTATATGTATACATATATTTTGTATTTCTCTAGTGTTAAGTAAATGCCAATACAATTTACACTTCATATAGCAAATTAGTAGAAAATCTTAGTCATTAGTCAAATCTACATTATTGGGACATGCATAGCACAGGTAAGCTTTACTCTATCCATTATGCAAATACAGAAGTATGCAAAATGTATATTTCATTCAAACAAAACCTTATAGGAGACCATGATGGAGTCACAGTATGCATGTAACATCTGGTCCACAGGGCTATAGTTCAGGGAATACATGTTGGGAGACATCTTCCTGATGAAGATTCCAATGTTGAATTTCTCCACCCCTGTCACGGTGTTGAACGAGTAGAAGATCTCTTCCATTTCTTTGTCGATGTACCGTGTGGCATAGAGCACACCGCAGGCCATAAAGGTATTGGTCACCCCCAGCTTGTAGACCGAGGTATGCCAGGTTTGGCCAAGTGTCATATTTTCATTGTTCTCCACCTTGGACAGCACCAGGTTTCCACAGTCCTGGGTGGTGGTGTAGATAACCCAGACCCCGGACTCATCTGTTGCCAGGTCCAGGTCGGTGAACGGGTAGCATTCATCAAGGTAGCAGAAGTTTCCCTTTGAGTTAAATCTGACAAAACAGACGACAGAAGTGATAGGTGGGTGATCTTTACTTTTTTGTTTCTCTCCACACATAGACATACAAATATGAACTGTATGGAGTTTTAAATGGGAAATGGGCCCTATTTATATTGCACATTTCTAGTCTTATCAACTTCTCAAAGCGCTTTATGGTACAAGTCGCATTCACCCATTCACGCACACATACAGTGCTTGTATACACAGCACTTTTTCTGTCACACACCATTTACTACTTCCATTGTGACATCATCATTTATTTTTTGAATTCCCAGCTACTTGCTCTTTATTACAATCGAAATATCATATGCAATATCCCATTTTACTTACTCCTTTATCATTTAATTTCTACTCACTGCTACTTGTCTTTTTCTCAATTCTATTGATATATACTAATTGGCCGTTTATTACTCGGTATACACTTTTTTTCATTTACAATACATTTTAATTTTTATCTTCAATTATATTTTAGATTTAATTCTTTATTCATTGTTTTCCTCTGTATTCTATTCTACTATGTATTGTTTTGTACTGTAATATTGCATATGTATATTATTGTTTAAAATATGTGGTCTGTAATGAATAAAATATTGACTTAAACACTGTCTGTCCACATGAGCTGAAAGAAAAAGGTGAGCAGCGAACCTGGTGCCTTTGGGTAGCTGTAATGTGGTAACGGTTTTAGCGGTGAGGTTGAATCGACAAACAGCATCTTGGTTGTAACAGTTGTAGTATAAGGCCCCACTAAACAGAACAACATTTGGACCCTGGATGGTGTTGGTGGTTGGGTTACTGGTGTGGATCACGATATTCCCTGAAAGAAGGGGAAAGAGGAGTTATCAGTACATCAAAATAATCAATAATATATGTGCCTTAGCTTTTGAAACAAATGCAATTGAATGATCAAAATCAACAATGAATTCATCCTTCTGAGTATGTGTGAGCCTAAGGCCTGATTATTGTCTTCCTTTGTGGCAGCTCTATTTAAACATGAATCATTTATATGGGCTTATTATCTCACAATTTGATCCTATCAATACTTTCACAAAACTTGGAAACAGATTCAATATGTGTTGGGAGTTTTAAATAATGTTATTTTACAAATATTGTAATTTGATTTTAAGACTAGACCGTGAGAGAAAGTTGAATTGTTATTCCTAGAGACTATGTATATCATTAATCATATTTCCCAATGGGTTTGGGGAAATGTTTTGAAGTTTTATTCCAGCAGCATCATTGCTTTAAACCACTTGAAGCTTTCAGTGAACACATATTCTGGAATTAGCTTTCTGATTTAAAAAATGTAAGAAAGAATGAAAAAATACAGTGATAGTGAAGTTGTTTCCAAGGTTATTATTACCAGTGATGCTTTAATGTTTGTCTATTAGAAATGTCTAGTGAGCTGATATTACAACCAGAACATTCTTTACCTGGGACGCTCACCCCAACGATGAGAGAACTCAGGCTTGAGTACAGACGAACATAGTTGGAGTATCTGTTGCTGGTTATCATCATTACCAGCCAGTGCCAGTTCTCTTTCCCCACCTCTGGTTGGGGATCCCGACCCCAAGCGCCATACTTGTGGGTGCCAGGATACTCTCCTACTGTGTTCACCCTGGGCCCAGTGATGTTCACAAACTGACCATGTGGACAGTTACCTGAGGGGTAAATGTGAAAACAGATAAAGAACCTGTACCAATGTTGGGATACTAAATATGTACAACTGATTGAGAGGTAGAAAGCTACTGGCTATTCACTTTTTAATTGAGGTTATTGATACTGATAGTGCCCCACAATATCCAGTTCATTTCTATCCCACATTAGTTTAGTGAGCATTGGCCTGTCACAGATGTGAGTGACCTCATTTAAAGTGGCACTTTATGGTCTGCTCAAACCTGGTGTCAACATCCTGCTCCTCTGATCCACAAGCGGACAGTTCTAAGTTTGCCTGTTCACACCTGGCATTAGAATGTGTCTCCAGTGACCATTTCTAATCAGATCCCCCTTCCTTGCACTAGACGTAAAAACATGAATGTCAATTTCTGTTTTACAAAAAACAAATGGTGTTCTTTAGTCAGTCTGGCTATACAGTGTCCATTACTTGGTTGAGTTTGAGCACTTGGATATACCATGACCTGGATGACAGAGAATCTTCACAGACATCCATTAAAAGTAGTTACCGAACTGCACATATAAAAAAAAAACTCTCCTCCTAATGATCTACATAGTCCACCTGCTAACTTGACCAGATCTGAGGCCCTAGCATGACATATTTCACCCCAGTCCAAATGCATGGTAAATGGCAAGGTAACTTCTGCACGTGAAACGCTGGAGACTAAGATTGAGCTGCTGACTCTCTGGTTAGGGGACTACCCGCTCTACTTCCTGAGCCACAGCCGCCCCAAATGCATGTGAAGTCTTAAACAGGTCCTCATGATCAACCTTATCAAAAGCCTTCTCCTAAGGAGACCAAAATGAAGCTTAGCGTAAATTCAGTCAGTAAGACTTAACCTGCTTATTGGTCAGCTGATTGTGGGCGTTCCTAAATGGCCAATCAGATCTGCCACAGTCTCTTTCAGCCAATCATTCAGCACCTGTCAACCTTTAAAATCCCCTCTCCTCTCTTCCGCAGTCAGCCGTCATTCATTGACGTGCATAACCCACCTCCACCCCAATCTCCTCCAGTCTTCAGCAGAATCATCTTCACCTCATCCGGATCTCCGACCTCAACTGATCGTGTTCATATGTATAATCCTGTATCGTGTTGGCAGCTGATCATGGATCCAGACGATGGATTGTGGATTATGGCGTTATCTGATCATGGTGGTGGCTGATCGCGGACTAAATTCAACAAGACTGCCTGACACAATATACCTATTACTCGTAGCATCTATTACACTTCTGTCCATCCTGGAAGAGGGATCCCTCACATGTGGCTCTTCCTGAGGTTTCTACGTTTTTCCCCTGTTAATAGGTTTTTTGTAGTTTTTCCTTACTCTTGTTGAGGGTTAAGGGCAGAGGATGTCGCATGATTAATTGAACCACCACCAGTGTCTAGACCCGGGGGGGGGGGGGGTATTCCTGTTCTGCGCTCTGCTTCACCCCCTTTCTAAACCTTATGACATCACACAGGGGTCTAAAACACCAACGACTAAAACATTCACATTACTGTGTGCACTTGTCAAATAAACATTGTTAAATCGTGAATCAAGTCTCTCCTGATTGAACCTCACATTTACAGTTTTGACAAGTCCATTGTGTCATACAAGAGGTGTAGGTTATCATGAATTGAAAATACTAATAATATGACTTGTCACAATGTAATATTGTCTCTAACTGCCACTTCAGCGTGGTTTTGAGACTTACCATGTTGGGGCTGAGTGGGTTGGATGATGGGGTGAAGTCCATTCCTGCACTGGTTCAATTCTCTCTTCAAACGCTGGTTAGCTTCTTGTCTCATCACCACCTGCATGGTGTCGTACTTTTTCATATCTTGCATCTCTGCTTTCACGTCTTCCAGCTGAGAGATAGCAGCACAGCAGATGTCACAACATTTTCTTTCTACAAATATAAATGACTTTGAATACAGCATCGCCTGTCATCTGAGAAACTGGGCTGGCTGATACATTAATAATGAGCACAGTGAGTTAAAATACATTAATACTCTCTCTACTTCCATTTTTTTCACTACAAACGAAACATTGACATTTCACATAGTTATTAAAAACTGTTGTTTATAATATTGGTAAGAGCAGTTTTAAAAAGGCCATGGAACTGTACTGTGACCGGAAAAGTCATAATATCATAATGACAGATTTGCATGTATGCTGTAGGGACAGTGCAGTAAAAGTTCCAATTAACATTAATAGCATATTAGAGGTTTACACACAGATGTTGCCTTCATTAGTATTAACCCTGGTGAGCAGCATGTTGGGTGAATCTACCTGTTTCGTTACGTCAAGAGCGAGGTGCTGGTCTTCCATGGTGGTGCTATTCAGCCTGTCGATGAGCTGTTCGATGTCCTTCATTTCATTCTCTATTACCTGCAGGCTGACAACTCCATAAAGCTCTCCGTCATCCTCTCTCTCCAGCATCGCCACGTCTTCCTGCAGCTGGGGGAGACGTCGGTCCAAACCCAGCAGCAAACTCTCCAGCTCTAGAATCTTCAGGGAGGACAGGCAGACCCTTTGATCAGACATCACTCAGAGATCCATTTAGTATGACTGTACGCATAAAAAGAGTAGTGTAACTACATTTTAAGAAGCAGAGGGAGGATCTGTTATACACAGTCTGGTATAAATAAATAGTAGTTACCTTCTGGGAGGTAATCTCCCTGTTGCATTTTGATGCATTGTCCTCCACTGTGCTGAGTTTGTCATGAGGGAATGCCTGCTCAGAATTAGTCAACTCACACACACACTTATCTGCTGACCTCGCCTGAAATCAAGAATATTGAACATGGCATGTAAAAAAGATATACAAAATATTCCTGTTTCACATGGGCAGTGTTTAGCAATAATAAAAGTGATAATAATCACTATATTAATTGTGTTTTCTTACCTGTTGGCTGAAAGTGAACAGAGCACACAGTGGCACAATCATAAACAGCATCATAGTGGAGTGAAGACCAGAACTTAATGAAACTGGCCCTGAGCAGTTTTAATGTGACTGTCTCACTGTATAAGCAGGTTGTGTGTGTGTGTGTGTGTGTGTGTGTGTGTGTGTGTGTGTGTGTGTGTGTGTGTGTGTGCGTGTGTGTGTGTGTGTGTGTGTGTGTGTGTGTGTGTGTGTGTGTGTGTGTGTGTGTGTGTGTGTGTGTGTGTGTGTGGGAGAGCAAGATGCGTCATGCTCCCTTCAAAATGTGACCACTTCCTTCTTTTGGTGGGGATTGCAAAAACAGGGAATATTCTTTTACTCAATAAAGGGAAATAGTGTCGATATAAAAAAACCTTTAGGAAGTAACATGTAAACACCAAAATCAGTGCTGTTGGTATTATTCAGATTCTTTACACTCTTAATATGTAAAAACACTCCATTCAGCAAACCTCTTGCATTCAATTTACAGTACTGCTCACCATTATTGGCACCCCTTCATTTTTTGCATAACCTGTACAATATCTTCAGAAATAAATGGAAATGTACCAAATTTATATCATCAGGATCTTTTAATTGGAGGTCCAAAGTAATTTAACAAAGAAAATTGTTTTTTCAACTCATATTGTAATTTCAAAGAAGAAACAGAAAAAACATCATGTGCAGCAATAACGGCACCCCTCTTTAATATTTGGTTGCACACCCTTTGGCAGTGATGACAGCCTCCAAACGTTTCTTGTAGCCATCTATAAGCTTCTTGCACTTCTCAGCTGGTATTTTCTCCCACTCTTCCTTTGCAATTTGTTCAAGCTCTTGAACGTTTGCAGGGTTCTTTTCCCCAATAGCAGATTTCAGCTCACCCCAAAGATTTTCAATCGGATTGAGATCAGGACTCATTGCTGGCCATTTTAAAACAGTCCATTTTTTCCTTTTCAACCATTCCTGCGTGCTTTTGGATGTGTGCTTTGGGTCTTTGTCTTGCTGGAGGACCCATGATCTTCGACTCAAACCAAGTTTTCTTACACTGGGAAGGACATTTCGCTCTAAAATCTCTTGATAATTCTCTGATTTCATGATTCTTGTGATACGGTCAAGGCCTCCAGTACCAGATGCAGCAAAGCAGCCCCACAGCATTATGGATCCTCCACCATGCTTAACTGTTGGTAGGGTGTTCTTTTCCTTGTAGGCTTCATTGCGCCGTCTGTAAACAAACTGTTGGTGTGCATTGCCAAAAAGCTTTATTTTTGTTTCATCTGTCCACAGAACATTTTCCCAGAAGGACTGCGGTTTGTCCAGGTACTCTTTGGCAAAGATCAGTCGTTCCTTTTTATGTCTTTTCCTCAGCAATGGTGTCTTCCTTGGCCTTCGCCCATAAAGCCCTGTTTGGTTTAGTGTGCGGCGTATGGTACTTGTTGAAACCATGACCCCAGACTGTTCCAGGTTGGCCTTCAGGTCTGTTTGACGTGGTGTTTTTTCCACCATTTGCACCAACCTTCGAAGACTTCTCTCATCAATTTTTCTCTTCCCCCCACGTCCAGGGAGGTTCTTGACAGTTCCATGCTTGGCAAACTTCTTAATAACATTACGCACTGTTGAAACAGGGATACCAAGGTCTTTGGAGATGGCCTTATACCCTTTGGAGGTCTTGTGTATGCTAATAATAGCCCTTCTGATGTCCTCAGACAGCTCCTTTGTCTTCACAATTGTGACAAAGGAACAGGGAAAAACAGGTGGCTTTTTAAAACACGGAAGTCATCATTCATTGGCTAATTAATGTCACATGGGCACAGACAATTTATCACAGGCGATTGTCATTTGTGATTTACCACAGGTGAGTCATAATGTGTTTCCATACTGATTTACAGCAAAGGGTGCCAATATCAGTGACACAGCAAGCTTTAAGTTTTTCTATTCCCCCCCCCCCCCATTGTTTATTGTTTTAAATTGTTGTTTATCATTTACTCTTTTGTATCAAACACGAAGTCTCTATAGAAAAAAGTTGTTTCACTTGATTCATTTTTTTCAGGAGATATTCCACATTATGTACTTAAACTTCTTGGGTGCCAATAATGGTGAGCAGGACTGTATTTGCTTGAGTACAGAAATATATTAACAGCACAATGTAGTCAAAGCTGTATATCAGGAGATCAAATGACAATATGCAATGTGAAGGGTATTGCTCATAGTGACTAACCCAAAGGGATTTATCACCTAACTTTACTTTTCCTTGCAGCTTTATGGCATGTTTTATTATCTCTAAGGTTTTTGTTTTATTGCCAGCAACTTAACAGTTGTGGGTCACCTTCAGCATACTCATCACACCGCTGCTTTAAGTGATAAAGATTCCACAAGTTTACCAGCAGCAAACAGCAGACAGCTTGTGAACATACCAGAGATATTCTGTTGGTGGAGACCATTACACAGCTAAAAGCATGTCAGGATATCAGATTTAAATTTGCTTGTTAACTTAAAACAAGACTAAATACACAACAGTAAAAAATATACATATATACTGTATATATATCAACATTAATGCAGTTGCCACTTTTCTTTATTTAAAATTATATAAATTCTACATATTAGCATCATTATGCTTCTAAACATGAGTTACCGTGTGCAGTATAACTGAAATGTGCAATTACCCAATTCACCAAGAGATTTAGCTCTTTTAACTGTTTCTTTGTTTTATATTAATTGTTTTTTCAGTGTAGAGAACAGAAATTGAAAGAAAAATGTCTTTCTATATACAGTTTATGTCATATTGACATTACCTTTACAACCATTTAGGAAATATTTGTATCTATAATTCTCAAATATCCCTTAAAGTAAAGATGAGAGAATGATTGAAAAAGAATAAAAGCAACAACTGTTCACCATACAAATGTATTTCTTATGTTTTGGACTTTGTCCTCATCTTTGCTTGGTTTGTGTAATGTTTAATAATCGAACCTCGTTTGGCTAAACGGAGAGTTTGGAGGGGGATCTCTGAGAGACAGCACAGACAAACATATAAGTCATTCTTACATTGTGTATTTTTTTTTCTGTTAGTGACTACCATTCAAAGTATCTGACCCAACCTTGTACTGCATGCAAAATCTCAGTAGTTATAGTAGTTGTCAGTTAAATGTAGTGGAGTAAAATGTTTTACTTGTGATGGTGGAGTTTAGAATAAAGTAACCAGGGAAAATCAAGATAGTGATCATAATATCTGTAACTGTAAAATGAATTGTGCAGTGATATTTGAGATATATTTCAGTATTCTGCTGATATATTAAAACATGTAACTGTATTATAATGTTTTAGAAGTGTTTCTTACATGTCCTTACCAAGATCAGGTCTTTCAAAGCATTTTAAAGAGTAAACAACACTAGGAGGATATTGCAAAGGGGATGGAGGTTATAACCATTTTATGAAGGGTGGGAAAATATGCTGTTGGTGAAGGGGAAACTCCATAACTTCAACTTTTTGGAGTTTCACATCCACGTTTGAAATTTCAAGGCTGCGTCAGCAAAAGATGTGTTGTTGCTATTAATGTATTAGGAAGAGGAGGGCTGGTCTTTCCAGTGCTAAGAGCTTCTGTCATTGTTCGTCCACGATTCTTTTCTCCAGCTCTAAAGATGCTGCTGCTGCTCCTCCTGCTGCTGTCATTTACTGTGAGTGTGTCTTACTTCTACAAGCTAGCCATAAAAGAAAATACTTTTCTTCTTTTTTGGTTCTTTGTTTTGTTGCAGTCTCTTTTCTGCGGTTCGTCAACTGTAAATGTTGTAACATCTGGTATTACATATTATATGAATTATAATTTCATGTTAAATGCATATGTGAGTGCAGGATGACAGTCAGACTGAGCGTGTGTCGGGTTGGAAGAAGAATGGCTCGTGTGCGTGCGAGGTAAACTCCAACATTTGGTCATTCCCTGCTGTGAAGTACGAGGCTGTGCTGCAGCAGGTTCTTTCCTGTGACGATTCTTTAGACAACCTGCAGGAACAGGTAAGATCAATAACAGTGGTAATTATGATAACTATCAGACCCCTCAATTTACCTGTTTAGCACAGCCATTCCCAAACTTAAGAATGCCGCGGCCCAATTTGAAAACTGAAAAATTTGTGCAGCCCACCCACACCTTTAATCAAAACTATATGATCCACACACAGGACTAGAATCAACTATTACCATACATATTGTAAGCTATTTTATTTAGTGGCTTTATTATGGAAGGTTGGTGTGTAGTTCCTGTTATAAGCAGGGTGTTGGTTGGGACTCTTGTTTTGAAGGGGTTCTAACAGAAGTGGGTTCTGTCGCGGAGAGAAGTTTTGGAAGAGTGAAGGAAAATAAACGGGTGTGTTGTCCCGATTCAATAATCATCCTTTTTCGGCTGATGCCATCTTGCTTGACCCAGCTCACAACAAAGTTCTCCCTCACCTATGATTCCCCCGCTAATGATGCGTTCAAGTGTTAATGTGACGGTCAGCAAAAACAATGACACCTGCTATATAGGTCAGATAAAATAAGTGGAACGTGGAATTTATATCTCATGTCTTTGTTTCATTACCTGTGATGATTCCTTTTTTTTTTTTTTAAATCAATCATACATTTTTTGTGGTAATCAACGCTTACTTACAAATCTGAAACTTTTTTATCTATTTATTTTCTGATGACCTCTCATGGCCCACCTGCAGTGGCTTCACGGCCCACCAGGGGGCCGCGGCCCACACTTTGGGAATGGCTGGTTTAGCATGTCTGGTGAAAGAGTAAAATGTCAGTTTCCCTCGTGTTTCCTTGCAGGTGGGATTATCCCGTCAGCGTCTCCCTCAGATCCAGGCTCTGTTTGCGAATATGACAGCTCGGCTGGAGCCTTACCAGTACCTGCACTACCAGGGCCTGTACACTGACTTGTCTTTGCGCCTGCTGGGACAGGAGCTCAGCCAGCTGGAGACAGACATCAGTGCCATCCACAACCAGTTAAACAACGACCAAACACAGAAACTCTCTAAAGAGGTACTGCAAACATCATTATAGTACAGCAAAGAAAAAGGCTACCATATTACTGCATTAAGCAGCATGAAGATATATAATGTGTGTGTATGTGTGTAGGTGGGTAAATTGCGCAGAGATATAGACAGGATGACAATGTCAGACACCATTAACGTGAAGACTGTCAAAGACAAATTGCGCCACCTGAAGAACAGTGCTGAGTCCTGCAAGTCAATCCCCCAAGACTTCAGAGGTAAGTGTGTGTGTGTGTGTGTGTGTGTGTGTGTGTGTGTGTGTGTGTGTGTGTGTGTGTGTGTGTGTGTGTGTGTGCCCTTCTACTTATATCTTTGTGAGGACCATTTTAAGCCTCGATCCTACAGAGTGAGGACATTTCTGGAAAGTGAGGACATTTTGACTTTTTCAATGGGCTATTTGATGTTAAGACTTGGTTTTAGGGGTCAGAATTATCTTAAGGTTAGGTTAAGTTTTCCTGAAATAAGGAGGTAAGGGTTAGGGTCCGGCATTTAGTTTTTACACTTAAGGTTATGGTAAGGGAATAGGGAATGTATTAAGTCAATGAGTGTACTCAATAAGATAGAAGTACAAACATACGTGTGTCTGTGTGTGTGTGTGTGTGTGTGTGTGTGTGTGTGTGTGTGTGTGTGTGTGAGTGTGTGTATTGTAAAGACCTTCATCTTTAGGAGTTAGTCCTAGGCAGATAATAGTTATGTCTCCAGGAAATTAATGCAAGTCAATGTAATGACCTATGTACCATGATTGCAATAAGCAATACAAACAAACAGACCAAATAAATTGACAAAAAAAGTGTAAACATGGCTCTGCTTTATCTCATATGCAGATACATGTCTCAAAGCATGAACTGTACCACAGTCACAATGTGTAACATTGTAGCTACAAAACATAGTGACAATGCAACAAACCTAAATACGAGAGAAACCTATGTTTTTTGAGAACTCCGGCATCTTCGACAATGTTTAATGAAATACAATTCAACTTGGATAAACATTTTCCCAACATATTAAATAGTAAAAAATTAATTAGGTTTGTACTGTAAGTGAGGCAGGGGCAACAATTTTCATTTAGTAATCTTTATCTAACATTTACTCAGCTTTCTTACATGTACAGACAAGGGAATAGTTACAGACAAGGGAATAGTTACCAGTTACTAGTTAACTGTACTTTTAGTTTGATTTGTCTCTAAACTGTGTCGTGAGACTGCGCCAGAATCCAGAAAAAAAAGACCTTCCACATTCTCTGTGTGATTAAGAAAATAATTTCATTTATATGTTTATTTAAATTACAACTACAACTTAAAATATCAGTTTAAAAGTATTTATATCAGAGATAAAGCAGTAAAGCACAGTTCTCTTAATGTGAAACCCAGAAATATATAACATAATCATTGATATTAGGTCAAGTTTATCAACACAGAGGTGTCAACAGAATTTGTATTTTTTAATTCCAAGTTTTATCATAAATTATAAATGCCATGCATATACAAACCGTGTATGATATTTTGTAAATAATAATTTCTGAAACCAATCATATACCCTTAGGCATCAAGACAGAGAGACATTTATTCTGTCTGCACTGTACTGTACCTGACCGTGAGACTCCTCTCTACTCTCTATTTCCAGGCCAGGGAAGGTACTGCCTTAAAGGTCTGATCACCAACATCAGTAAACCTGTCACGACTAAGATCAGCCCCAATGGAAAGAGCTACGTCTCTGGTTCATGGGGCAAACAGGCGCAGATGGACAGTGGTGAGCAGAAGACCAGCTATTGGGTTCAGTCTCTGATCAGCAGCCACATCTGGGGAAACACTCTGCGCGTATACCAAACCTTTGACGACTTCATGGCCTCTGTCAACCACAATATCTTTACCTTTGCTCCATCATACAGCCATGCAAATGCTATTGAGGGTCCCAGTGCTGTCCTATATGGTGAAGCACTGTACTATCACTGTTACCGCTCTGTAGATGTTTGCCGCTACGACCTCAAAACAAACGACGTCAAACGTGTTACACTTCCAGGCAACGGAGTGGGTTTCAACAACAAGTTCCCGTATTGTTACTATGACTGCCAGGCCAATAGCGATGTAGATATAGAGGCAGATGAGACAGGACTATGGGCCATCTATGCCACCGTTGGTAACCATGGTAATCTAGTGGTGAGCCGGCTAGTTTGGGACAGTGAAGGTGAAACACTCAATGTCACACAGACATGGGAAACGAGGCTTTTCAAGAAGGCAGTGAGTAATGCTTTTATGGTGTGCGGTGTGCTGTATGCCACCCGTTATGTGGACAACAACTATGAAGAGGTTTTCTACGCCTTCAACCCCGCAACAGGCAGAGAGGACAACACACTTTCACTGTCATTGGAAAAGGTGGATAAAGGAGTATCCAGTCTGAGCTACAACCCCACCAACAGGCAGATCTACATGTACAATAACGGATATCTACTGGCCTACCAGGCCCACTTCTGATCTGATGCACTTGTACTCGCTATTTCTCATGTTAGCCATGTTCATATAACACAGGAAAGGAGCAAAGCTGGAAACATATCATTAGAGACTATTCAAACGGTGTCATGGGTAAGCCAATGTCAGCAATTGTTTAAAAGATAAAAGCATTTCATATACAGCATGTAACTTTGTGTCTTTTCATGTAGTAATTATGGTGTAAATAAATAAAAAATACAGCAATTTATTTCATTAAGACTTAAGCAGTGGTTATTTCCATTTGCCTCTTTATTCTTGCCATATATTAAAGGTGTGTTAGGGGAGGTGGTAATATCGTTCTGAACTAAATTCAAAATGAAATACAAAGCATATGGAATAATTGACAACACCATTACACAAATTGAGGGAAATTATACCACGTTATAATACAGCCAAGTGATAAAAATAGCATATAGCAATTCATAATTAATAAACATCTACTATGTTCCAGATTATACAACCTAGTCACTTATCCATGCACAATATACTAACACACACTGCATGAAAAGAAGAATTTGTGTCAGTTAGTGCCCCTTTAAATTTCGGTGGAAGTTCAGGTTAACGACTGTTCACAGGAATCTACAAGCAGCACAGAAAACTACCAGGAACTGCCGGAAATTGACGTGGGGTTCCAGTTTTGGGCAGTTTTACAAGCCTGAGAAGCTTGGCAGTTGACCCCCCTGCTCCTAGGTCTATGGGGGGGCTTTCACATGTAAATGACAAAACTCTGATCTTTACAAATGCAAATCAGGATAGTTTCACTCAGTGGTGCAGAGGTTACACCTTTTTTCGAAAAGGTACTAACTCCCTTTTAAGAAAATCTCTCCGATAAACACATCAGGCTTAGTATAATTATAGAATCATTTGTAGCTTGAATAGATTTGCCTTATATAAGTAATTATGCTATAATGAGTGTAATCAGTGATACAATTTTCAGGGTACATCTGATGATACATCTAATAGAAGTCTTTCTGCACTGTGCTTCACATAAAGCATATCAGCTGTGTCATCGCGTGACAAAGTCCCAAACATTTGTCCTCCCAAACTACTGGGAAAAACTCAGCACCATATTCACATGTCCATGGCGTACTAAGCTGTTGACTCTGCTGAAATTGCCTCATAATTTGGACTTCAATTGTCCTATTGTTGTTATTAAACTTTCCCAGTATTCCATTCAACTATGAGGGTACAAACACAGAACAGCAAGAATCATGTAAGTACATAACCTTAATACCAGAAAGAATAAACTGGTCCTCAGTCACATACTCATCCCATATAAATGTAAAGTACAATTTAAAAACTGTTATAATCGCTGCCTCAAAAGTGAAAAGGTTATATGTTAAGTTTTACTCTGAAAACATCACACTCAGCTCGTGAATACGTCCATTCCTGAAGATGCCACGTCAGTCGTTAACGTCATCGCGTTAGAGGGCTCGTCCAATCACAGCCTCGTGAATGACAGAGTTTTCGGTGTAAAAAACTTGCTGAAGTCGACCAGACACTGTTTCCCTGGAGGAGAGGATGACTGCGTTGGAAAGCAAAGCCGCGGGCCCAGTGTGGAGGAGTCGAAGTGGAGAAGGCGGGCGGACAATCCCAAAATTACGGTTAGAGCTAAGCTAAAGAGAGAAGCCATTGCTAACTGCTAAGCTAACTAAGTAACTCTTAGATCTGAATAGCGAGTTAACAGCTGTGGGATTAGCGAGAAAGTTGCTAAAAGAAGAAGAGAGCATCAAGTGCTTGAGCAGAACTAGTGCATGTTTAAATATGTACGAACTGCTTAAATTTAAGAGTTTGTTCTCGTTAAGTTTTTTCATAAACGTGACTTTTTGTCCAGTTGTATTTTATAGGAAACTGTCCGTCGTCTGCACACCTCTGAGGCAAATGGCCGGTGCCACGAAGCGGAGCAAGGGTAAGATTAAAGAAGAGACGCGCTGTGCTGTATAAAATACATTCTCCAGGTTACTTTATCTGATCCATTTCATCATTGTGTTTTCACAGCCTGAGCCCCCCCCCCCCCCCCCCCCCCCCACAACGAGGCAGTCACTGCACATTCGGCCGAGACTCTCGCTGCAAGTTCGGATTTGCAGTGTGGAAAATGAGGCCATTGTCTGTAAGTAACTGTTTAGTAATTGTGTTTTTTTACTGTGGATCTTCCAACAGTGATGTAGCGAGGCTATTTCCGTTTATTAATAATATACTCATGTTACTCATGTTGTTTTCCAGCTGCCTGTACTATGACGTACTAAGATGTACTAAGAGCCAGTATGAAGGAACTTCCCGTACATCCAACCGGACCTTGCAGCTCTTGCAGCAGCATTGAAAAGTTCAGGAGTCGACAGAGAAGAAAGAGGGTAAGATTAGATTCATTAGATCATTTTTCAGTTACATGTGTAGGTGTATGTTGTCATTGAACTGTGCTGATTGCACTGATTGTGTTTACAGCTGATTGAAGCAGGACAGATGACATGGATCCATCCTTCCACAGCCAGGAGCTCACCGACCTGTGTGCCACACTTTAAAGAAGACCGGCACTCCCCCCTCCCCAGCCCCCCCACTGCGCTACCAGGGTATGTCTCTGCCAATTTGTGTCACGGGCGAACGCGGAATTCGCATCCTGTAAACGGGCACTAACTGACAGGAATTAGGCGAGTTTGCAGGCGTTTGCAGGGGCGAAAATTCGGCTTCGCGTGCAGTGATATATTTTGTGGTTTTAGCTAACTACAGACCCATATCCAACCTCCTTGCGGACAATTTATGAAATGATTTGCATAGGAATGGTTTGTTTGAAAACTATCAGTCAGAATTTAGAATCCATCATTGCACAGAGACAGCACTATTAAAAGTGATTAATGTCCTTTGCATGGCCTCAGACAATGGACTTGTCTCAGTATTTGTTCTTCTGAATCTTTTGACACCATAAATCACAGGATCAGCCCCGCGCCGCGCAGCGTCATTCTCATTCTGTTCACACCGGACCCGCATTTCTCCGCGCCGGTCAGCCCGCGATTCTCCGCTTGTTGTTGTATGTAACCCGTTCAATGTCGGTGTCGGGGGTAAATGACGTATTCTCCAAGCAAGCCTTTAGCCCCCCCTCTCTCTTTTTATCTATATGACTGCTTGTGTGGCTGTAGTGGATGGGCAGAGGGGGACATTTAATTATGTGATTGGGAAAATTGGGAAAATTAAAACTCCAGGACAACAGAAGGGGAATACAAAGTATGGGATGCATATTTGATCATTTATATCATATAAAATATGTAATTTATATCGTTTAAAATAATTTTTCAGTCTGTTTCCTGGCGCGATACGCTCGCTCGCACGCCGAAACCATCGGTGAAGGGCGCTGGCGCGGCGCGGCGCATCGCAGCCCATGTGAACCGCACAAAGGTTTAACAGGGGGGGGGATGGGAGGCGCCTGGCTTACCTTGGCGCTGCGCGGCGCGGCGCTTCAGCGCCCCTTCAGCGCCCGGTGTAAACCCGGCGTCAGTGTACCATAATCTGGATGCCAGATTGGCAGGCTGCAGAAAACATACCAATGAACATCGGCCAATGTTATCGGTGAAAGTCAAGTTTATTACCGATACGCCGATGGCAGTAAACGAGGCGAATATCGGCCGCTACCGATATACGGCCGATACATCGGTGCACCACTACTTTTAAGTGATGTGCTGAGCTATCGTTGCGCTACTTTGCACAGTGTTGATCTATTGTCGATCTTTGAGGCTTATGCAACAATTAGTATCAGCAATAGCCTTGGCAATTATTCTAACACGGAAGCTAGCCTTAGCCAACTGTTTTTATTTTATTTATATTGAATAATAATCTCAACCAGCTCTAAGAAATACCAGCCGAAACACAGTTTAATGCCCAGGTAGCAGAGTGATGTCCCAGAATGCTGTGTTCTAACATGGGCCCAGTCAGACATTATCCTAAATGTTTACCAGGGGGCTGAAGAGAAACTATGGAGAAAGTCTGGAGCCTTTCACTCAAATATTTGGTGATCTCACATACAGCCCCCGGAGAATGTCAAAAGTCAGAGTTCAGGGCATATTTGAAAGCAGCTTTTGTTAATGAGAAACTATTTTTGGAACAACCTGGAATTTAGTCTTGTAGGTTAATAAAGTGAGACCTGGAAACATGGCAGCATTACTTCTGATAGGTCCAACAGGTCAGGGGTTAGCCAGTGAAACAGATTTCAAATGATTTTTGAGTTTGCCAGACTTATTTGGAAGAGAAAGCCAGACATTCAAGTTGGACAGCACACACAGTTCACTGGTTGAACAAAAGCCACATCCTTGTTGGAGGCATCTTGACATCTTACCACATGTTCACAAACAGAGTCACAGTCATTCCCACTTTTTAGTACTATTATGCACTACTTTTAAGAGGAAGAAACTGTTTGCACACAGAGTATTTACTTGCCACATGCTATTCATCCTGTGTGTCGTACAATTCATCCTGTGTGTACAAAATGTTCATACTTCTTAATTTTATTTATTTATTTAATTTAATATTTTAACTTTTAAATTCTTTATATTTATTCTATTCTCCTTTTATATTTCTTTATTCTCGTGTCTGCCTCATTCTGGCCTGACTGTTGCTGTAACAAGTGAATTTCCCCGATGTGTGGATATATACAGTTCTAACTAATCTAATCTACACAGTTGCAAAAGTCATCCCAAGGTTCTAACAACTTTATTGTTTTTATTCTATTTTTTTTTAATAAAGCCAAAACACCCACAATCCTGTCCTGTGGGAGAGCGAGTGAGTACCTCCGGATTCCTTCATTGAAACTCAAGGTTTTTAAACTTTAAATTAGTTCCACAATGACCGCACACTGGAGTGTACGTATAGTAAATGACGTAGAGAAACAGTTTGTAGCAGTACTGCTAGTACACAGTAGGAGGCAGTGGATGCTCGGGCTGACTTCAGGAGGACAGATGCTGCTGTGGCCTGGTTTCCAGTTTCTGGATGGCTGCCTCTCAGACACACCCAAAGCGCTGTTCACATAATGACAGACCTGCTGCCCTGCAGATTTATAGACGCCAAACAGCAGTCGGCTGGCCCAGGACAGAACTTAATGGCCTACTCTTTACTGTATGTGGTTAGACTGATTTCATGTTTCTGTACAGGGAAACAGGCTGGGGAGGATCTACATGTTCTGTAATGACATACTGGGATATAGTAAGATTTTGATTGCCTTCAGTCATAATTTAATCTTCAATTCTTCTCTTTCATCATAGCTATTTTTCCCTTCTGTAGGAAAGACCAGTTACAGATCATTTACTCTAAAATTGTCATACAGAAACAAGTCAGAAAGTATGATAATAGATGAAGAAATGCAATAGATCTACTATTAGAGCTCATAACCTCTCCAAAGGAGGTTGTGTTTTCACCCGTCTTTTTGTTTGTGGGTTGGTTTGTATATTTGTTTGTTTGTAAACGAGATATCACAAATACAGCAGAACAGATTTCAACAAAACTTGGTGGAAAGACTTGGTATATGGTTCAGGAATAAAACCAATTCAACTAGATCCAGATCAGATCATCCACCCATTTTTTTCCACTTTCTATAACATTGCAAGATTTCAATATATTCACAATTTTACCAGAGAATAATTCATGGATCTTGATGAAAAAATGATGAGTGCCATTCTAGTTCTGCAATTGTTTTACTTTAGGTGTCACAAACACAGCAGGTAAACATAAGATAACCATGAAGTGATGAGAGAGCCCTTAGTAACTACTCAGTGTAATGTATGACTTTAGTTGAGGTCAACAAAAAGAATAAGCAATATTAAGTATTTAAGCAATATTACTCAGAAATTACTCAACTAAAGTCATACATTACACTGAGTAGTTACAAAGGGCCCTCTCATCACTTCATGGTTATCTTATCTTTATCTATTTAAACTTTGGTGCTTATCTGGAGGAATTTTCTTCTTCACTATCTTCAGGATTTTGAGTGTTTTTCAACATTTTCCTTGATTTCTCAGGGAGTAAAACAGACATGTGTAGGGGGACTCGTGTTTATGAGTGTGTGCAATTTGTTACAGATCCAAATAAAAATCCAGATGTGATTAATTTAAATGTGGTTTCATAAGCGCCTGTTGGGGCTTGGTGGAGGTATGCACTCTTCGAAGTGCCATTCTAGTATTTATTGGTGTTTGATAGCTTAGTATACTAATAAGAGATTCTGTTAATTGCAATCCATTACTTCTGGTGGATCTGTAGTTTCATATATTTTTTTCCTTCATATAATAGTAATTTAATATCTGTGACATCAGAGCGCCTGAGAGAACCAGGACATTCCCCACAAATGAGGTGGAGAGAGTGGTGTCTATAGGAAGTGAGCCTAAAGACCAATGCAGTGGTTTAAAAAGCATTGCTCCCCATCACATTTATCTTTTAAAATGCATTATCACTGTGTGTTGTAGCTGCGGCTGTAGTGACCACTTAAAGCACTGCCTCAAAGTTATTGCCAGGAAGTCCATACTCTGAAGTCTCCAGGGCCAAATCATACTATGATGACAGCCTGACCGCTTTACCTTTAATCTTCATCACTCCATCATCACCCATAATATGTAATGGTCACACTAAAGAGTCCATCTGATAAACACAGCCATTATCACTTGCTGCTGGTAACAAGAAAAAAATATTACCAGCAATGACTGACATCAGCTGACCAATCATCATAAGCCTATCTTCCTTAAAAGGATAGGTCACCGAAAAATGAAAGTTCACTCTATAACATTCAATCTACTCACCACTATGACGATGGAGGGGTGGGTGAAGTATTTGAGTCCACAAAACACTTCTCAGGGGTAAACAGTGTTGCAGCCAAGGCGACTTCTATTTCAGACATAATAACAGAAAAAACACAACATGCCTCCTGCTTGTGTGGTGTCCAAGTGTCCGTAGGCCCAGACATTCACATTCGACTCAAAACAAGGTCATTTACACCAAGTTTTAAGCCTAAGAGTCCAACACCGGAAGTGTCGAAGCAAGCGGACATAGCAACACCCTTTGGTGACAGTGTGTGCACTTTTCTGGTGTGTCCGTGAGAAGGTGAACATGCTCCAAGGAGGATATCAGAGGATGACATCACACGAGCAGTATGGAGGCATGTTGTTTTTTCTGTTGTTTTATTACGTCTGAAGAAGAGGTCACAATGGACTTCAATTGTATTTGATTCTGCTGCAATGCTGTTTCCCCCTGAGACCATTGGCATAGTGGTGAGTAAATAATGAGTGAATTTTTGTTTTTCTATGAACTATCCCTCTAAAGCTGCACCAGGCTGATTTCATGGAAAAATAAGCCTGGTTTATCCGCTTAAATCCATAGGAGCATGTACTGTTCAAACATGGAGATATAATAGACGGATAGTATACACAGTAGAAATGATGATATATTTCTAATGAAATGACGTTGGCTGGTTGGTCAAGCACACTTAAGGGTAAATTCTTAAAAAGATTATAATAAATCAATTCTAATTTACTATACAGAGAGTCTAACTTAGCTTTGACAAGTTTGATTCATAGCAACAAATCTAAGGAAACACTGGCCAGTATTTTCACAAAAGCCCTCAGACACATTGTAAATGGAGAAAGTGTTGTGTTTCAGAAATTATTGCAAATTGATGAGACATTTTCAATTCTTAAAGGGTTCCGACACGTTTGTTTCCTCTGCAAACATTTGTTAGTTTGCCTGTCTGTAAGCAGGATTACTCAAAAACTACTGAACTGAGCGTCCATCTATTTATTTGGAATTATTGTGTTTATCCTCTGGGGACCATGTATGTGCAGTAGGTGTAATATTACTCATATTTTGATCTCAGACTTCCCCATCTGCATGCCAAAGTGTCCTTGAGCAACATACTGAACCCCAAATTGCCCCTCATAGAAAAGTGCTTCCTATAGATTTACTGTATGTATGTGTGTGTGAATGGGTGAATGGCAATAAACTGTAAAGCGCTTTGAGTGGTCATCAAGACTAGAAAAGCTCTGTATACATACAGCTCATTTACCATAGCTAATCATTTGTTGGATGTAATAATGAACATTTCAGGTTCATTAATGTACAATTGTGCTTTAGTCAACATAATGGTGTACAGTCCTGTACATATGTGTCACATTGATCATCAAAATCCATACATCAAACACACTGTAAAATTATAACACATGAGTTATGTTTGAATATGTTCTTCTACTGATTTTTCAGTCCAGTTTTGTTGGAGTGTAAAACAAAAGTACTTCCTGCTAGCTGCTGGAAGAATATAAAATGTATAGCAACATTATGGGGCTTTAATGTCTAGAGTCAGCAGGTGAACCAACTGTATGTTACAGTACCTAGATGATGTCTCAGCATTAATTCACCCAAGAACACTCCTCCATAACCCATCCTCCAACATCAGCATTAGTGTCATGGCTCTGCTTATATTCTGTAATCTGCACACACTGTCTGCATGACTCAATACATGATGGTTAAAGTAAACACAAAATTTCCTGTTACATATTTGTTTATTTGGTCAACATAGTCATCAACCAAAACTCTATAGTCCCCAATACTGCAGTTTATTTACACAGAATTTGACTGTGGCCATGTTTTATAATGATATATACAGCCACGAGATCTGTAGGGGGTTAATAGGATTATAGAAGTGCTACGCTAGATTAACATGAATGAATGCCAGATGCTTATATATATATATATATATATAGTCTTTTGTGTGGGTGTGTGTGTACTTAATGATTAGTGCTGTCAGTTACATGTTTTTCCACATTCTGTATTTTACTACCTGTGCACATGAGGGCATAGTCTTTCATACACATGTAGGCCACCAATAGGAATTTTTGACCATCCTCCCACATTACTGTATATGCCACTATATATAGTATGTTCTAGCCATTCATGGATGTGCTGTTAGAACGGGTGATGCAAGTAGAGGGAGATATGGGGGTGCTGTGGGAGACATCTTCAGACTTGAGGGTGACAATTCCTCATGTTACTCTGTTAGCGTTTGTATATTGTTCCACCTTCTGGTCTCCTTGATGCATCAAGTCTACATTAAAATCTTCTGCATAAAACCTCAGCTGCTGCCTGAGTTCTCCTTTCACCAACTTCCAGAAAACTTTCATAACACATTCAATACAGTATCTTGCACCTCAGTTTTGGAAGAAGCATTTCCAAGGACGTCCTTTAGTGTCCTTTGAAATTCTGTTAAAGGGGACATTGTATGCCCATTTTACCACAAGTTGATATGGTTCCTTGGGGTCTTAATGAAATGTCTGTAACATACTTTGGTCAAAATACCACAAGGATCATTTAAAACAGCACCCTTTTTACCCTGTCTAAAACAGCCCTCCACAGAGTGACCTGTTTTGAGTGCCTGTTCCTTTAAATGCTAATGAGCCAGCTCCCCCCTCCCCCCTCTCCCCCCATGATTTTAAACGATATAAATTACATATTTTATATGATATAAATTATCAAATATGCATCCCATACTTTGTATTCCCCTTCTGTTGTCCTGGAGTTTTAATTTTCCCAATCACATAATTAAATGTCCCCCTCTGCCCATCCACTACAAGCACACAAGCAGATAGACAGAGAGAGAAAGAGAGAGGGGGGGAGGGTCTATGAAGACCATCATTTACCCCCGAACCCTGACATTCAACGGGTACAACAACAAGCGGAGAAAGCAGAATCGCGGGCTGACCAGCGCGGAGAAATGCGCGTCCCGTGTGAACAGCCAGGCGGCTGCGCTTGAGAACGGCGCTGCGCTGCGCTGCCTCGCAGCCTCGCTGCGTCCGGTGTAAACCCGGCGTAACGAGTGGGGGGGCTCTGTGTGTTTGTGCCAGTGTTACAGTAGTGCTGAACACTGCGGAAGTCTTCCACACTGCTGGCTGTGTGGCGTTGACACAAATTCCAGCTCACGCATGGGAGAGCGAGCGGTCGCTCCCGAGCAGCTGCTGCAGCCTCCCAGTCCCAACGATCCAGACAAATGCCACATGTGAGTGAATCGCGGGCTGACCAGCGCGGAGAAATGCTCGTCCCGTGTGAACAGCCCGGCTGCGTGCTTGGGAACGGCGCTGCGCTGCCTCGCAGCCTCGCTGCGTCTGGTGTAAACCCGGCGTAATGAGTGTGGGGGTGGCGGGGGGATGAGGTGGGGGGTGGGCCAAGGCCATGTAAGGAGATTTCCAGTGCCTTGTTACGACACAAAACCCAGGAAGCTCATTCCAGTCACTCAAGCATGACGTTTCTGACTTAGAGGAACTATAACAAAACGCTCGAGTGTTTTTTTCCCAGAGTTTTTGGATTGGTAGACATGCCAGATACCCACATTAACCTGTAGAAGCACTAACAAAGTGGAATTTGCATGATATGTTCCCTTTAAGTCTTCATTCATTTGTATTGAATTTGTATTGTAAATTCAGTGCAGGTTAGTGCAGCATCACTGTAGAAACCCTGTCCTCACTGAAAGAAAGACAGGGTTCAATGCTCAGCCAGCATGTACTTATTAAACTGTTGACTAAGTATCTGCAATCAGTGATAAAGTATAATCTCTGAAACCCCATTGTTTTCATGGACATCCATTCACTTGACTCACAATGAATTGTTGTATCAGGTTGAAATGCTTGGAATATCAGACTTTATTCTCAGATACACAGCATTCTCTTTTCCTGTGGGCACTCACACTGGAGTCAAATGGCTGTTAGCCCAATGTAACCTATTTATTTGTGTAGCTCATATTTCCATTCTGGCAGAAGCACACCTGCTCTACAAAAAGAGGATAATGAAAAATACTTTCCCACTCACCTACTTCTCACTGGTGTCCTGCCAGTTGTGCCACTGCTGAAATACTCAAAAAAATTTCCCCACAGGGAACAAACTGATCAAGGTGGGAAACCAGGCCTTTTTAATTTATAGCATGCTTCAATGGCTATCCTGATTGGTTGAACACATATATCACACTTAGTTCTCAAATGCGATGGATGGAACTGCATCTATTTGGCAAGGTGTCTGATGTCAAATAGTAGTGATGATGATGATGATGATGATGATGATGATGATGATGATGATGATGATGATGATGATCCTAATCGCAGCTGTTTTTTTTTTTTTTCAACTTCTGTTTATTGGAATTTTACATGGATAATTCACAGTCAACATTTGAAATACATCCTACATAACTCCCTTCCCATGTGCCCTCCCCCACCCCAACCCAGCATCCCCTTGACAGACACACCACCAAATATTTAAATAAACATCTGTATACAATGTTGAGTAAATAACACACAAAACAAAAACAGTGAATAAATAAACATGTAATGTACACTCCTTATAAAACTGAGTACATCAGCACTGTGCTATACCAAAGGAATTATGAATCCTCCCAGTCTGTTATTTGGGTTAAATTGTCATAGTATGCAAGAAAAGGCCTCCATACCCTTTCAAATGTATCTGCAACTCCCCTCAGTGTATATTTAATCTTTTCAAGCTTCAAATAGAACATGATCTCTTTAAGCCATCTTGTATGAGATGGTGGCACCGGCCTCCTCCAGTTAAGGAGGATAAGGCGCCGAGCTAACAGAGTGGTAAAGGCGATCACAACATGTATGCCAACCGGCCATACTGTGCCTTCGGGCATCACCCCAAAGAGTGCAATTACAGGTTGAGGTTCAATCGTCATGCCATAGATGTCACTCAGCGATCCAAAGATTTTCTCCCAATATGTTTGGAGGCTCGAGCACAGCCAAAACATGTGTAGCCAGGTTGCAGTAGCTAGCTTACATCGGTCACATGTAGGATCAGTATTAGGGTATATTCTTGCTAATTTCTCCTTGGTGAAATGGAGACGATGAACTATCTTAAACTGTATTAGACCGTGCCTAGCACAGGGGGAGGAGGAATGAACCCGGCCAAGGATTGAAGCCCACTGACCATCAGCAAATGACAGGCCTAGGTCTTGTTCCCAAAGTGTCCTTAAGTTATTCAGAGACTGTGGGTTTATCGCATCAATTTCCCCATAAATCCGGGAAATGGCGCCCTTGAGACTGGCATTGAATCCTAGGAGACTATCTAAGGGCGTGCTTGGGGGTTGTGCAGGGAAAGGATGGTAACCCCTTTGTACAAAGTGCCTAATCTGTAGGTATCGAAAAAAATGGGAACGGGGCAACGCATACCTCCCTGACAGTTGATCGAATGAAGCGAACACCTTGTTAACATATAGATCCTTAACAAGTCTAATCCCATTGCCATGCCAGGCCCGAAAGGCCAGATCTGACTTGGAAGGGGTGAAAAGATGATTTGCCAGAATAGGAGCCTGTATTGATGCGCTCTGCAAGCCAAAATGCTTCCGAAATTGTACCCAGATCTTCAAAGTATTGGCAACTACAGGGTTTTTGAAAGAACCAGAATTAAGCGGTAAAGGAGCCGTGACCAGTGAGTGGAGTTGCAATTTAAAAGATTCCAATTCAACCCAAGCGGGAGCGTCCACATCTGCACCACTATTAGCCCACATTATGACCTTTTGAACATTGCAGGCCCAGTAATAGTGAAGAAAATTAGGCATTGACATTCCTCCTAACTTTTTCGGCCTTTGTAAAAAAGTTCTGCGAATACGGGGGGCCTTTCCATCCCATATAAATGCAAATAGTATTTGGTCCAGTGTAAAAAAATGTTTTTTAGGAATGAAAATCGGAATACATTGATACAAATACAGAAACCTAGGAAGAACATTCATCTTGATTAGGTTAATCCGGCCAGCTAATGATAAGGGTAATGTGCGCCAGCGGTTTATGTCCTGCCTGCATCGATCCAATAACGGTGTGAAGTTTAGTTTATATAACTTGTGAAAAGACCGCGGCACCACCACCCCAAGGTATTTAAAATGGGAAGACACTCTCTTGAATGGGAAGGCTGTGGCCGGGATATCGAGAGCTGCTTTGTTTATGGGATAAAGTTTGCTTTTTTCTAAATTCAGTTTGTAACCTGAAAACTTTCCAAATCGTTCCAAAGTAGACAGGACGTGCGGCAAAGAATATACTGGGTTAGCAATGTACAAAAGTAAATCATCGGCATAAAGCGAGAGCTTGTGTGTCGTGTCCCCTCGAGTTATCCCTTCAATTGCCTGGCATTGACGAATAGAAGCCGCAAGCGGTTCAATTGCCAGAGCAAAAAGCAGAGGACTCATAGGACAGCCCTGTCTCGTGCCTCTATGTAGTGGGAAATATTTTGAGTGAGAGTCATTAGTATGGACAGAGGCTAAGGGAGAGGCGTACAACAATTTAACCCAGGAGATAAAATCATCACCAAAGCCAAATTTCCTCATGGTCATAAATAAATATTCCCACTCCACCCGGTCGAACGCCTTCTCTGCATCTAAGGATATTACAAGCTCAGGATCATCCGAACTGGTGGTAGTATAAATAATATCGAACAGCCTACGGATATTAGAATAGGAATGTCTGCTTCGAATAAATCCGGTTTGGTCAGGTAGCACCAGCTTGGGAAGAGCACTTTCAAGCCGCAGAGCAAGGGACTTAGCGAGAATTTTACAGTCCACATTTAGAAGGGAAATCGGTCTGTGAGACCCGCACAACAAGGGGTCTTTGTCCTTTTTAGGTAGGAGACAGATGGAGGCTTGGTTCAGGGTTTCAGGGAGATGGCCAATTGAAAATGATTCATTAAACATTGATAGTAGTATTGGGGATAAGTCTTCTGCAAATTTCTTAAAGAACTCCACTGGGAACCCGTCTGGTCCAGGGGATTTGCCAGATTGCATATATTTAATGGCATCACAAACCTCCTCCAGCGTCAGGGGGGAGTCGAGGGCATCTTTCTGAGAGTCCTCAAGGGTTGGTAGGTTCAAATTCCGAAAAAACGACTCTGAATCGGAAGCCTCATCGTCACATTCAGACGAGTATAAGTTTGTATAAAACGCTACAAAAGCATCATTAATCTCCTTGTGGTCTGTGGTCACTGAACCCGAGGTGGTCTTGATTTGAGTTATCTGGCGTGAGGCTGCGGTTTGGCGGGCTTGGTGAGCAAGAAGCCGGCCTGCTTTGTCGCCAAACTCGTAAAACGAATGTCGGGACTTTAATAACAGCTGCTCTGCTGCTGAGGTGGAGGCTAGATCAAACTCAGTCTGTAGGTGAATCCGCTTTTGATAAAGTTCTGGAGTAGGCGTCGAGGCATACTGATTGTCCAGCTGTGAAATTTTGACAGAAAGCTCTTTCAATTTGGCCATCCTCGCCTTTTTGGTATTTGAGGCATAGCCAATAATTTGGCCTCGCAAGTATGCTTTCAGCGCTTCCCATATGGTGCTATGAGATACCTCCGGTGATGCATTGGTCTCAATAAAAATTTGTATGTGGGTTTGGATGAATTTTACAAAAGCGCTGTCAGAGAGTAGAAGAGGGTTCAGGCGCCACTGTTTATATGGGGCAGGATGATCAGGGAAATCTAGTTCAAAGGATAGGGGAGCGTGATCAGATATAACTATACTATGGTAAGTGGGAAGGCTAGAAGAGGGTATAAGCCGGGCATCTAGAATAAAATAATCAATCCTGGAAAACGTATGGTGAACTGGTGAAAAGAAAGAAAAAGCCTTTCCTGTAGGGAAGTGTAAACGCCAGGGGTCAACCATTCCATACTGCTCAATAAAGGTACTAATAGCTGTGGCCATTTTAGACAGTGGTGCATGTTTGGTAGAAGACCGATCAAGACTGGGGCAGAGAACACAATTAAAGTCATCCCCAACAATCAAGTGGTGGCTATTGATCCCAGGGACAGTAGAGAAAAAAGAGTTAATAAAAGCGCTGTCGTCCCAGTTTGGAGCGTATACACTGGCGAGGATAACAGGTTTATTGAAAAGCTGACCGGTGACTATGACAAACCGGCCATTCGTGTCTGCAATTACCTGATCACTATCAAAGGTAACACTTTTGTGTATAAGAATAGCTGCGCCCCTGGCCCTAGCGTTGAACTTGGAATGAAAGACTTTCCCCACCCAACTCCTCTGAATACCCGAAACATCTGCCCTTCGTAGGTGTGTCTCTTGGAGGAAGGCTACCCCTACCCCAAGTTGACCTAAATGTGCCAGTACCTTGTTCCTCTTCACGGGGTGATTTAGCGATTTCACATTCCAAGAGATGAATTTCACTTTTCTACCACTATTCCTAACTGTACTCATACTTTACAGAGTTGTGCTGTACTAGCATATATAGGGCAGGAAGACAGAACATTGCGCTATGTAGTACAAAGAGTGTCACAATAAAAAAGGATGGCCATAGATAAGAGTAAGACATTGAAAAAAACAAAAAGATGCGACGTGTACATTACATTACAAAAAGACAGCAAAATAAAAAGGATGCTTCCCCCCCTCCCCCAGCACTTACCCAAACTAAGTGCATTAAAACCCCAGAAAACAAGTGCAAAAAGGTGCATCTTAGCTAAACAACGCTTGCACCTAACTCTCCTCATCTAACAGAGGATAACGAAACACGTTTAAAGAGTCAATTATTATGTTGTTTACCTCCTTTGATAACATATCTGCCTGGTGTTTGTCACGAGGCTATATTCTGCCTGACACATTTTGCCATCAAACATCCCACCTTCTACAAACAGGCCATTGAGCTTTAATATTCCAATATAATTAGGGCAGGCTACTATTCCCAGATTGGCCCATTCAAAAGAAAATAAATAAAAAATAAAAAATACGGAAAGAATTGAAATATAGAACACAGGGCATTATAAATTCTGAAGTAGCATTAACGTAGACAACTGTGCATTTTGATGTAACGTTAGCTTACATTTGTCTCACGGAGTGTGTCCTCACGCTATAGATTGGGTTACATTGTCACAGTCTTGTACTGGCTGTAGTGAGCCTACATACCATCACTCTCCGTCGTTTTCTGATGTCACCGCTGGTAGAATCTTGGCCTTGACAAAAGCAGCCGCCTCCGTTGGGGTTTCAAACTCGTACTTCTTTCCGTTGAAAAGGAACCGGAGCCTTGCTGGGTGTAGCAGAGAGTATTTCACTCCCGCCTCCCGAAGCTGTTTCTTGACTGGGAGGAACGCGGTTCTTCTACGTAGTAGGTCCGCGCTGAGATCGGGGTAAAAGCTGATCTTTGCTCCTCGGTATTTCAGCTGCCCTTTCACCCACGACATCCGCAGAATCTGCTCCTTCGTCTGGTAGTAATGCATGCGCACCACCATAGCCCGCGGGGGACCTGTCGGCTGCGGCGGTCTCAGAGTGCGATGGGCACGGTCCACCACAGGTGGGCGAGTGAAACTGTCCTCTCCAAACACCTCGGTCAGGAACTTTTCTATAAAGGCAGAGGGGTGGTTTCCTTCAATTTTCTCCTCCAGACCAGTCACCCTTATATTATTCCTCCTCGAGAAATTTTCCAGAGTGTCCAGTTTAGCGTGTAGCTTGGAGTTTTCAGCTTGCAGTGCGGTGTGGGAAGTTTCAAGCTCAGTAACTCTCTGATCCACGTCCGTCAGAGAGGTTTCGATGCCTGCAAATTTTTCAACGTGCATGGAGACGGTCGTTTGGAGGGTCGAAACAGATGAACGTAGCTCTGATAATATCTCGTCCCTCACCGCAGCCACATCCTCTTTGATGCCATCTCGCAGTTCTTTCAGTGCCCCGTGCGTTAGCTCCAAGCTAGCACTGCCCGACGTTTGCTTGCTAGCACCGGCTTCGGGCGGCATGGCCTGATCATTCTTGCCAGCTTGTTTACCTCTCCCGGCTTTGTTTGACATATTTACCGGTCAGACAGAAACGATTAATGGAGTAGGAGGTTTAAGTAAAGGAATGCGACGCGACTTTAAACTAAATACGTGTTTCTAACAAATAAAATATGAAATAGGTGAGGAGAGTTTCCAGAAGACGTCCTCACTCCGCCATGACACCGGAAGTCGTAGTCCAGCTGGTTTTAACTCGAAAAACTGGAAACACTTACCCAAGTTTGTTTATGTATAACTGGGAGAATTTTTCTTCTTCTTTTTGCAAACAAAGTCAAAGATGTGAATAGCTGAAAATTAGCAGTCGTCAAAAAAGGTGCATACATACGACTTGAAAATGTTTCAATTTGACTCTGAAGACAAAACCATAAATCAGAGGGATCCAAGAAAAGGACTAGGACACATATTTCTGTGTGTAACATGATTCCAGTTATCTTCTAAATTTAGCACTAGTGTTAGGCTGACAGAGTCACAGCTCCATTTAATCCAGTATACCTCCATTCCTGAATAGCAATGTCTTTATGAACGTCTTTAGCGATAAAATGCTAACTATTAGAAATATAATCCACCATCTCCTGCCCTCAATTGATGTTAATACATCATCAAGCACAGAAAGGAACAGCTGAGAATCTTATTAATTATTAAGACAGCTTCTATCTGATCACCCTTGATCAGCGTCCACAATAATCTCCTCGTCTAAACCTACAACTTGTATCTGAGATCCTATTCCTACAAAGTTGCTCAAATAAATTCTGCCCCTTATAAATAGTACTTTACTGAACACAATCAATCTGTCATTATCATCAGGATATGTACCACAGTCCTTTAAACTAGCTGTAATCAAACCCCATCTCAAAAAACCCACTCTGGACCCGGAGGTTTTAGCCAACTACAGACCGATATCTAACCTCCCCTTCCTGTCTAAAATACTCGAGAAGGTTGTAGCCAATCAGCTGTGTGAGTTTCTCCAGGAAAGTAATGTATATGAAGACTTTCAGTCGGGGTTTAGAGCTCATCACAGCACGGAGACAGCCTTGGCAAGAGTCACTAATGGCATCAAATAACTTTATAAGAAGTGTTTGTGTCCGTCCTCGTTCTGTTAGATCTTAGTGCAGCATTCAACACTATTGATCATCACATTTTATTACAGAGACTAGAATAGTTAATTGGCATTAATGGAACCGCACCTAAACTGGATTAAATCCTATTTTTCAGATCGATTCCCATTTGTGCAAATTAATGATGAGTCATCTATGTGCACCAAAGTTAACCAAGGTGTTCCACAGGGTTCTGTGCTCGGCCCAAATTTATTCTCATTATATATGCTTCCACTAGGAAACATTATCAGGCACACTCTGTAAATTTGCACTGCTATGCTGATGATACCCATTTATAGCTATCAATAAAACCAGAACAATGTAATCAATTTACTAAACATCCAGCATGTTTAAAGACTTAAAGCTCGTCCGAGATGCTGGAGCATGTGTTCTGACAAGAACCAGGAAAAGAGACCACATTTCTCGTGTATTAGCTTCACTACACTGGCTTCCGGTTCTATAATAGAATTTTAAATTCTCCCCCTCACCTACACGGCCCTTAATAATATAGCACCATCATACCTTAAGGAGCTCATAGTACCATATCACCCCACTAGAGCACTGCGCTCCCAGAATTCAGGCTAAAGTCTTTAAAAGCAGAGTAGGAGCCAGAGCTTTCAGCTATCAAGCTCCTCTCCTGTGGAATCATCTCCCAGGTTCAGTTCGGGAGGCAGACACCATCTGTACGTTTAAGAGTAGGCTTAAAACCTTCCTTTACGATAAAGCTTATAGTTAGAGCTGGTACAGGCCTGTCTTAGACCTGCTCTTATGCTGCTATAGGTCTAGAATGTCGGGGAACACATGACAAATTAAGCTTTTCTTTATAGCTTCTCCTTCCTCTTCTCCCTCCTTATAACATCAAAGAAATGAATATCTCATCAATACATGTTACTAGCTCGACTTCTTCCCTGGAGTCTCTGTGCCTTATCGTCTGCAGATCCAGGGCCACGGCTGCGGCCACATCGTGGATTATGATGGTGGACCGCGAATCAGAGATCGTGATCGTAATGGTGGATCCTGTGTCGTCCTGGCTGATCGTGATAGTGATGGCGGACCCTGTATCGTGTTTGTTATGTTGGTGAGTCAGGTACGGGAGATGACAAACAGTCTTAATCTTTCTTTATTTAGCCTCTTCAACAGCTCACAGCGTACAGCACTTTTTCTACTCTCTTCTTCTCCTCCTCTCACTCTCTGCTCTTTTTCACTCTTCACTGTCTCTCCTCACCTCCTAGGGGTGGAGAGGAGTAACTGATGTAACAGCAACAAAGCATTAATGTGTCTGTAAACACAACAGTGTTGGCATCTGATAGTGGTGGTGGACCATGATCGAGGTGGCAGCTGATGGTGGATCCTAAAGGGGGCAGTGGATCATGACGATGGATTATGAACTATGGTGGCATCCGATCATGGTGGTGTATCTTGATCTTGTTGGCAGCTGATCGTGGATAGTGGTGAAGGACCATGATTGAGGTGGCAGCTGATGGTGGATAACAATGGTGGATTCTAATATTGGCAGTGGATCATGACGATGGATTGTGGATCATGATGGCATCTAATTGTGGTGGTGGATCCTGATCAGGATGGGAGCTGATCGTGCACTATTATTTTCAACAAGACTGCTTGATATACAATATGCCTACTCACATACTCTATCATTACTGACAATAACCCCTCAATTAATTTACTTTCCATAATGTTACAAACTGTTTCTTCTAATCAGTGTTGTAAATACTGTTATTTTGCTGATGTGCTCAGTTAGACGTACTTCTGTCCGTCCTGGGAGAGGGATCCCTCACATGTAGCTCTCTCTGAGGTTTCTAAATTTTTTCCCCAGTTAATAGTTTTTTTTGGTAGTTTTTACCCCTAGTCCTTACTCTTGTTGAGGGTTAAGGGCAGAGGAGGTCACACCTTGTTAAGCCATATGAGACAAATTGTGATTTGTGAATATGGGCTATACAAATAATATTTGATTGATTGATTGAGTTAACAGTGCAGTGGCAATTCTTACGCAAATAAGGTGAGATGCAATTTTGTGAGTTTGGTCTGAATACATTATAATCAAACCAAACAATCAAACTGATGAAAAGGTTTGTTTTTCTAACATTTTGATGACAAATTCAAAGCTGTTAAGCAAGCTTTTGCAGATAGGCATCCCACAACAAGAAGTGCAGAAGGTTTTAATGTGAAGATGAATTCTCTTTTGTACTTGTCATTTTCAGGAGCATAATTTCTCATGAACCCTAAGCCTGTGAAGGGACTTTAATCCTCACTGTTCCCTCACCAAGGGCCGTTTCCCTACTGATTAGGTTAATAAAGCACATGAAATCCATGCTCTCATCAATTTTTTCCTTTGAGTCAAATGCTGGCATTACTGTGGCTCATTTAGATAATTTAATTGAAATGATTATCAAAATTGTAATGGTTTGCTTACAGAAATGATTTCTGCACAAAGAGAGGAGAAAGGAAAGGGTGGATGAAGAATACAGCTGCAGACATCAGGCCCGAGCTGGAGGTTGGCAGCACTGTCCTCCCCTCTAATTTTAGAGAGTAAGAGAGTAATTACACACCAATTTACCTCCACCTCCCTTGACTCCCACTACGACTCTTCCCAACCTCCTCCCTCCTTCTCCTTCTGTCCCCCACCACCACAACCCATTCCTGCCCTCCTTGATCACCTCCTCACATACAGTACTTTGCACCTCCCTCTGTGTTTTATAACCTCCACCATTCTTCTCCACTCAGGGTGGTTTGATAAAGCAGTGAACCATCCCTCATATAAATGGATACAAAGCAGCTTGTTTAAATAATCCTTGAAAAACTTAGCATTTAAAAGTTTCTTTAGTTTAATTTGGGAAACCAACAAGAATTCGTATTTATAAACTATTACAACAAACTAGTGAGCCAAAGTGAACCCAGAACTTTCAAGTTCTGTTCCAGAGGAATTATTTGGACAAAATCTCAGATAATGATTCAAATAACAAAAATGCAACATTTTGAAGTGGATGTGAATTTCTTCTACAATTTCGATAGAAATCCTTTGGAACAATTTTCTTCAGAAAGACAGATGAAAGATATTTTGAATTACAGATACTACTGTGTTACTGAACACGAAGGAACAGAGGTTAACCTGAAGATGACATCATGACTATTTAGGACTATCCAGATGCAATGCAGGCAATAGCATGAATTTGCATGTCAAAATTATAAAAGCTCAGAGCAGAGCAAAGTTTTGCTGATGTAAATGCCAAAGCGACTCTGTCCTCATCTGCTATTTTTTAGGCCTTTTTTACACAAGGGATGTCAAAAAACTAAATGAAACTGCCAAATACAAGAAATACTATCTGCCAGCCCCTCATACTGGGATCCTAGTGAACCAGAGTGGTGTCTGGTGGTCTGTCTGAGGTAAGAAGTTTAGTGTGCTAATACAATAACATAAGAACTGTCCTGTACTTTTTGTGTAATTCTGCAAATAAAGATGAAAACTTCCTTGTGCCAACATTTACACATGTGTCTTGCAAAGATTATAAAGAGTATAACTGTGTCAGGTCAGGGGCGCTGAAGGAATGCATAATGAATAAGACAATAATTAATTACATAAATCTAAGAAATTAGCATTTCCAATAGAGCTGAGGTCAAACAAACATACAGGCAGCATATTAATTTGTAAATCTTTTAATTAAAGAAAGGGTGTTAAACGAATCAATGGAACCATGTTATAATGATCATATTCCTCTGGGCTTTTCCTTTAAATGTGCAGTGTAATGGAGTGTGGGGGGCTCTAACAGCTGTTTGCAGACTACGATGGGTTAACAACACCTTGACAAAGAGTCTCAGTGGGAACCACATAGTGTATGGGACTGGCTGTTTGAACCAGTGTGGGTTTATGATGGCACAGCCGGATGTTTGCTACTTGTGTCTGCAAAGAAGTTATAAGAGAAACTGCAGCAGAGAAAGTGTCTGGATACACTTGTTCAGTGTAACATTCATCTCAAAAAGCTGCTGGTACTGTTTAAGCAAAACCACAAAGGTATTGGCCTTGATCAGAGAGGGAGAGGCTGGGAGAAGGGGTATGGGAGGCGAGCTGTAATGGGTGGAACCAGCCTGCTGCTATATGAGGCCTTCTAATGACAAGGCATCCGGAGTTTGAAGATATAAATACTTTTAAAAAACTGTTCCATGCAAAATGTGGAAAGAGTCCACCATCCCTGCTTCAAATGACAGGGTGGTTGGAGAGGCAGTGTGGGTGGGTCTGCGTGTTTGTGAGTGTGAGTTAATTCATACACTGGTTGGACAGTTTTTCTTTCTAACTTGTTCTTTGGTCCACAGTGTGCTACTGTGTCACAGATGTTTCTCATGTTGAGCACCCATTTAACACAAACCCGATCCTCGTATAATTGTGATGGATTTACATTTGAAATGTGTGGTCTCACATGTCTTTTAATGAGTAACTGTAGCCTTTTGAGTTTTGCTCATAATTCAAAGTCCTGTTTCACAGATGTTTGCCCTCTGTTGACAAAAGAGTGGGGAAACTGCAATAAATGAATAAAATAACAAGAACCACATTAGACAGAGGAACCCTTTTAGTTACACACAAACCTTCTATTGGTTTTTTGGTTCTCTTTTGGTGCAACCAAACCTGCTGCAGTAAACAAAATGTTTTTCTATTCGTCTGCTAGTCTTTTTTTTATACATTTGTTTTAACTGGATTCTTTTGGCAATTACACTGGTCACCTGCTAGTGTTGCCAGTATCACACAGTGTTCAGGAACATGCCATCAAGTGTGATCATGTAGCCACTGATGTGACCACCAGCCCCATCGTCTATTCAAATTTTCAGATTTAACCTTATTCCAAAAGTGAACCTATAACATTAATGAGTCAAAATGTGTCTGATGAACTTGGCAGCATGCAGACACATACTTTTATGCAAACCCTAGGTGTTAGTTTTAGGTCTTGACTGTCCTGCTGAGGATGGTAAAAACTGGATTTTCTCATGATCCACCAATGTGGTAGGATTTTTCCAAGTGTGTGTGTGTGTGTGTGTGTGTTTGTTGTGTGCCCACATTGTATGTGATTGAGTCAATGTGTAAAAGGATCTTTCTAGATAAAGCTATTACATTTGGAGTGTGGCATGTCACTGTGCCAGCACCATGCCTCTTGTGACAGGGAGAAGTGATTTTTCTGTGTCTTTTGGTGATGTCCCAGTTTTGGGTGGGTGTTTATGCTAGCTCAAATTAACCAACATAAAAAACCTGTTGTAAAAAAATATTCTTATTCTTTTGAAACTTTTATTCTTAATAGGTCTGCACTGGTAGGTACTGCCTCCTGGAATGGGCCATGTGCTCATGTTCTAAAGTCCAACAGTCTCCCACCTGCTCAGTCCTTATGATACAAACTAACTGCCAGCTATTCAAAGAAACAAGAGGGAAGTCATGACTGTCACATGCCCCACAAACTGACAGCAAGCATCCATTAAATTCAGTCATCTTTTCCTAATGTTTCCTCCATATTTCCCCCTCCCTTGTGTTTCTGCTGGGCGGGGCTATGAGGCCTGTCCACACTAACGTAGATATTTAGCAAAATAAACATTTTCCCCTGTGTTTGAGCTTCTTTCCTACATGCAAACTGTGTTTTAGTTCACTAAAATGTAGCTTTTTATAAACACCTTCCACAGTGCAGATTTCTGGTTTCTGTGTATTCGTGTGTACCTGTAAAATAGGTAATAAGTAGCGTGCTGGGGCCGCCGTGCCTTACATTCTGAGAGACTCTCTCGGATCTTCTTCCTTTCTTTCTTCTCCTCTTTCTCCTTCTTGACCCTCTCCTTGTAGCTGTGGGTCTTCAAGACCTGTTCCTGAAAAGACAGAGACAACATAAGTTTCACTCTTTTCTTTTTCAAAGTCTGAATCGGAAACAAATCAACAATCCAATCTTATTCAAATCAGAATGAGTTGGTGTAACGTACCTGAAGCACAATGTTCTGCTGGATCGTCCTCCAGCTTGATTTCCTTTTCTAGGGACTCCTCGTGCTCGGTGGACCACCTTTCATCTAAGTCTCTCATTTTTTTTTGCAGCTCCTCTATTTCCTCGGACCTGCCTTCATTTTCAAGGATGTAGTGCTGCAGCTTGTCCTCCTGGAACTTCAGGTCTGCATTCAGGGAGACGACCTCTTCCTCTTTTACTTTAAAGCTCATGTTCATGTTTCTGAGCTCCTTCTCCAGCTTCTTCTCTTTGGCTTTTTCAGACTCCACGAGCTGAATCAAGCTGGTCAGGTCGTCTTTGGACCTCAACAGAAGTGAGGCAGAAGACTCCAACTTCTCGACCATCTTCTTCCTCTCTTCTCCCCAGGAAATATTTTCCATGGTGATCTGCTTTTTGAGAGCAGCGTTTTCAGCCCTCAGCTTCTCCAGCCGTTGGTTTTCAGCCTCCAGGTCTTTCACCCGGGCATTTTCAGCCTTCAGCAAGGCATTTTCAGCCTCCAGTCGGCCGTTTAGTACCTCCAGCTCCTTCAGCCAGGTGTTTTCAGCCTCTAGCTCCTCCAGAAGGGGCGCTTTCAGCCTTCAGCAAGGCATTTTCAGCCTCCAGTCGGCCGTTTAGTACCTCCAGCTCCTTCAGCCAGGCGTTTTCAGCCTCTAGCTCCTCCAGACGGAACACAGCATCTTCATCACCCGAAAAGTGTTTTTGCCCAAAAACAGAAACAATCACCGTCCTTGCTAATACACCTGCCCAGTGTCCATGAATGTTCATGTGATGTGACATGACCATTCACTTACACTGGACATGGGCGTGCCAGGAAGGAGAAAGTATTCTCTACAGTTGGTTGTTTATTTACAGAAAATGCTACAAATGCTGAACAGCAATAGTGAAAGGTAAGAGGAGGGATTTATTTTCATGGACTGATGACAAGGTGGTAGACTAAAGCAACCCTGGAGTTTTCAAACCAAACTGGGGCTGGTATTGTGTCCAGTGTGGACGTCAGGCGTAAATTTAGCATTGAAACATTTTAAAATTAATAGTCAGTGTATCAATGTAGCCTGTGTGTGTATGTGTGTGTTTCCTGACTTGAAGAGAAGCTGTTAAAGCAAGTGAAACTGTACCTGGATCAGCTTCAGTGTTTTATTTAGAGCAGGACAGGGCAGAACAGACAGGCTTTTCCCCTCAACAAAATGTAATCCCTGAGTTTTTGTTCCTCTGCTACAACAAATGGTAGACCTGTGTTTGGGAGCATACTTCTGTGCATATGACATAATTTATGCAATTAATTTGTGATTTAATTTGATATGTGCATATAGGCATTCCTGTATGAAAGTTACTGTGGAACTTTACTAGATATGTTTCCAGCAGACGCTTATTTAGATTACTAAATTACTCAAAGTGAAATGATGACAATCATTGCCAGATTAACATCCTGAGGGGCCCCAGGTCAAACATTAAAATATATGTCTAAATGAAATGATGTTTTTCACAAAGGTGCAAAAGAAATCAACGAAACATGCAGCATATAAACATAACAAACAAAATAAAGGTGTGTGTTGCATATGACTGCTGTTGAAGAAGGTGCACAGCCATATGAAACACAACAAAAAAAAAACCATGATTTAAATAAAAATTGAATACAGAACCGAATAAAAACAGCAGTTTAGAATACATTTCTTCAGTAGCAAAAACAATAATGGGTTAGCGGTTTGATGTGATGTTCGAAGAGCATTGGCTTATCAAACATAACACCAAGATTTCTAGTAAGACCGTGCAGCAGACGAAATTAACCAATAGTTTGAGCAACTTGTGAAGCTATGCTGTCTGGAGCAATGTAAAACGTTTCGGCCATCCAGACCTCTATGGCTGTCCGAAATTGGTACAAGATTAATTTGATCAGTCGTTAGGCTTAAAAGAAACGTACAGTTGAATATCAACAGCATAACAGTGGTAAGCGATTTGCTTATGATATGACCTAAAGGATATACACAATACACAAAGAAGGCAGCAGCTTCAGACATATTTGAAGTGACACCCAAAAAAGCTTCTATTGGAAAGATTGGAGGCAAACCAGTCAAGGGCACTTCTAGAAATAGTATGATTAGTGACACAGAAGCGATGTTTCATTGGAATGCTTCTGACAGAAACCAAGTTGGAATTTGTCCGATTATTGTGTGCTGACAGGATGGCATTAAGTTCTTTGGAAACAAGATTCTCAAAAAATGTTTAAATATAAGGCAACTTAGATATGGTCCTGCAGATATTGGGAAGTGGTGGATCAATGTAAATGTAGAGAGGCTGAACAACTTCATTTTTCAAATATTAGCTTTTAATGATAGTGACTAGGCATTAATCAATCAATCAGACTTAATTTACATAGCACTTTTCAAACAAACAAAATATAGCACAAAGTGCTTCACCCAAAATTAATAATACCACCCCCCCAAACCCAAAGTACACGCATAAGTATAAAACACTCAGTAAAAACAGGAACTAAAACAGTCACTAATCTTCAGGACTTGTACAAGTGCCCATGGGCAAGTGGACCTGCCTGGGCCCCTGGGAAATGACCTCCCATTCAAGAGGTCTCCCCAGCCCCAACTGACCAGCTGGGGGTCTTAGGCATATAACTTCTCTCGATCTTTTACATATGTAACTACCCACCAGTCAGCTAGAACCAAAGAGGCCCCTCAGCGAGCCCAGCCTTGTCATGGACCAATAGACCTGAATACATCTTTATGCATGGGTATCTACAAGACTAGAGGAAGGTTTCATATTTAGACCAATAATGTTCCAAAATGTATTAATAGTGAAGGAGGAGGAGGAAGGGATGATGCTTGCCCTATCACATTCTTTTTTTTTTTTAAAACAGCAGGAAAGTTTCAGCTGTCCTTGTTTGAAAATACAGGCACATCAGGAGGTACATGGTTCGCAAAGTTACTGATGGTGTCGAAGAAGACTTTAAGACCCCCTGCTGACTACTTCAACTGGCTCACTGCTCCATTTCCTTATAGAAAGCCTTGATGATGTAAGAACTGTGAATATCTGAACTGTCCCTGTGTGGAGGTAGCTGGGAGAGCACCTTCACCTGGACCAGAGGATCCATCAGCGCAGGTGAGAGCTGTTAGCTTATTGATCCTCAGGCTTAAAAGGCAGCAGCAGAGCTGCCGAGGAGGAGAGAGACACGACGAGCCTGAAAAGGTTATAGGTTGGACAGTTTGTGTTTAGTTTGGACTTTATGCTTCGTCATGTGTGTTAATCAAAGATGCTGAAATGCAACACCCTTGTCTCTGGCTGTGTGTGGGAGAGCCCTGTGGCATGGTCAACTGCCACACACTGGATTGGACTTTTTTCTGTCAAGAGGTTTCTTTTAACTCCGGCAGATGAGCCGAGCACATCTTGTCTGTCAGTAAGTCAGATGAGTGGCAGAGAGCGAAGTAGATGTAAGGTGGGGAGACAAAAGAAGTCATTACTTAATGAAGAGGAAGCTTACAGTCTTTGTCTCCCTTTTCATCGTAACACAATCTTTGTTTCATTTAAGTTTAATAGCCTTGATACACTGAAACCCCTGATTGTATGTTATCTCATAATATGGTATTGCAAGTTAAAACTCAGAGGCAAGGTGTCACCTCTCTTTCTGTTTAAATATAACAAACCAATACACATGAGTACATACTGTAAAAAACTTTGTATTGGCCAGAGGAGTAAGCATATGTGCTCCACTACATACAGTCAGCATCCAAATTACTGTCAACCACTCAGCCTCTTGTGCCAAATGCTTTTCAGAGAAGTGAGGGTCAGTTATGTGTGATAAGCTGAAGCAGGCAGAAGACTGAAAGCACTCGAGGAGTGGATCGGCTCAAAGCCTCTTTAATCTTATAACCTCTAATAGAGTAGCTCTTGTGAGCTGGTTTTGGTCCCTGGAGACAAACTCTATGCTGCCCCTACTCTTCTGTTTCCTGCCTATTAGCATCAACATACACACACAGTCTATTGACAGCAACACACAAAAATGTACTCCTGACACAAACTGATGCTGGCACCTGATAACATGTAACAAATTAAACACTGGTTCTGCTGTCTAATAAGAAAGTACTTGAATACATTCACGTCTCTCAATCCTTCCAAATCTGCCCATGCTATCAGCCAGTCAGTTTAACATCTGTAGCTCCCCCCTGGGTCGGCGCCATATTATTCCTTTCTCTGATGAGGACTGTAGCAGCCAGTAGCTGCAGGCTGCTCCAGTGATGACCACAGTCGTATTAATCATTCATTGACTTAAGTAGTCTTTCTGTGAGATGGAGTCTGAGTATAGATGAGTTTGTTAGGAGAGGGCGTCCTGGGATGTTTCTTTGTACTTTTCTTTATTCTCCTTGTTAAATTCATTATGTTTTCTACTGTATTGAAGATTCAGGTGGAAAACTACACTAATAAGTGTAGATGTTTTCACACACATGATTTTTTACATCTTGTTTTTGCTCTATAAAGTCTGGATGAGTCCGCTTACTTTATTTCATTTTGTAGGCGGAGCAACAGATGGCGACATTGCAGCTACACAATAGTGAGGCCAAAGCATCTCAATTGCCCCCCGGTAGCAGTATAGAACCCTGCTACCTCCATGTTACCAGATGGAACAGGGTGAAAACTAAAAAGTAGATTGTAAATTGCCAGCTTTATTTTGCTGCTATCTAGTCTTATCGACCGCTCAAAGCTTTACAGTACATGTTTAACCGGACAAAGCTCTCGCCCAAGAGTGCACGGCAGCATCGCTAGTTATGGTAGCATCGCTAGTTACGGTAGCATCGCTAGTTATTGTAGCATCACTACTTACGGTAGCATCCCTGCATAGCTGGAGTTACTGCTGAGTATCGTTAATGTCGTCACTTGCCCCCTGGGTGAGAGCATAGATGCGAGAGCTTGCGTGCGATGTGTGTGCGCGAACACGAACGCAGCCCTGGGCTGAAGATATCAGAGGACATTTAGGCTAAAAACATGGTGTAAATGATGCTGTTTTGAGTCAAATTTGAATGCCAGGTCTGGTAGACACTTGGATAACACCACAGGAGCAATATGGAGGCATTTTATGTTTTTTTCTGTTGTTATTTTACGTTTAAAGAATTGATCACCACTTATTTGATTGTATTGGATTTAGCTGCAACACTCTTTACCCCGGAAACTCCCAAAGTGTTTTGTGGACTGGAACACTTCATCTACCCCTCCATTGGCATAGTGGTGAGTAGAAAATTTGTGAATTTTTATTTTTCCACTATCCCTTTAAGTTCTCCAAATGGGAGACAAAAGAGATGTCGCATATGATCTGCAGTTGTCAGACAGGAGTTACAGTCCCTGTCTATTTAAACTGATTGTCTGGTTAGCTAACACATAATCACTTAGCTCTTTAAGACAGAGATGATCCTAAAGAAGAGTGTCTGTGTGGTCTGCAGCCATTGGTGTCACGAAACATGTGGAGCAGACAATGGGCCGATCAATGCTGATGGTCTCTCACCTGCAAGGACTGTTTGTTCCTTGAATAGACCCAATAGAAGGTAAATTACTAAATAATGAATCTGTTATTGTTATTGGTGCTTGCTGTTCATTGAATTTTAATAGATTTAAAAAAAATGTGATACACCTTTAATATAATGTTATAAATTAATTGTATAGTTTCTTTATTTAGGCTAAGGTTCTTTATGGAAACAATTTCAATATAAATTATTGAATGAATACTATATATTTTCCTATTAATTGTCTAGGTAATTTTTTGCAAAATGCTTTTTGAAAATATTGGTAATGTTGAGCTTGGCATGCTTGGCAAGGTGATTTTGTTTCTTTTTAAACCCTAATACAAGTGTTCCAGATTCCAAAGTGACCTGTCACAGATTATCAAATTCAGGCAGAATTTTCTTCTGATGTGGTTAGAAAACATCTTAAGGATTACCGAAAGGTATAATATATACTGTAGATATGTGTAAAACAGATTTCGGAATAAGTCGCAGAAGTCAAAATTGCAAAATATGTCCCAGAATCCACCCTTTATTATTTAATGTTTCCTTGCATTTATTTATTTAAGTATTGAATGATCACCTATTATTACTAAACTGACGAAGGCCGCTGAATTGTCATTAATCATTTCTTTGTTTTCATCAACAAACAGAAATGTCAAAAAGAAAACAAGACAGCTGACAGGTCAACCAGCTTTGGATCTACCAGGGAAATTTAAGCCAGTCAATTCTGAAGAGAGCAACCAGAGCCTCACTGTATCATACTGTGTTGGTTTTGATGCATATGTGGAGGTGTAATATGGGCAATAATGGATTTCAGATATCAGATGTGATGATGTAATACTTGTAGCTATGAATGTCTCTTTGCAACAAGAGTCGCAGTCAGTTTTTCCTTGTGTCAAACACAAGAAACATGATATATATATAACATAATAATAATAAATATGATTATTGACTCGTTGGTCTGTGTTACCCCACAGCTAACACACAAGCAATGTATTTCTAACGACAAGAGATCAAGAAAGCAAGTGCTGGGAAAGGAGACATGTCACCTATGATGTCAACCTGACTAATTTACTGTCAGCAACTCTATTGCTGCTGCAGCCGGCATTGATGCTCCTTTCTCCTTCAGGCTTTAAAACACTCATGTGAGGGAAACATAGAAAACTCCCTGCACAACTTACTTCAACCTGCTCCCCGGGATTCTCCACTGTCTATGATGATCAGAATAACAGGGCTGAATTTGGCTTGAATATGAGCTACTCAGCAAATACATTCTCTCTCTCTCTCTCTCTCTCTCTCTCTCTCGCTCTCAACGCACACACACACACATAAACACACTATGGTCCACCACCTCATCTTGACAAGAGCAGGAATTACTGTCATGGTTAATGGGCTCACAGGACAAGAGGCGGCGTCTGCACTACTTTGTATAATTCATCTGTGTGAGTGTGTGTGTACTTGTCCTCTTTGTGAGGACCATTTTGAGCCTAGAACCTACGGAGTGAGGACATTTTGGGTTAGTGAGGACTTTCTGGCCCACTTTTAATGGGCTGTTTGAGGGTCAAGACTTGCTTTTCGGGTAACAATAGAATTAGGTTAAGGTACGGGTTAGGATAAGGCATTTAGTTTTGTTGGATAAGGGTAAGGGGCTAGGGAATGCATTATGTCAATGAGGTTTAGGGTTAGGGTTAACCCTCTGACATTTACTAATCTGCAAAATCATCTGGAGCTACACACCAGGTTGATGCTGAACCCCCCAGAATGCATCACTGCGATGTCATTTTGGGGAAACTCGGCCTGCTCTGCCAAGGAGGTAAAGTTTTCTTCTGACGTTTGTTTGATTGTTAGACAGCAGGATGAAATAAATTTGTCATGTTTAGGTGACAGATATTGATGTAAATTGGTGCAGATCCAAATACAAATCTGAATCTAGTGAATCTAAATGTGGTTTCATAAGGGGACTGTTTGGCGTTGGTTGGAGTATGTGCTCTACTGAGTGCCCTTCTTGTGGACTGTGTCTCGTTTTCGCAGTAGATGACTTCATGCTTGGCGGATGTAAATGTCCCTGAGCTCACCCAGACATCCTGGTATGTGGCAAAGAAGTCTCAGCAAATGAGAAACAGAAAAAGGGATTATAATGTGGTTCTACATATATATGCTTTTATTTTTACATTCATAACCAACTTCACACATGGGTGATTCATGAAATCAGTTTACCCCTCATATTGAATCTTACTCAGTCTGTGGAAACAATTTGAAAATATCCTCTCTCTTCGCTCTGGAGGAACTTTGTCATTACAAGATGAAATAAACCGGATTTTCATTTCACCATTTTTTTCTTGGATTCTAAACTTCTAACAAAAAATTTGGCATCAAAAATTGATAGGGTTAGGGTTAGGGTTAGTTAGCCCGAACCATAACCAAACCCCTTTTACTATGTAGGAAGGGCAGAATGCAACCAATCTTTAACGGTGTATAATGGGAAATGTAGGATAGTGTTTTGGGGTCTGGACAGATACCATAAACTAAAGTGTTTCTTTTACACTGTGTACATTTGACCCAATTTTGGTCTCAAAACATTTTACACACCAGTGTGTAGCACCTTCCTGTACTTGACAGTGATGAGTGTTTAGACAGGCTTATGTCTAATGTTCGTGTCACCTTTTTTGTGTAAATCATATTTCATTCAAATATTTTGTCTCCTCCTCTCCTCTTGTACTACCGTTGCCTATTTTTTTATTTCTCTTCCAGTTATTTTTCTGCCTTTCTGTAGTAAGTCTGAAAATCTGAACAATCCAACATGCTATATTATGTCCAAACGGAGTCTGAAGAGTCAATCAAGTCTGAAAGTCTGGACCAAACAAGATACAGTGTGTGAATGGACCCCAAAAGTCTACACTGGTATAAATATGTCAAAGGAAGCAAACAAAGTACATGATATGCTGTTGTCAGTCCTCCACCTTGAGATTGGACGCATTTTTTTTTCTTACCATTGTTAGTGGCTGACTGACTGTAGACTTTGTGTCAGCTCCAACCAATCTGACTATTCTCCTCCAGAGCCTGTTGTGTGTCCCAGGAGATCAATAGTCTTACAAACATTAAGATCAGACCGTCTAAAACTGACAATCATGCTACAACAAAAACTGTGTGTTTGTGTGTGTGTGTGAAGAAGCATCTTTTTGATTCATTTATTTTGCTTAATTCCTAATATCAGTAATATATTTTGTATTACTTACACAATCTGTTACATTTATTACATTGCATACAATTACAGAAATGTACACATGTACATCTTATAATTCATTCCTCCAAATCCATCAGTGACAGTTGGGGTAACACCTGGATATTGTGATTCCTCGTCTCCTCTGAACAGAGCACTGCATCTATCCCCTCAGCCATCCACTGAGGCCAGGTGATGCTGCTCACATGATGCATGGCAAATCACCTTAGACACAGACGCCTTCCTGCCCTAGATTTATCGTTACAGCCCTCTTTCACGTCCTCTAACATCACCTACTTCTGTCTGCATGGCTGCCTGGGACACCTTAGCATCTCAGCTAAAATCTCACATGTGTGTGTGGGAGACAAAACCCTTCTAGCCCATGTCTTCTCCTATGCAACCAGTAAGTTCTCACTTCATTTGGATGCGTGTTTTACCACAGAACTAGAACATTCCTAGGTTTTAAAGATGAATAATTATGCCACAAATATGCATCATTCCAGGTCATTTGGGATCATGGTTGTAGTAGTTGTAGTTATAAAGAGATGCATGGGTTGTTGCAGAATATCAGCTAAAGATAACAAACTATGGTGGCCCCAAAGTACAAAGTGCTTTTCAAGAGCATACACTTAAAGGGAAACACATTACAGATCCAGGAACCCACACCCAACAGGGTGCACAACCTGTTGGAGGGATAAAATTCCCATCTGCCCTAGGAAAGCCTCAGGATTCCCCAGCAGGAATTTATAAGTGTGTTACGTCCCCTGGGTGGAACTAGGATTAAAGGAGGACGGTAACACACAACAACCAATAAACTGATGGAGTCAGAGCAGATGTGACAAATAAGGTGTCTTTTATTTAAATTATAAATCAAGTGCAAACATAACTCAGAAGCACAGAATGCGGGGGAAGAAGGAACAGAGAAAGTTGCCAGAGAAATGAAATAAATATAACAAAACTAGGCCTGACGACTTGCTACCTCTTAAACAAAACCACAAACAAAAGGCCTACACTGATTATCTAAAAGGAGCTTCACTGAAATAAATACAAAGGCGGCAACAACCAAACTGACTAGTGTTTCTAAACAAAAGAGAGTACCTATGTGAGTGAGTGTACAGGGTACCCAATTTACCTAGTCCTTCCTTCCCACCACATCTACCATTGCACTTTAAACAAGTTTGATCTAATAACAATACAAGAAAATGCTCAGTGGTGCTGCACATAGGCTGAGGTCAGAGAGAACAAAGAGAACGAGACTCTCAGGTGTGCTCCTTTCGTAGATCCCCCTCACTGCTGGTTGGACAAGCTCTAATGAGTGGAGGAAGGAACCACTCCCATCTCACCTGTAGAGAAAACAGGGGGAGAAGCAGAGACAGATTAAGATTAAGATTCCTTTATTGGTCCCACACACGTGCGCACACACACAACATGCAATGGGGGAAATTTGTCCTCTGCTTTTGACCCATCCGTGTGAACACAGCACACAGGAAACAACACACACAGTGAACACACGGAGCAGTGGGCAGCTATGGACGGCACCCGGGGGAACAGCAGGAAGGGAAAGACAACACACACACACACACACACACACACACACACACAGCACTTTGCCCACTGCCTGGCACGCAACAAGTGTTATAGAGGAGAGGGACGTTTAGATGGATGGATGGATGGAGAACCGTTACTTCTCATGATATCTGACCTTATGTGTTTGTTTGATGTTTCCAAACATAGACGGAACCTGCTCCTAGTGGTACCTAAAGGAGTGGAGACACCTTTGGGAGCATCAGGCTGCGATGGGCACTGCAGCTGCCTCTCAGTTTGGAATTAGAGCAGACAGTGCGTAGGAGGTTCACACATCCATCTAGTCTGACACTGGAGGGGAAATAAACAAGACAAAAACCTGCTTTTGGCTCATCCATCCTATCCTAGTTCATTTCAAAGGTGCTTCATTGTCTTAAATTGCACAACAAACACAGTAAAACTGATTTCAGACATTCCCTGAACTCTGGATAATTTCCTGACATTTTCTGGAAGGGCTTTCGAGAGATGCTCTGGACTTTCTGCAGAGTTTTCCTGCCAGCCCTCGAGTAAAAAGTTTGGATAACATGCAAATGAGCCAATGTGAGAACACATCAGGAGATCCTCCACAGGATTCACTGCCAGCGAGTGGGTGTGTTGATGACATTTCTAACACGTGACAGAAGCAAAAAAGAAAAAAACTAAAAGAATGCAAATATTTCAGATGTTTTCAATCCTGAAATATTTCCATACACGGACACTTAAGGGCCAAGAGATGTGCTGTAAACAAAAACTCCTGTGACCCCAATGTGACCTCTGCTTACCTTATTTAGGCTTTTTAGAAAGCTCAGTGCCACATTATTTTTATTTTTGTTTTACTGTGTATGTTTCATGTTCTTGTGCTACTTATAAGTTTTAGTGAAAAAAAAGTTTTATTGATATATTTTATAGAAATGTGAGATTTCTTTGGACCAAAAAAAAAAAAAAAATTTCTTCAGTACATGAATGATAAACCGGCTTACAGTTACAGTTGCTTCTTTTAACAAAGAAAGTATTTGAGGAAAGAATCTTGGCTAGACTGTGCAGACATTGGATATACAACTAGTAATTTTACTTGGCTCATTTCACAAGGATTTTTTAGGAACTAGACATTCTGCTGCACATCAGGTTCCACTGTCAAACATTCGCCTTGTTGCTTTGTCTAGCTGTGTCGCTCACTGAGAAGGATTCTACTGCATCAAATTTATCTCTCTATCTAACAAGTTTATATTTTATATTCCACTGGAGGTTTTTCAATTCACTATAATCCTAAACTTTCATATAATTCACCATCAAACCCTACATAAGATGCTTATCTTTCCCTTGTATATACAGAAAATTGTATATCTACTTTTTGAGAGTGACGAATCTGTTGATGTGTCTGCAATATAACACTTAGAGTCTGGAGCCTCTGCATAATATAGTATAATGGCACCTGACTTGAGGATTAAACTATTGTTTATCTCTATGAACCAACTCCAAATATTTATAAAAAGTAGGTGATGGGAGAAATGATATCGGTATTTTGAATAAAATTTGTAAATGGTAAATGGTTTTGTATTTATATAGAGCTTTTCTAGTCTTGATGACCACTCAAAGCTCTTTACAGTACAGTTTTACATTCACCCATTCACACACACATTCATACAGTGCATCTATTAGCAGCACTTTGTTGTTCTATGAGGGGCAATTCAGGGTTCAGCATCTTGCCCAAGGACACTTCGGCATGCAGATGGGGAAGACTGGGGATCGAACTGCCGACCTTCAGGTTGGAGGATGACCACTCTACCTCAGCCACAGCCGCCCTGTAGAGGTCCTCTAAAATCAAGCACTCAAAACTGTCCTGTAGAATGACCAGTTCTTCAAGAAAGACAAAGTAATGGTTATAAAATGCACAGCGGCAAAGTTCAACACTACGTATATAGTACAATAAAAAACTGCAAAAACTGCATTTCAACTTAATACCATACCATAGACAATAATAAACCCAGCACTATAAGAACAATTAAACAAAATAAGACATAGAAATAAAACATAACCATAAAAAGATCATACATAACAAAGCAAATGTAAATATAAATAAACATCTCCTCACAACCTTATGTTTCCAGTCTGTTAGTGAAACAAAAGGGGTTTGGCAAAGGTTTTCTCTTGTGGAGAGTTTTAGAGTGACTTCTTATTTGTCAGTGTAAACAGGCTCAGTTTCTGAGTTGGGTAAAAAGCTGTAAAATACTGCTAGCAGGGCCTTTCTGTGTTGGGTCTGTATGTGTTCACCCTTCTCTTGCTCCACCCTGTATCTCCCTCCACCAGCCTGTGTCTCCCACTAACTCTAAAATCACATCTGGCTCTTAACTAGTCAAAGTACACACCTTTCCTCTGCTTTGCCTCTTCCTTGTACCCAGACTCTCTCTCTCCAGGTTACAGCAGTGAGGCTCTGGCCCTCTTGTGACAGTGTTGTCTGTGGGAGGTAGCATTACACCTGAGTCCACAGGGTTTTTACTCTGGTCTGAGCTCAGTCACAGACAAATGAAGGGCCAGAAGTTACTATTTGAATGGACTGTCGTTGACATAATTCCATTCTCTTGGATGTGGGCTTTAGCTGGCATAAGCTATTACACTATGTCGCCCTTCTTGAACCAGTGCTGGATCTGCTCCTTATCCCTGGTTGTTTGCATCTATGTAGACGATAAAGGGCAGAGAATAGTTAGCATACGCAAAAACAGGTGCTTGTGTCTGTTCCAGTGCATCAAAATATTTTTGGTACTTGGAACTGAACTCTGGAGCTGGAATGCCTTTCAGCAGTTGATTTAGAGGGTGTGCGACTCTGGCATGCTTATGCTCATACTTGACCACGTGCAGTATCAAGCTATGCTGCCACAGCCTGTGGATCACCTGTTCTAGACTGCAGGTGGGAGGAGAAACCAGGTGAGTAGATGATAATGTGCTCCTTATATGCCAGTAAGGATTTACTGTAACTACCTGGCAACTTAAACATTGTGGTGGTAGCTGTTGGAATGGTGCCTGCGCAATACAGAGACCAAAGGTGTTCCAAGTGGTTTTTCTCTGGGTATTTGTGACCTGCCACTAGTGAGGAACACAGAAAACCACTGTGTTCAGATAAGGCTGCAAAATCTTCTTGATTCTGGGCAAGGGAGAAGCATTTTTGTGGTTTATCTAACATCCTCTAGTTGACACAACTGCTTCCAACTGCTGTTCTTCTAACTTTTCTTTTGCAGATTTCCTGGAAATCTGGTTAAAATATCCAGTACATTTTTATGGAAAGCTGACTCATGTTTGCTAGAGATTAAGACATTATGTTAATATGTAAATGCAAGTTATGACATTATAAGTTTATGTTTTGAGTAATTGTCTTTCCACACAGCTCCATCAAACCTTTCAGCTTACTGACTGGTACATAATTGTTTGTTATATTCATTCTAAGGTGTCAACACAACAGAATAGGACAGAATATTTGTTGATGCCTTTGTCTCTAATTTATTATCAGCAACTTCATCAAGGTATAAGGTTCTTATGAACTCCCCAATAAAAGCTCAGTCTATACTAATCATGAGTAATGAGGAACTACTAGTAATTACTCAATATGATGTGACACTTTCTGTGGGGCTGTGCAAAGGAGCAATTAATCATTAAGTTATTAGTAATGAATACATTTGTGCTGCTCAGCAGCTAATCATGGTTTATCAGGTATGATTTATAAAGACAGTGATAACTCCATTTCACACATGAACTCATCATTAGCTGCACGGGTGAACAACATCCTGCCTCTGACCATATAAGGGCTGTGAGCCAGATTGTTTAGGGTAATGTGACAACTCATCAATACAAAACATTATTATGATTATAATTTGATTTAATGTGATAAAAGATAAAAATAACATAAAATAGTAACTAACTTGTTTTTCAGTACGGTCCCTACTTGCTGTATGCCTGTCAGGCAGCAGTAAGGGCAATTAAACACACATGTGGCCACATATCATTGCTTTCAGTCGCCATGAATGTAGATAAAAAAAGATTAGATGTGGAATGTCACAATTTTCAGGAGAAATTAACATTTTTTGTTGTAGTTTTGGGGACACACTCACAGGGATGAAAAAGAACAGTCTCAAGCATCATTGCAACTGCAATACATGTTGCTAAACTAGATGAGCTACAAGAACAAAGGATCTTGGACATAATTAATTAACATGAATTATCATAACATTAAATAACATTAACACACTTGGGTGGAGTTTGGATTTTGGGATTCTCAACAAGCAGCTCTCACAAGATCATATTCAGACAGAGAACATTTAACATTAGTTCTGTGGTGAGTGAGCTAATAGTTAATAAACTGAAATCTCATTTACAAGGATAATTCATAAAGGAGCTGTGTTTGCTGCTGTGGAGCAAAGTCAGTTTGTTCCGAAGTATCGGTTTGGATTCAAGAGCTGTCACTGTGCAGATTGTTGATGTAGTTAAAGACAATAAATACAATACTAGAAAATACAGTAAATAGAATGAAAATACAATATTTTTCAGTTTTTCTCTCGGGCCTCTCATGAAACAACAGACTTAACAAATAAAGATCAACTAAAAACATTTTTTTATGTGTGGTATCACTGCTGAGTTTGACGGAAGAGAGGATTGACTGTTTTTTAAAGTTGTTTGTGTACTGTGCTGTTGAAAGTACAAGTGGAAAAGATTAAAACTCCATCTTCTCTCCAAGAACCAAAGCTGCTACGACATCAGAATACGTTCAGGTAAGTTTGCAAGGCTCCTTCAGGCATTTGAGGTTTGAGGAAATGAAAAGTAAACAAAAGGAAATGAACATAACCGACATGACAGACATGTTGCCAAAGAGATGCAGTTCCAGCCATTACATTGTGATTTTAGTGTGATATATGTCTTCAATAATGTCGTCTGACCAGTCCTGGTTCCAGAGGATATTCAATGTCAGGGCATCTGATTTTTATAACAATCAAAGGATTTTTTAAATTCAACAATGTATTCATGTCGAATATCAAAAATATGTTAAAATCCGACAAAGAAAATGTATACACTTTTTAACTTAAATTCAATGATGTCGGCCGATATGAATTGTGACCCGACAATATAGCCGATTATTTATACAATGGCTGAATTGGAGTCTGTAGTGGAAAAAAATTAAGGCTGGTGGAAAACTATTTTGTAGTTGAAAAGTCACTTTTTGTATACCTGTTTGAGACGTTTATGACCTGAACTGTTTGTGACCTGAAACCTATATGACCTGTCTAATACCTTTATGACCTTTCTATTACTTATTGACTGTCCAAGAACTTAATTTCCATCTGCTTTATCTTCAAAGGAAACATATGCAAATCAGTTTCCTGTGTCTTAATTCCTGTCTCAAACTGCGCCTACAGAACCAGTCTGAACTGGCTCAGACAAACAGCCTTAGTTCTTCTATATAAGATCCTTGGATTTGACTGTTCTCCATCAACACTCTGAGATCCCTGTGACCCTCTGTGTTGATCCTTTCTGCAGAAAGCCCCTATTAAAATACACAAAGACAAATTTGGTGTTCCAGCCTCTTGTATTTTCAGATTCCCATCACAAGTCTCAGTCACTTCACTATCAAACCTTACATTTCATTCCACCAACTGTCTGACTCCAAGGCCTTAGTCAGTTGATCACGCACTAAACTAACACACAATGATATTGGGACAATTACGTCAACTCCATGCACAGCACCACTCACCAAACAAGCAGGACTAGGACAGCATGAAGCTCAGGACCATTTATTCTGCTCTTACATATCTGTATAGGCAAACATACACTTAAAAGTAATAATTCTTGTTTCATTACTAGAGGTGGGTGAACCTTGTACTGAGGCTGTAGCTGCTGCTGAGCGACCATCGTCATTAGTTGAGCTTAACTTACTGGTAAACCCCTTTCTTATGTCTATTTCCACAGAGAAAAACTAAGGCAAACACTTACATTATGCTAGCCAAGCCGCTGTGTGAAGTGAGGGATCAAGCTGACTTAAGAAACACACTTAACTCTCGATTGGTCCAAATCACTCATGTTGTCACCAACTCAAAACCAGTTTAGTGGATTACCAGCAGAGGCTGCGCTTTCTTTCAGACTTTCAGACGATAAAAACATGATATTTAATGTTCGGATGCTGCAAGGCCCTACTGTGCGGCCCTCGATGGATGATACAAAAAATGAAATGGCCATTGGTAAGAAAAGGGTTCCTCACCCTTGGTTCAAGGATTTATTAGCCTGGAAACCCACAGTCCAATTATCCAGAGTAAGAAATGATTATACAGTAGTCTAAGCTCTCTCTCTCTCTCTCTCTCTCTCTCTCTCTCTCTCTCCAGAGGCGGTCGCTAGGGGAGAGGGCGTGGCGTCGTATCTGGTCAGTGACGTCAGCGGGAGCTGTTCACAGTGGTGTGGTGCTGAAGAGGATCGTCTCCTCTCAGTCAGACAGCCGCTCCCTCGCTCGGTTGGTCGCAGCCATCAGCTGCTGCTCCAACGCTGGATTTCGTTTATCGGCGCTCAGCACGGGAACATACAAAAGCGGAGGAGGAAGAAGAAAATGCCCGCACCGTCTACCCCTGAAACCCATGTGGAAGCGATTTACAACAAGTAAGTCACCTCGTTTCTTTCTGTCTCTGTGTGTGCGGAGTCTTAAAGCAGCGGGGATGGATTTCATCCTTACTGGCTTAGTACTGCTAATAAATCCTGCACACTGAAATCACTTTACTGAGGGCTGCAGAACAGATAACCTACATCCACGCTGTGTGTAATTACCAGCCCGTGTTTGTCCAGTGAGGCAAGTCTTCCAGCCGCGCCTCAATCTTACCCTGTGCCTGCCCGGGGTAAAACATTTGACTCATATTTGCATGATCCAATGGTCAGAGATGTTCTCTCTCTCTCTCTCTCTCTCTCTCTCTCTCTCTCTCTCTCTCCCTCTCTCGCTCTCTTTCTCGCGTGCGCGCGCGCGCGCGGTTGTATGAATGCCTGCGATCAGAAATATAGGCAGATGCAGAAACGATATAATACAACTATTATGAAAAATACAAATATAAAGAGTAATGCTCATCTCTCTCTTATTATTATTGTCTGTATTCCCATATCCCTCCTTCGTCTTTGTGTGTGTGTGTGTGTGTGTGTGTGTGTGTGTGTGTGTGTGTGTGTGTGTGTGTGTGTGTGTGTGTGTGTGTGTGTGTGTGTGTGTTTGGTGTGTGTGTGTGTGTGTTGGGTGTGCGTGTGTCTGTGTCTGTGTTCCTCAGATACATGCTTTTAAAAAGGTGGATTCTAGCCTATAATTGAAAATTATTTCAATTCTATGGTTTTGATTCTTTTAGTTTGGAATTTTCCAGTTGGCTGACCCATTGCGAAGTAGTTTTACTGGTCGGGATAAACAGAGATATACTGGGATTGGTCTGTTAGTGGTCACGTTGCTGCCGGGTTTCTTCAAACAGCATCGCAGCATGTGAGGGAATGTACAGGATCTGGTGAATATGCAGAGAGATGTTTCTATTTTGACTCCAGTACAATTAGGTGTGGCCTGGCTCCTGGCCTCCGCTCCTCTCGTCTCCTCTCATTTTGACACACTAGGTGCTGTAAAACTGCCTCTTTCCTTCATCTACACATATACATGTATTGAAAGGGAAGCAACTGCCAATCACTTTTATAGTGTCTTTGAATTTGTGTTGGCACTATAATATTGTAAAACAGATTATTTCCATCTAGTTTGCTATTTACTATACATGACATTAAAATGAGAGTGTCAAAAATGTAGTGAGGCCCTTTCCTTTGGGATATTAAAGCGCTATTCCAGCCATTTAAACTCACAGTCCCATGATGCTTGGACAAGAAACTAAATAAAATAGTTAAGACTGCAGCAACAGATGCTGACAGATGTCAGATTTGACTTTGAATGGGTCAGAGTCCAAAAAGGCTGCACCCTACATTTACCATAATACATCTTCTGAAACTTCATCAAATACCATGCTCAGAGACAGAATTACAAATAAGATACGGTTGTGTTACAGAGGCTGGAATATTCCTGTGTTTGTGAAGATAAGCATCCTGTTTTTTTAACTTTCCTCTGAGCTTCCACAAGATGCACATGGGCCATCTGTTTTCTCTTGGGTGCCGCTCTCCACACTTCCTGAAATTAACACATCCTGACATTTGAGCACAGAGGCTGATATGTGAAAGGTGACATAATTACAGAGTTGCAAAAGTAATCGTTTAGATAGTTCAGGGATGATCTAGATAGATGGAGAGCAGCATCGTTAATTTTTTTCTTTGTGGCTACATGAGTTTAATTTCTGTCCCCGTGGAGTTAGATCTGCTCACATTTTACCAATTATTTCTGTTTTAGAGTGATTCCTTTTGGTTCACACACCATGGTTGCATTTGACTCTTGGATTTAGACGCCCCTGCAAGAGGAAGCAGAAGGCTTCACAACATGCCTGCATCTTGAAACATAATCGAGAGACTAAGCTATTCAGTCTGGCTATTCATGATGTCTCCCTTTTCGATTGCCTTCTGTTTGATCATTTTGTTCAAAACGGTGTTAGTCATACACCTCTTTGATGAGTTCCTGTTTGTAAGTGAGTTTTAGATCTATAATTTGTCAAATAAGAGGTCTGGTCTTTATTAAACTAAGCAGAGAGCTTTTATGCGTCATACCTTAGAACAAGTCTAAATGCTTTAATTCCAGTTTAGAGCATGTTGAACACATTACGGTGTGATTGGTACTGAGTGCATATTGATGACTGGCTTCTGTTTATATTGTACTTTCAAAGCCACTCAAAAACTTTGTCATTACATAAAATGTTTCCCTGTGAAACGCCAGCTTTTCCTCAGACGCCCATAGTCATTGGCCTCTAAAAAGATCAACGCGTCTCTCTCGCCACATCCAGAAAAGTGGCTCTTATTGGGTATCCACAGGCTTTCTGGTCAAGACAGAGCAGGCAGGTGGTTGAGTGGAGCTGGCAGGCCGATAGGGCAGTGGGGTGGGGTGTGGTGGTTGGATGGAGATTCGGGAGTCCAGTGAAACCTGATAGTACAGGATCTGGTTTCTCAACCTGTGTGCTGGCGGAGAAACATTAGTGATAGTCGTTAATACTCAGCAGTGTAAAGCGTTGGATGAAATGAAGTAATTGTGGTTTATACCAGTATGAATGCTAAGGTTTGTGGAGCTAGATGATGCTGACATCAATTATGTCATGATGGGATGATAGTTTGAGGGTTTTCTTTAATCTTTAAATGAGATAATAGGAGGATTCTGAATTTGAACCTTTCTCTTTGGAGTTTGTTTCCTCCCAAACACATGCAGGTTCACTGAAGACAGCAGGGGTGAATGTGAACGTGTACGGTTGTTTGTCTCTATATGTCAGTGATGAACTGGCACCTTGTACAGGGACTACCCTGCCTCTCTCCCAGTGTCAGTAGGGATTGGCCCCAGGATAAGCACTTTAAATAATGGATGGATGGACATTCCTTGTTACTGTTGCTCTTCACAGAAATAGACCGTCACAGAAAAACTCAACAGGCCATGAGTGTTTATTTTGTAAATGATTCACTGTGGGAACTTTGTGATTCTAAACTTCCTAAGAGAAGCCACAGGATCTGAGGCTGACAGGTGGTGTAATGTTACAGACCTCCACATTCTCACTGTCAGTTGAAAATATTTTGATATAAACTGAAGATTTTATGTTTCACCAGGCGAATACTTTAGGCTTTGCAGGCTTTGAGTCAAAGCTGTGTTTTGAGTCAAAAACTAACATCAGCGTGCTAAAATGCTCACAATAAAATTCTAATATCCAGCAGCTCTAATGGCTGCCATGTTCAGGAGAGAGAACTGGAATGTTTGGGTATTATAAGTCCAAGGTTATGACCACAAGATTCAATGTAGCCTCTTAAGATATCCATCATGAGAAACCATCTTCACATCAGCTGTGGTTCCCTAGCAGTTCTCTGAACTGTCCATTAGGAGTGACCTGACGTTGCGATTGCCCCTTTTATCATATTGGACTGGATACTGCCCATACAAGGTGATAACAGTGATTACAGTTTATAATTGTGATAATTTTTACTGAAAAATATCTGTTCATTGGCTTGGAATGAATCCTAACTCTCTCAAGGACTCTGCTGCCCTCACATTTTCAAACGTCTGCTCCAGATTTAATTGATTCAGAATGTCAACAACATCTGAAACTCTGCCACTCTAATTGCTTATTCAAAACACTTGCCTTCATTTTCTCTTATTTCCTCTCCAGCCCTCCTCTACGTACTCTCATGCAAGACAACTGCTTCAAAGTAAACATAAATCTCAATACTTTAGACTGCAGCAAATACACCTGGTTTTAGAGGCCTACCGTCTTTTGAATCAACTGCATACCTTAAAGGATGTGCCATAAACGGGAGCTTATGCTGTAAACTTAAGACCATGAAGGAACAAACTGTCTGACCCTCTATTAGAACAGACTTTCTAAATAAGAGTATACTGTCTGTCTAATAATACAATGGTTATTATAAAACTGACAGAAAGGTACAAGAAGAGGTCAGAAGCTAAACTCTATACATTGCCCGCTTCATGTTGTCCTGTCAGTAAGTCTGAATATACACTTTGTTTCACTTCATTCATGCACTTTTGTTATTTGTGTTATGTGATGTCTTGCTGACTGTTTGTTTTGCAGTGGCCCAGTGATGCTGTTTTTCAGCTGACACAGAAGCTGTGTGAGCGTTTTCCAGTAGCAGAAAACACTAAATGTTTCACACTGACCAGAAAAACATCACATTGAGTATTCTATTCTAAACAGCATTTACAGCTCCATCAATCTCCAGCTCAGTTGTTGACATATGTCTTCATGCCACAAACAACGGGTAATGTGTAATCAATGTTGTGAATATTGTAATTTTGTTGACTGCTACCCGCAGCATGTTTGCACTTCAGTCCATCCTGGGAGAGGGATCCCTCACATGTGGCTCTCTCAGAGGTTTCTATGTTTCTTTCCCCTGTTTTTTTCCTTACTCTTGTTGAAGGTTAAGGGTAGAGGATGACTCACCTTGTTGAGCTCCATGAGACAAATTGTGAATATGGGTTATACCAATACAATTTGATTGATATGCAACCACACAATGTCTACTCACCACTATGCCGATAGAGGGGTGGGTGAAGTGTTTGAGTCCATGAAACACTTTTGGAGTCTCAGGGGTAAACAGCGTTGCAGCCAAATCCAATACAATTGAAGTAAACAGGGATTTCTTCAAATGTAAAAAAACAACAGAAAAAAACTAAATGCCTCCATGCTGCTTGTGTGGTGTCATCCAAGTGTCCGAAAGCCCCGACATTCATATAAACTCGAAGTGGCGTCATTTACACCATGTTTTCAACCTAAATGTCCTCTGATATCCTCTTTGGAGGCACGTTCACTCACACACACCTGAAATGCACACACACTGCACACAAGCTCACGCCCAAGGGCACTTGCAGTGCGCGGTAGCATCGCTACATCCGCTAGCATCACCACTTCCACCTGCGAGCTTTAAGGCTTAAAACATGGTGTAAATGACGCCATTTCAAGTCAAATGTGTTGTTTTTTTCTATTGTTTTATTACGTTTGAAAAATATATCACCAGTACTTCAATTGTATTGGATTTCAAATCCCTGAGGCTATTAAAGTGTTTTGTGGACTCAAGCACTTCACCCACTCCTCCATTATCTGAGTAGATAATGAGTGAATATTTATTTTTCAGTGAACTATCCCTTTAAGTCTGATTGGTTAGGACAGATGTCCTATTTACAGTTTCACTAACCACTAACATTTCTCTATAAATATTAAGCATAATGCATAGAGATTTTTATCACCATAATGGCTTATTTTTAAGTTGTGTCTCTGTTTGACTTTTTGAGTTTCTCAGTAACAACAATGATTTTGTGGTTGTGGTCTACTACTATGGTAGAATCAGACAACGAGACTAGAGCTAAATAAGACACATTCAACACTATACACCTACAAAATCAATTCCTCAGAGGAATTATTGCACACATGGAGCAGCTATTGTTTTTGCACTTTAAACATCTTCTCTTAAAAGAAAGGTCAACAGTGCAATTGTATAAAAACCTCCCTGAGAAGGACGTCTCATGATGTATAAAGGCTTGAAGCGGTTAAATCTGACTCACACTTGACTAATTAAATATACAAACAAAAATACAAGAAACAAATAAAGGAGCCAAAAAGTTACACTAACATAGGCCCACATCCAGTTGTAGTGAATTGAGGAGGAGGTTTCCACTCAGAGTCAGTGTATGTGGCCCACTGCAGTCATGGCCATAGTGGCTGTAAAGTGGAGGGGAGACACGGACTGTGAATGACAAAACAAGCAGGATGACAGCTGCCTGTGGACGGAGGCAGCCAGGGGGTCTCCCCATCACAGGGCTGATGCCACGTCAGCTAGGGAGGAGGAATACAATACATCAACATACTTTATGTGACCCAGCATCCCTCTCACTGAGACTGACTCGTGTACTCTCCTTCAGCAGCAGATGTGAGGGTGTTGAACACAGAGTTGGCAACGGTGATGATCCGGGCAGGTGGCTCAATAGGAACCACATCAATGAGGAAGAAATAACATCAATCATGGAGAACAGGCAGGTGCAAGGTAGCCTCTCATTGGCAGAGGCAGCAACTCATGTGGATCATTCTTTTGGCACATTAAATCTTTGCGCATGTTGCTGTGTTCACACTGCAAAAGACGTCAGTTAGATGTTGAGTTTCTTCTATGGTACTAAACAAACAGTCACCTGTTTCAATTTATTTCATAATCATGTGAAAATCATGTCTTGGTGGGACTCCAAGGTTGCCGCTGTTAGACCGGCAGAGCAGAAGACACCCAGGTCTACTGATCTCACTTTCTTCCTGGTCCCACCAAGTCGTACTCCATCTTCTGGGTCATCTGGACAAAACACCTCTGTGCATGTCTCAAGGACAGAATTCAGGAGACCTGGACAAAAAGGGGCAGTGGATAAGATTAGGATACTGTGGTAGCAGGCTCACTATAAATTGGGTCACAGGAATTAGGAATAATAGAATTTTTCCAAGCGGGACAGTAGCAGAGGTGCTAGGATGTGGTGACAAGCCATAAAAGGTTTGTTGCTCTATTGCTTGTTAAAGAGGCATAACTGGATATGAGGATGACAGGAGTCAGAGGCAGGTAGAGTGATTTTTGAAGTTTGAACACAGTAAAATGCCTGGTAGTCATGTTATATAACATTTTTATTGATAATCCCTTACATTTAGTAATAAATGGACTTTGGTCCTAACCAAAATATGTACAGAGTGGGACAAGAAATTCTGAGGTTTTCTTTTCCAAAACGTATAGCCAATAGTCAGCCAGCTTGAATATCTGATGATACCTATATCCCTCAATAATGAAGATGTTGTACTTCATTTGCTTTACTTGTGCAGAGAGAAATGTGGGAACAGTTTGTGGTTTTAAGAAATGTATAATATTTCTGAGAGAAGAACAGCTGCTTGCAGTGACTGTGTGGAGTCTGGTCTGAAAGCAGAACCCGTGATCAATGACTCTTTCGTGACAACTCACACACTAGCTGGAAATACTACACAGAAAGATAAAGTGTTGTTTGTCAAAAATAGCTCCAACACATACCTCCACATACAATACCTCCACCTTAAACTACAAATTACACTCCTTATGCTAAGCCAAGCTAAACAAGTCCGACTCAAACCACTTTACAATACAAGTCACATTCACCCATTCAAACACAGGTTCATACAGCACTTCTATATGCTGTCCCTTTCATCTCATCATTCACACACTGTCAGACCAGCTGTCAGGGGCAGTTTCTTGCCCAAGGACACTTTGGAATGCGGACTGAAGGGGCCTGGGATGAAACCACCAACCTTCTGATTAGTGAGTAAAAAGTATGGGTTTCACCCACTTAATAAGATGGGTCAGGTTCAGGGAGTGCACCCACCCCAAACATAGCTATGTTTAACGGGCAGTATATACATATATACATATGTACATGTAGATATAGTGTATGATTACAACATGTGACTACTTTAGCCCTAATTATAGACCCTGTAGATATGATTAGAGACCAGACCATTTATCATCTATCCTCCACCCTCGGTACTATCCTCCTCTCTTTCATTTTTACTCAGACCGTAGAGGCTTCACATTTCATCCTGCCTTCATGTGGGAGTGAGTCCTTTACATATCGCTCTCTTCCCCCATCAGTCTTGTGTGTCTGCCATCCTCCTGTCTTCTCTGTCTCCTCCATCTGTCTTTCTCCTCCCCTACTTCCATGCCGGCAGGTCCATGTGCCAGCATGGCAGCATGGGTGTATGTCTATTAAACTCTATGGCTTTGGTTTGTACTTCGTCCAAAGAATCGCTGTCCAATGCTGAGGGACGGATGCAGCCTGACATCCTTGTGTTTTATCAGGCATCATCAAAATTTAGTGCTTGGTGTTAAACTAAAGTTCCTACAAACAGTAGCAGTTTGTAAATTCTGCTAACTGGTTAGGCTACATCTAAAGACCTGGATGATTTTCTTATTTATCATTTCTACATATGTTGAAATCGTAGAATGACTCCTGTCAAGGTGTCACGTGGCACCTATTCAGCTGACAATGCCATTGATATCTCACTTTTTCATTTTGGTTAGATAAAATTTACCCAGAGCAAATGACAGTCTCACTGCAAAGCAATGATGCCATTTTTGCTGCAATTGTCTGTGAACATATGCTACAGATTTCAGCAAAGATCTCCTTTTAAACAATCTATTCTCAACCAAGTCACCATCCATCTGATACTGAAATCATCTAATTAACAGCTTCAGCAATTCTATTCATCTTATGTTGACAATTGTTTTACATCTAAACTTTGTTAAAACGGAATCCACCAATGAGGTTAGGTTTTCCTCTACATTTGTTTGTTTGTGGACATTAAACTATTCATGGTCCACAGGGTACCTGCAGAGTTGGGGATTAAGTGTCTGTGGGTTTACAACTGGTAAATGGTTTGTATTTATATCGTGCTTTTCTAGTCTTGATCACCACTCAATCACATCGCTCTACAGTACAGTTTGCCATTCACCCATTCACACACACATTCATACAGTGCATCTATTAGCAGCACACATACCAGCAAAACTACTGATTCATCTACGTCAATGAAGGCTGCCACATTCAGGAGGATAACAGTAAAACCATACCTGATCCATCACTCCTGGATTTTCACTCATGTGAAGCATTCTCAAGTTTCATCTCTTTCAAAGAATACACATGACAGGAGACATCCAGCATTACAGTGGGACTTGGCTGCAACATGACTCTCAATGTCTTTAATGATGTGAAACTCACTGAGCAGGATATGAGGATATGAGAAAACTCCAAACAGACGAGGGCACTCACAGTCTGCAAAGTACTTCTGTTTTATGAAGGGTTCCTAATAGAAACTTTTATCATATCCCCCACTTTTATTAATCGAGAGGTCAACATTCATCATTTTGGAGCAAAGGCAGCAGCATCAATGGAATTGTGCTCAGGAGAGAGAGAGAGAGAGAGAGAGAGAGAGAGAGAGAGAGAGAGAGAGAGCTTGGATTATTCTGTTGTGACATTTGGAAGTCTAACTGAGTGGGGAGGAGAGGTGTCACTCGGTCACTGGTGTCCTTCCTGTCCTGCTCACAGCTGCTTCTCTGGGTCACTGGTTAGTGTTAGGGTAAGACAAGGCATGTTTAGCAGTAGAGTCATTGTAGTCCTCCAGGAAACAAATGCAAGTCTAAATAATGCCTCCATACATACAAAGTAAATGTATGTGTGTGTGTGTGTGTGTGTGTGTGTGTGTGTGTGTGTGTGTGTGTGTGTGTGTGTGTGTGTGTGTGTGTGTGTGTGTGTGTGTGTGTGTGTGTGTGTGCCCTCAGGCATGTTACCTTTTCATACCCTCTCATCATGCTGTTCTTGAATATCTTCTAAAATATATTGCAGGAGTAGCCCCATCAAACCTGTTTTAAATATTGAATGCTTGTGACTTTTAGTCCAAAGCGTGAAGACAATTGAGCCTCACATCTGCAAACATGACGGCTCTGATCTCTGGTGTTCTGCAGAGAATAGACGTAGCCTCTCAATCATACCCAAATACAAGACGGATCAATGTGATTGATTGTACAAAAATAGACTCTTGATGTTTTAATGATGTGAAATCTTTACTGACGACTGTCCATGACAGTTTACAGTAGATCCCATCACAGCAATTTTTACGTAATGTGTCACTTGTGGAGGCATCACACTTGTAGAAGCACTGTTGACGAACCACATGAACACGATTCTTTGAGGGAATCGTAAAATGAGTAAGGCAGTATTTTGATTGACATTATTATGGAAGGAAGGGCTTTGCTAGAGCAGGGGTGGGTCTTGCACTTATTTAAAGAGACTTAGTTACAGATGCTAAACTTTATCCAATAGCTTTGGTTAGGGACTATTTCATGTTCACTAATGTAAACTGAAGGGACTGAGATTATAGCATCACCAAGCTCAAATTGGTTTTTCTAGGGGTGGATTAGGGAAGGGAACGGTTTCTCTATGTAATCCATCTGAACGAGATTGGCTGGCCGATATTTACTCTGGATAATATTAATTTTGTTGAAATATGTGCATCTCACTAAAGCTACATTTGGAGAAGACAGATGTGCAGTCAGGGGTGGGGGCTGGTTGCCTGGCTGCTGCTGTTGGCAGGTCAGTGTGAACAGACTGTGTGAACATGGAGAGATTATTTTTCCACCACTGGTCCTGTCTTTACCTCTGCTGAGAGGACGCAGAGAGCAGGATTTGGGTTTGGTTGATTTAATCCGCAGTCTGAGGTTTATATTTGGAAACTGTGTGTGTGTGTGTGTGTGTGTGTGTGTGTGTGTGTGTGTGTGTGTGTGTGTGTGTGTGTGTGTGTGTGTGTGTGTGTGTGTGTGTGTGTGTGTGTGTGTGTGTGTGTGCGCTGTCAGTCATCTACCCTGTTAACTGATTAAATCATAGACATGCTCATCAGTCCTGTGTCTGTGGTCGGCACATGTTAGCTACAGTTAAGGTTGTGCTGCCACTCTGTCTGCACCAGAGGAGGTGCCCTTCTGTTATTTCTCAGAAAAGGCCTGAATCTATTTGTGTGAGGTCTGGAAGAGTGAGAGGTGCTTTGGGTGGAGTAGTGTGTGTGTGTGTGTGTGTGTGTGTGTGTGTGTGAGTTGACCACATCTGACGTGCACACATCTGGCTTTAGAAATTCAAGGAGAACCAACCACATACTGATAACAAGAGGAGGAAACATGTGAGAACCTCTTGACCTACCTGTTCTGACCTCACTGTGTGTGTATGTGTGTGTGTGTGTGTGTGTGTGTGTGTGTGTGTGTGTGTGTGTGTGTGTGTGTGTGTGTGTGTGTGTGTGTGTGTGTGCCCTCAGGCATGTTACCTTTTCATACCCTCTCATCATGCTGTTCTTGAATATCTTCTAAAATATATTGCAGGAGTAGCCCCATCAAACCTGTTTTAAATATTGAATGCTTGTGACTTTTAGTCCAAAGCGTGAAGACAATTGAGCCTCACATCTGCAAACATGACGGCTCTGATCTCTGGTGTTCTGCAGAGAATAGACGTAGCCTCTCAATCATACCCAAATACAAGACGGATCAATGTGATTGATTGTACAAAAATAGACTCTTGATGTTTTAATGATGTTAAATCTTTACTGACGACTGTCCATGACAGTTTACAGTAGATCCCATCACAGCAATTTTTACGTAATGTGTCATTTGTGGAGGCATCACAGCCCTTTACGGTATAAAGTGAGGTGCTGAGGTTAAAGATGATGTTGAGGTAGTAGGCGGTAGCTCCGTGCTGCATGTTGACCTTGATTTTGAACTTCCTCCTCATGCTCTTTCTATCCTCAGCCTCCTGTGTGGTAAATTCAAAATGTCTTTCATGGCTGTCAAAGGACTCACAACACAGAGATGCAGATGCAGCTGGTGCAGCTGGCAGCATTGATCAGGGAGAGTATCCACAGAGTCTGGTGCAACCAAAGAAGGAGTAGTCTGAAACTGGAATAAGACTAAGTCTACTTTGGCCAGAGGTCTCCTGTTGCTGATTTTAGCCGTTTTTTCAGACATGTCCTGCAAAAGACCTTCAGATTTGGGTCTGGACTATCTCCGCAGCTTTCACACATGCAAAATGCAGCTGCAGATTCTCTGCACAGACGCATTCTCAACAGCTATAAATCATCCACAGGAGGTGAGGGGTGGTGTAGTAGACAGAGACAGGACGTATACAGTACATACATAGATATACTTTTACAGTACATTGACAATGGCGTCGGCTCTTATGCCAACCAACTCTCTGGTCATCGTGGATTGCTTTGTTTTTATATATGAGTCTGTCGTGTGTTAGAAGCGCCATCAACTCCTCCACTGGCTCACTGTGAACAATCTCTCCGGCTGTGTTGCTATATTGGCTCCTCCAGATTTTCTGATTAATTCTGCAGAAACCCTGGAGGCTCTCACTCGGACATTTGCATTCACACACTCTGGAGGATCTCCGGAGTTAGGTGCATGTCTGAAAGCAGCTTATGTCAGCTCTTGTGTTGGGGCTTCTCTTTAGCTTTCTGTGAGCCTAAGTGACTACAACTTAGAGACCAACTATGGGCAGGCAGGCCACAGAGAAAGTGTTGAAGCTTAAATACAATTCTCAAAGCTGCAGTACTCAGCACTTCTTCATGAACAATGGATAAAATGATGTGATGTGTAATGTCAAATGACACAGTCACTGTGTCCAAAGAGTTTATTCAGTTCCCACAAGTGTAAGTGGTGTAGCATCTTTTTAGCTGTTTAATATTTTTGATTATATTTTTGTCACAAGTTGCCAGAGACCAGAACAGAGCTAAAAGTAGCATGGATGTTGGAAGGACAAAGAATTTTAAATTAATCTAATTATGCTCCATGTCAGTTGTGTAACATATTCTATAAAAACTGTTTTATAAGGTGATGTATCTGCTGTTCCCCTGAACAGCAGATACATGAAACCCACAGTGAACAGGTTTGGGGAGAATTGCTGCTCAACAGCAATGAACTGCATTAACAACCCAGACTGAAATGTAGCTGCTGGAATAGTTTTGTTTTGTCAAGGACACAGGTCAAAAGAACATTTCAATCGTACAAAAAAATCGTCCCAATTTTCAAGTTGCAACAGATGCTGTTGCAGAGCTTTGCTAAGTGATCAGAAAATGTGAGATGGCCCAGCTCGGTGCCTCTCACTCTCTATCAGCTGAAACAAGCAGCTGATGCCACACATGTGTAAATAATCATGGGGGAACAAGATAAATACAGGGCACCTTGCAGTAAATCACAGGCAGAGCCAAGAGGATTATATGTTACATCCGCCAGTCTCAGCCTCTCATCCAAACCATTGAACCAATGTCACCAAAACCAAAACCCACTCTGAGCCACACAGACAGCCAGCACTGCACAAAGTAAAGAACAAAAATGAACTCCATTTGACACTGAATTACATTAAGAGTAAAACAAGTATTTGTTTTGAAATACTTTTTAAATTTTTAATGTTGCAAGGGGAAGGAGGCAATCCCAGCTCACATTTGGTGAGAGGTTTGGGTACACACTGGACAGGTCATCAGGCAATTTTATTTGCATAAAATTGCTTTGTTGTTAAATTATGAGCATTCTCCAAAATATTTCATAACTTCTACTTCAGAAAAAAACAGCAAAGTTTATTGTGAGCCTCCATTTATTTAAAATGACTGCTTCATTACAACTTACAAATTGTATGGTGGTGTGAAAGGTCACACAATCAAGCCCACAAAATAAAACACAATGCCTAATGTGAGATTCAGAAGTCGTATACTGTCTCCTTGATTACATCTGGTGTTGTTCGGATCTGGTGTCACTGATCAAAAACAACAGGTCGGCTGAATGAATCAGGGCCTTTTGTCCCTGAGGAGGCTACCATGTACACGTCAACTCTGTTAAAACAAAGGTACACCCCCCATGATGCATTGATTTCATTTGCACACATAGCGTAAATGTAATAGCACCATTACAAACTAATAGCTCCAACTTGCCTGTTAATGAGTCTGGTGATGGTTTAATTACTTTCCTCTGGGAGTCCTGTCATTCTTATTATTTTTTTCACATTTTAAATTAAAATTTTACATCACCCGTAATGGTGGTATAACTGTGAGGGGTTGATCATTCTGATATCAATATTATGTGTTGACTCATTCGTTGTCATTTTGTTTGGAATGGGTAGTTGAATGATTTATAGCTTACCAAATGAAAGAGGACCCAACTGCGAAAAAAGCATTTAATCACACTGACAAAGAAGCCAGAAAAACTGATGTTGTTGCTAAAATCAGGAGGATTTATAGGTCTCCACAGACATGCAGGCCAGAGAAGACCCCTCCTGAGTCAAAGGGTTAAATCAGATAAAGCCCAGATGAGGAGGCCACAAAAGGAAGAAGAATGATGACAATGTCTATTCTTCAACAGGAGACGCACAAAAAGACAACACATGTGAGATTTCTTGGTCTCTTTGTCTCTGATATGTGATGTGCCACTGACAAGGCTGAATCCAAGGCCAACACAACGAAAATAAGAACTATTAAACATGCATTGAAATGATTTATGTTCTTGACTGTATTGTGCCAAGCGGTTACATGTGTAAAATCAGATTTAGGAATGATAAGGCTGATTAAAAAAGATTGTTTTATTAAAAGAATCAAATAGTTAAACGTTTGTGAAATAATTGAAAGAGGAGTTTAACTGCAAACAATATATCGAGATGATTTAAAATAAATGTAATGTTGAATTGATTTCTGACTAATTGTGTGTGATGATGAAAGAGGAAAGTAAGGGTGCTGATGGACAGGATGCTCATCACAACGATGGTAAACACCTTGATCAGAAGTGAACGTTTGATGTCAGACTTAAGCTACTGGTGCATGACCTGATGTGTCCTGCACATGTACTTCATCACGTAAGTGAAGCATAGAACTTTCATGAATTCGGGATGTTTGTGTCATAAACATCCCAATATATATATAAATATATATATATATATATACTATATAATATATAATATATATAGGCATATAGTTATAAATAATGTTTTGACATCATTGAAGCTTTTTGCACCGTGACGTGTCAAGACTTATTCTTTAAATTCAAGGAGGTTGTGGGTAGAAGAGCTTTTATGGATGATAGGAAAGGACAATGACAGGAAGGTTACTTTTAAAATGTGTGTCACTACAGATTACACTATACCCTAAGAGCCAAAACCTCCTTGACCTTTGATTAAAAAAAAAATAATATCATAATTATATAAGAAAGAAAACCAAAATAAATCAGTGAATTTGCCGAAAAGTTAGTTTTTACTGTGATGCCTTGAAACTGATACTCTTAACATAAAAATGGCAGCAGAAAATACTGCTTTCCCACATCAATCAAGTGAAAACAATTTTTTTTAAACAATATCATCAAATAAAACAGCTTCAATTCTATAGCTATATTTATATTTCTAAAGGAAGCAAGCCTTCCATATGTGTTGATACTAGACAAAGATCATTTCAGTGTCTTATCATGTATTGCATTATAATCATAAACACTGCATAGTGCTAAAACCTCATCACACTGAATACTGATATCTAAAGAATTAAATAAACCTGCTCATCAGATAAAACCAGCTATCAGTCATCAACTCTTCCAGCCTCTGACCTGTTATATTCAGTACAGACTAGTCACCTGCAGACATCAGTATGAATGTAGGCCAAGGGCTGAATCGGGAGCTGGTTGGTGAGTTACATTATCATTTGAAATACAGAAGATATTGTTACACACATTAAAGTAGTTTTTGAACTTTAAAAACTACACTGGTGGATCACAGTAATTATTAACAGTGTTATTGGCCTGTGTGCGCAATATTGAACCACTTTTTAGGAACTGCACAACTGTTGGGTCAAATTTTTGTATATCTTAGCAAACAGTGGTTGGATGCTACTTCAGCAAGAGATAGTTAAAATATGTAACTTAATGAAAAAAACATAACATTTAGTTTTGTTATGTGAGGAAAATTAAGTAAGATACAAGTGTATTTGGTCAATTGTCAAACTACCAGAAGTAAATAGTAAAAATCATTGGCGTTGTTTCACTTTTACTGAAGGAAGTGTAACATGCACTGTATATAAATCTATGTGGTGATTGTATAGTATTATTTTCCTCATATTATAAGCACATATTCAATATTTCTGTCTTGTGTAGTTCTGTTGCTGTTTCGTATCCACACTTCATTGCATGAACATGCATGTGCTTCTTTCAACAAACATTACAGTTTAATCTTAAATGAACAACCTCAACTCCAATCATTTCCACATGACTGGCACCATATGGAGATGTAGAGGGACATCTCAGTTCAGTCTCTCTCTCTCTGTCCTACCCAAACACTTCACCTGTGTTTGCCGTTACCTGAACTTTGGGCCGTTACTAAGGCAACATTTTCCACACATGGTGACAGCTACAGCCAGTCAGCCAGTGGTCATTTGTTACATTCACCAACGATGTGCTCCTCTCTCTCCCTCTTTTTCCATTTGTTCTTCCTATCACCATTTCCCTGAGCAAGGGGTTGGGGGGGGGGGGTGAAGAGAGAAGAGATTTTGTCTCTTCTCTAACCTGAAAAAAATGTTCAGGTTAGAGAAGAGACAAAATCACCATAGGCTTTTCATTTGTAAGTGCTACGGAGAATTTGGAAACAGACCAGGCAATATTTAGCAAGCAGAGTTCTCTCCAGGTGTAACAGAACAGCATCCTGCAGACATCTATGACTGAGATATAAAGCATGTATTATGCACTAGGTAGAAAGTGCTGTCACCAGTATGATAAATAATAAGAGACTGGAACCGGAAGGGGCTTTGGTTGTCAAGGGAGAGATCAGCAAAGGCAGCAATAGAAACATTTATTGTAGGGAGGATGACAACAGAATCAGTCTGTTCTGGGATCACGGCCTTGTTCATGGACAACGGCACATGCATGTGTCCTTCGTGGAGAGAAGAAAGCCACAGGGACATGGAGAGACCAAGTAAACCCAACACAGTGATTTCCCCAACAACCTGAGGGGGTTAAAACCAAGGATCTTGTTGTACAAAGACACTGACCTCGCTGTGGCCAGACCAGTCGTCCCATATGCACAAAGTCTGGATTTTTTTGTATTGGTTTTAGTTCTGTTCTGTTGTTTTGTTCAAGGGTCTTAGATCAGTATTTCCAAAACTGTAAAAACTAGAACAAAGTGCATCAGATCTTTAAAGATGCAGTCTGTAAAAACAAAAAGCTGAAATATCCTAAAATGATTATTCTCCAGGGCATTGTACTATGAAGCCTGATTTATCTGGGCTTCAGGTCCTATGACGCTCGTCGTTTGAAGCTTGTTCACTTCTGATCCGTGTAAATCACCATGGTAACTTATGCTGAATGGCGAACCTGGTCAGGAGCAGGTTAAGTTGGAGATAAAAGATCAACCCGTATAAAAGATCCGCCCACTGACCAATCAATTCCTTTGAAACATGACATCAGAGTTCTTAGAGGATCCCGTAGAGCTGGGTCCCTGAGGAGGACAAGGGTCTTCAGAGACCCACAAAACCATTTTACCTTCTCTAATAAGTATCTTTCTGAAAGATATAGATCCTCATCAGAGGGAATGATAAACCTTTGTCAGCTGATGCAGCCGTACATAACCAACCTGACATGTAGGAGCAATGTGCTCACAGCAACACAGACTGCATCGCTCTACACTTCTTTGCGAGTGGGAGTTACTGATATTGATGAACTGGGTGTGTTAGTGGCGGGATAACCAGACATAGTTTTAAACTTTGATCTTTTAAGTAGGATTATACTATGAAATTAATTAATTATTTGGAAAGGGGATAGATAGTTTACAGATTTACCTTGTAACAGCCTCCATCCCTCCCTCCTCTCCCTCTCTCTCTCTCTCTCTCTCTCTCTCTCTCTCTCTCTCTCTCTCTCTCTCTCTCTCTCTCTCTGAGCCAGTCAGTCCTTACCAAAATGACTACACTGTTTTACACTCTCCTGAAAGGAAAGGATAAAGGAAGTTTCAAACAATGTCTGGTTGGTTAAGTCAATCCGCGCCATGAACACACCCAGTACATCTCAATCGCTCCCTGTGTCCAGCTGTGCCAGGCGCATCCTGTCACCAGATTAGTCACATTCCCGAAAACAGGTCCATGTGTTTGAGTAATTGTAGACGTGTCCACCACAGTGTGTCCTCAGAGTCAGTGCAGACAGTGTGTGACAAACTAAAGCACATTATAGAGGCTACGTACATCATGTGATTCAGTGGAACGTTTCATCTCTCATCCAAGAGGCTTCTTCATCTCAGTTCCACACGTGTTTTTAGTAAAGAACTGATTCACATCTCGTGGCCAGAGTTATTTAACTCGTTCCCACACATTATTTTATCGTTGTCACATAATATATTATCAGTGGCTCCGTAACTTACACATTCACACAATCAGAGATGTTTTACCAGCTGTTCTTCCTGCATTTAGCAGCTGTAACTGTTTCTTTTAGTCTGGATAATGTGTTTGTACTTGTAATTTTTGTAAAATAACAGTTATCCTTGTTGTGAAATGTGCTGCTCTGCTGTCAGTCAAACTTGTCCATGTCTGTGATTGGTCATTTGCAGTAAACACGCCTCTTTTATGTGCACGCGTTCAGATCCTGATGAGGAAAACCTTGGTTGACTTATGGAGTTAATAAGCAGCTTCATGTGACCACTTAGCCTGACTGCAATTGTTAATTGTTAAGTTCAGCTGGATCTCGGAAAGAAGGTATGTTAACTTGCTTTATAGTACAGGCCCCAGATGTGCTTCACTAAAAAGTTACAGATTACAAATATTTGTTTAAATAAAAACAATAGTTAATGCACATTTAAAAAAATATTGTTCTGAACCACAACAGTTATTCCTTTAACTTTTAAGGTTAGTCTATATTTGCAATGTGTTCCTGCAATTTTATGCCCTTGCCTTAAATGTTCACAAATATTAGCTGTTATTCTCCAGATATCCTCTATAGCCACAAAGTGACTCAGCGTGGACTCTCCTATCTTAGGATTTAGAGAAGAGAGTTTAACCTTTGCTTTGGTTTTATATATTTCTATTCCTGTATGAAGTGTTCATGTGTGCGATTCACTATGTCTTTTGGAAGCCATGAAGTGTTTATAAAATGCAACACTCCCACTCAGTGACCCATGCACTGGTTTAAAAGAGCTTTGGGGACAGAAATACTGCACCTCTGCTCGACTTCCTCACTTCCATAGCATGTTAGGGAACAGTCAGTAGCTCTGTTTGACTCGTCTGATGACAAAGGAACATTGGTCAATCACGGAAGGAGAATTCAACACAGAGAAGCAGCAAAAATAATCAGACGAGTCATTTTAGATCATAGAATCACTTCATACTTATCATCTTTCATTATTTAATAACAACATAAGTTACATCATACGAATATAGTGAATCTCTTAAAGCTTTAAACAATTTAGTATCCTGGTTTAGCCAGGGTAGCTAAGTGGATAGGGACATACTTCTGAAGAACAATATCTTCAACTTAGCAACAGTGAGCTACAGGGGGCTGCTTTTTACGTGTAATTTCAGTTAGAGTCAGAGACTTTTACTAAAATAAAAAAAATAAAAAAGCTTTAGGAAGATATATAAAGCTTTTAGAAGAAAGCTTTATATATTAAGATGTTTGTCTTAATATATATGTGTGTGTGTGTGTGTGTGTTGCCTAGGGGTTAAAGATGACAGGTATGATTGGGAATGGCTTGCCAGCAACTTTGATTTTTAAATTAAATAAGGAAATAAATCTGATTTGCAGTTTCATGTGAAAATATAAAATAATTTATCTTTTTGTGTTTCTGGTCTTTGACTGGGCAAGTCATATACAGTCATAGAGTGAGTCAAGGGCACTCCACTCCGGTTGTATGCTACAGGTAATTGTCGTACCTCTCTATATTTAGCTGCTATAATCCTTCCTCTGTTGTGACCACTTTCATTTCTGTCTCATCGGAGCAGACAATCTTTTTCCTCATCCTCTTTGTACTCAAAGAGGCTTCTGTCTTGCCACTCTATTGCAGAGGCCTGATTGAGAGCTGCTGTGATGATCGTACTCCCAGCAGGTCACATCTCTGACCAAGGCCCTTCTTACGTCAGATGGCAAACTTTAAAAATTCCTGGTTTCTTCCATTTCACACTTACTGAAGCCACTGTGCTCTTGGTAACACTCAAAGCTTTAGAAATGGTTTTATGCTCATGTCCTGATCTATGTCTTACCACTGTTTTATTACTGAGAGTTTATTGGTTGCCGTGGTTTGGGGTTAGTCCTCACATGCGGTGTGAATTATGGGATCTTATATACATGAAGGGGTTTCTGAGGCCTCTGTAAATCACTCTGCGATATAGGACCAAGAAACATTTCTGAGTTCAACTGTTTGATCTGTAGGGAGCAGCCAGCTGGGTGAAGCTGCATGTGGCTCCTATGCTGCACACAGATAAAGCCAACTTTCTGATGATGTTCAATGTGCACCAACTCTAGCTAAATCTAAATGTCAGCTGCTTCCCTGTGCCTTTGTTTGATTGGTTCATTGATTGACTGATTGATCTAATACAGTCTTTGTTCCATTTGGGGCAAATGGCAACGTATTACTATATTACTGTAACTGCATCACAACTGTATCTGTGGTCAACTATTATCTTTGTCTATTTATGTTTCACTTTCATTCTGAAATCTCATTTTACTCATACGGATTTTATTTTAGTGCCAATTCTTTTGTTGTTGTTCTTTGAATTGCCTCTGTGATTGAAAAGTTCTAATGTGTACAGATGCCTTGCCTTCACTCATACAGATTTTTTCCATCTACTACATCTCCCTTTTTAATTTAATGTCTAATTTAAGACAACCATATTTTTGCCAGTTTGACTTTCCTAAATATACATTTTCCCATCACAGCACAGTCAGCTCCACGTGGGAACTCTTTTTGAGCCTCTTCAGTCTTTTCACTTTAAAGTTCGGCGTTAACACCGGCTTGTCAGTCTACATATCTGGTTTGTGGCAAAGATGATAAACAGGATTTTGACGTGAGATAAAAGAAATATGACCTTGCTACTGGGAGCATGTTGGTGAATGACGACAGGCACATGATGGAATAGATTTCAGCTTCTCTTTTTTTGGGCTGTTTGGGCAGGGGGCCAAACATAATTTAAAATAGTTAAAAGGCAACTTATAAATGTGAGAGTGTGCCAGCACATGTGGCACAGGGATATAAAATACATTACCATGGCTTGACTGGGAGTGAAACTGTTGTTGTGTTTGCTTTGACAGTGGATCAGTAGGCAGCTGTTTGCTGTAACAAATGTAGAGCAAATCAATGCTGAACAATCTATACTGCTCTGTCTGCAGCTACGCCTTAGAGCAGTGTGTGTGTGTGTGTGTGTGTGTGTGTGTGTGTGTGTGTGTGTGTGTGTGTGTGTGTGTGTGTGTGTGAGAGAGAATAATGTATACATGAGTGTGTGTTTATGGGCTTGTGTACACAGATGTTGTGTATTGTAATGACCTGGTCAAGTATTGATGACTTAAAGCAGCGGGAGTGTCTGTCTGTCTTTATGTCTCCTGCCTGTTATTGGTTGTGTGTGTGTGTGTGTGTGTGTGTGTGTGTGTGTGTGTGTGTGTGTGTGTGTGTGTGTGTGTGCTTGGGCAAAAGGACAAAGGTCAGAGGTCAATAGGTCAAAGAATCTGATTGAAATGGAAGTAGAAAAAGAGAGAAAGCATTAGGAGGGAGGCAGGGTAAGAGAAAAAAGTGGGAGACAGAGAAAGAGAGTAGGCTATAATTTGGGCAGAGGCGAGTGGTGTGCAGTCAAGCCATCTGAAAACAGACATAAATAGAATCATACCTAAGTGAAGGCAATATCTCTCCTTACATCTGGTTTTTAGAACAGCGCTTTTAATTTACGCCATCTTGTGGTAGCAGCGGATTGTTGTCTCTGGAAGCTAGATTCACTTCCAGCCGCTACATCTACAATTTTTGGCATTTTCGTGGGTGTGTCCCGTTTGCAAGGGCTTGTCAAGCGGAGGGGAGAGCTTGTTTTGTTTTGCACCTTGGATCTCGAGGGTACAGTCACAAATACGCAAATGCAAACTGAATATCACGGGTCAGAGATCACCAAAGTTAAACTCCATGTGAAGCCACGTTTTGGATTGGTTTTCTTATTTTCCCCTGCATTCGCACTGATTGAAAGTGAACTGGGACAGCTCCCCAATGATATATTTCCATATAAGGCTGCTGATGGAGGAGTGGCTTCAGATACACTGGTCCTCCTCATAATTGTTAAAAAACACCACAGTGGTGTTTCATATTTATCAAATTTGAAAAAAACGCAATGAACACACTTGATTTGTTGAGTGTCCCAGGGTTTAATTTGTCTCTGAAATAACTTGTAAAATCTGTTTCTTTACTTTGAGTCTAACATTTTGTTTTGTAAACGCTTTGTCACACTTTGAGTCCATAATCTAATTTTCAAAGCAGTAAATCATGAGTGACAGCTGCATGATTTGACGATGTGCACTGACACACTGAAAACTGTTCATGCAGCTTTATAAAATATCATATTATTAAAAATGTTCATTCCCTCTCAAAGCCTACATCCAAAGCACTGGCGCAAGTGTGGCAACTGTCTTGTAGACCCTGTGGAAAATTTTAAATCATAAAAAAAAATTAAGAAATACAATAGAAATCCTATTTTAGGAGAGCATGAGAGCGGTATTTAACAGCAGATGGTCATGAATCGTATGCAAAAGGAACCAGATAAACTGGTGCACAGGCCATCAATGAAAAGAAACATCATCTTCTCCTGGCAGTATGTCTGAGCTGCTATGTTCCCAGATAACAGTAAGTTTCCTTAGACAAAAACATAGGACACACTAAACTGTTCAGGGTTCGTTTGAAAGCTTCGCAAAAAATATGACCCACTGTGTGAGTTTGTTTTGTTAACTGACTGAATACCCAGAAGTGTCAAATCAGCTACTGCTCTATTAAGCATGTGACTACAAGCAAGTGAATGAGGCTTTTGGATGAGCCATAGGAGAGCCATGTGTCCTGCCATAAAACCTCCCTCAGTCTGCAGCACTGATTCAACTGGCTGCTCTGGATTACATGGAACAAACACAGCAGCAGCTCCGCATTCATTCACACATCCATGTAAATGAACACACAGGAAGAGGGCATGCACACAATGACACACACAGATGTATCGATGAGTGCAGCGAGGGCTGATGAATAATTGTGAGTCATGATTACAAAAGGTTGAATGTGAGCATATCATCTAAGAGTGTGCTTTGCCATAGGCAGGTCTGATTGGACTGGATTGTCTTAAAGTGGTTGTCAAGTGGTCTCACAACACTGACTGAGTCTGTGTCTCAAATACTTCATACTTCAGTCCTCACTGAGTACACAGTACACAGTAGGCTCCTCTCACAGGAGTTGGACATTTCTCCAACCAATGATTAGCTCAAACACGCTGTACACTCACTGAGGATAACAACTGAAACATGTGACCGACGACCCCCCCCCCCCCCTGTTGTTTGGAGCAAGAAGTGTCCATCCTGTCACCACTTTGACCATTTTGAGTTCACCATCCTGGCACTTACTGCCTGTTTTCATACTTGTCTGTGTGAACACACTTGTGCACTCCAATTAGCTGGTGTGAGTGTAGATGAACTGAGGCAGCACATGATTTGTAGAAAGCAAGGAAGGAAGACATTAGTAAGTCTTGTTAATGTAATAAAGGAGCTTGGTTGAGTACTAAACCTCCTCCCTGTTCAATTATAGTGAACAGTCAGCGGGTAGACACCAGAAGAGGAGCAGAGAGCACTTACTGATCTGGCTGATAATGTATCTTTGTCAACATGCTACCAAGCCACCTGTGATTGTGTCTTATTTTATTCAAGGTTAAGAAATGAAAGGAAAACACAAACAATGGTAGGTGGAGGTTGAGAAGATCTTCTGGCTCTTTCTTGCCTGTGGCTTTTGTAATGTTGAGAGAGAGAAGATAAAAAGAGTTCATACAAAGGGGACAATGAGTCTGAGTATGCTTCCCTATCACTGGACAGTGTCAATAGTGGAGGATTCTACAAAACCCCCAGAATATGGTAAACGACATGGCCATTAAACAATCCATGTGTGTTGTATATGTCTGGTGTTCATGGGAGATGAAATTATTAATACAATACTGTATTAATATAGCGCTTTTCCCCAGCAACTCCTGTCAACATTCTGACAGTGTGTGATGGTTAGAAAAAGTGCTGCTGTGTGAATGCGTGTCTATTCACCATTTATATACAAACTGTGTAACAGCATCATACATTTCAAACTGCAGCTAGTTATGTGTTTAATTGGGAGGACTGATGCAATAGTTTCAATGCAAGGAGTTGAAGTTTCTGACCAGTAGCAGATTTTTAAAATTTTTAAATTGAGTTATTTAAAAAAAAAAAAGTACCAAAACCATGTTGTGTTCCCTCCTGCTTTGAGTCATCCTTGTCCCATTTGTTGTCATGAGAGCAATAATGTTGCTCAAGAGCAGGTGGCAGCAGGTCTTGATCTGATCAAATTACCACACTGATTACATTGTGTCTCATAGTGATGGTATTATATGCTACCACTAACCACATTATGCAACCACAATTACACAGACAGCGGAGACAGAGAGACGGAGGCAGAGAAGGAGGGTGTGATCTCTTGATATAGCTCAAAATACTCACTGATATTTTTAAGTGTAGGAGATACTGAAACTGAGTTTAGTAACAACAAAGGGAGAGGAAATATGCAATGTGTAAAAGTCAGTCATTCAGGCCTCAGCCTCTCATTTCTACAAAATGGGTGCAAATAATATTGTGAGCAGCAGCCTCTGGCACAATAACTCGTGAGTGGGACAAAGTCATGTATGCAGTATTAGTGGCCAGAAGCACATGTGCACACAGGTCACGGTGAAAGCTACAGAAACAATACAGTATGACTGATAGCAATATGAGCAGGTGGGGTCTGGGCTTGGTGTTTGATCACAGAGTTAATGTTATCTCTTTAACTCACATCACAGAGTTAAATGTCCCGGACTGAGAGTCCTGCTGAGAAAACTCAAATAGTTGTTTTTGATTTCTGCGTGTATCTGTTATTTTCTGCTCACTGTAACCATACCAGCCGCATGGCTTGGGATGGGTCACTCTGGTCTAAGACTCTAATTGCCAGATTTCCTGCAGATTCTCGTGATACCCAGAGAAAAATCCTAATGAACTAGGGATCATTTTCCTTTTCTTCTCGTTCTACCACCAGGTTCAACCTTTACTTCGTCTACACTTGTGACTAAATACAACTAATGACATACCAATCAGCCTCATGGAGGTAACGGTACTTAGTGTTGCTAATCTTGAAGGTAGAAGGGGCAGGCTACACTTTGAATAAATGCTACAGACACATACCACCCTCTCCAATCGGCTCTTTCGTCACAGCTACGCACATAAACGTGCATTGCCCCACAACTGCTAGAAGCCAACTTTTCTATGTCTCGCATGCTAACTAGCGAGTATAGGTAGCAGTGTATGTCTCTCTGGCTTGTGAGGACTCCAGTCATGCGGAGTGAGAGCAACGACAGGGAGCGTACAAGTTTGCAGCCAATCATTTGATTCAATTGGTTGTGTTTATAACAGTCCTGTGAGGGCCCCTGACACCGTTGTTTTTCTTTTTTACTCAGAACTTTGTGTTTATGCATGAGTCTGAAATTAAGCATTTGTGTCATAGGGTCACATTTCCACAATTTTGGCCTCCACATATAGACAACCTCCTGAGACGAGCTATAATACAGCTGACAAATTACTGAGGGCAATTAGCTTCTTTCCGCTCCACTGTTCCCATTGGTCTAATTTCAGCCAAGATTGCTTTGTTTGTTGATGTAAATATGTAGCTATTGACAGAGCTCCAATTATTACCTGAAAAGAAATATAACCATCCTTGAAAATAACCATCGCTTGTTTGGGGTTGAGTTGCCCCCGCTGGACCTTAAAACATGAGCTAAGCACCTGACATGTTTCACTGTACACTGTGTGTGTGTGTGTGTGTGTGTGTGTGTGTGTGTTTGTGTGTGTGTGTGTGTGTGTGTGTGTGTGTGTGTGTGTTTGTGTGTGTTTGTGTGTGTGTGTGTGTGTGTGTGTGTGTGTGTGTGTGTGTGTTTGTGTGTGTGTGTGTGTGTGTGTGTGTGTGTGTTTGTGTGTGTTTGTGTGTGTGTGTGTGTGTGTGTGTGTGTGTGTGTGTGTGTTTGTGTGTGTTTGAGAGCGAGAGAGAGCCACAGCTGTGTCCTGACTGCCTGTTCTCTGTAAACTGATGGGCAGCTACACTAGTACAGTTACTGAGTACATGTGACTGGGTCACCATGACAACAGAACTCCCTGGAGCATGCTGAGAGCACAGTGACGTCACTGGCCTTTGCATGTGCATGTGCATGTGTGTGTGTGTTTGTGTGTGTATGTGTGTGTGTGTGTGTGTGTGTGTGTGTGTGTGTGTGTGTGTGTGTGTGTGTGTGTGTGTGTGTGTGTGTGTGTGTGTGTACAGTATATGTGGCATTTGCTGAATTAACTGTGGGTCCTGCCAAATCTACTGTGCGATAGAAACAGACACAGGAAATTAAATGGTCTGTAAATTAAAAGAGACGATGAAGACTATAGGAAAAAAGAGAGAGAGAATAACGGGTGGAGCCAAAAGACTGACAAAGGAAAATGAAAAGACATATTAGATGCAGAGAGTCTGATACTGCATCCTAGCACTATCTTATTTCTTCCACATGGTCTTATTTGTCTCACACTACTCCCCCATTGATTATCTGAGCTGTGTGTGTACTTCGCCCAACTCTCTATTCTCTCTACTACATAACAAAAGAAGGGCATTGATTACTGTTATTCTCCATGCAGCCACGGAACTACAATGTACTGACGGACTCACAAGAACACAGATGCAGGTTTATGCTTCACAATGTGCATGTACAAGTACACCCAAATACACTCACAGACAAAATCTTTACTGATGGACTCAAGCCACGTGCACACACACACACAAACGCACAGACACACACACACGTGCACACGCACAAACAGTGAGCACACAGTTTTTCTCCTGTTTATCCAGACAGACAGTATTGATTGTGGCTGAGGGAGGGTGGAGCGGATCTTTGGGGAAACTTTAACAGACTACAGCTCCCAAGCCGACACAGTCATTTATCACTCGCTTCCTGGTTGTCGATCCGTGGGGCCCTAATGAGCTTCTCAGTACAGTGAGGTGTGCATCATTTAGAGGATGTGTTTGGGTTGGGATATGTATGAATAACGTTCCATTTCCACTAACAATTAAGAAACAATAAGAAGATTGGAGATAAGGAAATGTGACCTATGTAGTTACAAGGTAGTGTCAGGGGTCCTGGTTCGCAGCTTCTATCCACCATAATGTGTCATATTTAATTTCATTTCATTCATTATGTATGTAAATGAGGAAAAGGTCATTTTGAAGTGTTGCTGTTTTTTGTCTCAATAGGAGACAAACTCCCACACATCCCTTTGATTAAAGCACCACTCATCACACTATTGTACTCATGCTGGGCACTAGAGTTTTCATCTCTCTGTAATGTAAAACAAGCCCCATTTCTGGATTCATGAACAGCAGGAGACACACAGCTAACAAAATATTTACTTGAAGTAAATCATATTCACAGTGACTGTTTGTTCTTTGGCACCTGTCAGAATGTAGTAGTCATTTTGGATGAGGTGTATTAAATGAGTAATTGTAGAAATACATGGCACATGAACAAGGTTGTTGGTTTATCCATTTCTACGGAACATATATCTTGCAAACTGCTACAGAACAATCTGATCGACTTCGCACTTGGTGTGAGTGTTCGTAGTGGTATGGGAAGTGCAGTTCGGTGCGATTATGGACACATGTAGCGTGCCTCAATCCTCCTCATGGACCAATTTGAATCCTCTTCTATGGTTAAACTACAGCAGCATTCTACAACTGGGTCAAACCACAGGTCATAAATCAGCGCCACATAATTTTTGATTTTTTTTTTTCTTTTCTTTTTTCTAATTAATCATATTGCACTGACCCAGACATTCACAGTTGCTGTTGATGCTGGTCACAGCAACATTCAACAGAATCACTTTCTGTTTGGAAAGTTATCTTTAAAGTAAAAACACATTGAAATTCTTGCTATTTTATTTGACTATCTGCTGAAAGTCAACATGCAATTTATGAAAAATAACAGCAGTTAAGTAAATCATATAGAAAAACATTGACTCTAAAGTCTTCATTGCAGATAAACCAGGTAGGTACAGATTCTAACTTCTCTCTGCACCATAGAGCACAAAATCAATACAAAGTGACAGTACTTTGTAGAACTGTTTGACATGGAATAATCCTAAAGTCGCTCCAGAGCATCACCACATGCCAAGCATACCGCCATGTTTAGAGCGAGCACTGCTCTAGTAGTGATATGATTAATTGTACAGGGCCTGACAGCTCAATGTTTTTGACCTAAATCAGACGAAAAAGCCAAATGTTACAACTCAGTCACAAATGAACACTGAACTTCTAGGAAGCCTGAAGGTCTTTTTAAGTTTGTATTATTAGCCTTGGGTCGTACCACTCATACATTAATTATTATCGTTGGATAGCTAGCTAACATAATGTGAGTTAACTTGCTGAAAGAAAGTTGAGCTCATACAGTCAACATGTGACAAGGGTGGGTTTGACTTTTAATCTCAAGGAGAGTTAACACAACGATAACTCACAACTTCAGTGTAAATGTTTTTGTTGTTGTTTATCGTTTTTCCTGTCCAATGTGATGTCAGTGTGGAGACTTCTGTCTCATGTCCAGGATATAAGTCATGTAGGAAATTAGGTTGTCTAATTATCTTCCTCTTTTTTATATCTCATTAAATGTTTTTTTTAAATGTCAATAATCACCACAAAAGATAAATTTTTAACTTTTTGGAACTGATAGAGCTGCAAGGTGTGTTATGTGAACAGTGAAGTGAGAAACTCAAATAGGATGATCACACTGCATGCATGGGTTCCCTTCAACTATACATAGCATTTTGGCATATTTCAGCAACATTTTTTGGTCAGGCACCTGTTTACAGTAATAAATACAGAAGAAGAAATGAGCAATGGCTGTTGAACATAATTACATGTTAAGGGGCTTCAGAGGAAGATCGTCTTCTCAGGAATTGCTACAAAACAGTACTTAATTTTGTCTTATGGCCAATAAAGCACCATATCCGCTGGAGGTGTTGGTTGTTTCCCAACAAAAACACTAAAGCGCTAATGTACCAGTGATGGGCAAAAAGGCAATTAAAGCAGTTTTAAACAATGCTTACAATCAACAATTAAGCTGACTTAATCAAAACTGTTTCAATACAGTGTGATGTCATATCAGAAGAACCTGTTGCCCTCTGTCGTTTCAAGCAACACGAACAAAACATGAACCTGAAAAAAGTGGGGCTTTGTTGAGGAGAATTAATCTCTATGTGACCTATGTACATCTAAAGTTATAATTCAAAACCCGATGGCCCACACACCATACTACAACAACACTATTGTCTGTGAAAGTTGATCAGTAACAATGATTCAACTGCGTAATAAGACCTCTAGCCCCAGTTTGGCTGTTACAAAGCATAAAGGTGGTTTTCAAGATATTCTTTAGAACAGAGGTCTTCAACAGGGAGTTACTGCAGGGGGGTCGCGAAATATTTGGTTGATTAGACAATTTAAAACGTTTTTTTAATTACATTTTTTTTTTTCCACAAATTTAAATGTCTTTAAATACACATTAACATGAATCTGTGAATTATTTTAATAGCTCAGTGTTGTATGTTTGTATGTTTATAAATGGCAGTGGCACGGCCACCCTGTACCTTGCACATGTTTAAAATAAAAACATGAATATATGAACCTGTGTATTATTTGAATAGCTTAGTATTGAATGCACAATAACAGGGTAGCTATGTTTATACATGGCACTAGGCCCAGTTTAATATAAAACACAGTTTTATACAATATATATAGTAGGGGGTCCCTGCTCCATCTCTCCATCAGTTTGGGGGTCCTTGGCCTGAAAAACGTTGAAGACCCCTGCTTTAGAAGAAGATATCGTGCACGGCCACTAAAGACAGAGGAGACACTTCAGTCTCCCTCTGCAGGACACAATGCTTGTTTCCTATTAGTCATTGTTCCTCTGGTAGTAGGATTTCAAAAGTAAACAACAGTGGCTCTAATTAGTAGCCGCCGGCACCCAAGAATAATGCAGTATATTAAAGGATTTCTCTCTGGCACTAAAGTGTATAAATGAATTATGCACTGCTGTGTTTCCCATGATGAGGTCAGGTTGTGTTCGCTGATGCTGTAGCAGCTCTGATTGGTGGATGTCTTTCTCTGTTTGTTGATGTTGTCTGCAAATATAGAAAGAAAATATTCTCACCATCTGAGGAATACTTGTTCTGTTTAAAGGAGATTTCACGCAGCAATTTAACAGAAATGTAAAATTAGCGTAGCCTCTCTTTACATTTCGGTTTGAGATAGTAAATCCGTGATTAAAATTTTTCATATCAAAGCATGTCTATGTATCATTTTGAAGACTAGTGCAGTGCCTGTTCTAAACCCATCTGTTTGCAATGGGCTGTTTGCTTGACCTGTGGTGACGCTGGTTGCAGCTTTCTTTCTTTCTGTTACTCTGACCTGCAGTAATTGAGCCACGGCAAGTAAAGACCAGCTTCAGAACTCAGTCTACAGAACACTGAAGCTGCACCACTGCTGCTGCGCAAAGAACTGCTCGAGGTGTTTCTTCAAAGTTTGGTGAAGCTCAGCTCAGTATGCAGAACCCTGACCTGTGGAATCGAAACAAGCGCTGTTGTTTGAGACGACAACGTCACTTAAGCCCTTTCAGATATCATTTAAAAACTCACAGAATTGACTAGGGACTCACTCTAGAGTTTGTCTTTCACATATGAACAATACAGCAGTAGATTCTTTCTCTCAGACAGGTTCACAACAGCACAAGTCTCAAGAGCATTCACACACATTCAGCGGCGCTGCTATATGCTGCGATTTGTCTGTCACACCATTCACACACTTTGGTTTATTATCTTACCCAAGGACACTTCGGCATGTGGACTAGTGGAGCTGGGGATCAAACCACTGACCTTGGGTCTAGTGGATGACCCGCTCCATCCCCACAGCCACCTCTTTGCCAACATGTTTTTCTTTTGTTTCGTTTTTTAATCAGTAACTGTATAAATGTACAAACAAAACTGACATTTCTGTTGAATCATGCATTACTTTTTCTTAATGAAACTTAATACAATGAGCCAATAATTGCTCATAATAATGAGGAATGGCAGCAAATTGCATCACCAGGCAGTGGTGCAATAAGTGAATTTGTCTGGATTAGAGTTTATGTAGGGAGGTAAACCATCTGCTTGCTTCCTTTCATCAATTCATTGACTTTTTCTCTGCGTGCTCAGTCCCTTTCTTCATGCTTAATGGAGTTTCATGATTAGTAGGTTGATCAATAATATTTACTATCTTAAATATACAGTAACTACAGGTCATAAACTCAATCCTGAGTATTTACCCAGTTAAAAGAACTGCTGTCGCTAATCTGCCTTCACACATCAACTCAGAAAGCCATTCAGACAGTGAAACAGTCTGTCTGGCAGCTGGAGGCACAGCAGTCCAGTCATGCTACTCAGGCCCAGTGGTGAGTCAGCAGGTCCTGTCCTCATGTCGCGTTTGGTCAACCACGACACCAAAAAGTCAGTCAGCAGCAGGCAGCAAGTCAGTCATTTTGCTAAATAACATAAATCATTGCTCTACACAAAGGTTTTGAGCATAGAGGAGAGGATTAGTGGAATGCAGGAGGCAGTGGTTATTGTAATTCTGATAGAGATGTGCTATTGTCATTGTGAAAGAAAAAGCAGACTGTAATGATAAATTCTGGTGGTGTTCAGTTGAAAGGTGTTCTTGCAGTGTATATATATTCCAGGCCATGTATCAGCCTTGTCTGTTTTTATTTTTACAAATTCAATAAATATTACATTATTTTTGTCTTTCAATTTGAAATGCTTGCTTCTGTTTCTGAGTCACCTGGATGAAGACTTTATTGCATGCTCTCAAATTATTTGACTGTCGTTCATTTAAGAGAGCCACTCACCAGTGTAATTGGAGACAGTGCTGCATGTTTTAATATAGGATGTGCATGTGCCACATGTTAGCATCTTGTGTGCACATCATATGATGAGCAATTGGGTTCAATAGATTAGTGAGTCATATTGTCGTGCTGGAGATGATACACTGCAATCATTTAAAGGCTGGAGGTTGTTGAAGCGTTGCTCTGGTGGTCCCTGTGGAGCATGTGGGGTTATACTGAGGTCAGCGCTCTCCCGGAGTCTTTGAGTCACCCCGAGCTGTTGACATGAATGAATGAATCTAGTCATTAGTTATTAATACAAGTGGAATTGATTATCTTACCACTCTGGATTGTGATGGTAAAATCATTCAAGGACTTAAATTTCTGGTTAAGTCATCTGTAGGCAGAAGGTAAATAAGATCTCTTAAACAGCAGTAGGTCATTCTCATCACGAATTTACTGCAACTATTTCCACTAGTATTTCAAATTAATAAAAAAAAACTTTAGTATAAAATATGGTGGCATCATTTCTGTTCTGTAAGAAAAGACACTTTACTTATCCTTGTGCTCTCAGAGGCTATAGCCCCTTTTAAATCAAATGTATAGTATAGCTACATGACTATACATGACTAGTCTGTCATATAGCTTTGCTATAAAGTCTATTAGAGGTTAATTGACCTGTATCCACACACCCAGTGCCTATATAACATTTTGTACTGAATCAGTTAGCCTAATCTAATTAAGGAAACCTTGCCTCCAGGTAGATTTTCTTTTGTATTAGCCTGCTTGTTGACAGACAACAAGCTAGGTTTAGATCCACTAGAGACTAACTGCAATATGTGTTTAATAATAAAAAATAGCTATATTCATGCTTCTAAAGAAAACCAAAAACTTCACTTTACATTTTTTTAACATAATGTATACAAAATATACATAAATAAATATACATACATACATATAATTCTGCTTCCATCCATAATACCAAGCGTACCTGCGAGATGAATGTGTGTAAGAATATGTGTGTGACTGGATGAATGTAAATTAAAGCACTTTGAGAGGCCATTAAGACCAGAAAATACAAATGCAGTACATACTTAACAATTACATTAAAATGAGATCCATTGTAATATAATTTGTCTCTCATCAACTGGATAACATTTAATTTAATCCATCAAAGTTTTGATAGGAAATGTCACTGTTGAAAAATTGGATGTCTTCTAAAATAAATAAAAATGAAAGATAAAGACAATTATCATATCCAGGGGGCAAAACCTATCATTTTATTTTATATATTTGTATTTTATTTAAAGGTTAATTCTGTACCCAGCATGTCTACATCAGAGCTCGTGAATCATTAATCTGATTCTTTTTCCTTCCTCTCTCCCCCTCCCTCCCTCTCTCCCCCTCCCTGTCTCCTTCCTCTATTCTTCCATCAATCTGTTCACTTTCTCCAGATCTTCTAGTTCTGGTGATGTTTGAGAGTAACCCCATCCAGAGGTTGTTCGAGTCCTGGCAATCATAGATCCATCGTCAAGGGAAAGGCTCTCATCATGGCAACCCCCTTCCTCCAGTCTGTGCTCCTTGACCCCACCTGTAGAGGGTGTAATTGCTAAGGGAGTTAGTGAGACTTAGACACTTTTGCCTGTGAAGATAAAATCACATAAAACATGTAGTGTAGCTTTCTCCAAGGAGGGGGGAGGGTCTAAAATTGAGTCTGGTTTATTTAATTTTTTTATTATTTCTGTTTCTCCCTGGAACAGAGTTGTACTTGTTTAAACATTTTATGTGGGTGTGGACAGAGTGTGTGAGGTGAGGAGAAAGTGACAGAGAGGAAGAAAGAGAGAAAGAAAGATTGAAAGAGATGGTCCTCCACACCACCCCTTACACCAGTGCCTGTCTGCACTTCCTGGATGGCTTATCGTGGAGCTTGGTGTTCCCCTGCTACTGGCTCCTGGACCGGCTCCTGGCCTCATGTGTAGCCACCTCGTTGGAGAAGCGCCAGCGCTCCCAGGACCCCTGCTCCTTCCTCACCCTGTGCGTCCTGATCTCTGCACCCCTTTACTTGCTCCTCCTCCTCGCCTCCCTGCCTTTTGCCCTTCTGGGCTTCATCATCTGGGCTCCTCTGCAGGCCGTCCGCCAACCCTACTTGTACACCTACCGCAGGTTAGTGTTAATATTGGTGGCACAGATGTCTCTACTACGACTGATTGTTGTTGTCAAGTTACATAATAAATGAGACGATTGGTAACGTCTGCATCAAAACTGTGGTATTGTTAGTGTCTCCAAATTTAGACCAAATCTCACATACTGTGAAACTTTGACATGCTCCATTTGAAAAGACTCAACTCACCAGAAGTGATTTGTTTCAATAGTTTATAGTATTCATTTGTTTTACAAAATATATTTTGATGTGAAAAATACCATGTTGAGTGATGATTTACTATTAAGTGCAGGACCGGACACTGGGGTATGGTGAGGGTAAATGTAGGCATCAGAGACATTTTGGTTAAGGTAATAGAAAGAGTTTGTTTCTTGACATGTTGATAAAGTTACCATTACATTTTTTTATCATTTAACCAGCACCACGATCTTTCCCTAACCTAAATAAAGTGCCATAACACTCTAAACAAAAACATTTTAGTCAGTGGAGTGGATATCAGATTTGAAGAGCAGTAGAAAAAGAACTACAATACAATGTTGTAGGAATATAACATTGTGCCACTCTCCAGATACCTTAATGGTGTTGACTAAGGTTTGAGTGACCATGAAATATCAGGGAGTCTGGAGTGTGTCATAGAACTCTTAAGGTTCTAGACCATGGAGATAAAATAAAATAATAGACATCAACTATATCAAAAGAACATTTCAGTTCAAAACATCCAAGCCAATTTTGCAGAAACCTTGCAACAGACCAATGGCTCTGATACAATTTAATAACCTGATTGAAACAGATACATTGATGGCCATTACAAACATCTATGGTTTTGTTAAATTGTCCTGGAAATTACTATATTATGTTGAGCCTTGAGGATATCATTATAAGGAAGCTGCTGGTAAAAATAATACTCCAATAACAACATTTTGTATAGATTTATTATTTTAGGTGGGCTGTAACAGATTATTGACAGTTAATTGACATCTCACTCACTCACTACCTTTTCTGGAAACAGCCTGTGACATTGCCATGTGTCTTCAAAACTATGCATTAAAATTGATTTTTTTGAATCAATTTGAGATCAGTGATATAAGCCGTGCAGTTGAGTCATGCTTCATTTGATATCAAGAAAGCCGGTGGTTCAGATTGCCTGAGGATTTCAAGAAGTGTGCCTATTGGTCTGGCCTCCAGCTGTCAGGCTCAATCAGTTCTCAGTGGGTGTCTGGGCTTCTCACCATAACCACAAACTATGAAAAAGTGTTTGCTGTGGTAGAGCACCACTCTCCTCTAGCTACTCAGCAGGCTCACACAGTGTGATAGATGTTCCCCTTTGTTTTTTTCAGTAATTATACTGCTCTCCCACTTCAATGTACTAGTGGTTTGTTGAATTTAAGGGGTACCACCAGTTTTAACAAAATAAGATGTGGCCCGGGAGAGTGCAGGAGCAAAAAGCCAAAGGATTTATTAAATACGGTTTTATTTGAAAAACATGATAATGAATTTTTTTTTTTTTACTAAAGAAAGGTGTATAAACATTTGAAAGTCACCTAAGCAATCATTTTTTTCAGTTAGCGTAGACAGTATTCCACTTGAGGCCTATACTGCATAAATCTTCTCAAAAATAAACAACCATTTTTGTAATAGGAAGAAATGGTGAATTTAGAAAAATTGGACCCATTTCCTTGCATAACCACAACCTGTGTATCCGTGGAGGGTTGATGGTGCTTCTCCACTTCTACATCTGCAAGACATGTAGGTTCATCTGTCTGTCTGGCAGTCAGTAGACTGAAAATGTAACATTAGCAGCAGAGCTACAGGAACTCAAGGTGATATCAGGTTTATTAAAATGTACACCATTTTTTCCTCACAGAGCAACTAATCTGATCAAGAGTAGCCTAATAAACCATAATTACACTTTCAAAGATTCATCTTATACAATAGTCTGCACCAGGGCCTTCTCTCATGCTGCACCCAAACTCTGGAACTCCCTTCCCCACCACATCTGCACACTGGACTCCATTACAAAATATAAAACTGCTCTTAAAACCCATCTGTTTAAACTAACGTACTCACTCTAAATCCTTTTCGATCCATCTTTATTTCTGTTAGTTACAATTATTGATTTTATTTATTTTCAAGTTCTGCTCTTTGGCACTGTTGGTGGTAATTATGTTCTATTACTTTTGCTGTTTATGTATGTTTTATGATGATTGTATGATGTTTTGCTGTTGATGTTATCGGATGTAAGGTGACCTTCCCTGATTGCGATGCTCGGCAACTGTTAACCTGTGACTTCCTAATATATACGATATACAATATGTGGCATTAGTGAACACCACCTATGTGCTAAGGTGCGCAACTAACGTAGCAGCAGCAACATTGATTTAACTTAGCATCATTATTAATATAGCAAAGAAGACTTAAAAATTGTCTACAACTTAAAATGAACATGTTAATCAACGACCACAACATCCAGTCTTTATGCTTAGCTAGGTTTAGCAGAAGTGAAAAAGCATATTTTCTAAACGGTCAGACCAAACCTTTGATACATTATGTTTAGGGGGTGTTTTCTCCAGTCTGACTTAATGTGATATTTCTTTCTTATTGTGTGCAGACCAGACAAACACCAGGCCGAGCAGGGCCAAGCAGGGGGCATAGGTAATGCCGAATGGAGGCCACAGGGCAGAAGCTTCTGTTTCTGTAGTGCCAATGTATGCCTGCTGCCCGACTCCCTGGCCAGATTCAACAACCTGTCAGACACCCACAGGAGAGCCCGTGAGGTGGGGAAGAGGATCCGCAATGGTGCCAGTCGGCCTCAAATAAAGATCTACATCGATTCGCCTACCAACACTTCCATCAGGTGAAGAGAACTTCCTGCTGGGCTCCTCCTGCTTGTGTCCTAACAGCTGCAGAACCATTTATTTCCATCAGTAATATCAACCAAACAAAAGTATTTTCAATAAATCTTTCTTTGCTTGCCTCTTCCTGTCTTTTCATCAGTGCGGCATCCTTCAGCAGCCTTGCCACAGGTTTCCGTCGAACCTCCTCTCTGGACCAACGTCCAGAGCAAACACACATCACAAATGGTCCAGCCGACACTGAAGCTGAACCCTTCACTGAGTGCCCAATTCACCCCGCAGGTGCTGCCGACTGCCCTGTTCACCCTACTGCTGGAGATCAGGGCTCCTCTGGATGCCCGCTTCACACAGATGTAGTAGACACGACGGCAGACTGCCAACTCCACTGTGCAGGGGCTAACAACAACTCTGACTGTCCCGTTCACACCTCAGGAGGGGCTACAGACTGCCCCATGCATTCGACAGGGCATCAGAACGTCCCTGGCCAGGATGATTGTCCCTTACATGGTGAAGGGACGCAGCCAAAATCCTCCACAGACTGCCCACTTCACACCTCAGGTGTTCAAATCAGCATCAGCGCACCAGAGCCTGACCCTGAGGAGGAAGAGGCCGAAACAGGGAACCATCGACCTGGGGATCAGGGAGGAGGAGACACAAGCAGCATGACTGCCTCCAGGGAGTCCCTTGCTCGTTACCATGGAGGTGACAGTGGCGTAGGGATAACCTCCAACAATACTCTCTCTCATGTTCCACGTACTTCAGTCTTTAAGCGCCAGGGAAGAAAACGCCGCCATGGGGATGAGACGTTCGACCACGACATCTCTGCCTTTTTCCCTGCCAACTTGGATTTCCTGGCTCTACAGGAAGTGTTTGACCATGGATCGACGACTAGACTGCGGAGGCAATTGCATCGCTACTTTCCCTATGTGCTGAGTGATGTTGGGCGATACGGCTGGAAAGGCTGCTGCTCCAGGTTCAAATTCCTGAACAGTGGGCTGATGCTGGCCAGCCGCTACCCTATTCTGGATGCGCGGTACGAGTGCTACCCTAATGGGAGAGGAGAGGATGCACTGGCAGCCAAGGGGGCCCTGTTTGCTAAGGTCAGAGGTTTTACTTTACTTTTACTTACCCTGGTTCTGTCCTGTAAAGCCTGTCAACTTCACACTAACAACAGAACTTTGCACGACATAGTCCAAAACTTAAGATTTAGTAAAACTAGCCAACCAGATACAGTGTGCTCCTGCCTTATATTGAATGCAGTAATTGTAATATTACATAACACAAAAGTGCTTGGAGAAATAAAAAATCACCTAGAAGTAAACAATAATTATTTTAAACCTATCTAGACTGGGCTAGCACTTGTCACTTGTCTCTCAGGGCTGTGCAATATTAACTGTTGAATACTACCGTATGTGTCTATGCTGCAAATGCTGCTTGGTGCTGTTTCAACCAATCCTGCCAATCCTGTCATCTCTGATGCTATCTACATGAATTTGGAAAAGTGCTAATCTAATCTGCCCATTAAATCTATTTTAACTTATTTTACATGTGTAAAAGAGGGTGTGAGTGTTCAAGAGAGGGAAAGAGTGTCATATTTAAAATGACCTGCCAGCTGTCTGTATTGTCACCGCAGAGCTTTGTCGTATGGTATCCTGTAGGAAAAGATTTCATCCAAATTCTTATTCTCAGATCTGATCGCTCACCCCTGTAAAAGCGATGACACATCAGTATCTGTCTGCTTTATCTACCACTACTACAATGCTGTTGGACTGAAGAATCCACAGATTGCAGACAGTACTTGGCAAATACACTTACTTACACCCACATCACTTCACCTATATTGTGATGAGTGCACAAATCCCGGTTATTTCAGACCGCTCAGCCTTTCCACCAATGCTGTGTGGAAAAAGTAAAAATACATGTTGTCATGTGTTTTCAAGTCTGCCCAGCATTGAATGTTTTATAAAAAAAAAATGTATATATGCATTAAAGGGATAGTTCACCTAAAAATGAAAATGCAGTCATTATCTACTCACCACTATGCCGATGGAGGGGTGGGTGAAGTGTTTGAGTCCACAAAACACTTTTTGTGGACTCAACCACAGGGGTAAACAGCACTACAGGCAAATCCAATACAAAGGAAGTAAATCGTGACCGATTCTTTAAATTAGCCTAAATGTCCACTGTGATCCATGATCGCCGTTTCGAGTAGAATTTGAGTAAAATTTGAGGGCGAGGCTTACGGACACATGGATGACACCGCAGGAGCTGTATGGAGGTGTGTTATGTTTTATTCTTCCGTTTTTTTTCTGTTTGAAGAATCGGTCCCCATTTACTTCAATTGTATTGGATGTGGCTGCAAAACTGTTTACCCTGAAACTCCTCAGGTGTTTTGTGGACTTAAACACTTTACCCACCCCTTCATCGGCAGAGTCATTTTTGGGTTAACTATCCTTTTAATATCCATGCACTGGCTCATCCCAGGTTATCTATTGCCTTATACGTATACTTGATTTTCACACCGCTAGTACCTACAGGTGACTGGGCCTCCCAACAGAGCTCAACAGATTGGTTCTGGAAGTAAAAATCCCATTCATTTTCAGAAGAGATTTTGATTATCAGCCATAATATTGTAACCTCCTGATGTAGATTTATTACCAAGAGCTACAAGGTTGTGAAACAATGCTATATGTTCCTGTAGAGTCTGTATGATATCCACTGCATTTTAAGAAAAACATTTTTTATTTGTGTTTTCAAGGATAAGTACTACATTACCCACAATCTACAGGTGTAGCAACATTTCTGATTGGTGGAGCTCGCTGTGAAAATGTATAGAACATCTGTGAAAATCATGGCGGTCCCACCCGATGATGATTTCAGCGTTACTACGCTATGTTGCCATACTATATATATGAAATGCTACATACAAGATAGAAACTTCAATACATCGCAACCCTATCTTAACAACAAGGTTAAAGTAAAGAAGTCATTGGTCTTGAAGTCATTGGAAAGGGATCATTTGCAATGGTTTACGGGATGTGTGGTTCCTTCACTCTTAAAATAATTATGAACAATCTTGTACCTTTGTCTTTTTGTGTTTTCCAATAATTTATTTTGGTCTGAATCAAATTTGTTGTGGTTAACAACTCATTTTGTGGCTGGCCGGCCTGGTTCCACACACTTGTCTTGCCTTGGGTTTATATAGTGTAATTTAGAGTAACTCTAACTGATTGACTTAGTTGCATGCGTGTGTTTCACCTTTATTGATTCTTTCTTTTTCCAGTTGATCAGAAATCTTAAATTTTTACGCAGGGCAGAACAACAATAAAAAGTCTGCATGGTGTTTTTTATTTATTTTGACATTACATTTTGAGACACTCAAAAATCACAAAGTGACACACACACACAAAGTGATTATTGATGGACGCCTGATAGTTGTTCCAGTCGTTCCACCTCTCAATAGTAACTGAGAGATATTATGTCATGTATCCCATTGCAGTCAAAAGCTGCTGTAGAAACACTAAGTTAGAAAGTAAAGTAGACATGTTCAGTAGTAAGACAGATCAGATGTAGGTATGACATAAAGAGAACATGCAATACCCCTTTGGAGATAAAAAAAAAGCAGACAATGTGCGACGAATCAGAGACAAAGCAATCAGTGGTCAGGTTCTGTGATGAGTGTGGACAGCTTGTGATTTCATTAATCAGCCACGTACTTAGACAGGGAGGATGTGAGTCTGGAGCTGATCCAGTTGCGATTGGAATGGATCTGCTCATTGTGACCTGATGCTGACGATGGGTACCTGTAATGTGTGTGAGCGTCTGTGTGTACATGCCCTTACATATACCAGATCTAGGTAAGACACACTGCTATCACAGGCTGCATGCTGACAGTCTCATCCTGTTAGCCCTGCTGCTTGCTGACTGTCGCTGCAGTTTACAAGCAGGCCTCACATTCATCTTTCATCAACTCCTTGTATTTGAGTTCACTCCAGGTCCCACTGACAAGCCGGCTCTCAGCCAGCTGGCACGTACATGGGTTAATGCAAGCTGCTTATGCTTGCAACTGACAGAGAAAGAAACCATCATGCTACCCCCATGGGAGAGGGGAGGAATAATTTTGATTAACAATGTAATCAAAATATTCTCCTGACTGCCAGGAAGAAGTTATGTTTTGGAGGCTACAGCTAGACTCGTTCAGAGTCCAACATGAGTGACACATGCACCGCCTTTGGTGTATGTTTGTTTTATGTTGTTGTTGCTCTGTATTTTCATTGAAAATAAATTTTAGTTTGTTAACCATTGCGTTCTCCAGTGGCCTAAGCAGTGTATATATGAAGAAATCAGAAAAATAACAGTTTGGGTTTATTCATAGTTAGAGAAATACTAGTGAAAGGCATTTTATTTTAAGCCATTCCGCCTTGCAACCGCAGCCAGTGTGGCCCAGGCGTTAGAGCATTGAGGTTGCTGTCATGGAGATGGTTGAATTTGTCAGTTGTCTGTTTGTGTTCTTTCAGTCTCTTAACTGAACCTTACTGTTTCACTGATGCAGTGTTTTCACATAAATGTTGCATTACGAGTTGTTTCTGAAATTTTCTTAGGTTAACATAAATTTGCTGTTTAGATATGATGACTTCCTTCTCCTGTATCTAGTTGTCACATTGTGTTTAAAGCCACACAACGAATAGTTGCACAATACAATATGACAGAAAATCTGCATCCTAATTAGAGCCCAACAAAACCAACGGCCCTGCAGGGCCAGTAAAAGTTGATGCATTACAGATTGATTTAACAGTCACTGGCCTGTGGATTCTTCTGTTTCATTTATGTAGTATCTCAATGTGAATTAAAGTTCACCTACTGTAAATCTGCTCACGATGGTGATCAGACCCAAAAACTTGATATTATAGGGGTGTGACCTGAAAGCACCCCTATAATGTAATTGTCATTATGTACATTACAGTTTAGCTTGCAATATTAATAGTTAGTCATTATTTCTTTGTTAGGTCATCCCAATAGACAGGCCACCTATTGGTAATCACATTTTCTTCAGTGTGTTTGTGCCTGGCACAGACTTTTTCTATTTCAGCTGCTCACCTCTCACTGACTGTATTGAAAACATAAAGCTAACATCATCTTTTACTGTAGCTGACTGTTTAAAGTGCAGTAGGTTTTTATTAGGCAGGACTTTGTTTCTGGCACAAATCTCTCAAGTAGAGACAAAATAATTCATGTTGATGTTTCACAGTGTTTCGCTTTATTCAAACAACACAGACAGCAATGTAAACAAGTCATGTCACTTCAAGGACTGTGAATCAGATGTGTTGCTCCCATCCTTGCGAAATTTATGGACAGCGACATCAACAACAACAATACAAATGATGATGATGATGATGATGATGATGATGATGATGATGATGATGATGATGATGATGATGATGATGATGTAAATATTAACCCAATGTTTTCTAGTGTAAGGGTATGATGCTGTAGGGATCATTTCCAAAAATAACTTTTTGTCTTGTTTACTAAGGCTGTCCATGATCTGACAGTAATACATGAGGCAGATAACTTGGCGCCACATACAGCTTGTAATGCAATTTTGAATAATCCAATGACCTGTTTCTAAACCTCCAATCAGAGCCGGGGGGGAGTGTCTAACTAAATGTCACTGCTCACTGGCCTCTTCTGTTGCCATGGTTACTATCCTGTGCATGCACCACAGCCTGATCTGCTGAGAGGGGGAGGGAGGGGCCTGGAAGCTGTACTCACTGTCTGTTTCTCTCTCTCCTTTCTCCTTACCGACTGCAGCTTTAAGTGTTGCAATAAAGGGGCTCTATAATTTAAAATTATGGAGAAAATAATCCTTTTTTGGCTGCCAGGCCAGCGAATATACACAAGTGGCCTGTAAAAACACTGACATACTGGCCATGTTGGCCAGTCGGGGGAAGAGAATTTTTGTTGGACATTGCTGCCCCATTTACCCAGATAATATTATATATCAGTTAATTAAAAAGCCTTGTGTTTTACAACAGATTTTGGGCTGATTGGTTGGTTGAAGTTCTGATTAGATGCCATACGTTGCTGTTGTCAGGGTTATTTAAGTATAAGATTAATAAGATTATTTGTTAAGGGTTAGTAAGTTAAGATTGGCAATAGTTCATAATATTGCCTTATGCCACCAAAGAATAACAGAGCAGGGAGATGTCTTCATCGGTCATGTTTTTAGCAGAGTTCAAGTGGACATTGGGGATGCTTCTTTGCATACCATGCTTTAAACATCAATATGGAGTAAGTTTTAGAGCCACATGTTTCTTTCTTACTATGCTCTTACTTCCCTGACTGCATGTTATTTTCCTCATCAATGTTCAGCTTTGCCTTTTTGCTGTAACCTGCCTGTCTCTCAGCCAGCTGCAGGCTCTGATCAGTGTTCATTACCCGCCCCTAACTGACCTCCAGACATCTTGGCAGCTCTCCATTGCTGCATCTTGTTGTGATCCCTCGCTTCCTCCTCCATGAACCTTAAGCCATTCTCACTCATTATGACCCAATACTCCGCCTCGCTTCCCTGCCATCTGGGAGGCATCTCATTAGAGGCATTTCATTTGATTGACCTGATGTTCATGCTACTGGGTGCTTCAGTCATATCAAACACAAACTAGGATGCTCAATCAACATAATTGTTAAAGTAATTATTGTCTGTTCAATGTTGTTTTGCCTATTTTAAATACACCCTAATCCTAAACATGCCACTGCCACAGGACTTTGCTTGTTATCGGCACATTTAAAATTAATAATAAGTAGAGATACATCATCTAACATGCAACATTTCCATTAGTAGCTTCATGGTAGTAAACTATTTCCTTTATAGTTTATTTTTTACTTTGTTTTAGTGTGCGTTTATTTAGGTTAACATATCAAGCACATGATTAATGACCTAAGTCACAGAGGTTTAATTTTTATATTTTCACCCCTGTCCATTTGTAGATTTGTTTGTGAGAAAAATTCCACAAAAAATACTGGATGAATGAACAAGAAACATTGTTGAAAAAAATCTGGATCAAGTAAAATTTATTGTGGTTTCATAAGGGGACTGTTGGGCCTCAGTATGAGCACTACTTAGTGCTGTTCCATCTCCATATGAGTCCTGCTGTTGTGTCCACACAGATGTATTTCAACCATTGCCATGTTTAGTTCTGCTCTTCTTACATAAATTCCATAAATTCATTATCTATCAAATATCACTTGAAATATGAACTATTTTCCCCATGGATGCATTTACCTGCAGAGGTAGCAGGTCAGCAACATAAATCTGAACTTGAGAACTGATGCACCAGAGGAAGAGAGAGATGGGTGGGTGAGGGAGAGATAGAATATTAATTAAAAAATGTTTCCCTAAAGAGAGAGCCAGCGCTGGCTCCGTAATTAAAGCTTTTCAGTCTCAACATTTATCCCCTCTTATAATTATTTCAAACTGCTAAGTGCATGGTTGAAGTGTGTTTGTATGTGTGTGTATGTGTGTGTTTTTAAATACAAAGCTAAAATGCATTACAGATTAGACCTTAAAACAGGGACACACTCAAATCTAGGATGGATAGAAAGGAATCAATGGTAGAATCCCCTCAAATCTACCCCTGGTCATTAATGACCGAAAGGACCTTTGTTCACTATCTGGGTCAATTCAGTTTATTGACATACATTGCTTTCCTCTTCAAAGTTTTCAAAAAAACTCTACCATCAAACACTAGCAGCATGCTTTATGTCTGAAAAACAAACTATTCTTGTGTATACACCACAATTAATTCATCTTTTTAGTAATCGCAGTATGGAAACAAGTGCTCATAGTTAGTTGTGTTAGTTTTGGGGGATGGAGTTCCAAGGTTAAGTTTCCATTTCTGTTCTACTCTGATGCAGTGTAGCGAGAGGTATATCTTCTGTATAATTTTAATAAGATATTTTATATATAATATTCCATAATCTGAGGGTGCGTGGAGATGCTGAATCAAAGAGGCCCAAGAATGGACCCTTGAGGAACACCACTTGTCTTTTTTTATTTTGCTCAAAGACATATTTGCAGACTGACACAAAGTAGTTCCTATCTTGTAAATGTATGTTGAAGCAATTAAGCACATTGCCAGAAAGTCCCATCTACTTTTGCAGTCTGTCCAGTAGTGTAAACAGCTGCTAATGCTAAAGTTGTCCATGTAGAAATAGTAAAAACTTACATATACCCCCTTTAAATTTTGACTTAATTATTTATTTCTTTACTGATTTAAGACTTGACATGGACTTTAACTGAAATCAGACTTGATGTGATTTGTTTAACGTAAATTGATTAACATTTCCTCAGCTCACTTGAGACTGGACGTCTCATAATTAATTTTAACCAGCCCAAATCCCTTGAGAAGAGTTTTGTGATACAGTGTGTAATGAAGAGAATATGCATTGAAATGGATGTGAGGGAATTGTTTGAAAACTAAAGGCAGCATCTTTAGTTCCACAAGATTTACAGCAGTGAAACACCACACTGCATCCATTAAGGATAATACTGCTACCATGCTGAATGAGAAAAGACTTGTTTTGCTCATCTTTAAAGACCAAAAAACAAATCCACATGTCAAGGCATGTAGTGGTAGAAAGCCGCCCTGCTGTTTTCTCCCGCCTGTCTGTCACCACAATAAAATGGCTGCTTGTTTTTCAAGTGAAGCCATAAAACTCATGCGAGTAATGCAGAGTGGTAGCTCGAGTCACCCTGCAAAGTTAAGGTAATTAGTTACAGCACCCTTGAAGGCTTCATAATCAGGATTTTATAACTCAGATTGTTTTGCTTGGCTTTTAGATTGATATCCCCACTCACAGCTCATTTCAGTTCCGCTCAGTTCTGACTCAATGGCCTGTAAAGAGAGGGAGAAGTCTTGGGAGGTTGTAGCATCTCATATTGGGTATTCCAAATCATTTACTGTGTTTAAAGAAATGCATTTCCTTTTAACATCATGTTCTTTTTTTACCTAGGCAGGTAAAGACCTACAGAACTGAAGGGGTAAAGACACTGTCTGCTCATTTCAGCACAAATTGCTTCCAGTCCAGGTTTTCCTAAATCATTACACAGAACTCCAACATATTTAGCTTTCTGAACTCCATCCCCTGCAAAAACCACAGACAAAGTAAACACAATGGAAGTCCCGTCTTTCCTGTATGCATGACACATTAGATTCCCCTCAGGCTTCTAGTCAGTTTCATGGTGCACACACACCTATTGAAGCATATATAAGCTCCTGAAATATTAATACAGAGCATGGCATGCAGATGGAGAGAAGAGCAGACGGGAAGGAAGACGGAGAGGGAGGGAGCAACATAAAGAGAGGCAATGAGGACAGAGTCAGGGGGATGGGACAGAAAAAAAAACATGAGATGATTAGATGAAATTTTAATGGCCCCTGTGGTAAGATTTACTCAAACTGAGACATAAAAACCAACGAGGACATAAAAGGCATGTAACAGAAACAAATACAGGCTCTCATATTACATATATATTATAGTTTGTTAACACAGAGTGGTCAAAGCAGACTGAGCGGGCATATTTCTTACATTTATGGATTTAATTAAAGTTCATATATTAGTACTTGAGGGAATAGTTTATCACTGTGGGAAATAGCTTATTGGCTTATTTTGCCAAGCCTTAGATAAGAATAGTAAAATAAGTTCTCTGGCTCTCTTAACAGGTTAAAAAATGTGCATCTGTTTAGTATAATCCATACAAAAACAAAGTTTTTAATGCATATTACAATGTGACTTCATTTGATGAGGTTTGATTTGGCTTGATGAGCTGGACTATTTCCTGGACAGGTGGAATGGTTTCCTAATCACTGTAAAACTACTACCTGATGTTTTCCCACTTCAGTAAAACAGCCAACATTGAATGTGTTAATTAATGAACCTTAGAGGTGGTGGTTGGGTTACTTGTTTTAATGTGTGAACAAAGAAAGGGGACAGGGTTGGTCAGGCGGTATCAGCAAACCAATACAGATGTCACATTTTCATTGACATACGTCTTATTCAGCATGATTAGAAAAGCAACTGATAATGCATTTAACAAAAGTGAACAAATCTGTCTGCTCTGCTCCGCAAGCCCATTCTCACAAAGTACCCATTCCATTAAAAGCAATTGAATTAGAACCTAAAATCTTCAGAGGAAAATTTAAAAGCTTTGCTGTAAGGTGTATTCACTGTGCTTCAGTCTACAGCCAGAGCTCTGGTATTAAAATCAACCTAATTAGGAGAATGCTTTATTGCGACTGTCAGGATTTTTCATTAGGAGCTCAGCACAGATATCAAGCCAAAACAGCCATCACATTGTTGGCAACTGTTTTCCAATTGCCTAAATGAAAGTCCCCTCCTCAGTGGGCTGCTTTAACACCATGGCCAAACATGTTAGTGTGAATTTCTTTCTTCATTATAGTAAACACACAAATTGATCCTAAATTATACACATTTGTTTGACTGAATGAAGGCATCACACGAAAAGCATGTTATGAGCTCAGGGCAAAATATTTTACTGGAGGATGCAGCTATGTGAATTTACTTCTTACTACCTTCAGCCTTCATATATTTAGGGGAAGTTACCGTACATTCTGTTCAGAACGTTTGTTTTAGTTTTGAACTGACAAGATCAAGTTAACCTTCTTACTCACTGGGTTGATCATCAGAGGTTTGTGCAGATATCCTTATTCAGACTTTGCGTGGACTTCATTGTGGGCAGCCTAACCGAAACCTTATCACTAACCTGCCCATTACTAATTCATGCGTAACCCTAACCTCAACATGTTCATGCAAGACAACTGTGCAGCTCTTACTGGCTCTGCATCATTCATCAGGTTGTGTCTGGCCATTGTTTGACAAACTGTCAATCCGTCTTGAAATTCTAACTTGATCATTCATCATCACTAATAAAACCAATCCCCCTGTGAGGGGAAGGGTCAGCACGTCCAGCTGCAGCAGGGTGACAGTGTGTCTGAACATGGGAGAGCTTCCACGCTGTCCGGTGATGATATGAGACTGACCTGTGTGCACGATAGTAGCCATGGCTTCACCATGTAATTGTTGTTATTATTTTAGAGCATGTATGCCCCTCATTATGCAACAGTTGGACTTTGAGGCACATCTCTCCATCTACTTGATCATTTAGTTTTTTGTGACGGCATCTTTTCTCTCAACAATTGTTTGTTTGTTGGTAGGAAAGTTGCTTTCATTACATGTTTCTGTCACTGTATTCCACAGCTCATTGAAGCTGTCCTCATTGCAGTATTCTTCAAAGGTCTGCCTGAGGGTTTCAGTGAAGTCGGCTGCTTTGGTCCGGTCAAGCACAGTTTAGTGGAGCATGTCAGATCAAAGCACCTCTCTGAACATGACCAGGAGCCCTATCATAAATATATGAAACAGACGAAATCTTTGCCTCAAGACTGATTTTAAAAGTATTGCTTATAGTCCTCTGTATCCACTGTAAAAAAAAATTGTAAACGTATGCCTAATGACAACTTTGTTAAAGCGATATGTTAGATAGTTTGTCTAAGCCTCGCAGACATTATCCTGTGATCGATGCTTGATCAGCAGTTACCAATCACTATGTGAACTCTTTAAAGACGCGATCGGAGAGACTCACTGACGCATTGCAGACTCCAACCAGAGTCTGCGACAACTCCAGCTAACTCCAGCCAATTAGGACAGAGTGAAGGGAGTAGTGTAGTGGTGAGGTCCCTCCGTATTTACACTGCACATGTCTGTAATCGGAGAAAAACAAGCAATAACCATGCGTGTTGGGGACAGAGTAACACAAACTCAGTGAAGCTTAAATTAACTGTATCAGGCTCAGATCAGGTTCAGACAGAAAAAGCAGAATGCCTGTCGGGTTCAGCTTGGGCTTGGTTAGTTTTCTCTTAGGCTCGGACAGCGATTTCTATCCTTTACATCTGACGTCAACTTACCCGGTTAATAAAGTTGTGTAGTGTGAACTGGGCTGTATGGACAGTTATGCTGCCCCAATTAATCTCTCAATTAATGCAGTTTTAAAGTTATGACCATCTTTTGTAAACATCCTTTAAATCCAATAAATCTTATTGGTTTGTGATTCAGTTTTAACCAACCATGCTGCCATAAACGTAAACTTAATAGGAGGTTTTTTAATTTCTTTTACTTATTATGGTTTGAATAATCATATTTAACTAGGGATTATTTTTAAACCTGTCTGGGAGTCTGATGATTCACTCTGCTTGACTTGCTGGACCACATAGTCAAGTTGTGGCTGCTGGAGTCACTGAAACCCCGGATATGTGGATGGTGAATACAAATGATCAGAGCCGGGATGCTGGCCTCTCATAGGGAAACTGTATAATCATGTAACTCTACAGTAGTGACAAAAAAAAACAGTAAAGGGATGTTTGTGTCTTTGGTCCTCAATACTACAGAGCAGAGTTAACCAACAGGTCGGTTGCGATCTCAAAAGCCTTCAGTGTCGATCCCCTTAATGCTTGGGCCACACTGGCTGCAGTTGCGCCACGGATCTGCTGCGTCTCACCAGGTCTGTTGTTCTGCTGTGGTTTTGCACGTAGCTACTGGTATATCTACTGTATTTCCTCATATAAAACTTGGGTTATGTACTCAAATAAATAAATGTCAGGACTCTACAGTATGAAGCCGTGCATCTTCCGGTCTTGTGAATCGATAACAATAAAAGCCTGGTTTAAAACAAATTATTGGAGTGCTGGAGAACTTTTACTTTGAAATTGGTGTGTTGCAAATATGTATGTTTATGACATATTCGACAGATAAACATTGCACACAGTTCACAGCAGAATAGACGGTGAAATTATCATTCATTATATGTTTAATGTCTATCTTTTGAATTTACATCACAAATACAACAACACTTCCTGTACGCGTTTCAAAATAAAAGCGTTTCTGTTGACTAAAATCAATTCATTCTTTCAAAAAAGGGTTTTAATGTCAGATATATGCAGGAGTTGAGGATGTACGGCTACATACTATATAGTACTTGTATTTATTTGAGTGCATATTTATTTTATCATATTTATGGCAATTTTCAAGGCAAACCCTATGTAAAAACATAGCGCTAGCATTAGCATCTCCACTGCAGAACATATTGTTGAGCTGACAAGCTAAATACTGTGCATTGAACAGATTCTGTAAATGTGAATAGATTTATTGAACAGATATTAATGTGAATATTGTGCATTGAATATATAAAGATGCATAAAAAGTGATTGCAAAAATAATAAATATGACCCCTGTGTTTTTCAGAAGATATCGGGGTGGTAGATCTCAGCAAAAAGGTAGCTTATCGCTGCTTTAGAGGCACCTCACCAAACTTGCTTGGATCTGGACTCATGAAACATGAAACTCCCATGCACAGACTCCACACAAAGAGGCCAGCTGTTCTGTTAAATTCAAGAACACAGACTGAAAGCACCATTTTCCTGTTTGTCAGAGGATTATTCTGAGCAAAAACCTTGCCAGACAGCAAGCTTTTAGAACAGCAAATATAAAAGCTTTCATTAATTGGATAAACAGGATGTTGAATTACTGTTGTGTTGCAGCTGGCAGCCATCTACATGAATATAATGTATTGGGGTTTGTTACTTAGATTAAGTGGCACATTGATTGCTGACTCCATGGCTTTGATAAACACCCTTCTTTATGATGAGGATGGAGCTACAGTATATTAAGTGTTGAACGCTGTCCTCAAACAGGGTGTATTCTGCCTTGTTACAGATCTGCTCCACCCAGACACCTTCCCACTCCACAATCACCATCTCCCTTTCTCTGTAGCCCTTTATTCCTCCTCCTCCTCATCAGTCTGCAGCCACCCACTGGCACTTCAGTGCTGCCAGCCTCTGCCTCGCTCCATGTCTTGTTTCCCTGTTGCTGAAGCACTTCTTAAAACTGATGCTAAAGGTCTCTGATTAAATCTTGAGTGATGCTGAGTTCGCTGCAGCATCGCTCACTCTGCTGCTCAGCGAATGAGGAAATTGCATCCGGGAAGAAGTATTGAAAAAAGTCTATGAGGTTGAAGAAATAATATCCTCAGTCACGTGTTGAGCTCACACTGATTGACTCAGTCTGATTCTTGGGCAGATCATTAACCCACTCATTACATACATTAGATAATCTATGAAGAACCTTGCGCCTTTCATTGGCTTTGGTGCAGAGGCTCTGTGCTTCCATTTTTTCTTTTGTTTACAGTAGTCAGTAGCTGACATTTTCCCTCCCTGCTAATAAAAAATGTATTATGTCCATGAGAGCACGGCATGTTATTCATAATACAAGGAGGGCATAACTATTAAGGGTATTCTTCTTTCAAATATTTATTAACTCCATTTTTATCATATTTATATATATATATATTTATTTGTATATATATATATATACTTATATATGTATATGAATGCTCTTTGTATCAGATCTTATCTCTTCTCATTTTTCAATTGTTATACAGTTTACTTACATTGGTATTGGTATACATATATATATATATATTATATTGTATATTAAAATATATATATATATATTATCATAACATAACTTAAATATTGCTTAATATTTAAAAGATGAGGATTTCATATGAGCAAAATATGTATGTCATAATTATGAAAATGATCTAGTAATATTGCAATTTCAATTCATACAATATCCTTTTGTTATCTTACCAATGGAGTTATTTAATGTTACATAATTTTTTACACTATAAGGATGCTATTATGATGATCTTTGCAATTATTAGAGGCTTTTCTTTTAATCATGTGATGTGGATTATGAGCTTTTAAGTCAACAGTCAGTTAATTTTGTTCGCTGAGGTAAATGCAAGCTACGTATTTTTCATTCATTCTCTTTACCCCAGGATTCACCTAAACAGCAGAAATGTCTCTGTTCCCCACAGGGTTTGGAGTTTCAGCTCAGCTTTCATGATCACACACTCTTCATACACAAACACACTTGTTAAGTGGGCTTTGATGTTGCTCGTTTGAACACAGCGGAGTGACATTAAGTCATGTTTGTCTCTGGTCCCCTGCAGGTTCACGTGGGCACCTCCCATCAGGAGCAAAGGGTTGTGGGATATCTCACGTGTACACACCTCCATGCCATAGAAGGTACAGTAACATGTTCTGCATTTGTCTAAACTCTCTGTGTCGCTTTCTCTGACCAACTTTCACACTAATAAATGTTTATGTACACAATAATATATACACAATTTTAGGACCGGAGAACAAAGTGGTTGTGTGTGTGTGTGTGTGTGTGTGTGTGTGTGTGTGTGTGTGTGTGTGTGTGTGTGTGTGTGTGTGTGTGTGTGTGTGTGTGTATGTGTATGTTCAGATAGCTAGATAAATGGGTGCATCAAAACCCCGGCTTGCCTCCTCCTGCTGTTCCCATGGCGACTGGCTCAAGCTGTTTAAGGCGTCACAGCCCTATTTAAAGCCTCTGGTCGATGCCTCCCTCATTTTTTACCAAAGACATATCTCCCCCCTTTCGCTTGCTATTTAGAGCTACTCCTACTATTCACACAGGCCTAAATATAGAAATGCCAGGTCTGTTTCTAAAAATAGATCAAACATAAACCCTTTGGGGGCTAGGGGCTAAGATGCAGAGGAAAAAAGGGGCATGGTGACCTGTTTTTTTCTGAGAGGAAGAAGTTGTATATGAGAAATCTGTGTGATGTAATGAACAATAATGATGTCTGTAAGTGGTAAAACCTTAATCTGACATTACTGCTGTAAAGCTGTAAGTCTGTTGTTTTACTCCAGTTTCAGTGTAGTTTGGATGTGTGAGAGTGAACAATGTGTCCAGACCTTTTATATGAATGTGTCCATACGCTGTCATAGCATTGTAGCATCATTAGCAGTAGTAGGAAGGATTTAATCTACATCCATTTCAGTGTGTTTTTAAAATTTTAGTTAATTTCGGTCAATAAAAGATGAATACTTTATTTATACTAAAGCAAGCTTAGGCTTCTAACCTGAACCATTTTTACAATTTACCACCCAACTGAGGTCAAATAGTAACAGAAAGAAAGACATTTTACACTGTCCCTGCAAAATGTTCTTCTGATCATACACTTACAATTTTTTCTATTAAGTCATTTGCTACATGTATGCTACATGTTTTCTGGATACATCTGCAATAAGCCAATTGGTAAATCTTTTTCTTTCTTGTCCTTCTTCCTCTCGACAAATAACTAAACTGTACAACACAGCCAACATAGTTAGAAGTGAGACAGTCATTATTCCATTGTGGGGTCCTCTGACAAAAAAAAATCTTACTTTATCTAGATCCATAAACATTACATGTTAACAAGCATTCGTTTTCCAATGAACCTTGTGTTAAAAACCTTATTTTATGGTCATGATGCCAGACAAAATCAACAACAGCAGCTCTGCTGTGTGTTTGGCTACGCTGGCATTTAGAGGCAGCTACAGGTTTACTGCCACATCACCCGACCCTCAGTGGGCTGGCTTAGGTCATCCCTTTGGAAAAAGTCTGTTTACTGTGTACACACTGCAACACCACACTGCGGTTTTAGGATATACTGAACATACTCTAGAGGCCATTTTGGAAAAGCTCCTTTGCAGAGGGAGAAAAACACTATTTTATTTGGAAAGGAGGACTGCAACAGAGAGGAAAAGATGCATTTACAGACTGCCTTAATGTGAACATAGTGCCTTGTTGTATCTGTTCCATTAATTCACCCCTTAGACTGAAAAAAAAAATGTCTTACATTAGTCCTGATGTATGGAAGTATGGAAGGGTATTGATTTTTGTATGAATAACTAATAAACTAAATGTCCTTAAAACACAAATGAAGCCCCCTTCCAATCAAAGTAAGGTAACCAACCAGCTACAGCATTATTTTCATCAAAACAAGCTGAAATCCAATCGGGAGGAAAACCATTGGTCTCCATGTACAGCCTTTAGTAGGACGAGTGGGCAGGGACCATCTCCAAAGTCCAAGGCCGAAAACACGGACTGCCAAAGTATTTAATAGGTTAACTCCTGTGCGGTGCTGGATCACCAAAATCAATACACCCATTAATGGTCTCTTCTTGGTTAGACATAATAATTAATAGCTGATCTGTGCAATTAACGATCTATTATTTTAGAGTCTGTAATATAATAAATGGTTTTAAAAAAAGATTTGTCTGACATGTATTTCACCATGCATACATACATACTGTATAATGCAAAATATCACCATTGATATTTAACATTTTGCTGACCATTTTCAGGACAACATCCTGGTTGCATTTTTTAAATATTGTGTTACAACTACAAACATTAACAACACACAAACACACATACCCAAACACACACACATACACACACACAATATTCACACATCCATAGGTAACTTCAGAGTAAACACACCTCCATGGTCCCCAGCTTTGTCTCTCTCTCTAAGTAATCCAGCAACACAAAAAGAAAAAAGAAAAAGCATTACATTTCACTTGTACTTGAGTTGGTGCTGAGAGTAATCAAGCCAAAGCCACCCACTTACCCACCAATATCTTGACACCTCTTTGTTTCTCACACTCTCACCCACCACCTCCCTCTATACACACCTTCTCCCTCTATACACACGCTCTCCACTTCCAATTTATCTGATTTCCTGGCAGCAGGGGGACAGAGGCAACGCTGCCAATAGCAAAATAGCACAAAAAATGCACTAACATTTGTAACAGAGCAAATAAACCTAAATGCATGCCATCGTGTAAGGAAACAGTTCTAGTTTTGTGCAACTGGAAAATACAGTAATAATACATACAAGCTACGTGCAAAGAAAGGCATTAGACACGATATAGTGATGCATGGCAGCAGACATTAAGTAACGGCAACGTCCAATAGTTACTCTCCTTTTAGCTCTGACTTTGGTCTCCACCAACTTCTGAGTGAACTGTTAACAGAAGCTTATTTAGCTGCTAAATTTCTCAAAGTGTAATTTCTAAAATTCAAAAGTGCTGGTTATCAGTACCAGAGGAATTATATATCTCACAACCTTGGATAATATCATATCTATTATGTCTTTGACATACCCACTGGCGTGCAAGATACAGAACACACAGCTATACATTGTAATGCACAAATACAGTGGCAGAGGGCACTGTTTGATTCACTACACCACCTCAAGAAGTATGATAACACTTTAAAAAATATCTTTTTTTTCTCAGAAAATATTTGTTAAGAGGCTTTCCTTGGCTGCTGCTGCCTATCAAGTGACCGTTCTCACGTTATACATGTTTATTAGAGCCATTGTTCAGGTGAAATATTGACTCTAGTGTATCATTAAATATCAATAATGTGTAGAATGTAAAAGTTGTTATTAAATGTATGTTATTGACTATGAGCATAATTTTAAACAGGGATCCAAGAAAATGGGTATTTTCAAATAAATTGTTGGACTTAATAGGTCAAAAAGACTTGAATATACTAACAGTTTATTATGTCCTGAAGTGTTGTATTTTGTAATATTTTTTATTGAAAAACCTCATATTATATGATGATATAGTAGGCGCTAATTGGACACAGCTTTTCTGACTGCATGTGTAGATCAGTTCAGGTCATTTTGGCATTGTGGTACTTGTTAATTTACTTCTCTCACATTCTCCCTCTCTTCACTTAACACACACATACACACACTGCGATGTCCATCAGGTGACTCCTCTGTACGATGTGAGCAGCTGGACATGGTGCTCCGGTGGGGGGCCGAGTTTCGTCAGTCCTCATCCAAATCGCCTGAAGGAGAGAAAGTGCTGGAAGACCTGGTGGCCTTTGATGTCATCCTGGGAGACCTCAACTTCGACAACTGCTCCTCGGGTATGCAGCTGTCTCAGCTAAACCTCTTTACTCGAAATTACTTTGAAGCCAATCAGTTCACACAACAACCTGAAAGAGGTTCCATCGACCAACATCTCTTCCATAAGAAGCACCCATTACGTATACGTGATGTAAACTGTAATTCATTAAGCATGTGTAGGACCTCCTATAGCTGCATGGGGCCAGGCTTTCCACGGTGCAAATTAATAAGCATATTATTGTAACATTAACATAATTGTTTTTCCCACAGTTACATTGCAATATATTTATGTTGTAGTTGCAGAATTAATATCACAGTTACATAATAATAAGCCATTATCTTTCTTTCTACCTACTCTAAATATGATTGATGTTAATCTACTGAAATTCCCACCTCATATTTCATGTCCTCACAGGTTACGTGTACTTATTAAACCTTGTTCCCATCGGTTTGATCTCATTTCATTTCAAGTGTCTTGCATCAAAAGGTGTACACTGTTTGCAGCTAGGCAACCTTTAGCACTCATCAAAACAAACTCCACAGACCTTCAATGTGCATCACATGAGACGTCACAGTATGGAAGCCAAACAGGAGGCATGTGACATCACAATTGTGTGTGTGTGTGTGTGTGTGTTTTCCAGAGGACAAGCTGGAGCAGCAGCACGCACTTTTTACTCAATACAAGGACCCATGTCGCCTGGGGCCAGGGGAGGACAAACCATGGGCTCTGGGTAACAACGCACACCCAAACGCACACACTCACAGCCATACATAGGGTCACACTATGACATCACACACACTAGATCATCATGCACATAAATATGAATTTAAAGATGAAAATATACAACAACACCACAAACTCATCCTTAAATGAGTTATGGTGTTATACTGCATTATGACATGAATGTGTTGCTGTACATACACATTCAAAGAGACATAACCTCCGTGGCCCAAGAAATCTGGTGATATATACAGAGCATGTAGAGCAGAGCATATAATCTGGCTCTGTCTGGCTAAATCAGGATTCACCCACTGTGTGAGTTAAAATACACCCAGTAGCCTACAGCGTGTGATACATGGGCATTAGTGACGTAAAGACTGGGGGGTTTTGGTCTGGATTATTTAGGCCAGTGGTATTTTAGGGACACGTGTGGGCAGGACCGAGTGAAAGGGCTCGTTTAGAGGAGGGCGTGTTTATTTGGACAGGAACATTGTGCAAGAGGGGCCAGAGGAGCACAGCCCGTTAGGCCGCTTTTACAGGAGGGGAAGAGGGAGAGCGGGGGAAGAATAGAACAATGAATCATTAACAGAAAAAGGGAGGAAGGATGATCCCGTTTCATAAAGATTATGCAAAGGAGATTGGACCTAAATGAAAACAAAAGCCAGCCGAAAGAGATGGGCAGAGAGCCAGGCTGCTAGCTATTCAGATTTCATGAAATGTGCTCCGCTCTGAGAGAGACGCCACTCTGTCAACCAAGTGCACACACAACCTACGGAGCTCATGTTGGATTTAAATCACCGGGAATGGTGGCAAGCAGGGACCACTCAGACCATTTAGGGACTCACACGACTCAAATTTGATCATCACCTCCGCTATTTGCATTACTCTCTTGAAGGTGCCTTTCAGTTAACGTTTGATGGCAAATGAAACAACCACAAACCAAAAACCACGAAGTATACTTAGCTGTGGCTCTCTGTGTATTTTAGGGGGTGTGGTATAAAATGGTGTGAATGCACATTTCTCTTATTCCCCACATGTAGACTGCAGCTGGTCTGTGATGTCAGGATTGAAGAGGACAGAGAAACAGGGCTCATGTTAACCACTTGAAATAGGAAAACTCTTTTTTATCGACTCTTTCCCAAATGAGCTGAAGGTAGCAGACAGGCAGTAGCCACTCTGTGCTTCATTGAGTATGCCACCTCACCATCTTTGTTTCAGTGATCTTAAACCTGCTTTTAGATGTGTGAAAAGTGCCGGCTGCACATCAGACGCCTACTTTTACTAAGAGCTGCCAAAACCTGTGAATAGACTGGAGTAACACTGGAGTGCTGCTTTCTCCATACGGGCCATTTTAAACACATTTGAACATCGGCCTCAAATCCTTGTTGTCTCTGAGTGCTCGTCTCTCTCTGGCTCTTATATTTCACTGAATGACAGTGGATTGTGGTCTGAGGACCATAAAGGCTGAGACAGGGCTGCTCTCAGGGCTGCCCAATAAAGTGCTGACTCCTCCGTTGCCACATCAAATACAGCCATGTTGCACTTAAACATCATTTACATATTATATTACATTACATTACATGACATATCATTAAGCTAACGCTTTTATCCAAAGCGACTTACAATAAATGTATTATATATATATATAAATCTCTATATATATTTGCTGGTCACCAGTAGGAGGAGGATTGTAAGGTGTACACTGGATCAATAAGCATGCTACAGAAAAGAACTGTGGACATATTTGCAGAAACTTTGAAATGGAGACTGCCAGTGACCCAGACCCCACAGAGCAGATTCACGCTATCAAAAACAGCACTTTCTGAACTGCTTTTACTACATCCTTTACTCATATAGAGTGTGTAGGTGCAATAGGACAATATATTCTATCAACATACAAACTGCAAACACAGCTTTTTACAGACTCGTGCAATCATCATGTGCCACTGCACTTTACCAAATAACATGTACAGACCACTTCTGCAGTGAAAGGTGTATATTTAGTACATATTATGCATTTTGTATTACATTTTTTTTTGTTGCTTTTAATTATCTTTTCAACCTCCCTTTGACTTGCCTATGAGGGGGGGGGGGGGGGGGGGGGGGGGGTGTATGTCTTGTTTTATGGGTTTTTTAGGGAGACACTGAAATAATAAGATAAACTATTATAAATAAATAGTAATGTGTGACTATTCCAACAGGTACTCTACTGGATCCCAGTGGCCTTTATGACGATGAGGTCAGCTCACCTGAAAGTTTACAAAAGTAAGTCACGCACACAGACGTGTTCTGATTCATTTTGTTTTTCTCATTTAGGAGGACATTACATTGATTTATATTGATTTCCTAGACAGTCACTCTAACCATAAGTTAACCTAACCTTAAAACATGTATTCACCTTAAAACTTCACCATGAGGAAGAAGAAGTCCCCATAATGTGACTGTGTAGGCAGCAACATGAGTAACACCTAATGCAGTTAAAGTGATGTGTATGATAATGTCGTGATGAAATAAGGGTTTCTGGAGTAGAGATGAAATAGGTTGTTTGTGTGTGTGTGTGTGTGTGTGTGTGTGTGTGTGTGTGTGTGTGTGTGTGTGTGTGTGTGTGTGTGTGTGTGTGTGTGTGTGTGTGTGCGTGCGTAGGAGCAAAGAGAGACAAAAGGATGTGGTGATTATACTGTTGCAATAATAAATATATGACGTTATTGTATATATGTTACCAAAAGATGTATTCCTGTATGATTAGGTGTCCACTATGTGCTGCTTGTATACACAGGTCCCACTCACATGTCATTTCCTATAAACAATAGTTCAGCATGTGTCTCTCGGATGGCTATGATGTTACTGATTAGGCACACAGCCATAACATGCAGTGTCTCATGGTCACTTGGTCTCCCTCAGGGGGACGGAGGTCAGAAGGATCTACAGCATAAGTCTGCACTATGTGATGATATCTGGCTGTTAATGTCCCCTGTAAAGCCTTCAGACGTACATAGTGTTAACTGCTGCTTATCTCAATAAATTGCACCTGCTCTTCCAGCAGCTCACTAGATTCTCCATCACTGTAGCCTATTTTCTCTGATTCATTATTTATCAGCCAGAAGATGCTTCCACAGTTCCACCTGTTCTACCGCAGGTTTGCTAAACTGTGTGGGACACAGGCATTGCAGGAGTCGCACTCTGCCAATCAGTACCTTTCAGTGGAAATGATGTGGGAAGCCACACACAAGAATGTAACAGTGCACCCTACAGGAGAAACAGGCAGCAGTACAATCATTAGCAGTTTTCAGTTTTAGCAGGTTCATAGAAACCAGGAAAAGATTTAATTTACACTTTAATTTAACAATGTAATTTGACTACATTTTTTATGTTTTTTACTTGTGATTTTTGCTTCCTTGACTTTTCCTGCATTTGGAGTTTGACCAGATATATTCAAGGCTACACTCTCTGTCCTCCTTTGTATCTGTTTGTTTCTCTGTCCAATCTTCACTACATATTCTGATGCTTCCCCTGCACTGTGTGTCCATCAGAGTGATGGAGAACGAGGACGGGAGGAAGGAGTACCTGGTGTTCCCCCCCAGTAAGAGCCAGTGTCCCGCTAGCAGTCAGAAGGGGAGGAAGATCCCACTGAAGGGCAATGGACGCCGGATTGACTACATCCTCTACAGCGATGAGGGCCTGCAGCAGGACTGGAAACTGGTATGGTTCAGGAGCAAAAGTTTTAGAGGATGAAGCTGCAATAGATATTTAGTATTTTTATTACTGTCAACAGATCCTGTAAAAAAAGATCAAAACCAACAATGATACAATCTGAGCATCCAAAGCTTGATATATTATATTCTTCCGTGCCAAAGAGCTCCATGTTCCATGTTACAGTGCATTCAGAAAGTAAATTTTGTTATGTTGAAAAATAATACTTTTCCATCAACAGTCTACAAAAAAAAATATACCCAAAGAACAAACATATATATTTTTTAATGTGTTAAAAATGAAAAGTATTGAGACACTTTGCTATGACACTTTTACTGGAGGTCACTTGGGCTAATTTCAGTTGACTGGACATTTGATTTGAAAAGTCAAACACATAATAACTTTGTTTATTTATACATATCTGTATACGTTCTCTCAGCTTACAATTAATAGCAGAAACCTACCAACACATGAGGCACATGAAATATTACTGGAAGTTAAACTTTCTCATTACACAGGAAAATGTTCGACTTGTTAAAAGGATTAAAAAAGAGATTTTAAAAGATTTAAAACCATTTTGAACAATGACACTCAAAAAAACTAATTGGAAGGAATGAGGGTAATAGTGTCATTGGAAAACCAAATCACATCATTTACACTGAACATCTCTCTTTCTGTTCTGACTCTCTCAAACCACAGCCACTTGGTGCCACCTTGTGCCAGAATGTAGTAACTGTAATATCATTTCACTTGACACTGACAGTGAAATTGATCTGTTTTCCTTATTGCCTTGTTCAGCAATCTTTCTGAAGAAGAAATGTCTTCTTAAAACCCACTTACGCAGTTTTTACGTAGATTTTGACATTCACCAATGTTTTCTTATCTGGAATTTGTTCTTATGTAAGAACAGAATCTACGCACACTAAAGAGCACTCTAACACACACTCTCATACCCTTTTAAGGCATTCATCAATATAACAAAACAACTGGGAACAATTCTGTAGTTTAAGAATGCGTCATTTAACTGACGTAGAGTTTTCTTAGAAAACTTCTTAAGAACAAGTTAAAACATTTTTATGAGGCCCATTGTTGATACTGGAAAAGGCCCTTAAGAGGCAACAAAAATGAAAACACACACACAAATATGTGTATAAATATATATACTTCCAAATTATAACGGAATCAGATGTTGCACTCCTCATTGTTTAGTCTGGGTATGTTTGTGAGTCCCTTTCTATTACTATTGCGTCCCGTTTGAGCATTTATTCCATATCCTTGATATCACATGTCAGTCCCCTCCACTAGTTCGGTCTTTGTCAGCACTAGTTGGACATTTGGTCGCACTAGTTCAGCATCTTATTGTACTAGTTGAACAAAAACCCTAACTAGTCACTCTTGTTCAGCAGCTAGTGGCACTTTTGTCCAACTAGCTCCAACAGAAACCTTACTAGTAACACTGTGTGCCGCACTAGTAGCACCAAAGTCCCTACTAGTCGGCTTTTTGATGCACTAGTAAGTAGTAACGCTGAAAGTCTTTCTAGTTAAGCTTACTAGTGTGAGCAAAAATGCACACTAGTTCAACTAGTGCAGAAAATTGTAGGCTACTAGTAAACTAGTGAGCTGAATCCATGTTTGACTAGCTAACATGTCAAAGCTTTTGATGCTCACTAGTTAACTAGTAAGACTTTCAGCATTACTAGTTCGGTCCAGAGGGCCACTAGTGCGGTAAAAAGCCAACTAGTAGGGACTTTGGTGCTACTAGTGCGGTGCACAATGTTACTAGTAAGGTTTCTGTTGGAACTAGTTGGACAAAAGTGCCACTAGTTGCTGAAAAATAGTGACTAGTTAGATTTTTTGTTGAACTAGTACAATAAGATGCTGAACTAGTGCGACCAAATGTCCAACTAGTGCTGACAAAGACCGAACTAGTGGAGGGGACTGACATGTGATATCAAGGATATGGAATAAATGCTCAAACGGCTTGCCATACTACCCTTCGTTCCAGTGAACAATGTGACATTTTGGTCTTCTGGTCTAATGTTGGTTGAGGTCCTCTTTCATTTCAGCAGGACAGTGTCCCTGTTCTCGGAACCAGTCCCATAAAGAAATCATTTTTCCAAATTTGCTGTAGGAGAACTTGACTGGACTGCACAGATATGATCTCAGTCCCATCCAGTACCTCTGAGATGAACTGGAACACTGACTGCAAGTAGTCGCTGCAAGAACAAATGGAGGGTAGCACTGACAATTGCAGGCTATATCATAATCTTGACATCTACAATTAATTTTCAAGAGATTCTTACTTTACTCACCTTGGAAGGAAGCATCCAATGGAACATAGGGACAGTGTTTTACTCAGATCAGTACAACCTGACAGTCAGAAACATAAACAATCATTGACAGGTGCATTATAGAGCAGTGAGGAAATAATGCTGCCTTAAGATACAGTGTGTATAAAACTGTGGATTTAAGACAATGATGCACATTATCATTTTGAGAACAGTTCGAAAAAATATAATTCTATACGCTGGTTCCTGTCTGGAAATCCTTACCAGTATATTTCAAAATTGAGAAGAAAGATCACGATTCCGAAGCAATATTTAGTTTTAAAGATTGATGTGATTTTTGGAACAGTGCCCATCCTTAGGTAAACCTTTACTTTAACCCCTTCCCATCGATGATTTGATAATAAGGGTTCTTTTCTCTTTCCCCTACAGGATATCGAGGAGTTCAGCTTTGTCACCCAGTTGGCCGGCCTCACCGACCACCTGTCTGTGGCTATGAGATTGGCTGTTTCCACCGGGGAGGAGGAGCCTTAGATTGACCACCTGAGCTTTTCTAAAATACTGCCATGGAGGAACGACGGGCGTCCAGGAAAAGAAGAAAGAATTAAGAGTTTACGGATATGGAGCTTTTTGAGAGAAGAATAGAAAGTGTAATGAAGGAATGAGTGAGCAGAGGAGTGCTTGGATGAATTGAGAATCAGAAGGTAGACAAGAGTGAGCAGTAATTGTATATGAAAGGAAAAATCTCTGGACTTAGTTTAGAAAGCCAGAAAGATGTTCATCACACAGACACACACACACCACAAGTAATCAAGACTTTGACTGTTGAATATCGCCTGGCGTCTCCGTTCCTCTCCTCCAACACTCCCTTTTGACTTTAGAGAGTTTTATTTACAGCGAATTGTTTATGTAGCCATTTTACACTCTCCTTTTATTTGATCTGTTTCAGTTGTAGTGTAAGTATTTTTTTTTTATGACTCTACCTTCAGGGACAGTTGGATCCTCCTTTACTGACTATGTAAAAAGAGGAAAACCCATGATTTAAGTGATGAGAGTGTACAGCAGCTGACTGGCCTTTACACTGACCGTCTGTGTCCATGTGTTCTGCTGTCAGTCATTCACCTTACTGCTCCCATGTCATTCCCAGGAACCTCAACAAGTGTCTTTTTTTCTTGTAACTAAAACTAGTGTTTCTAAAAGCAGAAAAATAATATGATAAAATTTCTATTGTCGCCACATTACTTTTTATAGTAAGTTTAATGCCTGTTTAATACTATATTGTATGTTTCTCACGAGAGGTATTGTTTAATGGGATGAAACTGAAGAAGAAAGTTGTTTGATGCAACGCTTATAGCATGTTTTTCAGCCATGATTGGTGACAATTTAAAAAGTAAAGGACATTTTTGGTATAATAGTTTGAACTGAGAATTTGCTGATGCATGAAGGAAACGGTATCAGTTTACAACATTAATATAGAGACTCGATACTTGCTTGCATAAGTCTGGATGCCTGACGAGTCAGGAAGGATTTTGCCCTGAAACATACACTAACGGTATGCCAGAGTGGCATCTGTGCATGTGAGACTGGACCCTGTTGATGTAACTTACAAAGGCAACAGACTGAGGATTTACTTAAAGCAGAAACACAACTACACACATCAGAGGATGATGTAACACAGCCTTTGCTGGCTGTGTTTGGGGTGCTCAAATAACAACTTCGCCATGTCTACAACCGTTGATATTGTCAGTCCAACAAACTATTGTATCTATCTTGTTAGTAAGCCATCGTGGTGCTGTAAGCACATCTGATCTGTGCACTTGCTAATTTATAGCATGCAGCCCAGATTTTTTGTACAACCACAGCCATATTGGCTAGTGGAAAAAACCTCATGACACAGAACCCCCTTGAAGACCTAAAGGCTGCACATATACTGTATAATTTATAGTAAATAATATGTTTACACATTTTATTAAGTTCCAATCAAGATCAAGACTAGCCCACCAACCAATATACAGAATCCATGTGGTGAGTGTGGCAAAAATATTGCAAGTTGTGCTGTTCTTCACATTTATTCAGCCTTTAGTATTCTGCTCCTCTCACCTATTCACACATTACTTCTGCTGCTGGTTGGACATCAATGTGATCTAAAGAAGGATGCACACAAATCCAGAGATTACAACCTTTGGAGTATTGTAGTTCATAAAAATACTGTTGCACTATTTCATTAGCATTTACTCCCAATCTTTAACAGAGCCACACAGTCCATAGAGTTTAACAGGAGCTGAAATGTTGTTTAGAGCAGTTGAGTCAGTGTAATTGTTAAGAGACTTGTTTACATAAACTTTCCTTGTGTCCCCTGTAGACCCATTAGCTCAGGTGCTCCCATTGAACACTATGTTGAATGTGGAAGCAGGCCCAGACCTAAATTCTCAGTCATCTTTAATGAGATATGGCCATATCTTAGAGAGAATATTGTTATTGTTATTGCATATTGTTCTTTATACAACAACAATTTTACAAAAGTTTGCTTTAGCCACTACAAATTACTGGTCATACAAGACCAAATAAGGTTGATGCGGAAAAAACACAAATGAGTAAGGGTGTTTTTTATTGATGAATTTTTTTCTTTTCATTTGTAACAGGAAAGTCAAGGTTTTTTTTTCTTGAAAATGCTCCTATTAAAGCTATTAAAAAACAAGTGTTTTTTGTGATGGTATCCTCCCTATCGATCAATATTATTCATGATAATATGCAGGAAACTGCAGATCAATGATCTACTGTACTGGGAACACAAGGATCATGTTGCTGTCAATGTCGTCATCAGTCAACATGGGACAACTACCAAAGTCAGGCTGTGTATTTCTTTTAAAGGTGCTATTGCTACATAGTCAATTAAATCGTGTTTAGCAGGAACGTCGCAAATTCAGCATCAAACCTAACCTTTATTTGCCAAGAGCTGTCTCCAGAAAGCACCACCAATGTTGACTCTATGTTTTGCTGCTATTTCTATCAATTCTTTTGTCAACTAAAGTTAGCATGCTAACAAGCTAGCCCTGGCCCAGGTCATCTACTTTGTGATAGCACGTCACTGTAGTGTCCAGCCTGCTCTGAAGAAGTAGGGCTGCTCGGAGGACACTTTCCAACATCTTGTCTTGTAAATGCAACAATGGCTGTACCTCGTGGCAAGTAAACAGCGGTTAATGCTAACGTTAGCACCTTTATATGACGTGTGTAAAAAATAACCTATGTAGAAGTCTGTTTTTTGAATAAAACATGGATTACAGTAACAGTTAAAGGTTTCAGATACAGTTTGATTTCCATGGTAAACAATGTTTACAGCAGTATTAGACCTGTTACTTGGCACCAGGAGTCAGTTTCAACATTGTGTTTTTCAATACAAATGTGCTAACAGATTTTTCTCCGAACACACTGTGCTGAAAGTTAACACATTTTGGGCAGTAGGCTACAGTATGCATCATACAGGCCTGTGGCAAGCGTGAAACTCTTTGTGTGTTTGTTTACCTATAGTTATGAGGGTTGGGGTTAGAATTAGGGTTAGATTAGGGTTAGATTAGGGTTAGATTAGGGTTAGGCACTTAGCTTTGATGGTTAAGGTTAGGGTAAGGGGCTAGGGAATGCATTATGTCAATGAGTATCCTCAAATACTCGAGTAAATACACTATCGGTCAACAGTGAGTTATAGAAAGTTTATAGAAAGTTACAGATTCTCTAACGTTTTGTTTGGTGTGGATGTTGATGGTGAGCCCTATTGCCCAAATACAGGAAGTCTACAGATGGTGGGATCCAGACATTTCAGTCAGTTAGCTACAAATCAGATTCATGAAAGGATGAAATCAGAACCCAGCAGATGGGCTTCATCCTTTTTCTGACACTTAAGAGTAGTTCTGTTTTGGTTTCACCAAAACTGTGAAAAATATCTCTTTTTTTAGCTACTAAATGCTATTATATTTTATCTTGCTTTTAACTAACTATAACTGTCTGCTGTTTGATACGAGATGTTTCTAAAATCTTTTTCGCTGCCTGTTGCTGTTTGGAAGTGAGCTGATGAGAGCAGTCACATTGATCCAGGAGAGTGAAGTTGTTGGTGCTTAAACAAGAAAAGCTTCTCTGAAAGGCATTACAATACTGTGCAGAGCTCAGGATAACTGCAGACTCAAATCATTCATAGTTATTCAACAGTCATAGTTAAAAAATAAAATGTTGACTATTGGTTTCACACATTAAACAAACAGGGCTCTCCTGGTCAAAGTTCTGTATTTTGTTGATCCATCCATCTACTCCAACCACCTCCTGGTGCCAACTTTGCTGCTCTTTACACTATGTCACCTGATTTAGTCCTTATGCTGCTAAAGGAATAGACTGCTGGGGGAACTCCTATCATGCACTGAGCACTTCTCCCATTCTTTCTGTTGTCTGACTTTGTGTTTTTTCCCCCTCTCTTTCTCTCTCTCTCTCTCTCTCTCTCTCTCTCTCTCTCTCTCTCTCTCTCTCTCTCTCTTTCTCTTTCTCTTTCTCTTTCTCTTTCTCTCTCTTTCTCTCTCTCTCTCTCTCTCTCTCTCTCTCTCTCTGGTACTGCTGGAAGTTTCTTCCAGTTATTGAGGGAGTTTTTTCTCTCCACAGTCGCCAAAGTGCTGCTCATTCTGGGAACTGGTTTTTTTTGTAACCTCTTGACTTTCGATGTAAAGTGCCTTGAAATAAAGTATTTTATGATTTGGCGCTTTACAAATAAAATTAAATGTAATTGAATTGAATAGTAGGCTAGTAGCTAACCAGACCAAAATAATAGTGACCTTAATGCAAGTACAAATGATGTAGTCTGTGTAGGCGGAGGCTGATGTCAAGTTTCACTCAAATGAAAAGGCATTATAGTGGTATGTGTGTCAGTTGGTTTCCCCTTTTTTCAAATTCACACAATGTAACAATATGACTGGTTCTCGGACTCTCCAGTTAGGCTGGTATTTGAATACAACACTAAGTTTGAGACAAATAACAGCTCATTTGTCTCGCTTAAAGGACAAAGTATGAAGAAGTGAAACAAACATTTGTGGAGTCCTTCTGCTTTTGATGAACAGGGGGGAAAGAGGACCACTAAAAATGTACAGTGTAAGAGGGAAAACCCCTACACAGAAACTAGTCAGATGAGTCATGCATGCATATGATGAACAAACAAATCACTGCACTGGAACCATGTCAAAAGTTTTTCTAAATATCCAAATATTTCCCAGTGTAGCTAACGAAAGTGTAGCCAGTGGTGGGGTATTTTATGGATTCCTGTGAAACTTGATAACCAGTATGTCTGAGGGAGTCTCTAGTGACAAACCTAGAGATTATAAGTGCTTTCAAATCAGATCATGGTCACTGTTGTAACGAGAAGAGTCCATCTGAACACATCTGACCACATCAATTCACAACCTCCAAATCCTCTAAACTTTTTTTTACCAGTTTTAGAATTGTGACGTGTTTGCTGACATTGTGGGAGAGACCATGGAAGTTATTTTTTAATTTGATAATAAGTTAAGATACTATTTTAGTCGTTGTGCATTTTTCTTTGCCCCATTTCCTTATTACATTGTTAGCCTCTGTGGTGTGTAGATACTGACAGTATTAGCAAACACGCTGCCATTGCTGAGTAGTAGTATTCACACAACTTAACAACCTGCAAGCCAAATGTACAATATACTAGACTCCCCTCATGGTAAACACAAGCTCACAAGTTCCATTTGAAGGCAGCATATCACTCAACTCTGTAGCTCAGTCCTGCAGAGCTCTGTACCGTCTGTCAGCTCTATGGTTTTGTTCGATTGTTTCAATTAAGTGTCACCATGCTCATCGATTTTAGCAGCAGGCAGTTAGAAAAAAGCTTTAAAAACCAGGGACTATAGTGCACACTAGCTGCCCAGCGCCCAACCTTGGAGCCCATTGCCTATCATCTGATGATGAATTAGACTCTCCAATATTTTGGGACTGACACAAGTTTTTCCACACAACACACAGTGATACTAAGTGTTTTAGGTCCATAGATTTTGACTAATCTCTATTATGCATTATGCAGATGAATGCAGATGAATTAAGAAGCCAATCGCAGACAAATGTTTGTCAATGTGATTCAACTCTTTTACTCTCCACACGCACTGTATACCTGCACGCAATTGAAAACTACTGAAAATTAAAAACAGAACCAGGTTAAAGTAGGTTACCCAGCACCAAACAGCAGAGAGACAATGGTAGTTATCAGTGAGCACTGTGGAGGTGTGTTTAGCTGCTAAAGAAACAAACATGTTTCTCAGGAGGTAGACAGACAAAACCTCAGATGAACTATTGTTGCTTCACGTCTGCCGGGTAAGTAGCCAACTGTTTTCTAACCTGTTTGACATAATACATTATGTCAGTGTTGTGTTTACAGCTTAAAGGGATAAAGGGAAAATTCACTCATTATCTACTCGCCACTATGTCGATGGAGGGGTGGCTGAAGTGTTTGAGTCCACAAAACACTTTTGGAGTTTCAGGGGTAAACAGCGTTGCAGTCAAATTCAATACAATTGAAGTAACTGGTGACTCCTTCAGACGTTAAAAACAACTGTAAACATAAAATGCCTCCATACTGCTCCTGTTGTGTCATCCAAGTGTCTGTAAGCCCCGACATTCAAATTTGACTCTAAATGGCGTCATTTACACCATGTTTTTAGCCTAAATGTCTGAATGTGGCTCCGGAGGAAGATAACAGCGATTCCGGCTAAAAACAGGGTGTAGATAATGCTGTTTCAAGTCAAATCTTGAAGAAGAATCGGTCATCATTTATATCAATTGTATTAGATTCAGCTGCTACTCTGTTTACCCCTGAGACTCCAGGGGTCTCATTTATCAAACATTGTGTAGGATTCATACTAAAAGTGTACGTACGCCCAAAAACCGGAAATGGCGTACGCCAAAGGAAATTCCGATTTATAAAACCGTGCGCACGCACACCTGAACGCAATGTTCGCTTTATGAATCACAGTCCACCTGGAAACGTTCGTACGTGGATCTGCCTCCAAATCCGCCCTCCACACGCCCACTTTACACCATAAATGGTCAATGCAAAGCACGGAATGAATATTAAATTATGCTGCTGACCAATGGGTTTCTACTGTGAGTCCTGACGGAGTCACGGCATCAAGCGATGAGAAGAGGAAGTGAAACTTTCTGACACTGACATGAGGTGTTTGTTAGTGAGGTGGGGGTGAAGAGCGATTCATGGGACAGCAGTGATGTCACTAATAAAGAAAATACACTGATACTCTGCCGCTGCTGTGGATAACACAGTGTGTGAGAGTGAAGACGATAGAAAGAACGGAGCCTGAAGTAAAAAAAAGATCACAGATCACAGATCAATAGAATCTATATCAGCTGATCAGACACCGCTGAACCCTTGTTTCCTCCTCATCCTTCCATTCGCATGCACACATCACGCAGAACCCTGCACCAGTGTCACGGCAGTATTTATTTATTTAGAGCATCGGACTGATTCCCTCACATCAGTGGATCCTAACCTCCACTCTGGGATATTATTTGGAAAGTGTCTTCATTTCTTGTCAGTGATCTCCAGGTCGCTCTGTGCGCCTGATGGCACAGTCCCGTTCACTGCAGTGATCTGATGATACACGCACAGCGTTAGAAGATATTATTAAAACCTGTTAATGACTCGACTCCGTAACTCTGCTGTTAAATGGAATCTAAACGTAATTTGCTGTAAGTTGTTTTATATATGTTTTAATTAAAAGGTTCGTGTGGAACAGAAATGTCGCGTGAGCAAAACTAAGCTGTTGGTTTTAATGTAAATGATGAATTGGATCAATAATCTGCTTCAGTTCACCACCTCACGTCTGTGTCGCCACTTTCCCGTCTCCAAAACGTTCGTACGCATGGGTCAGAGTTTGCGTGGAAATACGCAAATTTTCCCGTCAAGTTTGTTTTTATAAATCCCAACGTTTGCGTTTGTGGACTCAAACCCTTCACCCACTCCTCCATCGGCATAGGGGTGAGTAGATAATGAGGGAATTTTCATTTTTCTGTGAACTATCCCTTTAATGTAGACATAGTATTAATGTTGACATAGTTTTATGTAGACATAGTAAATAGTAAATGGTTTGTATTGATAGTATTGATGTAGACACAGTATTTGTTCAGGAATTTTTGACGATCCTCACATTACTGTATATGCCACCATATATTATGTAAATTGTATATTACATTATATCTGTACAGGAGAATAGTGCCTGTCTAAATTCCACAGATACTCCCTTCTCTCTCTAGGCAGTACCCAAGGTCAGGTTGTAGATAAAGGGCCAACCAACAGTACATTGTAGTGTCTACGTTGAGGGACTTTCATATCTAACTCAGATGCACCAGACAGAGAGGCACCAACTTCAACCATCACCAACTTTGATTCTTTGCGTATTTCACCAGTGACGAGATGTAAGGACACAATGTGATTTAGGAATGCATACTTTAGGCTAAACTATCCAATAGGATGCGAACACAGAGAGTGACAGCAATTCAAGCCATTCATGGATGTGCTGTTGGAATGGGTGATGCAAGTAGAGGAAGATATATGGGGATGCTGTGGGAGACATCTTCAGACTTTGGGTGACAATTGCTCATGTTACTCTGTTAGCGTTTGTATATTGTTCAACCTTCTGGTCTCCTTGAAGCATCAAGTCTACATTAAAACCTTCTGCATAAGAAATCAGCTGCTGCCTGAGTTCTCTTTTCACCAACTTACAGAAAACTTACACAACAGTATTAATGTAGACACAGTATCAACGTTGACATAGCTTTAATGAAGACGTAGCCATAGAGGGAAAACAATTCTATCTAATGACTGTATATGTGAATTAACAGTCACAATTTATATTTGTCACAATAATTCTTGAACTCAGGTTCAGATAACTTAATTTAGAAAATGTTTTGTTTATTTGCTGGGTGGCAAGGGGGATCATGTTTCTAAGTTTAATGAACTTAAAACGATTTAGATTGTGGGTTGTATTCTTTGAAATTGAATGTTTTATTGTAATTTTAAATCCTAGCTTACGGGAGTTCAATAGAAAGTAAATGGAGGACCTTTATTTACCTGGTGACCTCTCAGATGTGTCTTGAGACCCCAAGAGGAGTCCTGATCCTCAAGTTGGGAAACACTGAAACAGGGAAAGTCCAAACGGTCAAGATGAAATCTCCCTCCCTGTGTTTATGGTAGGATTTGCATTGCTGTGCAGTTTCCTGCGCAGCAATCCCCAACCTACCCTTAGAAATCCCCAAACTGCTTTTACTGTTGCATAGTTAAATTCATTTGAAATAAGAGTTTAATTGAATGCCAATCACATCCTGCCCTCTATTTGTCACTTTCATAATTGTTTCAGCAACACTGTGGTTTACACTAAGCTACTGCAGAATGCAACACACATTCAACACACATATCAACCAAAAGGTCTGTGAGGTCAGAATGAGAGCATTGACATGTGACATGTAGGTGGTGATACTTCTTGTTTTCTCCTGTTGATAGGTCATAGTCATCTTTTTTAAGGAACTAAGATTAACTTTCACCCCACACAAGAATGCCTACACATGAAACTGCTGGTAAATCCCCAAAGGTGAAGCCGACACGTCATTGTTAAGTCCCGGTCTTTCTGACGCTGCTCAGCTCTATAAATGTGGAAGCTGATGGAGTGGAGGACAACACAGTTTAACGGCTCAACTCGGACGTTCACCTCGTACTACACTGTGAAGAGAACACACACGTTTCAAGATGGCTGCTGCTCGTCTGTGTCTGTCGGTGCTGGTGCTGATGCTGGCTGCCATTACTCTGAGCGAAGGTAAGGACGAGCTTAATTGATAACACTGTGTTCGATCACTGAGTGAGCGAGATGTGAATAACTGTACTCTTCTTTAAAATGCTACAACTGCAGTCATCTATGATTCAGTCTGTTTCATTATTTGACTGATGTGTATTGGAAGTGAATCTGTCAGCAGTACTGGTAAAAAAATACTAGTTTTAAAATAGAAATGAAACAGGGAAACAAATACCATCCCATAAGAAGGAAGTAAATAAAAAAATATGATTATCTATTTTTACTTGTAGCATGGTTATTATATGATCATATTTTAAAGCTTCCTCCACACTCAGCCATGCTCAGCTTCACATGGTAGTTTGACAGCTCCCTCGTGGCTCTGGTTGTGAGTTTCAGGACATTCACGGATCAGTATTTTGAAACAAACACTGCATTGAATGACTGTGTGCAGCTAAATGAGATCTCTGTTGAGCTGCTTTCAGACATGCACTGAACTCCGGAGATACTCCGAACTTTCACCGCAGGGGATGCATGTGTGAACAAAAAATGTCAGAGTGAGAGCCTCTGGAGTTTCTGAGGACTTTCTCCTTGTTGCCCTCCAGTATAAAGTCCGCAGAGAGTCCAGATGTTTCTCACATGTAACAGATGCAAAAAATCAAAGAAAACCAATATCTCAAGATGAAAAAGCCATATGAGTAGAACACGAAGATGTCAAAAGATTTTGCTGTGATAAGAGCTGACGCCAGTGTTGATGTCCACAAAAACATGTGATCTCTGTAGTAGTATAAAACAGAACATCCTGCCTGCACCACCCCTCACCTGAATCCTCCAAAAGATTTGTTGCTGATGTGAACGCGTCTGAGTGGAGAATCTCTCAAGCTAAGCTCTGCTTAGCCCATTTTGGCCTTATTGTTTTTGTCTCTGCTGCTTCACTGTTCAGAGTCATTCTCAACATTTGCCTCAGCCTCGTTTCTAGCAGCAGCAGGCTGCTGTCTTTGAGGAAAGAGATTCAGATAAACTGACTGACTAACTGCCAAGCACCAAACAGCAGACAGGCTAACAGAATAGAGTTGCTGTGGACCAAATCAGAGGAGAAACAAGTGTGAATATTGGACTTAAATGCATACAAATGACTCCAAATGAAGGCTAATGTCGCAATGTGTCTGCTGAATGTGTGAATATACAACTGTTTGCCAACACATTAGCCATACCAACTATTTTTATCTAGTTCTGCTGCTCCTTGGTGGTCAGGCTTCAGCACTTCATACACTAGTTGTATCAGAGAAGATCTGCTCTAAAATATATATAAAAATGTCAAAAAAAACCAATGTTCTTTCCTAAACAGAACAAGACCTTATTTCATCTACACAGCAGAGTTACATACGTCAAAGAGCTTTTCAATATCACAATGGAACAACTGAGCAGTGACACACTTTCCACACTGATAAAAATAAAGTCATTAGGTTTGGTGTCACGTTGGCCAACAGGAAACTAAAAAGGGAACAAAAGGAGGAACGAACAGACAATGTTTGTGAGATTGTTGTAAGTTGGTTAGTTGTTTGTTCATAGATGACTGTTTGCAGGTCTGCGTGGTTCTGGCCCAAAGAAGTGCTGCTTTCGTTTCATCAAGAACCAGCCTGAGGGCCGCGTGATCGGCTACAGGAAGACTAGCCAGCGGTGTCCCAACCCAGCCGTCTTGTAAGGAGAAAGAAAAATGGAGCATTAACATTATTGCACCTAAACATGAATGCACCAAACCTGACTGTGTTGTTGGTCTGTATGTTTGTGTGAGTCAGGTTGCAGACAGAGAACGGTCGTGAGCTGTGTGCCAAACCATCAGCCGCATGGGTGAAAGAGACCATCAACAACCTGAACGCCAAATCCAAGCCAGGAGAGGCGTCCAACCTGTAACCATGGCAACCAATCCCACCACAAGAGTCTTCTGTGAACAAAACCTTGATGTAATTTGATGCTGCAACTTTTCAAACCTTAACTTTTAAACTAAGAGATGTTTTATCCATTTATAGTATGTCGCTATCTCCACCATGAGGTCTTAACTACATGCCAACGGTATATACTTCTAATATTATATTACATAGTCTTGATAAAATATGCCAGGATGAGCTATACATAGAATGTAAACATAACATGTTACACTGTGATCTACTGTTGTCGTTTGAACGGAGTCACACAAAGTCCATTCACTTTGAAAGACCAATGTGTTGCAACTCCACATGGTGTCATCAGTTGACTAAGCTACAGACCAAACCACTGTGTTTCTACACTGAACCATTGTGAACTCTTTGACTTGTTTTATATGAAGTGATGATGTGATTTTTTTTAAGTCGTGATTTGACTCAAGGTACTTGTACAGATAAGTAACCCATTCTGACAAGAAAACAATAATTTATTTCTGTTGTGTTTATGCTGCAAATTTGATTCTCTTGTACAACCCCAAATCAGAATTTAAACTGAAAACTGAAAACAGTGATTTATAAATTATCTTTGACCTGTATTACAATAAAAACAATACAAAGGCACATTATTTGATGTTTGACCTCATGAATTGTGTTGTTTTTTCAAAATAAACATATTTCACATACACATATTTCAAAAAAAGTTGGGAAGGTAAAAGGGGTAATTTTGTCCCATTCTTCCTGCAAATAAGTCTTAAGGCGTGCAACAGTGCGGGGTCTCCGTTGTCGTTTTTGCGTTTCAAAATGCGCCACATATTCTCTATTGTGGCCAAGTCTGGTCTGCACGCAGGCCAGTCTTGCACCCGCACCCTCTTCTTCCACAGCCATGCCTTTGTAATGTGTGCACAATGTGGTTTTGCATTGTCTTGTGCAATATGCATGGATGTCTCTGGAAAAGATGTCGTCTTGAAGGCAGCAGATGCTGCTCCAAAATCTTTACGTACTTTTCAGCATTAATGGTGCCATCCCAGAAGTGTAAGTTACCTTTAACAAGGGCACTGACACAACCCCATACCATGACAGACTCTTGCTTTTGGACTTCTTGCTGGTCCTTTTCATCTTTGGTCTGGAGTACACAGCATCCATTTCTTCCAAAAAAGACCTGAAATACTGGCTCGTCTGACCACAATACACGTTTCCACTGTGCTATGGTCCATCCCAGATGCCTTCGAGCCCAGAGAAGTCGACGGCGCCTCTGGACTCGATTAACATAAGGCTTCCTTTTGACACAGTACAGTTTTAACTGGCATTTGTGGATGTAATTATGTATTGTAGTGCTTGACAAAGGTTTGCCAAAGTAATCCTGAGCCCATGTGGTTATATTGCTTAGGCTTGCGCCCTTGTCCTTTACGCGCTGAAATTCCTCCAGATTCCTTGAATCTTTTAATGATGTTATGCTCCGTAGAGGATGAAATATCCAAATCCCTTCCTATCCTTCTTTGAGGAACAAGGTTTTTAAACATTTTAATAATTTTCTCACACATTTGTTGGCAAACTGGCGATCCTCGGCCCATCTTTGCTCCTAAAGAGCTAGGCCTTTCCTGGATGCTGCTTTTCTACCAAATCATGATTACAATCACCTGTTGACATCACCTATTTCAAATCACTTCATTTTGTAATCATTCTACCTGATTATTAGCCCTAAATTGCCTGAATGGCAGGAATGGATGTACATTTACAAATGAAATGAAGTTGACCAGACAAAACATATTTTATGTTCACACTGTCTGCAATAAAATACAAATACAATTTAGAAATCACTGCTGTCTGTCTGTTCTGAGTTGGGGTTGTATCTGTCGTGGCAATTTCTACAATCCCACTCTGACAACGAGGAACGAGACACAATTCTCTTACAGTATTGTCACACTTTAATGCTCAGAGCATGGTGCATACGACAAAGGTTAGTTTGTAATATGCACCCCGATGGGAAACAGTTCTTTGTCTTTATACATTTGGCTCATCCCTCCCACTCTGGTTGGGTTTGTTACAAAGTCAAAGGTCAGGATCTTCTGATGACATCAAGGCAACAATGCCTTAGTTAAAGCAATCAGGCCAAGATTCATTCAGTTGTACAGGATACAGCATGATCAAGGTTACATTGTATGAGATTCAATCATGATCAATCAAAGGGGAAATTAACATGATCATATTGTGGTCAAAATGTTACATTTCCCTTACAATCCCCCCTTTTGATCATGTTGGATCAACGCTTAAAGTAAACACTTTATAAGGTGGGGGAATCCCACTCTGTCAGGGGTTGACCGATTGAGGTTACTTCAGTTGTGTGCCAAGATCATCAACATTAGATGGTGGAATCCAGTCTGGGATAGGGTAGAGGTCAATTTGCATAGCAGTAACAATGGCCTTAGTGCATTGTTTGCGTATCAGACCAATCATACAAGTGATAACAGAAATAGCAATCAAAAACATGACAATGCTTACAATCAATGTGCGAAAGAACGATGTACCCATGGATGACAGGGGGCCAAACACCTTCGAAAAAGGGTCCCACCCATGCACATCATGCAGATCTTTTATCCTTTGTTCAGTATTCTGTTTTAGCTTAGTTATCTCTGCGTCATTACTAGCAATATAGGAACAACATTCAGTATGAATAACTTGACATACACCACCCTGAGAGGCCAGCAAAAGGTCCAAGGCCATTCTGTTTTCTGTTGCTACCCGTGCTACATCGTCTAAGCGCCTTGATGTAGCTGTTATGGTGACTGTAGAAAGATTCATGTGACGTTCTAACACTGTGGATAGTGACTGAATCTCTTCTTGGGACATAAACACCCCATATGAGGGTATTAGGAGTCCTAATACACGTTGGGTGGTTGTTATTGTGCGTCTGGCCCTGCGGTGGAGTGATGATAGCTCTGCTGCAGATACTTCTCTGATTAGGGGTACTAAAAATGGACTGTCTGTTAAAAGAAACAGTCTTTGTTTGATTACAATAAGTAATATTTGCTGTAATTATGTGGCTAGGATCCTGTACACATAAAGAAACATTTGACAGAGGATGCACTCGCAGAGGAGGCCAAGCGACTGAACAGTTGCGGGCTGAGGATTTAGCTGAAAATATAGGCTTTGAACAATTACGTACATTTAAATCCTAAGAACATTATTTGGGTTTGAGTTTTCCACGGGGCTATCCACACTCCTGCCATGATGCTATAAGTATATTCTGTATTGCTTACTGGCCAGCATTCTGTCTCATTGCAGCTAGCAGGCACAGCTAGGAATTCTACACGATGTTGGACCATTGCATGCACAATGGTCTCGAACTTGGATATTTTCCACAGTACTGCAGTTTTTTAACTCACTTGGTCTGTAGCGCTCTGTTAAATTCTGATAAGATAAAATAAATGATGTCCATTTCACTCAGGTCGGTTATGATGAGTTAGCCCTGGAATATAACAGTCTGAGAAGGTCTCTGTAATTTTGCAACTTTAAATACTTTAAGGTCTGCTACTGATAATGGTACAGGCATTACCATAGGTGTCTGTGATGATGTAGGTAAATGTTGGCAGATCCAGCAATCAGAAATGTTTCGGGCAGTAAACCCATACTTGCATCATAGTGATGGCTAAATTGTCTTTATCAATTATGTATCGTCTCCTTCGCTTGTATTGTTGATTTGCAGGAGGTGTGGACTTTGTTGTGTTTTTACAAATTTGTGACTGGTGCCCTGGTGGCCAATCGGCGTCCATACGGTATGTAGGTCGTTCCTTGTGTTTTTGACACCAGATTACCGATTGTTTCAGATATTTAGCTGTGTTGAGATCATTGTACGGCAACATGTTGTTCGTTCAAGATCACGGACTGTCTCCCCAAAGGGGTGCTGGAGTTTGTAGTCAGGCATTGATATTTAGCCCTAAACCTCCCCCTTTTTCTTTTTTTCTTTTTTTTTTTTTGTTCCTTCTGTCTTCTTTTTGCTGTTTCTTCCTTGGTCTGCAACAGCTGTTGGTTGTTGGTAGGTTTTTTACACCTCAGTGAGAGCAGCCGTCTTTCTTCTGCTTCTGTTCCTTGTCTGTGAGTGGAGCGGGACTCTCTCCCTCGGCCTCCGTCTCAAGTGGCGGCACCTTTCTGCAATGGCTGGCGTGTGTCCCGGTGGTTCTTTCTTTCACATTAACCGCTGTAGGTTATCAGCACCCAGTCTCCTGGTTTCAGGTTATGCAACTGGCCCTCTGCTGGTTGCGGTAGTGTTGCTTTTACCTGTGTGTATAAGGCTCAACATTTTGGTTAAGTGCACACAGTAACTAAGCATCACATCTTCTAGGAGTTCTGAGTTGAGGACTTGATTTTCTTGGGGGAGGGCCATCTCGGTATTCATAGGTCTGCCTGGAAGAATTTCAAATGGTGACAGACCTGTTCTGGCCCTTCCCCTCCCTCTCATGGCCATTAACACTACCGGTAGTGCTTTTATCCATGAGAGTCCTGTGTCATCACAGCATTTGACCAGTTTGTTTTTAATTGTTCCATTTTCTCTTTCAACTGCTCCACCACTCTGTGGATGATAGGTGCAATGCTGTTTCAGATTGATACCTAAAAATGTTGAAAGTTGATTATTTGCATTATTTACAAAAGTTCCGTTATCACTGTTGATTTTATGTGGGATTCCCAATGGGGGAATGATTTCTCACACTAACACCTTTGCCACTGCAGAGGCATCTGCTTTACCTGTAGGGAAAACTTCAACCCATTTAGAAAACATGTCAACAGCCACAAGACAATATTTCTTTCCTTCACATGGTGTTAGTTCAATGAAATCCATTAGCAAGTGATCAAACGGTTGGCCAGGGGCTTGTATGTCCTGGCCTCTTGTAGTGTTGCTTGTCAGACAAATTAAACATTTTGGAAAAAACATTGTGAGTAATTTGTGAAACCCAACAATTTTCAATAAAAACAAAAAACAAACAAACAACAAATAAACATTTAAACAGACATGGACGGCCGTCCTCAGATTGACATGCATTGTTAGCATATGTACATTCAGCCCTTTTACAGGCTGCTTTCTCTATGTTGTTAGCATGGCTCTGTGCTTCTGCTAAATCTGTGAGAGAAAGGCAAGAGGAGTATCAATCAATTGTGACATTTACAGTATGTTGGTTAGTTGTGCCGCTTCCTTTGCTGCTGTATCTGCTTGAGCATTACCTGTTGAAACAGAATCACTTTTAGTGTGAGCCTCACACTTACAGACAGATATCGCTGTAGGGAGTAAAATGGCTGTTAATAGAATTAGGTTGTTGCTCTAGCAGAATAGAAGATACAGAATATGGCACTAACAATGTGACCTCTTGATATCCTTTCTGCTTAGACAGAGAGGCTGACCCAATGCCAAGCTATCTAATTTTTTTTTTTTTTAGGAGAAATACGCCACTGGTCGTTGTACTCTACTGTTGTCATGAAACCCCCTTTCTCATTTACAGTCTGTGTAAATGATCTGTTTTGATCCGGTAGTCCCAGTGTAGGTGTAGACGTCAGTCTGTTGTAGCTGGGTAAATGCTGTGTCAGCGTCTGTCGTCCACGTCAGGTTGTCTGTTGGTCTCAGTCCTTGGCCATGCATAACATACAAGAGTGGAGCCTCCAGGGATGCATAATCACAGATCCACTGTCTACAGTAGCCTGTCATCCCTAAAAATGACATTAATTGTCTTTTGGTACGCGGTTTTGGAATCTTGAGGATGGCTTCCACTCGTTTTGAGCTCAATGTTTTACCGCTGCTAGAGATTTCGTGTCCTCGGAAAGTTACACTTTTCTGGACAAATTGCAGCTTAGCCAGGCTGGCCTTGTGGCCCTGGTCTGCAAGATATTTTAGCAATGCTACTGTGTCGACTTTTACAGGCCTGTTTTGTTGGTGAACAAATCATCAAATCATCAACATATTGTATCAGCGCGCTTCCCGCTGGTAACTACAAGTCCTCAAGACTTGCATATAACACCTGTGAGTCGACTGCAGGGGATTCCACAAAACCTTGGGACATACATCTAAATGTATATGATTTGCCCTGGAATGTGAAAGCAAACCAATACTGAGAGTCCGGATGAACTGGGACACTGAAAAATGCATTAGCCAAATCAACAATTGAAAAAAAAACAAAAAAAACACGTGCTTTCTGGTGGAACTAGAGAAACTTGTATATTATCTTTCTCTCTTTTTTTAAAATTTTAATTCATTTAATAGGCATTCTTACTGGTGAGTGTGCACATGGAATGATGACTCCGGTTTTTACCAGGTTTTTAAATACTGGTGTTATCCCTGCTACTGCTTCTGGTTTGAGTGGATGTTGTGCTTGACATAAACGGTATGTGCTCTTTGGTGTCACATTGAGAGGTTCAGTCTCTTTAACTAATCCCAGATCATACTTATCATTAGCCCATAACTTTTGTTGCACTTCTTGTAACTCTGAAGAGTCAATGGTTAACTGAGAAAAATGTATCCAAACCTTTTGTTTAAATTTAGCAGTTTGTGCTAAATGCACAGTTCGTTTTCCCCCAGAAAAGTGCTCTGAAATGGGCATCTGTATGTTTGCATTCGGGGTGAATATTGAATTCCTTCTCCCCTATCCTCGCATGTACAATCTCGTGAACACCGAGTGACCCAGGGTGCCAAATTTTCCCACTGCACATCATTTGCTTTAGCTAGAGACACATGTGGTGATGAGTTATGTATATTAAAGAATTTGGCTACTGCGGGGGTCAACACAACAGTCAATGCGCACATTCTATTATTGTAATACACCCAATCACTAGTAATAAAATTGCTTTCTTTATCTTCCTGGAACCAGCTTTTTCAAACTCTGTGTCTGGTCCTTCACTAACTGTGGCTGTGCAATGTAAATCAGGTGCTTGCATGACGTCGTGTGTGTGTGCTATTTCAAGCAGATCTTAGGTTATGTACCTGGGCCCTGAGGGTAACAGGTCCCATTGGTATATGTACAGTGGCTTACCATGATCTGGTTGTACATATTCACCTGGGATATCTCATGTTCTGGTGACTTTAACCCCTTCCTCTGTATAATGCAAAATCAAGCCTAAAACACACATTAGGTCTCTTGCTAACAAATTTACAAGTCAACATTTACTTTTTATATCCCCATCTGTTTTGGTAACAGACAGTGGTGTGGTATATGATTATTTAATTGTGGTGCCTGATGCCCCAACAGTGAAAATATATATACCACTCAATTTTGGAAGATAATTTTTGTTTTATGGCCCCAGAATCAACCAGAAATGTGATATTTTGCCTGCTACCTGTAGAGTTATTTCAGGTAAAACTTCAGATCCACTTGTTTTTTTGTCATGTTAAACAATTCTTTGTAATGTTTGTACGTGTATGTGGTGTTGGGGGTGCGTTCACCTGAATCTGGAGTCTCCTCTGCCTCTGCCGCAAGCCATGCCTCATCCTCTGTGCAGTCTCTGGGATAAGTGAAAAAGAAGTCCAGTGGATCCCCTTTTCAGCCTTGTTCTGTTACAGTCTCTCGCACAGTGCTCAGGGTCTTCTGGTGGCAACATTCAGCTGTTTTCTTTGAAGACTTTCATCAATCTGACCACCTATTCAGCAGACTGTTCTCATAAAGTCTCTCCACATGTCCGCGATAAACAGCATCTGTTCTCCAGTCATAGCGCATGTCTGTCTCTGGCCAGTCTCCTTATACTTTGCCCCATTTCAGTTTCATGCTGTGGAGCAAGAGACTTCTGGTTTCTCTCAAATTCTGCCTTTACTGTTGTACAATTTGGGCCAGTACTTCAACAACTGCAGCCCATCCTTGTGTGGCTATGTCTGGCAGGTCACTGGAAATTCAGCGCATCTCCTCTGGTGTCCAGGCTCTGTAGACATACATCACTGCATCGGCGTCTGCTCTTGGATTAGGCACCTCAATCATTTGGAGATTGTGGACGTCTCGTGCTCTTGTTCTTGTGGATATGGGACTTGCGCCGCGATGGTTGCAGCGGCCTCACTATGGGGTTGGAGCGGATGCTGCGCCTGATTTGGTGTTCTGTTGCGGCCGACTGTACTTGGATGTCTCGGTATGAGATAGCAGGCTGTTGGTTCAGGTGACTCTGATATGCGGCTGAGGCAGGGAGGAGATCCAGTTCTTTCTGTGAATGTGAGAGCTGAGGACATTGATTAGTTTCCCTCCCCTCCCTCTTGCGCCCCTGCTCACTACTTTGTTGTCGGTGTCTTTTCTTTTTTTTTCTGATTCACACATCATAAATGCTCTCTGATTTATTTTGGTTTTACCCTTTATTTTGTCATATTTTCCCAATTTATTTTGGAGCGTCTGTATATGATTTATACTAAAACTACCATTCTCAGAAAATTCAAACTTTCCTACCCACAACAGAAGCTGTTTACAGGAGTCATCACCATGTTTCTCACACATAATTTTTGCACATCCCATTAGATCAGAAACTTCAGTAAAAGGTTTGCTACTAAGTTTCCCCATTTCGATATTAATTCGCAGTCACTCACTTACCAGCAAACAGAGATCTCTCTCAGACATGACATTCATTGATATTATTCATTATTTCCTTCATCAATGGGTCGTCACCCCTAAGTAATGTCACTCTACCTCAGACGTCACCCCGTGGTCTTCAATACTGTATCCTCCTTAAAAAAATTTTAGATGCCGTATCGAACTATCTTCATTCCAAGATCTCACAAGCAGCCTCTTCTCACCCTGGGAGTCGATTACGACTTGCCCTCAGGAGAGAAAGACTTCTGGTTCTTGGGCAATTTAGAATCCCCTCACCGACTGCGCGCAGATTTATACTTGGTCTTGAAAGTGGTTTGAAGCGTGAATGAGTTAGGCATCCCGGACGAGCCCCCAAATTGTCGTGGCAATTTCTACAATCCCACTCTGACAACGAGGAACGAGACACAATTCTCTTACAGTATTGTCACACTTTAATGCTCAGAGCATGGTGCATACGACAAAGGTTAGTTTGTAATATGCACCCTGATGGGAAACAGTTCTTTGTCTTTATACATTTGGCTCATCCCTCCCACTCTGGTTGGGTTTGTTACAAAGTCAAAGGTCAGGATCTTCTGATGACATCAAGGCAACAATGCCTTAGTTAAAGCAATCAGGCCAAGATTCATTCAGTTGTACAGGATACAGCATGATCAAGGTTACATTGTATGAGATTCAATCATGATCAATCAAAGGGGAAATTAACATGATCATATTGTGGTCAAAATGTTACATTTCCCTTACATATCAAAGCAAGACAAGGTGAAAGTCTGTCGTTTCCTCTCTTCTTAACAGGGGTCAAAATTGCATCACTACCAGTATTCATTTACACAATTTAAACAGATTTAATATAACAGCAGAAATTTGAAGATATTTTATCTATAGGTACCAAAAGCCACATATTATCTTGATAATAATAATCAGAATAGAATTATTATTGATTATATCATAACCTAATACAGATCATACTTTTACTATTATCACATTTTGTAGCTACATTTATGCCCTTACTCCCAAACAGTGGTACATACACAGCATAGCCAATACATTAGGTAAAATTACATTATTGTGATATCTGTTGATCACAGGGTGATCCTGTCCTAACAACTATAGAGAGACAAGTGTCTGTGTGTGTTTACATATAATTATTTTTGTAAACTGTAAATATACATCAATATTAGGACTTTTCACACAACTTCAAATGTTTCCATGGACATGGAAACATGAAGTTGTGTGATGAACAGTGCATCATGTACAAGTTCAATACAGTATATTTTGCAAACATTAGATCTGTGGGTCTCTTTTAAAGTGACTGTTGTCACAGGAAAGGGTTCTTTACACAGGTCACTTACAGTCACATTTGGATTCCAGCACAAGTAATGTAGCTATAACTGAACTGAAGAGCAAGTGGGATATCACTTTGAGAAATATGCTGGAACGTCTCTTGACGGTTTCTTTGGGTGGGCAAATGGACCATTCAGTGTCACATCGACAAACATCTGACCACAGGAGTAAGCTTGAGTTTGATCAGTTTGTATGTCGGCTAAACAACAAGTCACACAGTGCCTTTAGTGCTGCTTGCAATGATGACTTCTTAGTAAACTGGTAAATTAACTGAAATAAATGTTCTTAAAGCAACCACATAAATCCTGGTTTCCTTTGGTTGAACAGTGTCTTACAGTCTGATTTTCACCCCAGTGTTCTAATCATATTCCTTGTTTAATACATGACACATAAAATCTGACAAGCAGAAGCATTCTGAGATAAGAAGGAAGAAAATGTAGAAAATCCTGCATCTTCTGACATCTACACCCAAACCAACAGTGCATCTTATATTCTCGCTACTGTGCAAGTGTGAAGCACTTTCTAACCTCATTTAGATAGGTTTTCTACAAATAAAGTTATTATTATTATTACTAATAAATATTATTATTATTATTGTTATTATTGATAATAATAATAATAATAATAATAATAATAATAATAATAATAATAATAATAATAATAATAATAATAATCTATTTTTGATAAATCTGTGTTTTTAAGAAATACTATAGTGCAGTTTATGATCTTTGTTTTGTGGCTTTTAAAGGCCTCCTCACTGTCTCACTTCATACTCCAGGGTATGTGGCCAATCACAATTGTTTGGTGCCGCTATTCACAGCGGTCTTTGAAGGCAGCATTTTGTTGCCTCCAGCACTTGAAGGCCTCACACGAACAGTCAGAGGACGGTCACGTTCTCCTTCGACCAATGAGAAGGTTCCCCACAGGTGCGTCAAGCTCAACACACATCCAACAACCGGAAAATATGTGCATTTACTTTCAAACTAAGAGCTTATCGCTTCTAAAGCTAATTGGTTAGCACTGTGCGCCATTAGTTTCGTTTATTGTCCTGAAATGCTGATAATGCTGGAGTTTTTATAAAATTTAATCTTAACTAATATATCTGTTATTTAGCATTACAGCAGCTACATGATATGATTTTAATCTGGTTTACTATTTTTAAAATGAAACTTAACTTACTGATATGGACACAAAGTCCAGGTATCTGTTTTATGTCTAGGAAGACAGAAATGTGACACAATTAACTGTCTTAACTTCAGTTCCTTTAAAAAACCCATGTTTGCCAAACTCATGTTATTCAGAGTAGAGCAGAAATTAGTTAGTAAGTTAGAGTTTTATTTCAGACACGTTGGTCCATATCAGTATTAAATAAATGAATAAGTGAGAAAATAAAGCAAAGAATTATAAAAAATATAATCATATCACTCTACAGGTCAACAGGGATTAAAAACACAGACAGAAATTTGTTCCAGTGTGTCAGTACCTTGTGTCACACTCTGTTGTCTCTGTTAAGGCCCTCATGATCAAGTTTTTTGAGTCAGTTAATAGAAACATAAAATTCCTCAGCAGAGCATGAAGGGTGGGGACGTTGCAAGCCATGCACAAATATGTGCACTTGTCCATCTTGGCAGCTAAAGCCAAATGTATTATTATATACCACCTGAAGCCTTTTCATGACTATAGCGGCACCACAAGTGTCCTGTGTAAAGTGGAGTAGAGTAGGCTCTAAAAATTGCTAATTTAACATCATCTGTATACAAATAGAAAATGTGTGTGCCAACATTTATTCACAAGCCAGTTAAAACAATTTACAGCACTGACGCCTAACATCGTCATCAAAATAAAAATAAGAATATACTGTATACAACATTCATGAGAAAAGACAGTGTCTGACATAAATGGAGAGGTGTATCAATGTTAACGAAAAAAAAGTCTGACGGACGCAGGAAGCAGCAATGACCATTGTAATAATAGAGGTATTGGCAGTAAAAGCAGTTTATGTGAGTAGGAATATTATATCTAAGCCATCTAGTTGTAATCATAATCCAGGCTGCCACAATCCATGATCCACAATCCATGAAGTGGCCACAGTCGCGATACTAGCTCTGCAAAGATAAAACACAAGGACTCCAGGGAAGATGTCAAGTTAGTAACAGGTATTGTTGAGACATTCATGTGATGAAGAGGAAGAGGAGGAAAGAGAAGCTCTATGAAAGTGGGAGATGATTCCACAGGAGAGGAGCTTGATAGCTGAAAGCTCTGGCTCCTACTCTACTTTTAGAGACTTTAGGGACGACAAGTAAGCCTGAGTTCTGGGAGCGCAGTGCTCTAGTGGGTTGATATAGTACCATGAGATCTTTGAGGTATAGTGGTGCCATATTATTAAGGGCTTTGTAGGTGAGGAGGAGAATTTGAAATTATATTCAAAAACAGGAAGCCAGTGTAGTGAAGCTAATACATTCTTAGGTACTGTTTTTTCTTATGTACAAACGTATTTCTCTTATGTACAAAAAGTTTTTTTACTTTCTTATGCAATCATCCTGTCCACTGCACTTTACTTTACAACATTTCTATACAAACCACTACAGTGAAAGGTGTATAGAATTTACATACTCAGCATTTTTTATTTAATTTTCGATTCTATTGCCTTTTTCTTGTATTTGTTATTCCCTTGTCCTCCTCATTCTGACTTGCCTGCTGCTGCAACAACTGCATTTCCCCGGTGTATGGCTCAATAAAGGGTTATCTGATCTTCTCTTAAATGTTGCGATGGATTTCGTCTTATTCTGAAACTCTCCGCCGGATGTAGAACCGGATACAGTCTGCCGCTGCCCAGAGAGGAAAACAGTCGGAGCAGTTTTCTTCAGTGATCTACATCTGTAGTGGTCTCATCCGCGGCCATATGTAATTTAACCTCATTCATTCACCCTCGGACGCTTTTCGCTTCGTGTTCACTATAGACGGTGTGTTCACATTGTGTGCTCCCCTCTGCTGCGTCTTTCTCCCGTCGCGTATCGGTGTCTGCCTCGGTGGGCCGGTGAAAACACAGGACGATGATCGAGCGACCAGAGACCGCTGTTCCCAGCATCGCCGTAAGTCCGCTTCAAGCACACACACCAATGTTCACATGTCTGTTTTCTGTCCGCTGCTGGTCGACATCTCGCCCGGTTTCTCTTTTGAACCGGACCCGCGTGTTTCAGTCGCTGCTGGCACCGATTTTCCCAAGTGTGGAGAGAACCACACAACGAGCTCCTTTGACGATGTGGAGGTTTTTAGAGCACTGTATGTGCCCCCGGAGGCGAGAACACGAATACAAGCTCACAAACACCTTCTCGTGAATGTGTGTACTCCACTGATGAGTTCGGCTTCATTAAACCCGCTTCATTTGCGGGAGCACGGTAGATGTCGTAGTTTTGAGAATGTACCACGCCTCCCATCGCTGCAGACATACTGTGATGTAGTCAGGTCGTGGGTGGCGATCTCTAACGTGATTAGTAACATTGTGTCGCTATATGGTATGTGTGGTGGACAGTGCGTTTTCTTGGTTTTCACTTTAGTTATAATATAGAGATATAACGCTGTAACGCCCACATAACGCTCTACTGGTTTGACGGTTCCCTGCACTCAGCAGGGTTTACGTGGACTGGTCCCTACTCCAGCTGCTGGAGACAGGTTGGCTCTGACTTGTTCGATTTAGACGTGTTTTCACACCCACTTTGACAGTGACACTATTGCAAGAATGTAAATAACCCAAATCCAGGTAATAGACCCAGCCCCCCACGGTCTGATGTCATGCTTTGAGGACCAGAGCCCTGATGAGATTTACTCTCCTGCGCCAAATGTCTATATGAAATCTCTCGATTAAGACCAGCAGCTATATCAAGTCCAAAAAGGAGGAATGAACTGAAACATGGCTTGGTGGGCCGCATTTCATACAAGACAACAGTGGCTGAAGCATTCACTAGTAGTAGATAGTAAAAGCCTGCTCCCTGTCGACTGGATTACAAGCCTTCACAACTGCTCCTCTGTGGGATCGAGTGGGACACCTCATTTCGCTTGAACTCAGCAGGGAGCGATCACTCATCACCACCCAACACAGTACAACACAGCTGCTTTGTGTTTGTGTCTGTTTGTGATTCCCTTCACACAAAGACGTGGACATAACACACACCGACCTCCCGGAGACGTAGTGAAGACACAGAGGGCCCAACGTGCTCCCTGCTAAAAATAACAGAAGACGAAGAACGGGACACTACTTCAAAGCAATGCATTAACTATAACATAACTAGCATTGCATTTGTAATAAATAGCCATGAGAAGGGCTCAGCATCAGCTGCTGAATATATGAGGGTGTGGGACTTGGCACCACAGATGATGTCAGTGAACCAGGCAGCTACTATCACCACTGGGTGGACTGGGGGAGGGGTTTCCATGAATGGTATGGAGTCACTGAGCAGCCCTCCTTTCTCTCATCCCCCCATTACTTCCTTTTTTAAGTCTGCTGTCTGGTTTTTTTTCTCTCCATAAGTCACGTTGTTATGAAAAAATCCATACGAATCTAAATAAATTACACAAAATGCTGATGCAACATGCAAACATTACCGGGACAGGATGATGCTTACTATAACTATAATTAAGGTGGAAACTATTGTTGGATTCATTTCTTCGTTAACTCATGATCATGCATACTGTATGTTGATGGACATACAACAAATAGCTTTTTATAGCTAACAGCCTAACAGTGCGTTATATTACCTGTGCTGCCTGCCATGCACTTTAACAGGAAATAGCCAGACCATCAGAGGAGGCCACTTATGTAACACACACACACACAGAACTTGTATGTGGGTGGATCAAACATGGAAATGGAAAGTGCCCCAGGCTCGTTCACTGAAGTTCTGCCTGCTGTTGAGCTGTTAGCACCAAAGAGTATTGATGAGGCGAATAGGTAGTTTCCTAGTAGTTTGCTGCAGTATGTGTGTCCATAACATCCACTGTTGATGCTCGTGTGTAACCTAAGGTTTTTTGAATGTCACAGTCAGCAGGAGGAACTGTGAAATGGACAGTAGAATGTAGAGTTGGGTCAGCCATGGCCACTTACTGTTGGTGTGACAGAAGTCATTGATTTACAGCTACAGCAACACAGTTCGGACATCCTGAAATGGTGTTGTATTGTTTTCCAACACATAGTATTTGTAATGTTAGGAATGTATGGTGATGTGAGGGGGCTTGCAAACCTGTAAGTTAGAAGATAGAATACTGGTAACTTTGGCAATCACATTATTTGTATGCATGTCTAGATTAATAAAACAACTTGCAGAAGTTCAGGTTTTATGTTTGTGTTCCTGGAAACAGCCTCCAGGCCTATATGTGTTTGTAATTGTGAAATGCATCAGTAATATGCTTGTTATTGGGGCTGTGGTTCAAGCATAGGGAGGGTTGTCCACTAACCAGAAAGTTGGGGTTTCTATTCCTGGCTCTTCAGTCCCTATGCTGAATTGTCCTTGGGATGGCTGTTCTGTCAAAGTGTGGATGATGGAAAAGTGTGGCATATAGTAATCAAGAGTATGCAGACACCTTAACATTACAGCCTAGTGTTCTTTTATGTTACAACACTGAAGCCATGAAAAACAAACCAAAAGCCTCAAAAAAGTGTGTAAAGAAAGGTGTCCACACACTTTTGTGTACGTTCCCTTCACATCTGTGGGTGCGTAGCCTTATTGCATCCATGTAAAGGGAGAATATGGCCGATTGCTTCAGTAATATGAATAAAATTCATGCTTTTTGATTAAGTGAAGTTAATTCTTTCAATAAAAAAATAGTCGAAAAATGTAATCGCTAAACTAATAAGTGATACGTTTGTGGTGAATTTTATGATTGACTCACAATTCGTCAGTTGAAGCGGTTTTTAAACGTCTCTAATGATTCCCTGCTGCAGTTCGTCCTCTCATCTGGTGACTTCACATTCTTGTTTGTTCAAGGGGGTGGTTATTGTCAGTTTTAAGTGAATGCAAGCAATTGCAGATTTACCTGCTTACAGATTTTTCGTCATTGAATGAAAACAGAGCAGGGATGATGGCGCGGTACGAATCAGTGCACTAACAGATACTTGACTTGACTTTCTAGTAGACGATGCTCATAAAAGATAAGCAGTAATAAAAGTGTTTGTACTTTAAAAATGCTAGTGAGGTCTGTTGTTGAAGTCTTGGCGTTCTTTAGAAAATGACTGCTCTCACTCATCATGTATAAAAGGTAAACTTGCGCTGACTTCCTGCCTCAGTTTTTTACTACAGTCGGTCACACATTGTGACAGTGTTCACCAAACCAAGTTGGTTTGCAGATTGAATACAGATGAGAAACTATTCCTCACTGGCTGCAGAGCAGAGTCTGGTGGGTAAACCGGTCAAATTAACCTCAGTGTGGTGTCTAACCTGCACTGCAGCACAGACTAGATTTTTCTATACATTTTTTTATTACTCCAATAATTATCATAACAAAAAACTGTCTTGACTTTAAATTTTAAAGACGAATCAAAGAAATTTAGAAAAGCAGCAGATCATCCTATTTTTTTAATAATCCTATATTTATTTAAAATCAGTTGCTTTAAAATTCACTGTATTGTCTTTGAATTGACCCAAATCAATTATTTAAATCCTTTTTGTGTAATTATTAAATCTTAATAACTTCAGTTTCTTTTCTTTACTGAACCATCACTTGCCTTGTTCAGTCATGGAACAGTTTTATGTGGGATAAAGTGTATACCCTAAGTGTTCATTGTGTATACTATAAAAAATAATACTATAAACAATAATAACAAAAATACTGTAAACAATAAACAATTCATTTAAAAACTAATCCAATCACATTATTGCCAAAGGCAGCATCCAGATCGCAGGTGCTGTTGTCATGGATTTAACAGACAGATTTTAGTCTGGCTGTTCACTATGACGATGTGTTCCTTGTCTTTCATATAGATTATAAAGCAACTCTTACTGCCTGTTTTTTTTAATGGGGTTTGAAGGGATGTTCAGGGTCACAATGATGTACATGTAAAATAGTAAACAAGGTCAAATTGTCCCTCTGAGCTAATGCATGCTAATTACACCAACAACAGATCGCAAATATTTTCTACTGACACTCGCCTTGAAGAATCTGGGTTGACTGAGTGGTCTCAACCTTCAAATTTCAGGGGGCAGGCCTACTGCATTCTTTCCATAACATAAAAGATGTCACATCATACTATTATGAATGAAACAGTGTGATGCTACTGAGATGCCCCGGCCCAGTCAGACCCATTAGGGAACATGATTGTTTGGTTTGGATCATCAAAAATTGCCATAGTTTTCTTTGTACATCTTTTAGTCCTGCTTTGAATTGGTCTTAATTTCAGCTGTAGCTAGTTTAAACCCATGCTCTATCAGCGCTGCAGTTTTCCATCGTAGCCATGCATGACAGAGTCTGAGAGGCCAGCAATCAATTGTGTTTGCCTCATGTAGCGTGCAGGACAGTGCACAGTGACTGGAAGTGGGGGGGGTGTTATCTGACGGCAGACAGGGAGATACAGAAAGGCAGAGGGAGGAGATGGGGAAGCATTACGGGATGAAGAGAGACCTGGTGGTAAAGAGAGAGAGCAGCTGTGAAGCCTGGCTGTGATCTGGACTAAGATTCACAAGGGACATGATGGATACAACTCAACACGTAGGGACAATCAAGTAGTTTGTTTGCGTCGCCTCGTCTTCGTCCACTTGATGTTTCTGCATTGATGAATTCATTGACTTAATTTACTGGTTAACATTACTTTTATGTCTTAGTTGACTTGTTTGACTTACTTTGGCAGTGTTGACTCCACTTCCTCTTTCCATGCTCCTCACAGAAGGCCTGTTATTTCTCTGTGAGTCACCCTCACTTCACCTCTCTCCCCCTTCAAACAGCCCTTTGCTCCTCTTGTATTTATCCCAGCTGTGCTTCGCTTCAAAGGGGTCTCTGCATGACCTAGAAATGCTAATTGCAGGTTCACGAAAAACAAGATTTTCATCACTTTGTGGCATATAATGACTGTTTGCTTCTGTGTGCAGCTAGTTTTTTATTACTTTGTATTTGTACACACACGTATAAAAATACCATAGTCACAGTTTTGTGTGTGTTTGCATGTGTTGATAAGGGCCCATCTAATGTGCCATTACAGGCCCATATTCTGTTAAAGATAAAACATTTTAGACAGTGTGATGCTTTGTTATTCCTGCTTTAATACAAAGTGTGTTTGTCTGTGTGTGTTTTCCTTCAGCAGCGGAACCTTGAGGGCTATGTGGGCTTCGCCAATCTCCCCAACCAGGTGTATAGGAAGTCGGTCAAAAGAGGTTTTGAGTTTACATTGATGGTTGTCGGTAAGTTGGAATAATCGTGTGTGTGCGTGTGCGTGTGTGTGCGTGTGTGTGTGTGTGTGTGTGTGTGTGTGTGTGTGTGTGTGTGTGTGTGTGTGTGTGTGTGTGTGTGTGTGTGTGTGTGTGTGTGTGTGTGTGTGTGTGTGTGTGTCATCAGCGCAGGTAAAGCATGTGTGGAATCTTGAGCTCTCAGCTGCTCCGGATGATGAGCTGACAATTTAAAAAGCACTCTCTGCAGAGCTGTGTGGTCCAGCATGGCTTTTTCAACATGTGCATTGTGTTGATCTGTGACTAAGAATGAAGAATGTGTGCATGTGAGCATATTTCTTGTAAGAGCTGGATCCCAGTTTCCCAGGGGAGTTTCCTTTCTGTAGCCTCAGGATGCACAGTGACATCTGTGTGTTTTGGATTATTTGATTTGGAGAGTGAATTGCAGGATGTTGGTTCAAGTGTGAATGAGCTTGGATGCAGAATGTGGTTAACGGCATTACAGAGGGAGGGAAGTGGACAGAGGGGTGGAAGTGGACAGAGGGGTGGAGGAACCATGGGTTTTGCAGTCTATACAGACACACACATACCCACACACAAATTATAGCAGTGTTGTAATGACATATTGAACCATGCTCTGTGTGAAAGGGCCCTCTAATGAGCAGATATGGATTGTGTGGAGAAAGTCCTGTGGAGCTGTTCAGCCATCAAACTTGACTTAGTTATACTGAGTCGCTTCCTGTGCTCACAATATGGAGTGGAGTAAGTGTGCACTGTGCAGTTTTTTGTTTAAAAACATGAAATAATGATAGAAATAAGATCATCATATGACAAAGACTCACAGAGATGGAAGGACACAACGGCTTCTGTTACAACTGAACATCTGCAAAGACATGGACACAATTTACATGGTATTAATGAGTCAATATGTGTCCTCATCTGGATATGAAATTACCTTGATCAGAAGAAGAGATTTTGGTAATTTCACTCAGCCCCACCATTAAGCAAAAAAGTTAATTCAAACATAGTCAACATATAGTCAATAATTTCAATAACAAATCAATGACAAATAATAAGTCAATAACAAACATAGTCAATAGCTGTTTGGCCATATATTTTCTTAAATTTTTTTGTTGTGACGCGTTAGTAGGTGTATATTTGAACTTTGGACAGAGCCAGGCTAGCACTTTCCCAAGTATTTATGCTAAGCTAGGCTAGCCATCTTTTGACTTCATTTCAGTCTTATATTACTATACTTTCCAATATGCTGCACCAATTCCTTTAAAACCCTAAATAAGAAGCGCTTGAAAAGTCGTCTTTGTTTCTGCTCCGTCAGAAATATTGTGGATTGGGCATGTTGTCTGCTTTCTTTAAACTCAGTTGCAGTTACCAGTTAAATGTTTTAAGGTTATAAATCTAACTGTGTGTGTCATGTGGTGATCATGATCAGTTCAGTGAAAGGAGACAGACATTAACACAAAGAGGCGTCCAGCCTTTATTATCTCAGCCTGGGGTTTTTGCTTCCTGTTTAGTAAACAGCCACTGTCGACAAGTAGCAGGAGGGAGACAAAGACAGCAGAGTGATGGCTTGGGAAAGAACCAGAGAGAACCACAATCAACCAGATCCTCTTTCAATCGTTCGCACACATGGGCCCCTGTATCCGTCCCCCTAGCTCTCTTGGCTCTCAGATCACATACCCAAACTGATCAAAATTTCGCACATAACAAATGTGGAGAGTATAGCAGTGTGTTCACGACTCAACACAGAGCAACCTTGCAGATCAGGATCAGAGGGAAAGTTCTTCCCACTTGAGAATGTTCTTAAAATAAAATGTAAATTCATATTTGTGATATTAATAAATGAAAAAGCCAAAAAGGAAGTTAAAATATGTATATTCACATAATAAATAACGCAAATAAAAGCAATTTTATAGTTATTAATATATTCAAGTAAGTATTTTTAACGAGTTAAATATAGCTGGGGCTGTTCACGCCTTAGCCCCAGCACATTTACCTATTCTAGACCTATGTCATCAGGGGACGCTCACACATAATTTTTTGTCTCATTCTTAATAATTCAAACAATGGGTTCAATATAAAGTAAAACTCTAATGATGTACTTTATCAAACCACACGCAGGTTCAGGAATGGTAAGGTAGGGAGGAAGAAAAGTAGGTCATTAAAAAGGAAATAACTTTGACTTACATCGTGACAAGGGGTTGTTTAACTTTTGTTTTTGAACAAATTGACAGTCTAATCAAATTTTGAAAGCTCCTCATGTGTAAAATTGGATTGGGCAGACTTATAAACGTGTGCAATATCCTGTCCAATGCATCTATTAGACAAGTGTTCTACTTTCTGCAGCAGCTAGTATGAGTGGGCACCAGGGTTCACATGACATACATTTCATCAGAGGGTGTAGGCCAGACTGCCCAGACTTGAGCATACCCCTCCAATTTTTTGTGCCCACAGAGAGATGTCCATTCCATTCCACACTGCCATTGTGCCACAGAGGCACCAACTGCACATTAACTCACATGCACAGACGTACATGTCTGCAAGGGACTACAATTGAGACTTCATAAATCATGTGAAGTCTCTACAGTTAAAATGATAAAATAGTAATTTACCATAGACTCTTATACTGTGTAATTTTAGAAAAAATAATAATGTCCTTTCTTCACTGTAAAACACAGAATCCAAATAAGGAGCTCATAAATATAACTATAATCATAAAACAATTAAATGGAGAGGTGACAGTAAAAAGGAAATACAGGTGTTTGTAAGATATTGAGCTCTGCTATATTTGGCATTGTTGCGAAGTGTGATCTCTCAGCAGAGCTCTGTGTTGTCTCTCTGTATTTTTGGGACAGACAGATGGTGGAACATGAGAGGGCTGATGCCTGCAGGTAACTCACTCAATTTCCAACAGCACAGCGGGAGGAAGGCAGTTCTGTAGCCACCACATTCAAATGTGATAATGTAACAACATAGGTTCTATTGAAGACTATAGAGAGAGCTTCTTCAAACACCCTCACCTGCCCCAGCCATGACTACATCACAAACTATTTTACATATGGGAGCATCACAACCCCCCTCTCTGCTTCCACCATAGTTCAGGGACAGGAGTGAAATGTGCATTTGGACTGCAGAACTAATGTGACCTGACTACATTTAGACTTGTTACAGAAAACATTTGTCAAGGCCTCTATTTCAGCATTCATTTGGCTAATGGACATTGTTGAGCAAGTATTCAGTCTTGGGTCTCACCTGAAAGAGTTGCTGTTGATAATTGTAAAAAAAACATGAAGGTTGATTTGCTGCAACAGCATCCTGGTCCTAAATGCACTTCAGAGCAATGATGTGACAAGAGCCCAGTAATAAGAAAGTAAGAGTAAATGTAGGGGAGAGAGAGAGGGCAGGAGACAGGGTAAGATGGAGACATATGACTGGTTGAAACCGAGCACTAAAATGTATTTAAGACATTTCAGATTAAGAGATTCTGTCCAGCTGTGCTGTGTGGAAGTAACTGTGTTGGTAGGCTCGCTTGCAATAAGACAGGGCACAGAATCTATCACCCCGGTGATCAATGCATGATACCTACATTTCTGTCTGACCGCAGACACAGGCTGTGTTTATAGGGCTGGCCACTTAGACTTAAATCTATTTAGTTTAGCTCACTTAAATAACAAAGATCTAATGACTACAATTTGCCTCAAACAAATGTAAATTTTCATTAGAAAACTACCGTATGACAAAAAAACAAATTTGTGAGGTGGAAATTAACATATTAGTGATTGGCTAATGATGCACATTGATGTTTCAGTAAAAGCTGAGATAGAGAGTCTTTCATTTTGTAATTTTTACTGTGTGCCCACCCTCAACCCTGCTGTGCCAACATAGATGATGAACAGCCTCCACACCATTGGCTGTGTTGTGCTCCGATGTGGTTTATAGTGGTCACGTTGTTGGTTTTACATATTAAATCTATTGCCATGTGGAAGTCACAGTGATGTTAGTGTAATCACACTGTGTTCACAAGTGCTTGTCTTGCAAATGTGGAGCTCTGGACTCTCCACCAAGCAGCTCTGCATGTTTCTACCAGAAACTACTCTTCTGGTATTTTGTCTTTTCTTCCACCCATCCATCCAACTCTCAGCCCACCTCTTTCTGAGGGGGAAAAGGCTGCTTCCTGTCCCTTTGTCCAGCTGGCACATTGAATTGAGACTCCTGGAAAGATTAGCACGATCCAGCGCCAGTGCAGCAGAGGGTTGAATAGAGCTGAGAGTCGGATCAGATCTCAAGAGCGGAGAGGATAGGAGAGGGGAAGCGATGCTTCATTCTGAAGGCAAGATCTTCATCACAGCTGCCTCAGGAGGAGAGCGCATCAGACATCTCCTATGAGTCTGACCGTGCAAGCAGAGCTGGGTTTCACATGGGCCCTCACACTACAGCTAAACTAATAAGTCTGTCCCAAGTGTCACTGACTTGTAATAACTTACTGTACTTATTTCTGATTAGATTCCAGATCAAAATTTCTCAAATTTAAGTTTTTTTCTTCTCTGGCTTCAGTTTTTAATTTGTTCAACTGTATTTTGGAGGAATATCAATGTTTCTCGCTGTAAGGTATTGAAAACTACTACAACTAAAATTACTTTCACTTGCAGTAAATCCGTCTCTCCTAATCAATCTAATCTTCTAATTGTTTATATTGAAAATCACAGCAATTTCACAAGTCCCTACACCATAGCTCAAAGTGCTTAGCATAGTTTATTTTGTCTTGTTTTCTGTTAGATACTCCAAGAGTATCTGGAGCAAGCAAATATGTAGTATTTTTAGCCGTGCTTGCAGTGTGGCTTGAGGGATGCTGATGTTGGTCAGTTGGCCCACCACGTTGATCCAGCCTGAAATATCTGTGCAGCTATACACACTTGTCCAGCCGTATGACTCTGGGGAGCCCACTGACCATGTAGCACCACCGTGAATTGGTATTTGTTATTCTTTGACGAAATGTCAGTTACTGTAACTATAACATTTTTGATGGATAGCCTGGAAATTTGGTTCCTACTAGTGGTGGAACTCTGAGATTCTACTTACTAAACTAACCATACCTTACTAAACTCTTCTTTCACATACTGTTGATTAGGGCTGCATGATATATTGAAAATCTATCGTCATCGCGACATCAACGTGTGCAATACTTATCGCAAAAGACTGCTTGAACTGCAATAAATGGTGTTCCATGTGCCATGTGTTCACGCTCTGCATAATAATATATTTGGCCAATCAGATGGAGCCCTGCTGCCCTAGCTAATACATTGAAGATATTCAGATTTTCGATGGGTCTCTCTCTCTCTCTCTCTCTCTCTCTCTCTCTCTCTCTCTCTCTCTCACTCTCTCACTCTCTCTCTCACTCACTCACTCACTCACTCACTCACTCACTCACTCACTCACTCACTCACTCACTCACTCACACACACACACACACACACACACACACACACACACACACACACACACACACACACACACACACACTGTAAACTCAGACTGGGTTAAAACAACAGGTTCTTGTACATTTAGTCGATGACGACTTTAAGTGGACTTAGTGGAGCTGTGCATGGCTCCCTGGGTGTCTGCCCCAGACTTGGTGGTGCTGTGACTGGGCTGTGCGCCCTCTCACTCGGGCTGTGGAGCTGTCCGTGGTCCCTGTGTCGGTAGCCAGGTGGAGGTTTTTTCAATAAAACCATGTTGTTGAAATGGAATGTTTGAAAAAACAAAAAAAATCTGTCTGCATAGACCACTTTCACACTGCGGAGATCCTCCGCAGTTTTTTCCAGAGGTGTGTGTGAACGCAAATGTGCGAGTGAGAACCTCCAGAGTTTCTTTGACTGGCGCCCTAGTATAAAGTCTGCAGATAGTCCGGAGGAGCCGCTGTGAGAACACAGCATGAGATCTTCTGCAAGATTTAGCTGCGAGCGAGTGGGGGGTTAATTACGCTGCTAATATGCTACAGACCCAAAAATGCAAAACAAACAAAAAGAAAACAAATATCGCAGGACGCTAAAGCGGAACACGTAGAAGATACAGACGAGGATGTCAAGAGAGTATGTGATGATAAGGACCGACGATGGTGTCGATGTGGTATAAATAAAAAACACGTGATCTCTGCAGCAGAATTTATACATTATGTCCTGCCTCTGCCTGCTGCATCACCCCTCACCTGAATCCTCTGGAGGACTGTTGCTGCTGTGAATGCGTCTGAGCAGAGAATCTCCCGCTGCGTTGTGCATGTGTGAAAGTCAAACTGCGGAGAAAGTCTGGACCCAGTTCTTCGGAGTTCCTCCTCAGGTCATGTCTCAAAATGGCTATAGATTGCGTTTAAATGGACACAAATATTCTGATACCAACCGGATTAAGCCAATAGTCTGAAAAAAATGCTGCCTTGTAAACTGCATTTTCTGATTTCCTTAACCTGAATAAATAATAAAATCATACTCGGAATAAGCAATAATCCACTAGTAGACGCATTATGTAAATATATGCAACACAAATATATGGCAGTTACCAACTGCTTGATGGCACATGCTCTGGGTGTAAACAAGATGGAAAAGTAAAAAGGTAAAAAAATGTAAATAGCTTTTGCAAAATTAGAAAGAAAACACCCTACATGGTATACAGTAGCATCGTACATTAAACTATTTCAGGTTGGGATTTTAAAACTGGAACAGGCATATGACATAGTAGAAGGCCTTCATTCACTAGTGAAGACCTGTGAATGAAGCAGCCAATAATGTGGATGATCTTAAATCACTTTTCTACTCCAGTAGTAGTCTATTTATCTGCCACACTGATACGTGTGTGGGATTGTTAGACTGTCTCCTGCTGTCCGTCCTGTTATTGCTGCACTCCTCTAGGCTTGTGAGCTGTGTGTGTGTGTGTGTGTGTGTGTGCATGTGCGCAGATAAGATGGTCTGACAGGCTTAGGATTGACCGCCTTGCCTACTGACCTTGCAGAAGGGAGTGAGTGAAGGAAGGCTTTGGTCTCGTTAATCTGCGGGTTTAACCAAATGCGTTAATACACACCGAGCACACGTTCACTGTTTCAACAGCTGACCTGTATGTGTGAAAACTGTCTCTCTCCTTTTTCCTCCCATCTACTTCCATGACTCTTATTTCCATCTCTTATCATAAAGCTTCACCCAGCTGCTGTCCCCGTTTCACCATTTGATCTGTAACAAAAGGAAAAAACGGTCCTGAAAAGAACAAACTGTGGTTGAAAACAGCCCAGACACAGTCAGAGCTGCCATGTAGAGATTGGTGGCCTACTATACTTCCTTATTTAGATTTTTAGTTCTCTTAAAATGCATATGCCTGTGTTTGGCTCTCCTCATATTGCTGAACAGAGCCCTACTCAACACTTGACATCTGATGGTTAAAGGTCGCAGACTGTGGTTTCTAAGTGCCCACAGAAATATCTTGTTTTGAGAAGAGCAGTTTTGTTTTCTTTACAACTTTGTTTCCTTGAAGGCCTTTCAGGATCTAAAACTGCTCACTGTTTTTAGCTATAAATTATATGACTGTACCACCTCCCAGCATAATTTTTGAACTTCTAGGGTGAGGCACTAACACCAAAATTTAGGGTGATAATTCTGTAATTTATCATATGGAATAGTTGTCTGCAAAATCTTAAATTGATAAATTTGCTATTTTTAAAAGATGCTTATTCTCAAATATATCAGTGGAACTAACTTCCTCCATTGACTTTTCTCGCAAAAAAAAGACTGGGCAATTAACCGAAAAGATATCGAAACTGCTAATGTAGGTCAATTTGGTTAATACTTTCCCCAATGGGAACATTCATAAACTGTCCGCTACGTTAATTTTGCATCTGATCACGATCCGGTGGAGGGTGTGTGGGGGGGCTGGCATAAAATCATTGTTCATTAATCGTAATCAAGGTCAAAGTTTGAAATAATCGTGATATTGATTTGAAGTCGTATCGCACAGCCCTAAATTCAAGCTGTTTTTAATTCCCAAAGGATTGGCAACACAGAATTCCTTTTCGTATATTTGTAAAAGTACAACATGCACCTGAGATGCATTAAGTACATATTGAGATCTTATTAGCCAAACCACCTACAGAAGTGGTCAGGGACCCATTCTGACCACATTAAACATTAGTGTAAATTGTGTCGTCAATCCACATACAAGAACTATGTGGACAGAAATTATTATCACACACTACTGTTCCAAACCAGCAAGTTAGCAACAGCCATATAAGCCAGTAAACACAGGAAGGAGTCCTCTCCTCAGTTCTCACATTATTCAAGGCCCTTGTGGATGGAGTGAGGACTCGACCAATCGAAAAGGAAGAACACACAATAACACAGCTTCCATGGTGGCTGCCATATGGGGCGGCTGTGGCTGAGGGGTAGAGCGGTCGTCCTCCAAACAGAAGATAGGCATTTCGAGTCCTTCCCATCTGTATGTCCTTGGGCAAGTTGCTTAACCCTGAATTGCCCCTCATAGAAAAAAAGGGCTTCTAATTGATGTACTGTATGAATGTGTGTGTGAATGGGTGAATGGCAAACCGTACTGTAAAGCGCTTTGAGTGGTCAGCAAGACTAGAAGAGCTCTATATAAATACAGACTATTTACCATATTCTTAAATTCTTCTTCTTTTGTCTGTTTGCAATTCTATTTCATCTACTCATGTTTTTTATGACTATGCGTAGAGCAAGAGTATCATTAATGAAATAAAAGGCTGATTTATAATTTAGTATCAATTTAGGATCTATTTCTTTTTCGCCATATGTCTGACAAAGGTCATGTGTGTTCATACTTATAAAGATTAAAATCCATAGAAGCATAAAGGCTGGCACTGGTATGAGCAACACAGCCAACTAATATAATTGACAATGGGGGTGTCAGATTTACAGTTGACAATGGTCAAGGACACCATGGCATTGGGGGGCCCCCAATTAAAATTCTGCTAAGGGCCCCATTAAGGCTATGGGTGGGTCTGGTTAACAGGGGCTGCATACAATTTCAGATGTTTTACTGGGACACAACATTTTAATTACATAGATTCAACAAACTTCACTGTCACCGAGGTATTTAATTCGAGTTAAAAAACTGTCAAAACTTTTTTTAAATGTGTGTTATTACTTGAAAATGTTAACATGCTCTAATGTTTAGGACACACATCCCTTTCTGAGTACATTGCTGCAGTTTACTTTGTGTTTGTTAGATTCACTCAAGAGTTCATGAGACAAGTATTTAAACACATAAAAAAAAAGCCCAACTGCATCCGTATGGCTTTTTAACTTTGCAGACCTTTAACATTCACTAAAAAAACGTATAATACACTAGAGAAGAGTAAAACTTAAAAAGCACAACATGTCTGCTTTGAGAAACTATTTCACCATTAAAAAAAAATATTTTGATTGTTGTTTGTTGTGTTGGTAACATCTTTCACTTCCACCCTGTGCCCTAAATGACTATTCTTTCAATATGCAACTTTGCTTGAGTGGGTAAAATCCGCTGCTCAAGTGAAGTGCACACTGTTAGTCAGGGGCTTAAACTGTTGGAATTATAGGCTCAGCAAGTTCAAGAGTAATTCTAAACTGTAGATCAGTTACATTAAAAAAAAACAGCATTCATCTCCTATATTCAGCAAAAACATAATGAATTTCCAGATGATTGGCTTTACAGCAACAGCATTTCTGGTTCACAACTGGGATCATTAAGATTATACACCTTTCAGCCAGGTTTGAGTTCAGTAACTGTGACTATACAGTTGGAGCTACAGTCAAGTGATTTGTTTTTCTGTACAAAAACCCTGCAACTTTCCGACACAGAGCCCATCATAATGAATCACTACTTGTGGCTGCTACTGCTACTTGTGGCTTGTCGCTAAGCAAAAGTTACATAGTGTTGCTTCAAGCACTTGATCATATGATTCAAAATGTAACGACTTAAATCATTTGGTTCCTCATTCCTTGGTGCAATTAAGGGAACACTTAGTGAAAAGCTGTGTGCAACTGGACTAGTTAAAAATAGGGATTAGTAAGCTAAAAAACATAAAGGAACACAAGGTGATTTATTCAAAGAAAACTTTGCTAAAACCAATGCTTAAAACTAAATGCAAATAGATACTGTCTGTTATGCTTGGTTGGTGAGATGGGTTCATTAAAAAATCTTTTTAAACTTGATTACATACCAAATAATCAGTTTCATACATACTTGCAAACAAAAAGTTATTTAAAAGGATAAAGGCTGCAGAGAATCTCCACCCTCCTTCAAAATACAACAGGTTTTGAAAAATTGCAATGGAATTATTTTTTAAATATAACAGATAGTGTACGTAAAATCTGGCATGGCAAATAATAATAATATACTCACTATTAAGAAAAAAGTGAAGAAGAATTATTTCTTTATAATTATTATTCTCCACATAGTCTGATATGGATGTGGGATAATATTCCCTATCTACCCAGGGAATGTCTCAGCAGCTGCAAAGAGGAACTGGAGATGTGGAGAAGGACTTGTGGGTTATGTGGAAAAAGAATGAATGGATGAATGGGCTGTTAAACTATGTTACATTGCACAGGTGTTGCTTTTACTGTGTCCACACCCTGTATAATGCAGTATGAGCTACACACAGCTGTGCTATGTGGTCCTAAACTACTTGGCTGGCTATTCTTACAGGCTGTGCACAGTTTCTCATCTGGTGTATTCCAGGAGCATCACATTTAGGAATGAAAAGGCAAAGACAACGTCTCTTTGACAACCACAAAGTTCTCTAAGGTTTCTGAGTCATCAACACGTTGTGGATTCTCATTACTGCAATATTGTCTTGGTTTCATTATTGTTTTCATCCCTGGATACATCCTTTTTTGACAGGAAGCCTGTTGGATTTGGGCAATTCAATGTTCATCATAAAGAACACCAAAACATGTACTAAGAAAAGTCTTGTGTCTCCAGAAATACATTTTCCTACCTAATCAGCTGAAAGTTACAGAATGATGTCACAGTCTCAAGGTCAGTGTTTTGCTGTCTGATAACCATCCAGGATGTGTGGTCAGTTCAGTTTGTGTTCATGGTCCAATGTGTAGGATTTGTCTTTCACATACAGTAGTTTAGTGTGTTCACCCGCGTGGTAAATGGTCTTTTTATGTAGCTTTATGTTGCGCTTTTCTAATCTTGACCACCCAAAGTGCTTTACAGTACAGTTTGCCATTCCCCATTCACATGCACATTCATACAGTGCATCTATATAAAGTGTTTTTTCTATCATACGCACATCTCTCACACGCAGAGGTCACACGGCACAGAGGTCAGGGGCAATTTGGGGTTCCGTATCTTGCCCAAGGACACTTTGGCATGAATCTGTCCATGGTAGAGTCCACGCTTCGTCATTATTACAGGACAGCAGCCTGTTTACAAACCTACTTCACAAAGATGCCTCATCGCCTCTAGGCACAACAGGCCGCCAAGTGTTTATATGTGTGCAGCAATGGTGGTCATACATGCTCGGTCAGGCTCCCTCTCTTTTCTCAGCTTTCATCCGTTCTCTTTTCTGCTCCCGTTCTGTGCGTCTCTATTTTGAGACGCACATGTCTGCCGTGACCCAGCACGTGCCGATTCTGTCAGTTTTAGTCTCAGGCTTGGTTGATCGCAGCAGAACACTCACTCTCTAATTTAAAAAAACCAGAGGGAAGTGGGTTGTGTCCCTCCAAGGCTCCTGTAGCCAGCCCATGTGGACCACCCCAGTCAGACTGGGTGCTGACACAGTTTATTTTGGATTCGGAGTCTCTAGTAGACTCCGCTGGACTTGCAGATCCTTATCTTTCCTAAAGCACTGACCTTTGCCCCCCCAGTTTAAGCCAGTTCCATTTAGCCTCAACAATGGAGAATTATCTTTTCCAGCAGTCTGGGGTTCAGTTAACACAATGTCCCTCACATTCACCATTGGTCTGTTGCTCTCCACTGTTTGCCTGTATGTTCCCCAGATGTGTCATTTCGCACTTTGTGGTTCAGGCTTCACACATCTGTTGGGTGTGAGTGAGTGTGTGTGTGTGTGTGCGCTTGCTTGCTTGCTAGGTGGAGTCCTGTCAGGATGCGAGGGGGGCCAGCTGCTGCCTCAGGGCTGAGAGGGAGGAATGTGAGGAATCCCATGGGAAACCCACTTTGACCATTTGTAGGTTTTTCTGTCTCTCACAGTCCAGCTTGGTGTGTGTGTGTGTGTGTGTGTGTGTGTGTGTGTGTGTGTGTGTGTGTGTGTGTGTGTGTGTGTGTGTGTGTGTGTGTGTGTGTGTGTGTGTGTGTGTGTGTGTGTGTGTGTGTGTGTGTGTGTGTGTGTGTGTGTGTGTGTGAAAAAACAGCATCAATTAACCAATGAACACATCACAGTACGACCGTTGAACCTAGTTAATAAATGGTGTAATAAACTCTACACTGCAAGACAAGCAAGAAAAAATGTATCTATTAATCATCAAGTCATGATTGAGAGCCACCTCACACCACCCTCATTTGCATTTTGTCATGTTTTCTTTAAAAACCCTGGTCTCCATGTCATAACCTTGGGTTTTGACAGTGTTAGGAAGCATCAGATACAGACAAAGAAAAGAAACAGTTTCTGCTGAGAGTGCTATCAGTCTGTCACCAGAGCCGAGAGTATCAGGGCAGCCAGCAGATGATTGTCCTGCTTCCTGGCATTTCCATCTGGTACCATCAGCTGTCTCTGCTTTCATCAGTTACGTTTGTGGTTTGGTCATTTTAAGACCAGATTTGGTTGGAAAGTTTACAGCCTGCCACAATGCTGCTTCTGCAGTGCTCTGTGTTCTTTCAGGCAGCTATAGAAAGTGTTGCCTTCCCGGCTGATGCATCAGCTCAAACATTGTTAGATGATACCCCGACCATCAAGTCAATTCATGTCAACTTTATATATAAGGCATATTTTAAATCAACCAAAGTTTAACCAAAGAGCTGTACATTAAACTATAATAAAGAGAAGTCAAATAGATAAACGCCAGTTTAACCATAGCTTTGTCTTGGAAGGCCTGCTATATTCTAATTTGTCCAGACAGTTTCATAATGACCCAATTTCTTTTTGCACATCTCATGATAACATAAAAAAGTTTATGTAGTGTTCTGAAAGAGCTGTGCAGTTGCTCTGTGGATATTTATCTATGCAGTCTCTTGTTGAGACTCACGTTGGAGAATATTTGCCCAAATTCTGTAAATTACTGTCAGTAAGAGTCAAGTATATAATATAACACATAAATGAACAAAAGAAGAAGACAAACATTAGGAGATGTATGAATAATCAGTCAACTACAGAACTTACAGCAAGGACCGAGAAGTAGGACAAAATGGAATGTGGTTGGAGGCAGACTGACTCAGAGAAGGAGCCATGGAGAAAGTGAGGAAGAGGAGCAGCAGGGATGAAGGGGTCGACTATCCATCACTGACGTTTAGGTCATTAGTCTGTTTACAGAGCACTGGCCCTGTGCTTTCACTTAACATGTAGAACCAATATTTAATTAAAGCATAATGATTCACAGCGTTTCACTGCATTTCATTTAGTTAAGTCTTGACTGGTTTCCTCGTTACTTTCACAAAGGTCAGTTAAAAGTGCTGAATCCTGGCCATTCCTACATTGACTTTATTTATACTCATACCAAGGATCAACCTTTATCAACAAGCACACAATAAATCATCATGTTTTGGTGTGGCGAATGGGTTGATATTTTCTCTGTACACATTCAAGGCAAGTGCAATTGATATCCGCTATCTGCAACATTGATCTAAACATATTGGCATTGGCCTTAAAGCCAATACTATTAGAACCCCAGGGGGTTTGAATGTTATGCAGAGATTGGCTTACAATGCATCACTGCTATGTTTGTGATTACAGTATTTAAAGGGGACATATCATGAAAATTCCACTTTGTTAGTGCTTCTACACGTTAATGTGGGTATCTGGCATGTCTACCAACCCAAAAACTCTGGGAAAAACCACTCGCGCGTTTTGTTATGGTTCCTCTAAGTCAGAAACGTCATGCTTGAGTGACTGGGATGAGCTTCCTGTGTACTGTGTCGTCACAATACACTGGAAGTCTCCCTACATGGCCTTGGCCCACCTCCCACCTCAGCCCCCCCGCCCCCCCCACCCTCGTTACGCCGGGTTTGAGAATGGTGCAGCGCAGCGCTGCGCAGCACCATTCTCAAGCGCGCAGCCGCCTGGCTGTTCCGCGCTGGTCAGCCCGCGATTCTGCTTTCTCCGCTTGTTGTTGTACCCGTTGAATGTCGGGGTTCGGGGGTAAATGATGGTCTTCATAGCCCCCCCCACCCCTCTCTTTCTCTCTCTGTCTGTCTGCGTGTGTGCTTGTAGTGGATGGGCAGAGGGGGACATTTAATTATGTGATTGGGGAAATTAAAACTCCAGGACAACAGAAGGGGAATACAAAGTATAGGATGCATATTTGATAATTTATATCATATAAAATATGTAATTTATATCGTTTAAAATCATGGGGGGAGAGGGGAGCTGGCTCATTAGCATTTAAAGGAACAGGCACTCAAAACAGGTCACTCTGTGGAGGGCTGTTTTATACAGGGTAAAAAGGGTGCTGTTTTAAATGATCCTTGTGGTATTTTGACCAAAGTATGTTACAGACATTTCATTAAGACCCCAAGGAACCATATCAACTTGTGGTAAAATGGGCATGCTATGTCCCCTTTAAGAGACCTGTTAAATTCAGAAGAGCCAGTGTGTTGTGTAGGGGGTAGATACTGAACCCTGAATGGCCCGTCATAGAGAAAAATAGATGCACTGTATGAATGTGTGTGAATAACCTGTACTGTCAAGACTAGAAAAGCCCTTTATAAATACAGACCATTTACCATTTGTTTGTTGAGTTTTGGAATGACCGATGTCAGTATCACATCGGCACCACTGACAAGAATGGAAAGGTTTGCTTTAGCAAGAGCACGGAGGGGGGCTGTCACAGGAAGAGGAACTAAAACCTTTGACCCACGACTTTCTGTCCAGAAATTAGACCGAGACCCAAGCTTTGACACAGATTAAATCACCTGGTGAGTTTAAAAATATACCGATGGGCCATAGCTTTCTCGATAAACAGGTGGTGTGGAGTAAAAGGATAAGTTGCTTTACACCCAGTTGGCTGAGACACGCTCAGAATGACACAGACATCTCCGGAGCGTTTAGGTGCCGAGTGGTTCAGCATGTAGAGGCAGTAACATGTTTATTCTGCTGCACTTTGATGTAGATCTCTCTCAAAGATACAGATAATGGCACACTGTAAGATAACTACAAACAAGCCTAATGTGGAACTGATAACTGACAACCTACAAACACCCTGTTTGGAATTGATCTCAGTCTACTCTGCTTGGTTGCAAGAAAGACTATGGATACAGACTGTCTGCTGTCGGGAGAATGGAGAATTGCCTTCAGAGTTAAACCGCAGTTTGCCTTTCACACATGCACAATGCAGCGGGAGGTTCTATGCACAGAGAAACCATGTGTACAAGTGAATACTAATGTTGTTTCACATCTAAGTTTGAAGAGAATCACTTTCACCATATTCAATTTATAACACTGTTTGTCCACGTTATTCTTCTTTTTCCAAAAAGACACTGTTTCAGAGATCACTTCAGATACTGCAACAAACTGTTAGCTTGCTAACTAGCTAGCATACTCACTCACCAAAGGAGCCAAGTCTATGACACTGTGTGATACCATACAAGCAGGTGAAACAGATGAATTTCATTAACTGTAGTTCAGATCCATTGTGACCATCACACTGAAACAAACTTGGAAAGTCATTATAATGTTATCAGCAATTTGCCAGGATTACTGCAGATGTTTCGGCGAGCCACACGGTCACAGTGACTGGTTGTTTTTTCCTGTTAATCCATCACACCTGTTAAACAGATATCGGACAAGCTAAAGTGGAGTATCCCGCTCAAACCTAAGTGTGACTGGGGTCATTGTTGGATTAGTTTCACTTCATTTCCTGGTGTTTGTTTCGTCATGGTAGCATCAGTAGGTAGTAACACATAGCTGCCAAATGGCAGTGCTAACCGCAGGAGTAGAGACAAACACACCGGAGCCCCTCCGCGCTTTCATACATCGGTGCTATTTCATCATGGAACTTTGTGTGTGTGTGCGTGCATGATATTTTGGTCATTGTATGTTGTAGGTTCTGGCCAGTGGCGAAAAATGTTTAAATGCATTTACTTAAGTACTGTGCTGTACAGTTTTGAGGCACTTAAGAATTTCCACTCACACATTTTGGAAGGACATATTTATTTGACGGCCTTGGTTACTTTTGGTCTTGGTAAAAGTTACTTTTAAGATGAACATTCAACACTATGGTTAAGGTAACAGGCTTTTAAAATACAACATATTCAAAAAGTGTTTATCACCATTATTCCTATCATATATAAAGAGAATATCAGGGTCAGAGGCAGATACTGGAGTGGTCTTTGCAGAATGTGGGTTGGAAAAAAGTGCACACAGACAGACCAGCTGAATGTCAGGCAGACCAGTGAAAATGTTTTGTCATACTTTTTAAGTTACATGGCTGCAGGGGCCACAGAGTGTGTTCATAACTCACAAAGGGACAGAACATCATCCATAACTGTGCAAACAAACTGGGGACAGAACGATGGGTTAAGAGAGTGTGAAGACTAGAATCCAGCCGGCCGTCACACCATGTCAGTATGTCCTGTGGACAGAGTGAATGAAACCGTTCCCCTGCAGATGTACCCTCCCTGCAGGTGGCTGATTTGAAGAAAATCACATTATGTTTTCAGGTTGTTTGATGTACTTCCCGTTCTTGTGAATGAGTTATTTCAAGAATGCCTTGAGGGAATCCTTTGGCACAAACATTCATTTGGACACGGGGATTAACTGATATGATTTTGATAGCCAAAGGTCAAATGTCATGTTTTTGGCGTCTTTATGATGGTATTTCTTTGGGGAATTTGACCAGTTGTCAATTGGACTCAAAGACTAATTGATTAGATTCCGGTGGTCCTATGAGTCTGGAAAGAAAACGTATGTAGACTGAAATTTTACTGGTTGGTAGAGGCATACAACCGTACAGCGGTAATTCCAGTTATCCTGACTTCTGATTTAAGGGTTTAAATTTTATTTTATTTCCGACATGTTTCGTTGAATTGGCATTTTACTCCACACTAACCAGTTACGGCAGAACAAGTCAATCTGGAGCACTTTAAGGAGCCCCAGATATGGCACATCAGTTTGCCAGCTCTTGGATTTCTGGAAAATCACAAATCAATTTAGAATTACTGGAGCATCTGATGATCATTTGAATATGGAAAACCTCCAGCTTTCTACTCTAAGGCTCACAGATGCTCTATGATAAGAGCAACAGAGCTTTGCAGCATTCCACACGTTGTTTTTATTTGTCGAAAGCAGGAGGATTTCTTTGAGTGCAGTAGTGTCTCTGTCTGTTTGCAACACTGATATTCAGAGTCAAAGATATATGATATATATAATGTATATACTGTTACACACTAACTGTCACTTCAAGGTTAAATTAGTTTTATTTTAAAAACAGCTTAACTGTAACAGGGAATTAACAGTTTAAATGACTGATAGAGGAAGTGTGGGGTTACTGCCCCAGCAATGCTGTTTCAAAGTTCAAGCTCACCTGTTAGAGCTGCCGCCTCAACCCGCAGAGGCCCTGGTTAGATTCCAACCCGCAGCCATGTATGCATGTCCTCACCCATTCCTTTTCTATCCCCCTTTCACAAGCTTACTCTGTCCTATCTATCAAAGGCGATAACTAAAAATAAAATAAAAAAAGTTAGAGCCAAAACCATTGTCAAAAAATCACATCTATGGTATATATTTAGAATCAAATGAAAGCCAAAATGCCTAATATTTGCCTGCTCCAGCTTATTAAATGTCCCATGATTTTAGAGAGGGTTTGACAAACATAGCATTTTCTTAGCCATTTTAAACTAAAAATCTATTAATTGAGTTCAAAGAAAATGAACAGGTCAATAGATAACAAACCCCTTAACTCTATGTGTCTACCTTTCAGGATCATAGTCCAATATCTTTAAGTACTATTAGGGAAACCAAAAAAACATTATTGTCTTTTAATTTGAAAACATTAAGTGGGAGCTTTTGGACTAAAGTTCTGAAACATTGGTATGTGGTCATTCAATAGTTTCTGATGGACATTATCCTCAGTCAATACTTGCTCAGTTTCCTGGTTTTACACTGTTTTTTTAGAGGTTCATCTATCTAAAAAGTGCTGCTTTGTCTCTTGTGTCACTGCAACTTACTGGAAACCCATGATGCTTCCAAGTCCAGTAGTAGTGGCTGAGAGTGGTGCTGAGGTCTTTTTAGGACAGGCAGGCCTCCTTCCCTCCACCCAAACTCTCTTCCAATGCACTTTTTTCACGAGACACGAGCCACCGGCTACCCCATTAATCACAGCATTGTTTGTGTGTGTGTGTGTGTGTGCGCGTGTGCATTGTTTATAGATGTGTGCTTTGTCAAGTTAATGTTAACTGTGTGTTTGTGTGGCTGCTCTTTGCATCTTAATGGCAGTAGGGAATGGAAAGTTGGCACAGTAAGGAGAGAAACAGTAAGATTTATGTTATAAGGGAAGCATTGAGTGAGAGGGATAGAAAGAGAGTGGATGAATGGGGATGGTGCGCAGGAGGGGGAGAGGAAATGTTTTATTCCCTCTATCTGAAAGCTTTTCTTGCTGGCAGCCGAGCTCCTGGCCTTTTTCCTTTTTCAGACAATTAATCAACTCTATTTCCCAGCTTCAGCCCCATCCCCCCCAGGCCCTGTGTGTGTAAGAATGTGTGTATGATTGGCATCTATACTTCTCAACTCTCATAGCTTTTTTCACAAAATGGAGAAAGCATTGCATTTATAATCTTACCCACTAATCTTACCCAAATATATATATAAACAGACATATATACTGTTGTTAAATCCACTGTCTGTGTCCTTAGGTGAGTCTGGTCTTGGGAAATCAACACTCATCAACTCACTGTTCCTGACTGACCTGTACTCTAAGGACTACCCTGGGCCATCCCAGCGCATTAAGAAGACTGTGCAGGTGAGCTTATTCAATCTTTAGCTCTACTGTGGCTTCATTCGTGTATGTGTGAAGAGAATGAGAGATGGAGGGACATAGAGGGAAAAAGCAAGGCCACAGGGCCTGGTTTTGTCCTTTTATGGTCATGACAAACTGAGGAGGAGGCTACATCTGGAGCAGCAGAAGACAGAGGGAGGGAGGGACGAGAAGCAATTTGGGAAAACCATAAAGGACTGTGAAAGAGAAAGGAAGAGAAGGAGTAAAAAAAGAAAGAAACCACTCTGTGGCGGGAGCAAAGGGTTGAGGGTAAAGGAGCGTTGAAGCCAGGAGCAAATGCAGGAAGGATGCAGGTAGAAGATAAAGTGCGTGTTTATGTGTTAGAGAGAGAGAGATGTGACAGTGGAGAGACAAAGAAAAACAAAGAGTAGTGGTTTGAGAAGGTCAGTAGTAGGGCAAGAATGTTCTCATGAAACGTAACCAGCACCCCCACACACACAGTTAGGTACACAATATTTGGACACCACCACAATGCATTTGAAACATAACCATAATGATTTAATTGAAGTATAGATTTCCAGTTTGAGTTTCTTATCAAACACACGACCGAATGAATTGATGAGCTGGTGTACCTGTCTCTCACTAACCGACCTGTTTGTGCTATCACTGTGTAAAGTGAGTCTTCATAAGCCGGAGAGGCATACACCTTTAAAATTCAACGTTTCTCTGTTGTTGTTTGCCTGACACAGGGCATCAGGAGGGACTCTGGTTGTCCAGTGTGTTTCTCTGGTTACTTAAAATACCGGCATCAAATGGTTAAACGGTTGTGGTTATAAGAAGTGACAGTGATGTGATTTGAAACGGTTCAAAAGTAGTCAGCTGGAAATGTCGAGGATTTCTAGTATTATTTGCAAATAATACACTCTGTAGACCTTCATCATAAAACTATGGCGAGACATTGCCAAAGCTTTTGAAGGAGTTTGGAAACACCATGACTTCATAGAGTTGGTCGTCCACCCAAACGAAATAACTAGACAAGAAGGTTCTAAGTCAGGGAGGTGACCAAGAACCCAATGGTCACTCAAAGGACAGTGTTGACATCTGTGTACCTGCTAATTCGTTGTTTCCTTGCAGACAGTGGTACCAACTAAGCATGAGCTCCACTATACTACAATAGTTCCAATTTCCCATGAGGTGAAAAGATGGATCTCCTCATCAGCTAGACCTTTTAAGATGGACGTTTCTCACCACCTGGCTAATACCATGCTTATGGTGAAGCATAGTGGTGGCAGCATCACATTATGGGGCTTTTCTCAGTGGCAGGGATGGGTAAGACTATTCAGAACTGAGGGAAGATTGAACACAAAATACAGAGTTTTTAAAGAAAACCTGCTCTTCAAGGAAGAAAGAGATAAGGCAAAGCTTGCAGACATTTAACCAAGAGGACTTAAAGCTGCATTTATAGGTTTTAATTAAGTACTTTTATTTGTGTTGGATTTTAGTTTTTGGTTTTTAATAAGTTAGTCTTTGACTATTTTATTGTGGATTACTAAGTGTAAATTGATGGTTATGGATCTTCTGTCAAGCAAAGTAACTCCCATGAACAACTGATAAAAACCATGAGACAGTTGAAAGTCAGAGGAAAATATTTTAAGTCGACCATTACTAAAATTTTGCCTAGATGTTTTTGTCACAACAAAAATTCTGCAAGAATCAATTTCTTCATTCAGCATTCATGCTCTCACTAGATCAATTCATGAGTGGTCATTTTTATGGCTACTGGGCAGTGATGTATGGTTCTGTACCCTGGTACAGTGGAAGCTGTGAAGGCACATCAGGTGATGCCCCTGTATCTTTTGCATCTCCACTTAACAGCACTTCTGTTGTGTTCCAGTCTAGGCAGCAGCACGTTGCTGAATGCACTCTGTTTGGGCGAGACTGAAAACATTAAGATCCTTTTGCTTCAGACTCCTTTTCGGTCCGTCGCTCACATTAAACCTCATGTGAACCCCACAGGCACAACACGGGTATAAACGCTCTCCTGCATGTAACAGTTAGCATGTGAAAGTTTGTTTGCCATGGGTGCTGTGGTCTGAGGCTGAGGCGGAGAGACGAGGTCAGAGTATTTATATTCCAGAACAATCTTGTGTTGTGTCGCTCACTCACATTCCCCCAGATCAGATTTCTTTTAAATGATAGTGTTGAGACTGACGGCATTCTTGAGGTTTTCTCTCAATCTGTTTTCCTTCACAGAAACAGTGGAAATAGCAGAGTTGGTTTTGAGATTGGATGACATGTCATGCACAGACACTTACAGTACAAACACACTCTTTTAAAACACATGCTGGATGCACAATTAAGTTCAGATATGTCAAGGAACTGTGGTGGATGATATATTTGTATATGCTCAGCTGTAAAGTCAGACAGATTATCTCAAGGTTTGTGGAAGCTGAAGAATGTTTGTGTTAGAGTGAGAGGGCTGTAGTTTGAGTTAAAGGGGATCCTAAAATAACTAGATGGCCTTGTGAAAGTATGAGGCAAAGTGTGGGACGAGTGAACGAGCTGCAGGAAATACTGGATCTGTGCGAAAGTGTGTGATGAGTTAGAGTGGTTCTGTCTGCTTTCACTGTTTCAAGCCACAAGCAGAAATCCATCATCATGTTATTTTCAATATATCATATGTAGGGCTGTCAAACAATTAAAATTGATTAATTAATGGTGATTAATGGTGATTAATCACCATTTCTAAATGCCCGATAAATCACCATTTTCTATGTATATTGTTGTGGGAACGGAGAGATAAACGACAGAAGGCGGATATATACATTTAACTTTTGTTTTTTTATTGATGACAAGCCCAAATGATGGCGTTATTAAGATTGAAAAATAAAATAAATCTAAAACATACCACACCATAATTAAATTTGGCTGTCTCTTTGCTCTGCATCTGAGCAAACATAGGATGATGTTATTTAGAAAATGATTTAGGTGACAAACGTCCGGTCATGTGTTTGGTTCTGAATCGATGGTGTCGGATCATGTCTGCGTGTCGCTCCGCTCATTTTAACACTGAGTCCTGACTGTGAGCGTCTCGTGTTGTACTGAGCACAAAACGTTGACGAGTCATTTTCATGATGTTTAAATGCAGCCTCATAAACTCTGGAGCGAATCAAACAAACACTAAGTTACTTCTTGTTCTGATCAGGTCCTGATAACTAGTGATGAGTGTTTATTAGTTCAAGTGAGAGCAAAGTGGAGGAGGACACAGAAACTCCAGTTCTGTACAAACCAACTGCAGCTTCTGCTCTGATCATGAAGCAGCGGCGCTGATCACTGAGCAGCTGAGACCAGAGAAACTCTGAGAGCTCTGATCTCACTGCGTGTGTCGCTCTGAGCGAATGAGTTGGGACGGGTATGGGTACATGGAGCGGGTCATTCTGTGCATGCGTTACAAAAATTAATGGCCCTAATCATATGTATATATGGATCTTTAATTACTGGCACTGTCTTTTATCAGTAGCAGTCTTCCATGACGATCCAGAGATCGCTGCATATTTTGCAACAGCATTCATGTTATATTTGACAATTTTAGTCACAACCTTATAGTTTTCTAAAATATTTAATGGTTAAATGTATAAAAGATATTCACTGGCACTAGATGTCCCGATAAAGCACCATCATCTTAGACTAAAACTAATGCTTCGTCGGGCACACCTCTGGCCTACCTTTAGCCACAACTCCACCCTCAGGTGCACAATGACACACTTTTAGTACTTGGTGCGCTATCTTGCAACACTCCAAAAGTTGTTTCAAGTACACTGTTAGTGTCTTTGTGAGTTTCAGACCAGTACAGTTGTCATTTTCCCGTCCAGTGCCATCGTTCTTTAAGTAGAAAATGCACTTCTGCCCGTATGAGCACCCATGGTATTTTTTGAGCATTGATATATTGAGGCAGTTCAAACCTGTTCTGAATTCAGTAGTGCAGTACAGTAACATTATTCATTATCAAGATAGTAATATGTTCCTATAAGAAGGTGCACAAGGAACGTACACTCTTATTGTTACACATTGATGATCTGTTTAAAAGTGATACAATTTCCTCTGTAGAGGAAAGTTCACTCTTACAACCTGACAAATCTGCCAAGGTGTAGCAGGCTTTTACAGTGAAGGGGAGGTGGCACTCTTTATTACTTTATTGCATGCCATGCCCCAAATCACACCCAGGATTAGTTAGTCGGTATTTAAACTCCACTGTTACCGACAGTTTAGTTCTCTGCATCAATTCTGTCCATGTTCAGTTTTAATTACTTTTACAGCACACATTCTCATGCATAAATCATAAACCAAGTTTTGAGATTAACTGTAGTTTAGCACATCTTAAAGCATTAGACAGAAATGCAATAGACTTTAAGGCCAGAGATTTACTTGCTGTTTAAACACTCGTTCGCGTAGACAACCGGCGTAGACAACGTAGTTGTTCACTTACTTGCCGATGTACTACGTAGGATACCACTAGAGGGCACACCAGAGAAATCAGACTGTATAGAACTTCTGGATTTGCATGATGTAAACAATAAACATGGCAAATCTCTCTTAATTTCTGAGGACGTGCACGACCGATGCTCCAAATGGAAGCAGGGTACGCGAGGCAGCCATCATGCTTACACGTACGTGAAGTTAACAGCAAGTATATTTCCAGCTTTAGCTTTCAACCTTTAAAGGTCACTGCAGCAGGGCCTTTCCTTCAAACACAACTTGGTACTTCAACTCCCTCATGCCAGTTCTAGGGTTTGTTTCCATGAAGGGTTACACTTAATGATTGAATGCATATCCAGTGATGGATGGATACCATCTCCTCACTGGATATTTGCTATTCACACTGAATTTTTGCTGCTTAGAGGAAGGAAATATTGTCTGAATCCTCCCACATACAACCAGCAGATAATGGTTTCAGTGGATCTCCCAGCAGGTTGTGTGGGTGCAGAGTGATGATGTCACATAATTAAACATGCAAGCCAACGTGTGTGGGCCCGTTTGTGTTGCCAAATTGTATTCTAAAGTGTATTTCCAAAGTGCTGGGTCAATCATAGAAGGATTATCAGAATGTCTCAACAACTAGGATCCGAGTATGACATAGGCTTCCATACAGATTCAGAAGGTAGAGGCTGTGACATGAATTTATGTTTTTCAACAAGGCAGGGCACAAATATACTTAAATCTGTGGCTGTTGCTGTGATTTAGGTGGAGCAATCCAAAGTTCTGATCAAGGAAGGAGGGGTCCAGCTGACACTCACCATTGTGGATACACCAGGCTTCGGAGATGCAGTGGATAACAGTAACTGGTGAGTAGATTTCATGCCTCAACGCTGGTGCCAGGCAGTGGCTGGAGGCATGTCCGTCTGTCCACATGTCTGTCCGTCCGTCCACACGTCTGTCCTTCCTATTCTTGTGAACAGGATATCTCAAGAACGCCTTGAGAGGATTTCTCCAAATTTGGTACAAACTCATGGTCTCAAGGTTTAACTGATAAGATTTTGGAGGTCAGCATTCAAGGTCACTGTGACCCTTGTGAACATGATATTTCTGCAACACCTCAAAGGGATCCTTTCAAATTTTCAAATTCAATTTGTTGGTCAAAGATCATTGCAAAATTAGGCTTTTGGTCTTGTGAATGCAATATCAAAAGAACACTAAAGGATTGTTCTATTAAATTTGGTACAAATGCTCAGTTGGAGTCACAGATTAACTAATTAGATTTGGATGGTCAAGGTCACAGTGGCCTCATATTATTATGAATGCAATTTGTAAGGAACACCTGAAGGAACTGAAATTACATTGGTTGTCAGAGGCATCAGTCTGATCAGTTTTTTTGATCTTCCTCTTCTTCGTCTCCTTCTATCTTCCCAGTTGGCAGCCTGTAATAAACTACATCGACAGTAAGTGTGAGGACTTCCTGAATGCAGAGTCGAGGGTAAACCGCAGATCCATGCCAGACAACAGAGTCCACTGCTGCCTTTATTTCATTGCACCCTCTGGACATGGGTAGGTACTGCATGTGATGAAAGTGCAATTGGATGAGATTTATGTAATAGGGACTGAGTAAAAAATAAAATAATCTAAGTAGGGCACTTACTCTAACCAATAAGCCGTCAGTGTTCGTGTCGTGATGTTCATCGTTGTGTCACACCTCTTATAATAGCCCTGATGAATGAGGGTTAATGCATTAACACCTAGTCAATGCCTTATTATGTTGAATCAGATGTGATAAGTTCTGTAAATAGTTGTGACAAATGTATTTAAACTCTCCGTTCTGTCTCCGGTGCTTCGGTTGCCCTCATCATCATGTTATAAAGTTTTTATGTTGTGTAGAAGACACTTGTTTGTAATCATGGGTTATCTAAATTTGTTCTGGGTAAGTTGAAGTCACAACACTGTCCCAGTGACTGTGCTGATGCAGCGTTAAAGTCTGTGGAAAACCTGCAGATTCTTAGCCATGTCTTTAGTTCGCTTGACTCTTTCTGCCGTTCCACTCAGCTCCTTCTCTTTGCAGCACATATAGTGTCTGTGCCATAGACGAGGAGGCTGGCAGCCAGTGTTTGTGACCCACAAAGGTTATATAACCCACTTCTGCTCATGCTCAGTAGAGTTCTGCTCTCCGTCACTGAATCACCCAGTCAGTGAGAGTGAAGGCAACTAACAGAGGAAAGCATCTCCTCTCAGACAGACTCTCTCTGTCCTCTGACACCCTGCAGTGTCCGTCACACTTTAAAATGTGGATCTATGTTTCCACATTGACATAATCTTTTGTACAAGGAGTTTTCTCTCTCCACAGTAGCCCAGTGTTTGCTCGTTGTGGTAACTGTTGGGTTACACTATAATATAGTATGGTCTTGACCTTAAAGTGTCAAGTGCCTTGAGTAATGCATGTTGTGATTTGGCCCTTTACAAATAACATTTAATTTAAATCTTTAATCACTTGTGTTGTTTTTCTGTCATTATACAGTCCAAATTTCCATTATACCTACTAAACATTTACATGTTAACACTGTCATTGTGAGGCATGTGAGTGTCCTGATTTTGCAGTGTTTGTTAATATTTATTTGACAGCAGTCAGTTCAGACTTGTTCCATAGTGGAAGTTTGAAGGGGATACTACAGGTCTGAGCCTCACTGCCGTCGTGACTGTTGCGTATAAATCCCAATCCAACGGCCGAATGGTCTGGATTCATACTACATGAGTGCATACGCCCCGGACATCATGTCCTCAGTTCTACTTCCAACTCGTTCCTCTACTCTATATAGTATAAGTATATAGTTTCTAAGCATTTGGTTCATCCCTTTGTTTCTCCTGCAACAGCTGCAGTTTAACAGTTTGCATGTTGCAGACTTCAAATGTCACGGACATGTGGCTGTAAAACTTAGAACTCTGGCATCAGCCATAAAGGTATGTTTCCAAGCTTTGCTTTGGAAAGATGGGAGAGGTTCCAACAGTGAGTCTTTCTCTCACTGCTGCTTCAAATATATCACTGTCAGTGAACAGATGATTTATCATTTTACACTGAAAGGAATAATATTTCAAGATCACAGAAGTGCCTTGACATTTGGTATCTTCTCAGGTCCTCAAGTCTGACCCGCCACAGACCAGAGACTCTGACTCTATCTGGGGCCACAGTCACTCCAGCCCTGCCCTTATGCTGCAACACCCACTGACCTGAGCCTGTAGTAGCTCATTCACACACACTTTCTGTGTCCCTGTGAACTAGTGAACCACTGAACAGCTGTTTCTTGCCCTCTTTGTTTTTCTGCATTCCTGGGATGAGTAACTCTCATCCCCTTTATTAACACACATTACACACAGACATGCACACATGTTACAGAACCGTGTCCCCAACATAGCATGCATCCTTTGCATGCACATCAATTTATTTCATATCGGCACAACTGGATACCAGCACAGTTATATATTTATAGAGTTTTCTTCCATTGTGCTGCACATACTCACTCTCCCACTCACTGCCCACATTGGCAGAGAGCCCACCAAACTGCCTGACCAAAGCTCTCAGTCTCTGGCCACACAGTGGAATATCAGTCCAGCTGAGATGGAGAGCCCACCATGGTATTACAAAGACAAACCCTCTTAAGCCATGTCACCACAGAAGAAGAACAAATAGGGCATAAAGTCAGTCACACTCTGTCTGCTTTATTGTGTCTTTGCTGCAAGCTACCTGTAATGCACAGTTGTGTTTGGCCCTCTACTGGTGACCCACTGAACTACATTTTAGCAACACGGGAAGGAAGTATATGTCTTTTCCTTTTGGAATTGTTCCTGTAAATTAATTCTTCTATACAAGGACAATCTCAATAACATCCACCAATGTTCGATTACAGTTTTACTGTTTACAGGGTTAGGGATTAAAGATTAAAGATTAAATTAATAAAATACATTTTCTTCAGTGATAAACCAACTAAGCATTGATCAGCTGAGTAGAAAATGACTTCCATTAACTTGTTAATGAGTTGGGTCATCAGCCGCTTGCACCTCTGACAGTTCTTTCTGTTTCCCCTTCAGTCTGAAACCATTGGACATAGAATTCATGAAGAGACTCCACGACAAAGTCAACGTCATCCCTCTCATTGCAAAAGCCGACACTCTGACCCCTGAAGAGTGCCAGCTCTTTAAAAAACAGGTATGTGTTTTTATCACATAAGAGGGATAAGCACTGCTGTTCACATAAGACAATTTGTGGCATATGTGGCATCTTTTTTAAGTAATAATTAGACATTATTGGAAATATGTTTACTAGCTTTCCTTTTAAAAGGAAGCTGAAGATCTCAACCACTCTTATGCCTAATTTAGCCTAGCTTAGCATAAATAATTGAAGTTGTTAAAAACACTGAAAAATGTCCAGTTCACAACATTGTTTAAATCCATAACTTGTCATTTAAACATTGATGTTTGTGTACAGATAAAATAAACTTGAAGCAATGTGTTAATTAGTGAGTTTTATAGGTGTTGGTCTCTTGAACTGTTGACAGAGCCAAGCTAGCAGTTTCATCCTCCTTAATGAAAGCATACCCTTTTATGCAAGTTCAAAAATGTTTTGAACTCGCATAAATGTCAAACTAATTCTAAAAGTATTTGGAACTAACTCATTTTCAAGCTACAAATTTATGCAGGCCTATGTGTGTGTTGTTCTGATTACTCTATCCCTTCCTCAGATAATGAAAGAGATACAAGAACACAAAATCAAGATTTATGAATTCCCAGACACGGAGGATGACGAGGACAACAAGCTCATCCGAAAGATAAAGGTAATGGACCACACAGTCTTGTTAGTAGTTTAATACCTGCCTCTGATTGATCACAGCTGGAAGACGGGCAGACAGAGAGGGAGGGAGAGAGAGAGTCAGAGACAGCCAAAGGTCAGGCTGTCCTTTGGTCATCCAACCCCTGGAGCTGCCTCTTCCCTCCGCACGGCAACCAAACTCATAATTAACTTTATAGACAAGCGCATTGAAGAGTGATTGTTGCCCTTGTGACTCTCGGCCCCAGTTACTGTTTCCTCTGGCATGATATCCACCATACACGGTGACTTATTTTTTAATGGTGATGTTGGTCATCATAAAGACAGAAGGTTTAAGTCAGATATATTTGTGTCATCAGGTGTGTATGGTCAGTGGCCACTGAAAGCAACGGTCACACAACGTGAACAGTCATCTAAACAGCAGGGAGCTGAAAGAAGCTTTTGTGGGTTAAAAAAAAAACTTTTAAAAAGTTGTGTGTGTTCCCCCTCCAGGAGAAGATGCCTCTGGCTGTAGTCGGCAGCAACGTGGTGATTGAGGTGAACGGCAAGAAGGTCAGAGGTCGCCAGTACCCATGGGGCGTGGCAGAAGGTAGGTTCACCAAGGTCTACTGCCCAACAGAAAAAACACAATTGTAAATTTGTGGCCAAGTGACAAAGGGAGGTGAACTATAGAATATATTTCAAGCTTAATAAGAGAAAGTGTTAGGGATGTTTTTTTACTCTACATGCTGTTTGTCATTGCACCTTTTGACAGTGACTGATCCTGGAGAGAAGCATCAGGAGTTTGATGTCTTTGAGATTGTCAATCTCTCGCAGTACTTTCTTTGTTGGAGTGGTTGAAGCGTGATATTCCTTAAAGTGTGTGGCACACAGTGCATGTTCTCCACAACGACCCCCTGTGTCCACTCTATGTTTTTACTACCAGGTAATGCAATGACATATAAACTCAGAAATAGGTGGAACATAGACTGGAAGTAAGTTTACGCCTGATTGATGATTTCTGGGCTTGTGTCTAATTGCTGGACTTTCGGGTGATAAAATTAGTTATTGGTAGGCACTTGATTTGGTAGAGTTTACAGTAACATTACCCATCTGTTAATCAAACCCTGGATGAGTTTTCATCCCCTGGTGGTTACTCTCCATTATTTCCACACCACCAATGTCTTACTTATTTATCCACATGTCTCGGGTTGTTGTGCTTGTTGACTTCAAATTTTCTATGTCAGGATAATGAAGGTTTATTTAAGCCAGATGTGACGGCCTCAGTCGCCACTTTCCATCGTTTGCTGCTTTGATCGTATTTTTTGATGCTCTATAGGTTTTTCGTATTATCCCAAGAACTGCCGACCTTTGCAGATAACTATACTGATCCGACTGTACAGAGCCGAATCACTACTGATGTTGAGCCCTACCTGTGAGGTAAAATTATTTCACTTAAAAAGTAGATCTTGGACGTCTTTGAGGTCACGACATAAGATCGTCTGATGGCCCACCTCCTCATTGTAGCATCCTGATGAAGTTCTCTGCTGTTGAAAAGCTGTAGTAAATGGGAGGAGGTGTCTGGTTGTCTATTCCCTCCACAAAGAGAGGGTGAATGGGATGTTGATTTAAAACCCCAAAAAATGATATTTTGGATTTGTATGTGGTTTTCATTGTTGTTCATTGTTCCATTGGCTTTGTTAGATAGCAGTAGAAGAGAGGGGACTTAGGAATTCATCCTTGGTGCCTGAAACCTAAAACCACAACAACGTCATCACAGTGTGACGAGTATCTTACTTATGTGCCAGTTATAACGTTGTTACTACATCCACCCACCATTCTTCTCTTCAACACACACAAACACACAGTCATTTTGTCGGTGCTGCTCTCGATCCTGATAAAGATACTGAAAAACTAGGATAGACAGAGTGCGTTATGGGATTTTTGGCAGCAAGCACCGACTGAGCCAGCTGACATCACCTTTTCACCATTAGTCCCAAGAAAGTTGTTGCTCACTCTGGTGTTTTCATGTGTGTGCAAGCCCTCTGAAAGATGATCTGCACTAGCGTTCTCTATATAAAGTCATTTACCTTTGTTGCTCTGTGGTTGACCGTTTATCAGTCTTTCACTTTTTCATTCTTTCTTTTCTCTCTTTGTTCTTTTTGCTTTGTCTATTCTTTTCCATGACTGACAGAGGGCATTTTTGGTAAACAAAACCATCTTTCACTTTATTTCAACCTCATTTTCTCCCCCCACTCCTCCTACCTCTCGAGTGTCCACCCAAATTCTCCATCCCTCCTCTCCATCCACTCTTCTTTTGCTGTGCTGTCTCATCATTAGGCTGATGGTCAAACCAATGCTCTAATCAGACTTGGGCTAAATACTCACTAAAACCTTTCCAAACACTTGAATGCACCATATTTTAGAAACATCAAAACAAAGAAGAACGTGGATACATTGTGATACAAGTGTGAACATATCATATTTTGTTATAAATAAAGAACGTAAGACACTAACTTTATTCATGTGTCCCTGAAAGAATGTATGCCCAGATGCTCTAGTACTAATGCTGAATGAGCCCCTTAATGAAATGTAGCTTTGACCTAAGTAAGAAGACTTCACGTTTATATTAACATTCTAATGGTAATTATTAGTAATTATTTATTTTCTTATATTTTACAGGTTAATGATCAGTGTCAATGCAGCAAATAGTATACACATTATCAGCTCATTTTAGTTTATTACAGAAATTGATTTGTCCACAAGAGAGCACTAACAAGTTTATTTTGAAAATGTGAAAGCTTTGTCCATATCTTAGTCTTAAATCACAAATGTAAGGATTCTTATCAGAAAATTACTTTGTCATTTTCTTAAAAGTAGTAAATCCATACATTTTATAAAAATCCAGTATCTTTTTCGTTCGAATGTAAACTTTACTTTTAATTACTACAGTGAGCTCTAGAGTTGCAACAGTTCTTTTGAGATTCTGCTTAAAAACAACACCTCAACAGCGTGCAGTATATCACACAAAAACCCACACACCAGTTCACAAAGGAAAAAATAAACCAGACTGCACCAAAGTAAACCCCTTTGCATTGCTTTCTCACTCGCTAAAAGATTATTTGGATATTATTCACAGCCTACAAACTATTTAATCAATACTTACAGTGTAAGAAGCTAGTAATCCAGCAGGGGGACACATGAACAATTATTTTTCTTGTCTTGGTTCTTAATTTGAAAGTCAACCTAGAAGACGATCTTTTAAAAATCTCACTGTCACATTTTGAGTCTTATTTTCATGGTTTTGATTGTCATTTATCTCTAGTGCATTAATACTGCACTCTCCACAGTAATAACTGAGATCTGGGAACAAGGTGATATTACTACATCAAGGTCTGACAGGGCAAGAAAGAACAATCAAGCAGATTGTAAACCAACCAACAGTTTACCTGGTTTATTTAAACCATTTTGTTTGGGAGTGAAGCGAAGTGAGCCTGGCTGAAATGTTGCTGACAATCCCTCAATCCCTCACTAAACAGGAAAAAGGTTTAAACAAGGTTTTGTTTAAAACCTGTATGGTCATTGTATCTTATAGGGATGCCACTGTATCACTGTAAACTATGGTATTATGAAGTTATGGTTATCATTACATGTGCAGCATGTTCATTATCAGTATAAAAAAAGATTCCAACAAATGGATTATGTCACCTGCAACTTCCTCTCAAAACTGGATACTAACTCCAGTGCACCACACACACATATACACTTAGAAAATTACAGATAGAGATTAATAGTCTCCTTCCCTAGACTAAGGAACTCATGTTGCATATCCCAGTAAATAAAGTGAACATGTCCTGGAGAACTGCTATGTAGTCTGCAAAAAAGCTAGATGGTAAAACTTCACAGATCCTAGCAACATCTGTGTTGTCTGTCCATTGACCACATCTGACTTACAGACACCCACTGATCCCAATCTGACCCCCTAAAGAAACACACCCACACATAAACACTATCCTGACACATGGGGCTGATATAGTTGCATGTGTCTGACAGTTATCACACTGTAGTATTTTGCTCCATCAGATATTTTCGTAAAATCACTTTTATTTATATTTAAAACTTGTTTACTCCATTGGTGCCCATCTTGACCAGGACTCCCAGGCAGAAGAAATATTGTATCTCACTGGAGCCGTCCTGGTTAAATAAAGAATAAATAAATAAAAACAAAAATCACTGTGTTCCCAGATCTCAGCACATTAACATGGATAGTATAATTATAAGTATTACTAATGAGCTTGATGGCAAAAATAAGACCATGTAGTAAATAGGAATTGCCATGTGAGGTGCATTTGATGATATTTACCTGACAGGATTCTTGTCAGGACATGTTAAACTCGTGTGCTTTAAAAAACACACAGAGTTATTTTGTCCCAGGTCTGATGCTGTGTATAGTCATGGAGGAAACTAGAGGCTGTTTGGTGCTGAAGCTACAGCTGCAATAGAAACATCACTCTAATGCTGTGGTTCCCTTCTTTGCTCCTATGGTATGAAAAGCAGCAGTTTACTCTCAGCCCTGATTCACCACATGATTCAGCTCCCTGTCTTGTTTGGGTTGAATCTGTTGTGTTGGTGCAGGTTGAGAAAGGTGTGCAGGCCTCAGTGTATCACTGGACCAAGGACTGGGATCCACCATCCTAACACATTGCTTATAGGTTCATGTGCAGTTAATGTTTGCGTTGACTTAGTGTTTTTGCATTAGAGCATGTAGCGGCTCATTTAAGACATCAAGATAACACATGGCTCTGTATCATAAATTCTCAATCATTAGCACACTTGGATTTTTTTATGTCCTACTTTTTAAGTGCACACTCACTCGCACACAGACACACACGTTGTTGCATGTTTCAGCGAACAGCTTGATCCATTAAACCAGCGCAGTTCATCATCATGGCCTTAATAAACACTGCTAGTGAATAGAACTCAGGCTCAAAACACCTGATGAACAAAGACTGTTTTCCATTCATGTCCATGTCTGACTGATTGACAGACGATAAACTGAGGTGACATGGGTTAACACTAAAGTATGCATCAGGTATTTTCTGCCATTCATCAACCACTAAGATCTGCTTACTGTGTGTTACGACCCACTTTTGTCCTATGACCCTTGACCCCACTTAGCTCCTCAACTTGTTCCCTCGTTGAGACTTTCCACAGCTGGTCATGCATAGATCCTCATGTAACACCCCCTCCAATAACCACACTCCCTCTGCAAGCCTCTTTAGACAGTTAACTTGGACACATGCAGGCGATGGTGTTGATCTGGGCTGAATCTGGGCCAAACTTGGGCTGGTTTTGGGTCCAAACCGGGCCAAGTCTGAGCCATGATATACTCAACTGCTCCAGACCCAGATTTAGCCCCCACCACCGGGGACAAGCAGTAACTGAAAAACCATACCCCTCCCCTCCGTCAGAGCTCCCTCCTCTAGAAGAGACAGGAGGTCAATGGCTGGCTTTGGATGCCAAGAGGCGGGACTGCTTAAGTTTCATCAATGGTAAGGTGTCCTCCTTATTTGCTCCCCTCATGATGAAGGATGGAGGCTAACCAATAAGGAGCAGCATATTTGATGAAGAGCAGGCTGGACATCCGCCACACACATCCTCAACAGCAGTATTTGCAGTCCTTTTCCAGATTCCCATCTGACCATGTAACCGTGTCTGTGCTGTTGAGACGAAGACTCACAATAATGGAGATTTTTTCCTATCTTTATTCAAGAGCGGGGTCTTTCAGTTTGGGAGCATGACGTGTTGAATTTATGTTGAGATTGTGTATTACTTTTCATCAAAGCCCTGCCCTTGCACTCAAATAGCCCCTGTTTGCACTTAAATTTGCTCTGCTTCTGCTCAAACTGTGTGCTTGCACTCAGATATATTGTTGCTTGCACGGATTTCCTGCGCTCCAGCTTCAGCCCTTCTCCGCACTCGGGCTGCTTTCTGTGCGCTGGTGAATCGTCTTCTCTCAGATTTCTCCTCTGCTCTTGGATTTTTTTTTTTTCTTTAACCGGGTTCATCCACTCCCGCCCACCACGGCTTTATTATATGTATATAGACTCGTCAGTCATGAAGTTGACGTTTTCCCTTCTAGCACACGGGTGTAGAAAACAAATGTATACAATTTTAGATATTATTATAAAATAAAAAGTAGTATGTGCCCTCGTATATAAAATAACTGTCTTTTTATCCCAAAGAGTAAAGAGTAAACCGCCTGCACAGGACGCTCTGAAGTAAAGGGAACGCGCCCGAGGCAGGGATCATTTCATTAATTTCATTGGTTGACCAGTGGTCAACACTACACCTGGAATTCTATTGGTTGGGGAACTTCGACGGGGTTGTTGCACAAACAAATCCAAGAGCAGAGGAGAAATCTGAGAGAAGACGATTCACCAGCGCACAGAAAGCAGCCCGAAGTGAGGAGAAGGGCTGAAGCTGGAGCGCAGGAAAATCCATGCGAGCAACAATATATCTGTGCAAGCACACAGTTTTGAGCAGAAGCAGAGCAAATTTCAGTGCAAAAAGGGGCTATTTGAGTGCAAGGGCAGGCTTTGATGAAACGTAATACAGACAAATCTGAACAGAAATTCAACAAGTCATGCTCTCAACTGAAAGACCACGCTCGTCAATAAAGATAGGAAAAAAGCCCCATACAAAATCATCTAACTGTACTATGTTGAAAAAAGACCAGTTGTGTTTGTTGTAGTCTGACCAGGAACTCCTGTTTGTTCTAAGTGTGTGGCGTCAGTGTGTTCAATAGTAACAGGCTGTGATCAGATAGGAGGTGTTTTTCTTGGGCTCCAACACCAAACTCAGCTATGAGGCTTGGTAGTGTCACAGAACAGGATGTCAGAGAAATACATCTACTGGTTTCAACAAATCTACTACTTAAATGAAGACTTTTCAAGAGACACTCCACAGTACCGCTCAATTACCTCCGCAAGGGAGGTTTTGTTTTTACCCCTATCTGTCTGTTAGTTGGTTGGTCGATGTGTATCCAAGATTACTCAAAAACTACTTGGCAGATTACCATGAACTTTGGTGAATGGGTCCGGGGTCATCGTTTTCGTTTATTTATAAGAAAAGTAAATCATGGATCTTGATTTAAAAGAATCTGGCATGTTTAGGGGACTAATATTTTTTTATGTGTACAATTTGGTGGAGATGCAAATCGGTATCAAGTGAATTTAAATCAGGTTTCATAAAGACACTTTGGGGCCTTGGCGTAGGTATGCGCTCTACTGAGTGCTATTCTGTTGTTTGTTTGGTTTTTTGTATTATAAAGAAGAGATTAAAGTTGCATTCAGTAAAGTTATGTCTCTGTAATGTGAAAAGCCTTTTGCATCAGTCTCATTCATATTGTTTACAGAAGCAAGGCTGGGCCTGTGATTTCGCAAAATGTGAACACTTTTAAATGTTGTCTAAAGAAGATTAAGGAATTCGGATAATATATCCATAGTTGCGCAACAATATGTAAAATTTGCTTAAACGAAGGTAATAGCCACCAAGCTGTAGACCAAACAGGGCTTTAGCAGTACAACCTGTGAGGGTATTGAAGTGAGCAGTTATGTGTTTTATTGCTTAGAATAGCAAAGGTGTTCTAGTTTATTGTAGTCTATTCTATTCCAGAGAATATCCATATCGTTTCTCTTTTCAGCTTTTTGAAAAACTTATTGAAACCCATTTGAATGCTCATAATAAAACCATCCTATGTGATCATGGCCTGACGTCTCTTTGCCCTTTACTGTATTCTGTAAATGTGCTACCACAACTGATATTGTTGTGCATCTAAACAAGGGCTACATCTGGCTCTTAGCGTCTCCCCCTTCCTTTTGTTACTGATGCATAAATGAACTTTACATGTTATGATAATGTATATGTATTGAGATTTATAACATTAATTTGAACTGGATGGTGTTTTGCTTATAATTTGTTATCCTTTGTCTGTTTTACAATAATATGTGTTATGTGAATAACACACACTACAGTTGTATTGATTTTACTCACCCAAAACATAATAACGTGTGTTTTAGCTGGGACTGCCTCTGTATATGAACACTTAGCCAGAGATGAACCACAGCAACTGATCGCAATTTACCCAAAGTTCATTTCAGCTTTGTCGCACCTTTAGGACAGTCTGTACAAATATCTGTAGAAGCTCACCCATTCATGCTTGCAAGGCATTTTTATTGCTGTTTCTCTTGAGACTAGTTAATAATGATGAATGATTGTTACTGTGAAAAGTGTTAATGTGTAGTAATTGTGATGTGTGTGTGTTTGTCTCTGTTCCTCCCTCTCTGTTTTCCTCTCTCTCCCTGTGTGTTTCAGTGGAGAATGGCGAACACTGCGATTTCACTGTGCTCCGCAACATGCTCATAAGGTGAGACGGGTTCTGCTTGTCTCGATTCACCAAACTTTTAACTTTTGATATCAAATTAGTGTTTGTAATGGAAGGTTTGCTTGGCCTATGGTAATTCCCGGAACATTTTGTGGTCGTGAACGACACTTCACAGATCGTCACTTACGTATGTTGAGTCCCAGCAGCCGCTGCTACAGAGTGCGCGTCACCCGTTTATTCAAATTTTATTAATATTGAACATATTGAATTACCAAATTTTATACTAAACTTTCTTGAACCCTTAACAATACACAGACCAAGTGTGAAAACGAGTTGATGATCAGTTCTCGAGATATGGTTTCCACGGTCAGACTTTTTTTGGAATTATTAGATTGATTAATTATACTCTCTCAAATGCTCATGTAACAATAGTCAAAGTTGGATTTACTGCTTGTTGAATTAGGTAGTAGGTTTATTGTGTATTCCAACAGATACGCCTTCTGGATTAATGTTCCTGATTGATTTCTGCTCCTTTCCATAGAACCCATATGCAGGATCTGAAGGATGTTACCAACAATGTCCACTACGAGAATTATCGCAGTAAGAAACTCGCTGCCGTCACCTGTAATGGAGTGGACAATTCCAAGTCCAAGGGACAGCTCACAAAGTATGTTCTTGCTCAGTAAACTTAAACTATCCAGGTTTTTCAACACACAGAATATTTAGACATAAATACTGAAGCAGGTCAAAACCAAAATCTTTGAGTGAAGCAGTTTTGAGGAATATGGTTTGAAATTGTGAGGCTGACAAAGATAATGATTACTTTTGGATTAGTGGAAAGTTTCAGTCATTTTTTGGTAGAGGAGACTTTCACTCAAGTCTAGAGTACCTCGCTAATGCTCCTCTTTGCTGCAAGAGAAACGGGGTTACGCTTAGAAAATAAGACCCTGTGGAAAGCACATTTATTCTATTCTCTCAAGGTGAAGTCCCATATAGCAACTTATAAATCATGTGACAACAGAAAAACATTTGTTCTTTCATATTATGTGCTATCATTAATCAGTGTTGTAAATCACACTCTTTATAAGCTTTTTTTCTTCTTTTGGATGGGAAATTATTTCACACAGGTCAAGTGCTCAAAACATATGTCTAGGTTTTTCTTAAATGCTTAATTTAACTCACTGTGACTGAATGAGGCAGAAACACTGAATTTTATTATAACCTTAGTGAAGAAGCAATTTTCATTGTGGATCAGCTACGTCTGGCTGAAACTGACCTGCTTAGCATTGACCCTGCTGCTGATTCTGTGGATCCAATCTCTGTTTCACTGCCTGCTAGCAGTGGTGCACTCCTCAGTGACTGTGGAGGACAAGACAGCAGGAGCATTAAAGCTTTACTGCAGAACTAGCAGTATTGATCTGATCCATTCGCCACTAAATACCTAATGTCCTCGATCAACAGGAGTCCCTTGGCACAGATGGAGGAGGAACGGAGGGAGCATGTGATGAAAATGAAAAAGATGGAGGCAGAGATGGAACAGGTTTTCGAAATGAAGGTGAAGGAGAAGAAGCAGAAACTGAAGGATTCGGAGGCCGAGGTGGGTTTGAGGATTTGTGTGTTTCTCTGGCTCAGTGAAGCAGCGGCATATTGTGGCAGTTTCAGGTTTGGCAGGCTGATGGTTGAAACCACATTTGGATAATTTAAATATCACTTTCATTATCATTAAGCTTTTAATTTAAATTATTTTAAGCAATTGGTATTGAAAGGTTCACACCATGAACAATGAGCATTCTGGATTCTGATTAACTTGCAGGTATCTGTTTTATTTCAGTAATAGACAGTATAAAGAGATATCTATGATGCAGTTGTGTGTTACAGCTCTTAATGAATGTACTAATATTAAAGTGTAAGGAGAGAAAAAAATACAAAGATTATGTCTTACCTCTGATCTTTTGTCACGTTATGTTTTGTTTTAGTCCATAACTCGCTAGTCCAATGTCTCGGTTTACAGACTAAATCCTCTAACTTTGCTCTACTTCACTTCATTATAGAAACATGTTGCACAGATAATGTTCAGATGTTGTACTATTGATTGCTCGAGGTTTGGGGCTACACCTGCACGATTTCATAGACGATATTAATTCAAAAATATGTAACCAAAAATTGTTTGGGGGAAATTAAATCTTTCATTTTATGGTGCCATAAAGCACTATTCCTTCCCACTAGAGTGAACGATGGTCACGATCACATCAGCAGTTGCAAACTGATCCGGTTCACAGTTCACCAGAAATATGAGCACGCACAGGGGTTAGGGTTAGGCTCTCTGTGAGAGTGTTCCTGCACAACACTGGTTGACAAAATGAAATCAATACAATGTCAACTTACTAGCTTTAGCTTTAAACTGCATTTTCATCAACTCTTTATCAATTGAAGGAATTTGCACAGCTACTAACTAAGCAAACTCCAGCCCAAAATAGTGTTGTAGCTACTTTATGTTCCTTAGCAGAAAAAACGGCTCAAAATCAGATGTATAAGTGAACAAATGAGTGGCACGCAGAAATTGAGGCTGTTGAGTGAGTGAATGTGTGAAATATTGTGCCCCTCAGCTTGAGCGACGGCACGAACAGATGAAGAGGAACTTGGAGGCGCAGTACAAAGAGCTGGAGGAGAAGAGACGAGTGTACGAGGATGAGAAGGTTAACTGGGAGGCTCAGCAGAGAATCCTCGAGCAGCAGAAACTGGATGCCTCCAAGTCAGTAGCACACACACATACACTGTTCTACACGTTTCACTCGGGCTGTCAAAAGTGCAAAAATTATTACATCCTGTATGTCTGTAATATAGAGTGATTTTTTTTTTTTTTTGTCTGTTGATGAATAAACAATTCTGAACCTGCTCTGGCAGTCTATTGCTACTGCCAGAGCAGAGGTGGTGGAGAGAGCAGGAGAAAAGTAGTTCAAGTCTCATTAGGTCTATGTGTTGCCTCAGATTATTCTGAGCAGAGTGATGGAGTAAGGCTACATTCAAAATACTGTTTTAGTTTGAAAACTGTGTTTTGTCTCTATATCAGTTTTAATCCTTGTCCATACTAATGCGCCTGAAAATGCATATCACATGACTACTCACGTATACTGGCCTACGCGTCCCGTTGGACACGGGAATTGTCGCAGAATGCTACAATATTAGCAAACGCATGTAAACAGTTGTATCATCGTAAAATGCAGAATTTAACTGCAGAACAACTGTTAGTAAAGATAACAGGGTCAGCCACGCTTGTAATCCATTTTGTGCTCTACACTGGTAGTTGAGGATAATACCAGTCATTTTCTTCCAGAAGGGACCCTGACAAATCAGCGAAGGCTACGTCGTGACCAAAAAGACCCAATCAGCATGCAGTTGTGACTGTAAACTAAAATGTTGCCAGCAGTGTTTCCAGACTTCTCAGTTTTAGCAGCTCTAAAACTCCAGAGTAGAGTAGCAGAGTGGACACCAGGTGTATCTGTAGCAGCGTCAATGCGTTTTCAAACGTATTCATAGTAGCGTGGCGGTCGACTAAGAGTGTAAAAGCATCTCAGAGTCACCAGGAATCCACCGCAGGATGAAAGAATCTTAGCTATAGCTCTAAAAGTCATTATGTAGTTGTTCACTTTGGTACAATCACTTTCAGTTTGTTAGAGCTCAACAGATTCCACTGACCTATAAAAGAAATAGCTATTGCTCTTTATGAATTGTCTCTTTACGATAAACCCTTTAGTCCATGTCAGGAGTTTTTCCTGTTGTCTGATTGGTCAGGAGATGATTGATGTAATGTTCTCTGTGTTTACTCTGCTTGTCACACAGGACGATGGAAAAGAACAAGAAGAAAGGGAAAATCTTTTGAAGTGAGACATGACCTGTTCCTTCAGTTTTACGCAACCTCATTTTCTCTTCTTCCTCTTCCTCAAGTCTACTGTGGCCCTCAGAAAACAAACACACACACACACACATACAGATATATATTCAACTCATTCCATAACATTCCTCTGTGTTGCATTTAACATGGACACCATTTACACACATTTAGATATGCCAATGCCCACATCTCCCACATGCTTATCTCTCTGCAGGGTTTTACAACGTGGGGTAATCGTTTTCATTTTCTTGAGGAATGCATGTGTCTGTGAAAGTCTATTTTCCTATATTTCCTGACAAAGAGGAGAAGCCGGATTTCCTCTGAGAGTACAGTCAAAACACGGGGCAGGGACCATGCATAGCAATTTGTACACATGTAGTAGTTGTACATTCTCTAGATATTCGTAGATGGATAGATGTACTATCTCCCTCCTCAATGCCCTCTTTTTTTTTATTGTTCTCAAATATGTTATACAAGAGAAACCCCACTCAGACATCCAGTCACAAGGAGCCTGGTGAGAGTGTGTTCGGAGAAGGGCGAGTGTACAGTATGTGAGTGAAGGCAGGATAACTGAGCGGCAGGCGGCAGCTGTGGAGGACGAAGGTGGAAGGGAGGCCCAGGTCCCACTAACAGAGTGGCTCAGTGAAATGGATCTGTGTGTCTTGGTAACAGCTCATTAGTTAATTAGCTGTTGAACTGAATAAGAAGACACTAGCCAGCTGTGAACATGCTAGCCTTACTTTACTTCCTCCTCTCATTTCTTTCTCTGGATTTTGCATTATTACTTTCAATAAGGTTCCAAGTGTTAGCCAGCAGAGTTGTCAGCTCAGTTGATGGGTGAAATAAGAATGTGTTTGCTAATGGACCTTATTGTCCCTTTACAAGTTAATGCTCCATTATGAAATATGTAGATAAGTGAAATAATAATTTACTATAACACTTACTTGTACCATCGACTGTTATCTCATAACTGTCTAAAGTCCATTACTTTACTGTGGAGCAGTTCAAAAGCAACAGAGATGATTTCATTAGAGGTAACAGGTGATCGGCCAGTGGAGCAGACCAAACTTGACACTAAAACAAAATGCTTCTGTTTTTATATGCTGGTGTGCCTGGGCCTTTAGATGGGGTCTACTGTGAAGTGACAGGTGTGTGGTGTTCAATGCTATGTCTGAGGTCATAGATACTGTCTGTCTGAACCATACAGACAGGAGAAAGGAGATTTGGTTTGACAGCAGCCTGAATAGTGTCATTGCAGTGTGTGTTTCCTATTTAAATAGAAGATATTATGCAAAAGCCTCATTGGTATCTACAACTTCACAGGTTACAGTGATTACAAAGATGTTTCATATTGTGATGTAAGTGGTGGATGTTGTCATAGACCTGAACCCCACTGTACAGATTATATTCCTCTCTTTCTCCCTAGATTTCCCCGAAAGGCAGCTGTTCAGAGATGTTTGCCAATTCAGCCATAACCTTGTCTCTGACTGTTAATAATATTCAAATTCAAATGCTCCTGCAGACAACAAAATATTACCCCTTAGCTTTCCCGTCAAACAGAATAAGAATTTTGTCCAGGTCTGAGCCAATTCCGAGTTAGAAAGCAGCACACTGTGCCACACAGTCTAACCTTTATTAAAACTTTCCCAGAGTTGTCATGTTTTATTTTCATATGATGATGATAATACTATATGCACGGTTGACATATGACACCTTTCCCTGTAGTTTCCTTTAATAACTCCTTGATTACTCAGTTATTTTTAGTATAGTTTTTTAAACTACCTGCATTTAGAGCAAAATGCTAAAGGGACAAACCTTACACCTTCAACACGTTAAATATTGCCTGTTTGTTTTTGATGGAAAAGCATATTTTATGTACATACTGGAGGCTGCTCAGTGGCCTTTGTTTCTTGAGGTGTTTATTATTTAATTTTTTTTAGGAATAACAACAGAACTTGTACTCTGGACAGAACTCCTCAATACCCCATGAATAAATTTCCTTACATTTACACACACACACACACACACACACACACACACACACACACACACACACACACACACACACACACACACACACACACACACACACACACACACACACACACACACACATATATATGCCAAGAGTACACCTTCTCAGGACTGCTCCGATACACTAGACGTTTTCTTTAGGTCCAGAGAAAAGCTATTCTGTTTTTCTACAAGATTTTAAAAAGTTCATTTTCCTTTTAAATGCTTGTGAACCACTCACCTTCTAATAACACCAAGGGAGATAGATTTAAGTTAAGGTGGATTTTTTTGTAATATTTTCTTTTTATATATATATATATATATACTGTATGTACACTGTTTTCTGCTTCTCTTCTTTGTTTTATTGTGTGTTCTGGCTCTAACTGTACATGTTTAATATTAAAGTTGACAAGGTTATGCTTTAATTTCCAATGTGTGCAGGTTCTCTTTTGTTAATACACCCATGAAATGAATTATCGTAGAGAATGTTGTAGAAACCTTTGGGATCCTTCTGGATGAGGTTTGGGATTAGGATGTAGTAAATATCAGGAAATACAGTATTCGATTAAAGATTTACCTTTATTGAGTACTGAGACAATGGCATGCAGTTTAGCATCTAACCCGAGTTTCAGAGTAAGCTACACATGTATAGATGTATATAGATAACAGTAGTATATTTACATACTCTTAGAGTAGGGGTTTTCAAAGTCTGAGTCATGACAACCTACGCTGGACTGGGGGGGGGCTTCCCCAAACCCCACCTTAATTCAATTGGCTATTGCCCAATTTCTGAATGCTATGTGATCACCATATCTTTTTGAGTCAATAGATACTTAACAATTGAGCAAAGATATATATTTTTTTACATAACTTAAGACTACACAAAAAATGAGGCTTTTTTGGGAGGGGGGGGAATAAAAAGTGTGGAAGTGGGGTAATATCTGAGCTCTGGAACCAAATCATGAGATAAGAGAATCCTTTATTCAAACCAATTTTGGGAAAATTAGAATGTTACTGCAGAGGAAGGGATACTGAAAATGGAAACATCAGTATAAATGTTATATAATAATAAGAACAAATTTAAATGCAAGTGTGCATGTGTGTGTATTGTCTTTTGAAATTTTACAGAAAACTGCACAGTTCATTAATTTCATTACTTGCTGTATTTGTATATAAATGGTCTGTATTCATATAGCACTTGTCACCCATGCTAAATAAATGGTTTTTAGAAGAGCCAGTCTGTAGTTAACAGACACATTATTTTATATGTAACAAATAAACCATTGAATCCTTATATCATATAAACTACTAAATGTTAAACTGAGGCTATACTATCTAAACCTTACTATCCCCTGAACTAAATAAAACTGTTTGGTAAATGTAAACTAATCTGATCTAATCTGATTCAGAAGGCCATGTGATAACATCTGAAAGCTGAAGCTTTCACAAGCTTCTCAGGAAGCAAGAAAGAGAACAGCCTGTGGCATCGGTTTGTGTGCAGATAAAGAAAACATGAAGATCTTTTGATTGTGTCAGACACACCGAGTCCTTTACGATGTGTTGTTTTACAAATGTCTCTACATTATATAATAGCCTACATCAAAGATTTGTCTCATGACACACTTAACCCCAATAAACAAGCTCATTATATGGAATATTATATTAAAAAAAGCCTGTCTTGCTCATCTTTCTCCACAGTACAATAAAGGACGATCGGGTTTCTGTCATTTCTTTACACTTTAGGTGAATTAAAGTCTCAGAAACATAGAAACTAATCTATGTTTCTGAGTCAGTTCTCTAATCTCATGAGATTTCTGCCTTGCCATGAGATTGTGTTTACTGTGTTAATGTGACAATGTCTGAGTTCATGGGTTGTGATGATTTTGCTGACATTTTCAGAAATGGTGGAGGTGATGGAAGTTTATCTTAGAAATGTTTGACTATGTCTAATGAAAATGGTGATATTCCTTCTGTCATTATGCTTTAGTATTTCCTGTATTACGTTACTAGCCTTCTAGCTAAATTGTTAGGATTGCTATCGACCAGCAGCAGCCATCTCACAACTAAACCACTTGAATGTGGAGCACACCGTGCACATGTCGTAACCACAAGCTCACAACTTCCAGATGAAGGCGACATTTTATTAGCTCACCCACTCATGTTTTCACCTTGGTCCGTTTGTTTGTTGGTTGGTTGTCTGCAGGATCGCACAAAACTTGGTGGAAGGGTGTGGTACGATAATTCTGGCTGTGTTAATGCATATGGCTTTAACTTATCCAAGGGTGTGTAGTTTTTGTGGAATTTTAGACTTTCCACCTCTTTTCCTATTATATGTCTTTTTGTCACTATAAAAAAGTACCTTCTGGTACCTTTGTGGCACGAAATGGCCCATTGCAACCCATTCTAACTGCTTTTTTTTTATCTCTCTGCCATTAGACCATAAAATCATGCATTCCACGTTTTTATCCTGGCTTCAAATTAATATTTTTTACTATTTACCATCATATTGACCCATTTCCTGGGATTTGGTATATAGGTAAAATACGTACTATTTACTGGCTTCCTGTAGTGGCACTATTTCTGTATAATGAAATCCATAAAACTAATGTTTGCAACTGAAATGATGTGTTTGGGTTGATATGGACTTCAGAGAGTCGGATGATTAAAAATAAATGTTTGTGTGTGTGTGTTTGCAGTTATGACAGCATCCAGAGGTAGACAAATCAGAGAAATAATTTTGTGTAATGATATTATTCCTCACTCCCTGTCTCTCTCCCTCTCTGTCTCTCTCACACACATGCACACATCATCACCAATCCCACCTCTCACACACACAAACATGACGTGCACGTCTACATGTACACTCAATACAATATAATTACTGAAACCTCTATTTTGCTGTGATTTTTTGTATATGAGTTACAGCATGCTAAGCTTTCAGTGTGTGTGTGTGTATTGACATATCCAAGGCTGTGATAATCTCAAAAATATGTATTTTGTAACTTATCCGTGACATATATCTTTTTTTACATAAAAACTGGGGTTGTCATTAAACAAACAGGAATTTTAAAGGGTTAAAATAATGAAAATGAATGAATATTTTATATTTATGATGAGGACTGATATTGTAAATAAAATAAAATAATTAAAAGTGAAACAAATTAATATTTGTAGCGTACTACAGCAGTTTTAGGGCTCGAAGGTACAGAGGGTATTGTTTTTTATATGTGACAGTACACTAAAAAGAATAATTCGAAAAAATCAATGTTGCTAATCAATGACATATGCCAGGCATCCAAAAATAATATCATTACCATGTAGTATATGGAAAATATTGAATTTTTTTGTGGGGGGGGTTTACAGAAAAAACTGTGTAATCACCTTTTTAAGGATTAACTCTTGATTAGTGGGTTTTAACTTTTCAAATACTGCATATATAAATGTCATGATGGAGAGACGCCCCAAACGCTTGACTCTCCGTAAGCATTGGCCCTGAAAGGTCAAGATGGTTTGAAACACTGGAATTATGAGCCATGTTCATTCCATAAATGTAGAATTATTTTATAAATTTGGTTATAAATAATAAGTTAAAATTAGTACAACATGAGAACAAAGGTCAGACTCCAACGACAGCAATCTCAAATCTGTTCTCCTCTATGGCTCAAAATGCTGGTGCGTAGTAAAAGGTGACATTACCATAATAAATGGATGCCTCATGAAACCATGCCACATCTTCTGGCCTAAAAAGATTGTAAATGAACGTCAAACGACACATAGAACTGTTTAAAATTTTATTTCACAGCTCAAAAAACACATTTATCTGTGCAGTATCTCCTTAATCATAACCCTCACGGATTTTAAAACATTCACACACTTGAAATTAATTCATAAGTATTTATGCAAACAGTGTTGTAGCTCCAGTCAGCAAATGACTAATCCACATCTGATTGTTTCAAGGGCCAACATTTTTAAACCTGAGTTACAGTAACCCTAGTCAATGCAAACTGTCCTCAGAAAAAACTTTGGCTTTTACAGCAATATAAAAAAAATCATCAGATCCATTTAGATCTGCAAAACCAGACATGGTTATGTCACTATTATATTATTACACAATAATACTGAGTGGTGTATTATTATTACACAATAATACATGTCTAATACTCAGTGTTGTGGAGCAGATTGTAGACATCCAGAGCCCACTTGAAAGTCCTGCTGTAGCAGATCTGTCTCCCTTTAATTGTTTGGACTCTGCAAAAATGAGAGAGGGAACAATTGATTTGATCCACCTTGATTAGATGTACTAGGATATCCATTTTTCTATTCATCTCATCATCAGCAAAAGACTTGACGGGCAGACTTACATGAATGCCTTCTTCGAACAGGATCTGTCGGTCTGAGTTATGCTGGTCACACGCTCTGATGGTAATTCTTGTGTGGAAAAGTTTTGGCAGCAGGTCCGAGGTGCTGTGAAGCTCACTGCTTTGGCTGTTAGGAAAGTAACCAGATGAAGTCAGTACAAACATGTCTCTGAGTAAACTCTGAAGTCGATGAGCAACAAATAGAGATCACTTACGATTGGCGTTGCAGCAGCAGACAGTGAGTAGCAGCAGTCCCAGGGTGAAGCAAAGAGTCTTCATGATGATGATGATGATGATGATGATGATGATGATGACGATGATCTCTGTCTTTCTTCTTCTTTGCTGTGATTAACTCTCAGTTCTGCGTCCAATTTATATCTTGTCTAAAGCGGAATTGTGTATGATGTTAGCATTTTCCAATTCATTCATTAGTCCTTCCACACGACATTAGCATAATTCCCACCCCCCCAACACCTCGTTTGTGTTTGAACCACAGAACTGCTCACATGTCTGCTGCTGTGTCGAGGGGAGGGAGGTTACGGTAAATTCACAGTTTTGCTGTAGAGATTAAATCGCCTCTTGTACCACAGAAGATGGAACAATCGCTTTATCTTTACATCTTGGTTTCTATTCAGTGACAGGAAGAGTTATTTTGAACATTCATGTCCATCATAAACTTTTTGTTTTCAACAAACCACAAAAGAGAGTAGAGCAGACAACAGCATTTTACTCAACAAATTAATAACATTTCAGGGGGCAGATATAGAGTTCACACAGAAAGATCAAATGCACTATAATAACATTTTATTGATGGATTTCAGAGAACACACACTAACCTTAACCATAACCTAATTGTTTACTGGGTGAATACAGAGGCACTTTTTTAGTCACAAAGACAGATGTATTGTATATTACATCAAAACACTTGGCAATGTAACATTCTACGGTCCAAAACGGGGTTGACTACCAAACTGGCAAAGTAAGCAACTGTTTTGGTTGAAAAAAAGAAAGCTTACTTTTTTTTTATTTGATTGAAAATAAGTTTGTGAATATGCACCAGGAAGAGAAGAATATAAGATGGCATGTCAAGGGCCTTTAAATATGTCCTGCTTTATTACTTGATCCTAAGGCCCTGATTAATAGTGGTTGTAGTATTTTAAAGTTATTCTCATACATTAATGCATGCAATGAAATAATTCCAAAGCTGATCTACAGTAGGTGCCAGGTGTTTTAGGAAAGTTTTGAAATACAAAATGTAAATAAAGTAGGCGGAATGTGGTGTAAATATAGTGGCCCTGTATTTCCCCATGCTCCCCTACAGCAGGTTAATCCAGCTGTGGTTCCAGCCACTAAATAAAACAACATCAAAAAACCTGAACTGCCAAAGTCACTGAGTGGATTTTTACAAGCAACAAGAACTAGATTAAGATTTCAGTGCTCCTTAAGAACAGACCATACTGTATACTGTACTGTGTATCAGTATGGAGGGTTGGTGTATTGTATTTATATATTCATTTAGGGGCTGACATCAAAAATCTAGATTTAAATGTGATAAAATATATATAATCCAACAGATAAATATATTATCCAACGACCGTTAGTGGTATCAGGCCATTGACAACGTTTTGGTTTTATTAAATGTTTTGTAATTAAAAAAAAGTCAAAGTTCAAGGTTTTGTAAGTACAAACTATCTTTAATCAGACGGCTGCAGGAAATCAACAGCCACTAAATATGTCTGTGGCAGAACTTGGTTTCCTTCCCCTACTGATGCAAACCTTTGATGGAATACCATGAAGTTATAAAGATCTTATCACAGCTGCTCAGATGCATACACACAAACCCAGGTTTAGAAATGCAGCAGTGACCTATTTTGTGATCACCCAGAACCCCATTAATTTCCTCATCTGTAGTTTATTTCCATAACACTGTCAACAGTTTTTTATAGGACATGTTGCTTTTGGAACATCTATTGGAGAGGTGTGGGTTGAATGTCTTTTCAGACTTTGACCAAGCATATAAGTGAATGTCACTATGAGTCACTATGACAAACAGAAATGATGACTGTCAAACCCAAAGTTCCTTACTTCCTGTTTGATTCATTGCAAAGATACCAAACATATTTCATACAGTATTTCATAGTTCACTGTGCAGTCTGTGGTGTATCTCAATAGGTTTTTATATTGTGATCAAGGGGTCGCACTTAAAATTCAAATAAAAAATATATAATAATAATAACTAAAATTCAACATATTTTGCTGGAGAAAATGCGTTTTGGTCATCTCCACCTGCTGCCACTGTGACTCATAAAGTGGAGTATGGTCATAGAGGAAATGACACAAAAATAAATGTACAGTATAATCAAGTTTGAATATCTTTATTGCACATGTCTCAATACACTTCACATGTAATCAATTGCACCATGTTTGATCCTCTGAGTCTTAACATGAACCCTGTAAAGCGGCACAATGCAAGATTCGCTCTCAGCTACATTCAGGCTCCCCCTACAGACGGGATGCATAATTCACTGTCGTAAATACGAGAAGTCTCAGCCTCCCCATGCACACAGCTGTACATTTGTTGAGAAACTGACAGAAAAGAAACCAGCAACTTCACAAGCCAAAGAACTATGTGAACTGATGAGATGGAGATTTTACACAAACCCACAAGTTTCATTTGGTGTGACATTGCAGATGAAAACTAACATAACTAAAGAATGACCAGTGTTTTAGTTTAGCTGAAACACAGCAAAGCAAGTAGCTGAGGCAGTTATCAATGTATCCAAGCACATTGAAATGTTTGGCGAACTTACTAAACCTCCATTTAAGTAGGTTTACCTGGAACAAGCAAGTCAACAACTTGACTTACACAGCCCAAGGTCAAGCAAGCAGAACAGCACAAGACATAGTAAACAAGTTATGACTTACTTGTCCAGTAACAACAACATCAGGTCGATATTTGTCCTACATCCTTTGGCGTCTTTTACCTTTCGCTATTCAGTCTTGTTCGTTTTCTTACTCAGCTACTTTCTCTTTTCCTCCGACAGCGTCCTCTTCAGTGTCTTCGGTGGCTCTTCCATGGTGTCCACACTGAGAGAGGCGAGCTGGTTGTCTCTTTCATCTAGCTGCTAGCTCCGACTCTGGTTGTTGGTGTGTGTTGTATTGTAACCGTAACGCAGGTCATAATGTTCCAGCTTGGTACAACCGTTCCTTTGTGCAGTTCCAAGCTTCCAGCGAGTGCTGTGACATTGACAGACATGTCCTTCTCCCAATTATAATTTTGTGTAACATCAAAATGATTTTGCAGCTGTTATTTTAAGGTATAAAAGCTAACTTGAGTTGCTTTAACTGGGAGCACCTTAGCATGCTGTGGACAGTTTAAAAAGGCCAAGGCTCTGCATCAAGTTGGCTACATTAAAATCCGAAGTGAAGCAGTGGACTTCAGCCTTTGACTTCAAGCTGTCCACAGATAAGATGAGGAAGAATTCCTCCATGGAAGAAGACACAGAGGTGATTGTTGTTATCATCAATGGCTTAAAGTAAATCTTCTTAGAAACTGTGTAATTGTCTGTGGTGTCTGTGGTGACGGCTACAATCACTGTTTTACTTGGTTTAGGGCTCTTTGTCTAAAGCCCCTTTCTCACAGGTCAAAAAAAGCCACTGACATTCACAAACATCCGCCTCAGTTTTCAGTGCATAATCAATTATCAATTAATTATCAACAAAAACAGCTCCAATGCACTAAATGCAAAGGGAGAGAGTTGGAAATGTATCCTCCTTCCCTGTTTCCTTGTGTTTTCCTGCCGTTTTTCCGCATTCCTGCTGCGTCGTCTGTCCATGTCTTGTCAATGTTCGTGTGTGTGTGTGTGTTTGTTTTCCCCAGTTCCTGTTCTCCTGCTTATTGACCTGCGACCCTGAGTCTCACTCCACAGTCAAGTTGTCAAGCTGGCATCTCTATATAAAGACCGGTTTATCCCACAAGACACACCCATGCTGATAGCAACACTACGACCGCCTCCTCTGTCTTGCATTTTGAATCTTGTCACTCTGTAACACCTATTTTACCTGTTCACAGAATAACCTGCCCTCCTTTAACACCTGCCATGCTTCAAATTGCCTGCTTTGTTTTAGACCTTGATTCTTGGAACGCTCACCTAGTCCTGCCTGCTGAATTTAGCCTAATATTTGTTATTATACACGTTAAATATATGTGTCACACAACAAAACAGAGATTTGTACAGTTAAGTGGTCAAAGGTGAACCATTCCAATATGAAGTAGTGGAATCTTGATTTGCATGTTTACTCTGTTTATTAGGGTAAAATGGCCTCGTTTGGAGCCAGTCGCACAACAGACCTGGGATCAGACTGTGTATGAGCTGACCCAGCAGCTGCGTGTGTGGGCCATAGACTGCATATGGAGGTGTAGACTGGTCCCAGATCAGCGCTGCTGGAGAGTGTTTACGGACTGGGACCCGCCCCATCACGTCAGAAGACCCGCTGAAATTCAAAGTTGGAGGAGGAGGAGACTGGAGGTTTCTATGTGTTTATGTCTGTGGTCAGAACAAGAAGACCCCTCTCCTCGTCAGTCGGAACTCTCCCACATCTCCTCAGGTACGACCCCACGTTGAGCTCTTCACTCTGCACGTTGCTAACGTTACACGCTTCGGTTTGTTCCTGCTAATATTAGCTAGCCGTTCTCAAAGCTAGGCTGACGTTTTGTCGAGCACAGTTGACTCTTACATGCAGCTAATGTGGCTAATGTAGCTATTGGGTTATCAGTGCAGTTAAGTTGAGCTAAAATGGCGGTTTTGATGTGTTGGCAGCGTTTATCAGATGACGCTACGTATTCAGCTGACTTGCTGCTAGCTCCACTAGCAAAGGAATGTAAGTTATGACTATAATTATGGATCTATGAGACCGAATGATGACCGTCACCACGGTCTTTACCTTGGATGACTAGTACCATCAGGGTCGCGAAGAATAGAGGACTCCACCGCCTCACATCCTCGCCCAGCAGCTGAGAGCAGCACCGCGGAAGCCAATGGTGTGGGGGAAGCCACGTTGATCCTGTAGAACCTAAAGAACATACAGGTAGCGCTCCATGTTGCTGCTGCACAGATTTCTGAAAGAGGGACCCCCTTCAAAGCAGCCCAGGAAGTGGCCACACTCCTGGTGGAATGAGCTACCAAGGAATCTGGGACTGGTAGGTTCTGTCCAGAATAGGCCTCTGCCAATGGGACAAACACTGTTTAAACACAGGGTGGCCGACTTTTTTACCACCAAAACAGACAAATAACTGAGAGTGTGAGCCCCTCAGAGACTGTGTGCATGCAATATAAGCCTTCAGTGCCCTTACTGGGCACAAAGTAGGCAGGCCGGCTTCCTCCTGCAGTAGAGCCAGATCAGGTTGAAAAGTGCTGATTTCAACCACCTGATTTACCGTCTGAGGGTTTATGACTTTAGGCAAAAACGAGGGGTTTGGCCAGAGAGACACACCTCTGTCACCTGCCCTCCATCTTAAACAATTGTCACTTATAGACAGAGCATGCAATTCACTCACCTTCTTGGCAGAGCATATAGCCAGGAGGAAAGCTGTTTTGTGAGTATGCGGTATGCTCCTTTAATGAACTGAGACACTAAAGGATGTCTCCCAACTGTAACATCTCCCACTGTCTCATGGAAGAAATAAATTGCAGCAGTGTATACCTTAATGGTGCTGGGCCCCCTGTTCGAGTCCAAAAGTGACTGAAGGAAGCGGAGAACCAGCTCAATACGACAAGTGGCTGGATTTTCCTGTCTGTTGTGACACCATGTAGAAAACACCCTCCACTTTAGGCCGTAGTTAGCCTGAGTGGAGGGAGCCCGGGCATTGTCTATGGTCCTCAGGATAGCCTCATCTAACCCCTGAGAGAGGTACTGAGAAGGGGCCAAGCCCAAAGCTGCAGAATGTCTGATCTGGGGTGCCATATCTGACCTTCTGCCTGTGAGAGGAGGTCTGCCCTGACTGGCAGGGCTCATGGTTGACCGTGAACCAGGCGAAGGAGCGTTGGGAACCAATGCCTCCCTGGCCACCTGGGGGCTATTAATAGCACCTCGTAGTGGCCCGAGGCGATCCGGTTGAGTACCTGGGGAATCAGAGGGAATGGAGGGAAAGCTTACAACAACCCTTCCGGCCATTCTTGAGATAGTGCATCTAGGCCTAGAGGACCTCCTTGGCCTTTCAGAGAGAACCACATCCTGCAGTGAGTTGTCTCTGCTGATGCAAATAGATCAGCCTGAGCCATGCCAAACCGACTCCATAAGAGGGATACAACTTCTGGATGAAGCCTCCACTCTCCTGGGGGAGGACCAGTCCTGGACAGGAGGTCTGCTGCTCGATTTACAATCCCTGGGATAAAGATTGCTTTGAGTGAAGCCAGATGCTGAAACTGAATTCTGTACCCCTTTGATACTGTAGCAAGCACCCATGGGTCTGACACAGTTTATTCCCAGCTGCCCGTGAACGTGCCAGACTCTCTGGTACGCCGAGACTGTTCAGCCTTATCTAACACACCCTGGGAGTCAGTATGAAAAACGTGTGCTGCCACGATTGGCATATTGGTCAGTTCTTTCCTGATATTCTCGGGGAGAGTTGTCCGACTTATCACACTCTTTCAGTGGACAGCGTGGATTGGCGGTTACCCGCTCTGGACCCAGAGATGTTAAGGCTGCCATCTCCCGCTCAACTGGAGGCATATCTCCCATTCCTGTTTCAGGAGCATACTGTATCTTAGCCCGTCTCCGGCAACCTGCATTGAACTGAGGTGCACCACTAGGGATGTTCCATGCTTTCCTGAGCATGTGCAAATAGTCACCAGCCACAGGTACAGTAACTGATTGCTGTGACTGAGTGATGCCGGCCCAAATCCCATCCACTGGAGCAGGAGCCTCAGTTGGAACATTGAGCCCCACAATTTTTGCCACACTTGAAACCTTTGAGATGACGTCCATGGGTGAATGCTCACTGTCACCCATGTTGCTGAGTTTGGACGGCCCCTCAAATTGTGTGGATTTAGGCTGCTCTAGCCCAGCAGCACCATCAGACTGCTCATCACCTTCAAAAAGGGAATTTTTAGCATAGAGAGAGAGAATGTCAGGGTGAACCACATTCTCCTCCTGATAGGAGGGTAACCTGTCCGGGGAGGATTCCTTTGAGTGCCCATGCCCTGATGCCTTAGCTGTTGTGGCCAGGTACTGGGCCTCAACTCTACCCAACCTCTCTGACAGACCACGTATGGCAGCTAGGATTTGCAGCTGAGTGTCATCCTGCTGACTAGCTGGGTAATGTGAAGATTGGGGAGCCTGTTTCTTGCCTGAGTCCCGCCTGCGAACAGGGGTGTGTTCATGCCAAGTTTCCGGGGGCCTTTCTTTGAGGTGTGTCCCCTTTCATTTAGTTGGGCTGGTAGAGGCTGCACTGCCCCAGTACGAACAGACTGCTCCACCCATCTGGCTCTTTTAACACGCTCCTCCACAGGCAGTTCCACTGCTGCCACACAGGGGTTCTCAATATCATCTGTTGTGCCATAATGCATCAAACGTGATACCATAAAATGGTGTGCCTTTCGGCATTCAATAAATTTGGTTATCAAAATAAAATATTAGATATTAATATTTTATTATTAATATTAAATAATAGCTTTAATTGATTAAAGTTACCTCGGGGCACCACCCTTCAAAGGAAGGGAAAAGATAGCCAATTTATTGATTAAGTCTCATAGATTAAGGTTCTAACTACAAATTTTGGAACTCTGATTAACAATTAAATTAATAACTATAACCAAAATTACCATATAGATAGTTAGCTAAGTTGAAAGATATGGGGTTCTTGACAGTGTAGAGGTTGGCGAAACATTAAACATTAAAAAAAAACATTTGTGAAAGAAAAACATTTATTATGAATATAATAAAGTATAAAAACACAAATTACTAACGGTCTAATTGCTAAACAAAGATAGGTATGTGTGTATACATGTGTGTGTGTCTGTGTGAGTCAGCGTGCTTTCAAGATGGTGGCTGGCCAAAGAGATAACACCCGTCCCCCACCTATTGGAATGTTTACGACCTGTAGAGCTAATGAGGTGAAGAGTTATGCATGTGTCTGTGTGTGTGCCAAATTAGAGGAAGTTACTAGATTGGATGCAACGAAAGACTGTGAAGAGCATAACAGACTAACATTACTTTCTCAATAACTTGTACCCAAAATATCACAACACCACAAATCAAACTTATAAACCTCACACAGAATCGAATAAACAGTCTTGCTTAGCCTAGTATAATTATTAAGCCCAGTTGTGTTACCAGTCCGTGGAAAGGGGAAAAAGGAAGTTGCTGTGCAGTTCGCAGTTTTGTGTCGTCTTGCTGGTTTCTGTTGAGCTGTGTACCTCAGTTGCTGGCTGAAGTTTTCCTGCAGGACATCGCATCGCTGCTAGGACGTTGGTAGAGCTTGGAGGGCGAGGAGGTTTCCTTGCTGAGATGAGCTGGAAGCTGCACCTTTGTGCTCCTCTCGAAGAGTTGGATGGGAAGAGAAGATGTGAGCTGGAGAAGAGGCTCCACAGCCTTCCCTCCTGTGGAAGGATCGTAGGAAGAGGCAGGAGAGGCTCGACAGCCTTCTCTCCGTTGAGGGAGTGTAGAAAGAGAGCAGAAGATCCAGAGGACAGGCCTTATATTGGCCCGGTGACCTCACAGGTCATGGGGTCCAGAGTGACCAATGGGAGTTGAAATCTGTGTCTCTGGGGGGGGTTTCCACCCCTCTGTGTGAAGTTGATGCCCTCTGGGACATTGAGTTCCTTGCTCTGGTTTTTAATGGCCCCTGGGAGACGGAGTCCTGGAGGGACATGCTGCTTCCGGCTTTGATGGCACATGTAGGCCGAAGTGTGGTTTCACACAAAACCATGGCCCAACACATCCATCAAATGTGCCATTCCCAAGGGGTGGGGGGGGCAACCCCCGATCTAAATCAACTTGCCTTTAGGAAGAGATCATTTTGTGATCACACTTCCAAACTTTCTTTCTACTCACTCCTGTAAGAGAAAACTCTGTATGGAAACAAACAGTGTGAGATAAACAACACTTACCCAAAGCTGCAAGCAAGAGTAGGTAGTACCAGGTGCAGCAAATTAAGCTGCCTGAAACAAAGAGCAGAGTTTAACACATGCAGTGTAACCCTCTGCCTCGCTATTAGAAAAGGGGGAAACCACATACAATCCTCAGGGACACAAGGCGCCTGCACAAAAGTGGCGGATTGATAAAAGTGGAGTCCCAAAATATATATCACTTACCTGCCGGTCTCGGATGAGGCGAGTGAAGCAAAGAGGAGGCGGCCGCGCTCAACGGGGAGCTTTATGGGCGGCGAGCCCAGCCCCCTAAGGTCACTAACATGACATTGATGATATATGGTCTCGAGGATAGGGAGATGAGGGCATCATTCAAGGTAAAGACCGTGGTGACGGTCTGAGTGAGGTCGAAATAGATCGCGTTTCATGAATCTGGGACACACACGAAACGTTTTAACCCCGTTAGCCGTTAGCCCTTTTGGTACAAATGTTAGAGCTAGCTTCAGTCGTTTTAATCGAATAGTCATCAAATAGTTTTGAACGTATACAAACTGTAACATGGTGACTATGTCCACGACCTTCACCGTTAAGCATTCTCCTCTTTATACGATAGAATAAGACAGACTTTATAAATTCCAAAGCAAATTCTTGTGCCAGATAACAGTAACGCTACAATTTACAATCGAGTACAGTAGGATCCATCTATAGAGGTTGGGAAACAGGTGTCATCATTGAAGACAAACTCCTACACAAACCTGACTCTTTGTTTCTGCTCACTGACAGTGAGAGCAGGCATCTTGATTAGAAAACATATCCAGTGTGTAATGTCTCTGATTGCAGCTCAGTATGGAAGCTGGCGAGGAAAACAACGCAAGCATGAAGAGACAGAGAACACCTCTGTCAGATTCTGAAGACAATGTCTTCTCGCCCTCAGGTTTGTTTGTGCCTGTATTAACAAGAATGCCAAGTTTCACATCTTTATCTATATTTATTACTTGCATATCCTTTGCTTATCTCCATTGTTGTCTCCTATGTGTCAGATATGAAAGATGGCCAGAAGCGGCGGTGTCTGGACGCAGCAGGTCAAGAGAACCGAAGCCCTAAACCATCCAGCTCTGGACGACTAGCTGAGCTGGGGATAAAGGCTGATACACCGATGGTTCCCTCAGTGCAGTCCCGGGTCCACCAGCTCACCCACAGAAGAGAGGTCTTGAGTACTGAGACAATGGCATGCAGTTTAGCATCTAACCTGAGTTTCAGAGTAAGCTACACATGTATAGATGTATATTGATAACAGTAGTATATTTACATGCTCTTAGAGTAGGGGTTTTCAAAGTCTGAGTCATGACAACCTATGCTGGACTGGGGGGGGCTTCCCCAAACCCCACCTTAATTCAATTGCCTATTGCCCAATTTCTGAATGCCATGTGATCATTAATCTTTTTGATTCAATCGATACTTAACAATTGAGCAAAGATGTAGATTTTTTACATAACTTTAGACTACACAAAAAATGGTAATGCTAAGGCTTTTGGGGGGGGGAATAAAAAGTGTGGAAGTGGGGTAATATCTAAACTCCTGAACCAAATCATGAGATAAGAGAATCCTTTATTCAAACCAATTTTGGGGAAATTACAATGTTACCGCAGAGGAAGGGATACTGAAAACGAAAACATCAGGAAAAATGTTATAAAGTAATAAGAAAAAATTTAAATGCGCATGTGTGCATGTGTGTGTATTGTCTTTTGAAATTTTACAGAAAACTGCACAGTTCATTAATTTCATTACTTGCTGTATTTGTATATAAATGGTCTGTATTCATATAGCACTTGTCACCCATGCTAAATAAATGGTTTTTAGAAGAGCCAGTCTGTAGTTAACAGACACATTATTTTATATGTAACAAATAAACCATTGAATCCTTATATCATATAAACTACTAAATGTTAAACTGAGGCTATACTATCTAAACCTTACTATCCCCTGAACTAAATAAAACTGTTTGGTAAATGTAAACTAATCTGATCTAATCTGATTCAGAAGGCCATGTGATAACATCTGAAAGCTGAAGCTTTCACAAGCTTCTCAGGAAGCAAGAAAGAGAACAGCCTGTGGCATCGGTTTGTGTGCAGATAAAGAAAACATGAAGATCTTTTGATTGTGTCAGACACACCGAGTCCTTTACGATGTGTTGTTTTACAAATGTCTCTACATTATATAATAGCCTACATCAAAGATTTGTCTCATGAAACACTTAACCCCAATAAACAAGCTCATTATATGGAATATTATATAAAAAAAGCCTGATTAAAAAACTACACTTTTTAAAATGATATGGTTTCCATATCATTGACATTCATACAGAAGATATCTTTTACAAACAGAAACATCAACAGTTTTTCCATTGTCTCGTCTTGCTCATCTTTCTCCACAGTACAATAAAAGATGATCGGGTTTCTGTCATTTCTTTACACTTTAGGTGAATTAAAGCAAAGTCTCAGAAACATAGAAACTAATCTATGTTTCTGAGTCAGTTCTCTAATCTCATGAGATTTCTGCCTTGCCATGAGATTGTGTTTACTGTGTTAATGTGACAATGTCTGAGTTCATGGGTTGTGATGATTTTGCTGACATTTTCAGAAATGGTGGAGGTGATGGAAGTTTATCTTAGAAATGTTTTAATGTGTCTAATGAAAATGGTGATATTCCTTCTGTCATTATGCTTTAGTATTTCCTGTATTACGTTACTAGCCTTCTAGCTAAATTGTTAGGATTGCTATCGACCAGCAGCAGCCATCTCACAACTAAACCACTTGAATGTGGAGCACACCGTGCACATGTCGTAACCATAAGCTCACAACTTCCAGATGAAGGCGACATTTTATTAGCTCACCCACTCATGTTTTCACCTTGGTCCGTTTGTTTGTTGGTTGGTTGTCTGCAGGATCGCACAAAACTTGGTGGAAGGGTGTGGTACGATAATTCTGGCTGTGTTAATGCATATGGCTTTAACTTATCCAAGGGTGTGTATTTTTTGTGGAATTTTAAACTTTCCACCTCTTTTCCTATTATGTCTTTTTGTGACTTTTTTATAAAAAAAGTACCTTCTGGTACCTTTGTGGCACGAAATGGCCCATTGCAACCCATTCTAACTGCTTTTTTTTATCTCTCTGCCATTAGACCATAAAATCATGCATTCCACGTTTTTATCCTGGCTTCAAATTTATATTTTTTACTATTTACCATCATATTGACCCATTTCCTGGGATTTGGTATATAGGTAAAATACGTACTATTTACTGGCTTCCTGTAGTGGCACTATTTCTGTATAATGAAATCCATAAAACTAATGTTTGCAACTGAGATGATGTGTTTGGGTTGATATGGACTTCAGAGAGTCGGATCATTGAAAATAAATGTTTGTGTGTGTGTGTGTGTGTGTGTGTGTGTGTGTGTGTTTGCAGTTATGACAGCATCCAGAGGTAGACAAATCAGAGAAATAATTTTGTGTAATGATATTATTCCTCACTCCCTGTCTCTCTCCCTCTCTGTCTCTCTCACACACATGCACACATCATCACCAATCCCACCTCTCACACACACAAACATGACGTGCACTTCTACATGTACACTCAATACAATATAATTACTGAAACCTCTATTTTGCTGTGAATTTTTGTATATGAGTTACAAAACTGTGGAATCACCTTTTTAAGGATTAACTCTTGATTAGTGGGTTTTAACTTTTCAAATACTGCATATATAAATGTCATGATGGAGAGACGCCCCAAACGCTTGACTCTCCGTAAGCATTGGCCCTGAAAGGTCAAGATGGTTTGAAACACTGGAATTATGAGCCATGTTCATTCCATAAATGTAGAATTATTTTATAAATTTGGTTATAAATAATAAGTCAAAATTAGTACAGCATGAGAACAAAGGTCAGACTCCAACGACAGCAATCTCAAATCTGTTCTCCTCTATGGCTCAAAATGCTGGTGCGTAGTAAAAGGTGACATTACCATAATAAATGGATGCCTCATGAAACCATGCCACATCTTCTGGCCTAAAAAGATCGTAAATGAACGTCAAACGACACATAGAACCGTTTAAAATTTTATTTCACAGCTCAAAAAACACATTTATCTGTGCAGTATCTCCTTAATCATAACCCTCACGGATTTTAAAACATTCACACACTTGAAATTAATTCATAAGTATTTATGCAAACAGTGTTGTAGCTCCAGTCAGCAAATGACTAATCCACATCTGATTGTTTCAAGGGCCAACATTTTTAAACCTGAGTTACAGTAACCCTAGTCAATGCAAACTGTCCTCAGAAAAAACTATGGCTTTTACAGCAATATAAAAAAAATCATCAGATCCATTTAGATCTGCAAAACCAGACATGGTTCTGTCATTATTATATTATTACACAATAATACATGTCTAATACTCAGTGTTGTGGAGCAGATTGTAGACATCCAGAGCCCACTTGAAAGTCCTGCTGTAGCAGATCTGTCTCCCTTTAATTGTTTGGACTCTGCAAAAATGAGAGAGGGAACAATTGATTTGATCCACCTTGTTTAGATGTACTAGGATATCCATTTTTCTATTCATCTCATCATCAGCAAAAGACTTGACGGGCAGACTTACATGAATGCCTTCTTCGAACAGGATCTGTCGGTCTGAGTTATGCTGGTCACACGCTCTGATGGTAATTCTTGTGTGGAAAAGTTTTGGCAGCAGGTCCGAGGTGCTGTGAAGCTCACTCCTCTGGCTGTTAGGAAAGTAACCAGATGAAGTCAGTACAAACATGTCTCTGAGTAAACTCTGAAGTCGATGAGCAACAAATAGAGATCACTTACGATTGGCGTTGCAGCAGCAGACAGTGAGTAGCAGCAGTCCCAGGGTGAAGCAAAGAGTCTTCATGATGATGATGATGATGACGATGATCTCTGTCTTTCTTCTTCTTTGCTGTGATTAACTCTCAGTTCTGCGTCCAATTTATATCTTGTCTAAAGCGGAATTGTGTATGATGTTAGCATTTTCCAATTCATACATTAGTCCTTCCACACGACATTAGCATAATTCCCACCCCCCCAACACCTCGTTTGTGTTTGAACCACAGAACTGCTCACATGTCTGCTGCTGTGTCGAGGGGAGGGAGGTTACGGTAAATTCACAGTTTTGCTGTAGAGATTAAATCGCCTCTTGTACCACAGAAGATGGAACAATCGCTTTATCTTTACATCTTGGTTTCTATTCAGTGACAGGAAGAGTTATTTTGAACATTCATGTCCATCATAAACTTTTTGTTTTCAACAAACCACAAAAGAGAGTAGAGCAGACAACAGCATTTTACTCAACAAATTAATAACATTTCAGGGGGCAGATATAGAGTTCACACAGAAAGATCAAATGCACTATAATAACATTTTATTGATGGATTTCAGAGAACACACACTAACCTTAACCATAACCTAATTGTTTACTGGGTGAATACAGAGGCACTTTTTTAGTCACAAAGACAGATGTATTGTATATTACATCAAAACACTTGGCAATGTAACATTCTACGGTCCAAAACGGGGTTGACTACCAAACTGGCAAAGTAAGCAACTGTTTTGGTTGAAAAAAAGAAAGCTTACTTTTTTTTTATTTGATTGAAAATAAGTTTGTGAATATGCACCAGGAAGAGAAGAATATAAGATGGCATGTCAAGGGCCTTTAAATATGTCCTGCTTTATTACTTGATCCTAAGGCCCTGATTAATAGTGGTTGTAGTATTTTAAAGTTATTCTCATACATTAATGCATGCAATGAAATAATTCCAAAGCTGATCTACAGTAGGTGCCAGGTGTTTTAGGAAAGTTTTGAAATACAAAATGTAAATAAAGTAGGAGGAATGTGGTGTAAATATAGTGGCCCTGTATTTCCCCATGCTCCCCTACAGCAGGTTAATCCAGCTGTGGTTCCAGCCACTAAATAAAACAACATCAAAAAACCTGAACTGCCAAAGTCACTGAGTGGATTTTTACAAGCAACAAGAACTAGATTAAGATTTCAGTGCTCCTTAAGAACAGACCATACTGTATACTGTACTGTGTATCAGTATGGAGGGTTGGTGTATTGTATTTATATATTCATTTAGGGGCTGATATCAAAAATCTAGATTTAAATGTGATAAAATATATATAATCCAACAGATAAATATATTATCCAACGACCGTTAGTGGTATCAGGCCATTGACAACGTTTTGGTTTTATTAAATGTTTTTGTAATTAAAAAAAGTCAAAGTTCAAGGTTTTGTAAGTACAAACTATCTTTAATCAGACGGCTGCAGGAAATCAACAGCCACTAAATATGTCTGTGGCAGAACTTGGTTTCCTTCCCCTACTGATGCAAACCTTTGATGGAATACCATGAAGTTATAAAGATCTTATCACAGCTGCTCAGATGCATACACACAAACCCAGGTTTAGAAATGCAGCAGTGACCTATTTTGTGATCACCCAGAACCCCATTAATTTCCTCATCTGTAGTTTATTTCCATAACACTGTCAACAGTTTTTTATAGGACATGTTGCTTTTGGAACATCTATTGGAGAGGTGTGGGTTGAATGTCTTTTCAGACTTTGACCAAGCATATAAGTGAATGTCACTATGAGTCACTATGACAAACAGAAATGATGACTGTCAAACCCAAAGTTCCTTACTTCCTGTTTGATTCATTGCAAAGATACCAAACATATTTCATACAGTATTTCATAGTTCACTGTGCAGTCTGTGGTGTATCTCAATAGGTTTTTATATTGTGATCAAGGGGTCGCACTTAAATTCAAATAAAAAATATATAATAATAATAACTAAATTCAACATATTTTGCTGGAGAAAATGCGTTTTGGTCATCTCCACCTGCTGCCACTGTGACTCATAAAGTGGAGTATGGTCATAGAGGAAATGACACAAAAATAAATGTACAGTATAATCAAGTTTGAATATCTTTATTGCACATGTCTCAATACACTTCACATGTAATCAATTGCACCATGTTTGATCCTCTGAGTCTTAACATGAACCCTTTAAAGCGGCACAATGCAAGATTCGCTCTCAGCTACATTCAGGCTCCCCCTACAGACGGGATGCATAATTCACTGTCGTAAATACGAGAAGTCTCAGCCTCCTCATGCACACAGCTGTACATTTGTTGAGAAGCTGACAGAAAAGAAACCAGCAACTTCACAAGCCAAAGAACTATGTGAACTGATGAGATGGAGATTTTACACAAACCCACAAGTTTCATTTGGTGTGACATTGCAGATGAAAACTAACATAACTAAAGAATGACCAGTGTTTTAGTTTAGCTGAAACACAGCAAAGCAAGTAGCTGAGGCAGTTATCAATGTATCCAAGCACATTGAAATGTTTGGCTAACTTACTAAACCTCCATTTAAGTAGGTTTACCTGGAACAAGCAAGTCAACAACTTGACTTACACAGCCCAAGGTCAAGCAAGCAGAACAGCACAAGACATAGTAAACAAGTTATGACTTACTTGTCCAATAACAACAACATCAGGTCGATATTTGTCCTACATCCTTTGGCGTCTTTTACCTTTTGCTATTCAGTCTTGTTCATTTTCTTACTCAGCTACTTTCTCTTTTCCTCCGACAGCGTCCTCTTCAGTGTCTTCGGTGGCTCTTCCATGGTGTCCACACTGAGAGAGGCGAGCTGGTTGTCTCTTTCATCTAGCTGCTAGCTCCGACTCTGGTTGTTGGTGTGTGTTGTATTGTAACCGTAACGCAGGTCATAATGTTCCAGCTTGGTACAACCGTTCCTTTGTGCAGTTCCAAGCTTCCAGCGAGTGCTGTGACATTGACAGACATGTCCTTCTCCCAATTATAATTTTGTGTAACATCAAAATGATTTTGCAGCTGTTATTTTAAGGTATAAAAGCTAACTTGAGTTGCTTTAACTGGGAGCACCTTAGCATGCTGTGGACAGTTTAAAAAGGCCAAGGCTCTGCATCAAGTTGGCCACATTAAAATCCGAAGTGAAGCAGTGGACTTCAGCCTTTGACTTCAAGCTGTCCACAGATAAGATGAGGAAGAATTCCTCCATGGAAGAAGACACAGAGGTGATTGTTGTTATCATCAATGGCTTAAAGTAAATCTTCTTAGAAACTGTGTAATTGTCTGTGGTGTCTGTGGTGACGGCTACAATCACTGTTTTACTTGGTTTAGGGCTCTTTGTCTAAAGCCCCTTTCTCACAGGTCAAAAAAAGCCACTGAAATCCACAAACATCCGCCTCAGTTTTCAGTGCATAATCAATTATCAATTAATTATCAACAAAAACAGCTCCAATGCACTAAATGCAAAGGGAGAGAGTTGGAAATGTATCCTCCTTCCCTGTTTCCTTGTGTTTTCCTGCCGTTTTTCTGCATTCCTGCTGCGTCGTCTGTCCATGTCTTGTCAATGTTCGTGCGTGCGTGTGTGTGTGTGTTTGTTTTCCCCAGTTCCTGTTCTCCTGCCTATTGTCCTGCGACCCTGAGTCTCACTCCACAGTCAAGTTGTCAAGCTGGCATCTCTATATAAAGACTGGTTTATCCCACAAGACACACCCATGCTGATAGCAACACTACGACCGCCTCCTCTGTCTTGCATTTTGAATCTTGTCACTCTGTAACACCTATTTTACCTGTTCACAGAATAACCTGCCCTCCTTTAACACCTGCCATGCTTCAAATTGCCTGCTTTGTTTTAGACCTTGATTCTTGGAACGCTCACCTAGTCCTGCCTGCTGAATTTAGCCTAATATTTGTTATTATACACGTTAAATCTATGTGTCACACACCAAAACAGAGATTTGTACAGTTAAGTGGTCAAAGGTGAACCATTCCAATATGAAGTAGTGGAATCTTGATTTGCGTGTTTACTCTGTTTATTAGGGTAAAATGGCCTCGTTTGGAGCCAGTCGCACAACAGACCTGGGATCAGACTGTGTATGAGCTGACCCAGCAGCTGCGTGTGTGGGCCATAGACTGCATATGGAGGTGTAGACTGGTCCCAGATCAGCGCTGCTGGAGAGTGTTTACGGACTGGGACCCGCCCCATCACGTCAGAAGACCCGCTGAAATTCAAAGTTGGAGGAGGAGGAGACTGGAGGTTTCTATGTGTTTATGTCTGTGGTCAGAACAAGAAGACCCCTCTCCTCGTCAGTCGGAACTCTCCCACATCTCCTCAGGTACGACCCCACGTTGAGCTCTTCACTCTGCACGTTGCTAACGTTACACGCTTCGGTTTGTTCCTGCTAATATTAGCTAAACGTTCTCAAAGCTAAGCTGACGTTTTGTCGAGCACAGTTGACTCCTACATGCACAATTTTTGCCGCACTTGAAATCTTTGAGATGACGTCCATGGGTGAATGCTCACTGTCACCCATGTTGCTGAATTTGGACGGCCACTCAAATTGTGTGGACTTAGGCTGCTCTAGCCCAGCAGCACCATCAGACTGCTCATCACCTTCAAAAAGGGAATTTTGAGCATAGAGAGAGAGAATGTCAGGGTGAACCACATTCTCCTCCTGATAGGAGGGTAACCTGTCCGGGGAGGATTCCTTTGAGTGCCCATGCCCTGATGCCTTAGCTGTTGTGGCCAGGTACTGGGCCTCAACTCTACCCAACCTCTCTGACAGACCACGTATGGCAGCTAGGATTTGCAGCTGAGTGTCATCCTGCTGACCAGCTGGATAATGTGAAGATTGGGGAGCCTGTTTCTTGCCTGAGTCCCGCCTGCGAACAGGGGTGTGTTCATGCCAAGTTTCCGGGGGCCTTTCCTTGAGGTGTGTCCCCTTTCATTTAGTTGGGCTGGTAGAGGCTGCACTGCCCCAGTACGAACAGACTGCTCCACCCATCTGGCTCTTTTAACACGCTCCTCCACAGGCAGTTCCACTGCTGCCACACAGGGGTTCTCAATATCATCCATCAAATGTGCCATTCCCAAGGGGTGGGGGGGGCAACCCCCGATCTAAATCAACTTGCCTTTAGGAAGAGATAATTTTGTGATCACACTTCCAAACTTTCTTTCTACTCACTCCTGTAAGAGACAACTCTGTATGGAAACAAACAGTGTGAGATAAACAACACTTACCCGAAGCTGCAAGCAAGAGTAGGTAGTACCAGGTGCAGCAAATTAAGCTGCCTGAAACAAAGAGCAGAGTTTAACACATGCAGTGTAACCCTCTGCCTCGCTATTAGAAAAGGGGGAAACCACATACAATCCTCAGGGACACAAGGCGCCTGCACAAAAGTGGCGGATTGATAAAAGTGGAGTCCCAAAATATATATCACTTACCTGCCGGTCTCGGATGAGGCGAGTGAAGCAAAGAGGAGGCGGCCGCGCTCAACGGGGAGCTTTATGGGCGGCGAGCCCAGCCCCCTAAGGTCACTAACATGACATTGATGATATATGGTCTCGAGGATAGGGAGATGAGGGCATCATTCAAGGTAAAGACCGTGGTGACGGTCTGAGTGAGGTCGAAATAGATCCGAGTCATGTTGGAATGAGGCGAGCTGAAACTGTGGGGCGTTGTCGCGTTTCATGAATCCGGGACACACACGAAACGTTTTAACCCCGTTAGCCGTTAGCCCTTTTGGTACAAATGTTAAAGCTAGCTTCAGTCGTTTTAATAGTCGAATAGTCATCAAATAGTTTTGAACGTATACAAACTGTAACATGGTGACTATGTCCACGACCTTCACCGTTAAGCATTCTCCTCTTTATACGATAGAATAAGACAGACTTTATAAATTCCAAAGCAAATTCTTGTGCCAGATAACAGTAACGCTACAATTTACAATCGAGTACAGTAGGATCCATCTATAGAGGTTGGGAAACAGGTGTCATCATTGAAGCCAAACTCCTACACAAACCTGACTCTTTGTTTCTGCTCACTGACAGTGAGAGCAGGCATCTTGATTAGAAAACATATCCAGTGTGTAATGTCTCTGATTGCAGCTCAGTATGGAAGCTGGCGAGGAAAACAACGCAAGCATGAAGAGACAGAGAACACCTCTGTCAGATTCTGAAGACAATGTCTTCTCGCCCTCAGGTTGGTTTGTGCCTGTATTAACAAGAATGCCAAGTTTCACATCTTTATCTATATTTATTACTTGCATATCCTTTGCTTATCTCCATTGTTGTCTCCTATGTGTCAGATATGAAAGATGGCCAGAAGCGGCGGCGTCTGGACGCAGCAGGTCAAGAGAACCGAAGCCCTAAACCATCCAGCTCTGGACGACTAGCTGAGCTGGGGATAAAGGCCGATACACCGATGGTTCCCTCAGTGCAGTCCCGGGTCCACCAGCTCACCCACAGAAGAGAGGTCTTGAGTACTGAGACAATGGCATCCAGTTTAGCATCTAACCTGAGTTTCAGAGTAAGCTACACATGTATAGATGTATATTGATAACAGTAGTATATTTGCATACTCTTAGAGTAGGGGTTTTCAAAGTCTGAGTCATGACAACCTATGCTGGACTGGGGGGGGCTTCCCCAAACCCCACCTTAATTAAATTGCCTATTGCCCAATTTCTGAATGCCATGTGATCATTAATCTTTTTGATTCAATCGATACTTAAAGGGGACATAGCATGCCCATTTTACCACAAGTTGATATGGTTCCTTGGGGTCTTAATGAAATGTCTGTAACATACTTTGGTCAAAATACCACAAGGATCATTTAAAACCGCACCCTTTTTACCCTGTATAAAACAGCCCTCCACAGAGTGACCTGTTTTGAGTGCCTGTTCCTTTAAATGCTAATGAGCCAGCTCCCCCCTCCCCCCTCTCCCCCCATGATTTTAAATGATATGGGGTAATAAAATGGAAGTGGGGTAATATCTAAACTCCTGAACCAAATCATGAGATAAGAGAATCCTTTATTCAAACCAATTTTGGGGAAATTACAATGTCACCACAGAGGAAGGGATACTGAAAACGAAAACATCAGGAAAAATGTTATAAAGTAATAAGAAAAAATTTAAATGCAAGTGTGCATGTGTGTGTATTGTCTTTTGAAATTTTACAGAAAACTGCACAGTTCATTAATTTCATTACTTGCTGTATTTGTATATAAATGGTCTGTATTCATATAGCACTTGTCACCCATGCTAAATAAATGGTTTTTAGAAGAGCCAGTCTGTAGTTAACAGACACATTATTTTATATGTAACAAATAAACCATTGAATCCTTATATCATATAAACTACTAAATGTTAAACTGAGGCTATACTATCTAAACCTTACTATCCCCTGAACTAAATAAAACTGTTTGGTAAATGTAAACTAATCTGATCTAATCTGATTCAGAAGGCCATGTGATAACATCTGAAAGCTGAAGCTTTCACAAGCTTCTCAGGAAGCAAGAAAGAGAACAGCCTGTGGCATCGGTTTGTGTGCAGATAAAGAAAACATGAAGATCTTTTGATTGTGTCAGACACACCGAGTCCTTTACGATGTGTTGTTTTACAAATGTCTCTACATTATATAATAGCCTACATCAAAGATTTGTCTCATGACACACTTAACCCCAATAAACAAGCTCATTATATGGAATATTATATAAAAAAAGCCTGTCTTGCTCATCTTTCTCCACAGTACAATAAAGGACGATCAGGTTTCTGTCATTTCTTTACACTTTAGGTGAATTAAAGTCTCAGAAACATAGAAACTAATCTATGTTTCTGAGTCAGTTCTCTAATCTCATGAGATTTCTGCCTTGCCATGAGATTGTGTTTACTGTGTTAATGTGACAATGTCTGAGTTCATGGGTTGTGATGATTTTGCTGACATTTTCAGAAATGGTGGAGGTGATGGAAGTTTATTTTTCAATGTAATTTTAATTGTATAGAGTTTATCTTAGAAATGTTTTAATGTGTCTAATGAAAATGGTGATATTCCTTCTGTCATTATGCTTTAGTATTTCCTGTATTACGTTACTAGCCTTCTAGCTAAATTGTTAGGATTGCTATCGACCAGCAGCAGCCATCTCACAACTAAACCACTTGAATGTGGAGCACACCGTGCACATGTCGTAACCATAAGCTCACAACTTCCAGGTTGGTCCGTTTGTTTGTTGGTTGGTTGTCGGCAGGATCGCACAAAAGAAAGACTCAACAGATCTGCACAAAACTTGGTGGAAGGTTGTGGTACGATAATTCTGGCGGGGTAATGCATATGGCTTTAACTTATCCAAGGGTGTGTAGTTTTTGTGGAATTTTAGACTTTCCACCTCTTTTCCTATTATATGTCTTTTTGTCACTATAAAAAAGTACCTTCTGGTACCTTTGTGGCAAGAAATGGCCCATTGCAACCCATTCTAACTGCTTTTTTATTATCTCTCTGCCATTAGACCATAAAATCATGCATTCCATGTTTTTATCCTGGCTTCAAATTTATATTTTTTACTATTTACCATCATATTGACCCATTTCCTGGGATTTGGTATATAGGTAAAATACGTACTATTTACTGGCTTCCTGTAGTGGCACTATTTCTGTATAATGAAATCCATAAAACTAATGTTTGCAACTGAAATGATGTGTTTGTGTTGATATGGACTTCAGAGAGTCGGATGATTAAAAATAAATGTGTGTGTGTGTGTTTGTTTGCAATTATGACAGTATCCAGAGGTAGACAAATCAGAGAAATAATTTTGTGTAATGATATTATTCCTCACTCCCTGTCTCTCTCCCTCTCTGTCTCTCTCACACACATGCACACATCATCACCAATCCCACCTCTCACACACACAAACATGACGTGCACGTCTACATGTACACTCAATACAATATAATTACTGAAACCTCTATTTTGCTGTGATTTTTTGTATATGAGTTACAGCATGCTAAGCTTTCAGTGTGTGTGTGTGTATTGACATATCCAAGGCTGTGATAATCTCAAAAATATGTATTTTGTAACTTATCCGTGACATATATCTTTTTTTACATAAAAACTGGGGGTGTCATGTAAACAAACAGGAATTTTTAAGGGTTAAAATAATGAAAATTAATGAATATTTGATATTTATGATGAGGACTGATATTGTTTAATAAAATAAAATTATTAAGTGAAACAAATTAATATTTGTAGCGTACTACAGCAGTTTTAGGGCTCGAAGGTACAGAGGGTATTGTTTTTTATATGTGACAGTACACTAAAAATAAGAATTTGTAAAAATCAATGTTGCTAATCAATGACATATGCCAAGCTGTGTTAACCCTCCAAAAATAATATCATTACCATGTAGTATGTAGAAATTTTTTTGTGGTGGGGGGTTTTACGTAAAAAATTGTGTAATCACCTTTTTAAGGATTAACTCTTGATTAGTGGGTTTTAACTTTTCAAATACTGCATATATAAATGTCATGATGGAGAGACGCCCCAAACGCTTGACTCTCCGTAAGCATTGGCCCTGAAAGGTCAAGATGGTTTGAAACACTGGAATTATGAGCCATGTTCATTCCATAAATGTAGAATTATTTTATAAATTTGGTTATAAATAATAAGTCAAAATTAGTACAGCATGAGAACAAAGGTCAGACTCCAACGACAGCAATCTCAAATCTGTTCTCCTCTATGGCTCAAAATGCTGGTGCGTAGTAAAAGGTGACATTACCATAATAAATGGATGCCTCATGAAACCATGCCACATCTTCTGGCCTAAAAAGATTGTAAATGAACGTCAAACGACACATAGAACCGTTTAAAATTTTATTTCACAGCTCAAAAAACACATTTATCTGTGCAGTATCTCCTTAATCATAACCCTCACGGATTTTAAAACATTCACACACTTGAAATGAATTCAAATATTTATGCAAACAGTGTTGTAGCTCCAGTCAGCAAATGACTAATCCACATCTGATTGTTTCAAGGGCCAACATTTTTAAACCTGAGTTACAGTAACCCTAGTCAATGCAAACTGTCCTCAGAAAAAACTTTGGCTTTTACAGCAATATAAAAAAAATCATCAGATCCATTTAGATCTGCAAAACCAGACATGGTTCTGTCATTATTATATTATTACACAATAATACATGTCTAATACTCAGTGTTGTGGAGCAGATTGTAGACATCCAGAGCCCACTTGAAAGTCCTGCTGTAGCAGATCTGTCTCCCTTTAACTGTTTGGACTCTGCAAAAATGAGAGAGGGAACAATTGATTTGATCCACCTTGATTAGATGTACTAGGATATCCATTTTTCTATTCATCTCATCATCAGCAAAAGACTTGACGGGCAGACTTACATGAATGCCTTCTTCGAACAGGATCTGTCGGTCTGAGTTATGCTGGTCACACGCTCTGATGGTAATTCTTGTGTGGAAAAGTTTTGGCAGCAGGTCCGAGGTGCTGTGAAGCTCACTCCTCTGGCTGTTAGGAAAGTAACCAGATGAAGTCAGTACAAACATGTCTCTGAGCAAACTCTGAAGTCGATGAGCAACAAATAGAGATCACTTACGATCGGCGCTGTAGCAGCAGACAGTGAGTAGCAGCAGTCCCAGGGTGAAGCAAAGAGTCTTCATGATGATGATGATGATGATGATGATGATGATGATGACGATGATCTCTGTCTTTCTTCTTCTTTTGTGAGGACCCTCTTATTTTACCTGCCTGTGTACCTTGCTCTGTGCTGGTGGGTGGAGCTACAGCCACCTACCTGCCCATCTGGGTGGGCCTTCCCAGAAAGCATATAAGTCTGCTCTTCTGGGAGTGTCTCTCTCTCTCTCAGCAGGGCCTGCTGCACCAGCCTGAACCTTGATCCTTTGTTTGTGCAGTTTCTGTGTTACATAACATTATCTGTCATTTGGCAGAAGCTTTTATCCAAAGCGACTTAGTGCATTCAACATCTATGAGGGGCCATTTAGGGGTTCAGGACACTTAGGCATGTAAATGGTTTCAAACTGCGGCTGTATCAGGCAAATAAAATGGCGAGAGAGAACTTACAGGCAGTTCAAAATAAAATGAAGAGTCTGTATGATCGGCGTGCAGAACGCGTGCGGAACGCTGGGAATTTAGTACTGGGGATCAAGTTCTGGCACTTCTGCCTTTAGTTGGCTCTCCTTTTCAGGCTAAGTTCTCTGGCCCTTATACAGTGACCCGAAAAGTGTCGGACCTTAATTATTTAATCTCGACCCCTGACCGGAAGAAGTCTGTGCAGTTGTGTCACATTAATTTGTTAAAACCCTACTTTGCTCGCTCCCCTGTGCCAGGTCCTGGGTCGTTTTCATCTGTTGCTGCAGCAGTTCCAGTGGGTCCTTCAGCTCCACCTCTTGATCCGTGTTATACACCAGATGATGGCATGTTGAAAGGGCGTCTTAAAAATTCGGAGTCACTTTCCAATCTTGATATAATATTGAATCATTTACCTGAACCAAAGCGAACAGCGTTGGTGAATATTATTAAAGGTTATCCCTGCCTGTTTGCAGATACACCTTCTCGTACTCATCTTCTTGAGCATGATATTGACGTGGGAGAGGCCCAGCCAGTCAGACAACGCTTTTATCGTCTCCAGATAAAAGAGAGCACTTAGAAGCAGAGGTCAAATATATGCTGGAAAATAACATTGCTGAGCCATGTGCATCTAGTTGGTCTTCCCCATGCTTACTCGCAAAGAAGCCAGATGGTACCTCTCCGAAAGGTGAATCAGACTCTTTTCCACTCCCACGTATGGAGGACTGTGTGGACCAGGTTGGCTCTGCGAAGTTTGTCAGTAAGTTTGACCTACTTAAAGGCTACTGGCAAGTTCCTTTAACTTCCAGAGCTAGGGAGATCGCCACTTTCATTACATCCAGTGGTTTGTATTCCTATACCGTTTTGCCGTTTGGGTTACGTACTGCCCCAGCCACCTTCCAGCGCCTAATGAACAAGGTGGTGTCAGGATTGGTCGGCTGCGCTGTGTATTTGGATGACGTGGTGATTTACAGTGACACCTGGGAGAATCATCTTCAGCGCATTCAAGCACTGTTCGACCGTCTGACCTGGGCTCGTCTGACCATTAATCTGGCAAAATGTGAGTTTGCTAAGGCAACAGTAACGTACCTGGGAAAGGTAGTTGGCCAAGGGCAGGTGCGCCCAGTAAGAGCAAAAGTATTGGCAGTTGATCAGTTTCCTGTTCCGACAACCAAGAAACAAGCTGGTGCTGTATTGATGCAGGCTAATGAAAGCGGTGTTGACTGCCCAGTGAGTTTCTTTTCTAAAAAGTTCAATTCACACCAGTTAAACTACTCAATTATTGAAAAGGAGGCACTGGCACTCATCTGGGCATTGAAACACTTTGAGGTTTATGTGGGGGGTGGAGTAAGACCTTTAGTGGTGTACACGGATCATAATCCCCTAACCTTTCTCCACTCACTCCAAAACCCAAATCTAAGGCTTATGCGTTGGTGTCTTTTCCTACAGCCATTTCATTTAAATATACGACATGTAAAAGGAACTGAAAATACGGTGGCTGATGCCATGTCCCGAGCTATGATTGTAAGTTAACTTGTGTTTTTACTCCCTGCAGGGTCTCCTTCTGTCTGTTCTGGTTTTCTTCTCTCTTAAATTGCTTCTTAGGTACCAAAGTTGCAGAGGGGGGGGGGAGTCACAATGCTCAAGGGTGAGATTGCCTGCAGGTGGTACAGACATTCACAGGTTAACATTAATATTCCTAATTGTGTTTTATTAAAATCTGTAGTATTATATGTTGGTTTAGTTATTGAGCAGGTATTTGGTAGTTGTTGTAAAATTTTGGGGATCCAAAGGAGGACCCCCATCTTAAGGAAGGGGGTGTGACGACCCTCTCATTCTGCCTGCCGGTGTGCCTTGCTCTGTGCTGGTGGGTGGAGCTACAGCCACCTACCTGCCCATAGGGGTGGGCCTTCCCAGAAAGCATATAAGTCTGCTCTTCTGGGAGTGTCTCTCTCTCTCAGCAGGGCCTGCTGCACCAGCCTGAACCTGGATCCTTTGTTTGGTTTGCTGCACTAACAAACACGCATCACACGATATTCTCACTCATCCACACACTTCTGACACAACTGATGCCCTTCATACTTACACACCTCACTAGTTAGTAAATATGATGTTTGAGTTCAGTTGAATAAATAACTTTTGATTGATCGATCTGTGTGTGATCTCCCTTTTTGTTGCCAGCCTTGAGCCAGGTGGTAACAAATCACTTTGCTGTGATTAAGTCTCAGTTCTGCGTCCAATTTATATCTTGTCTAAAGCGGAATTGTGTATGATGTCAGCATTTTCCAATTCATACATTAGTCCTTCCACATGACATTAGCATAATTCCCACCCCCCAACACCTCCTTTGCGTTTGAACCACAGAACTGCTCACATGTCTGCTGCTGTGTCGAGGGGAGGGAGGTTACGGTAAATTCACAGTTTTGCTGTAGAGAAGACAGATGTATTGTATATTACATCAAAACACTTGGCAATGTAACATTCTACGGTCCAAAACGGGGTTGACTACCAAACTGGCAAAGTAAGCAACTGTTTTGGTTGGAAAAAAAAAGCTTACTTTTTTTTTTATTTGATTGAAAATAAGTTTGTGAATATGCACCAGGAAGAGAATAATATAAGATGGCATGTCAAGGGCCTTTAAATATGTCCTGCTTTATTACTTGATCCTAAGGCCCTGATTAATAGTGGTTGTAGTATTTTAAAGTTATTCTCATACATTAATGCATGCAATGAAATAATTCCAAAGCTGATCTACAGTAGGTGCCAGGTGTTTTAGGAAAGTTTTGAAATACAAAATGTAAATAAAGTAGGAGGAATGTGGTGTAAATATAGTGGCCCTGTATTTCCCCATGCTCCCCTACAGCAGGTTAATCCAGCTGTGGTTGCAGCCACTAAATAAAACAACATCAAAAAACCTGAACTGCCAAAGTCACTGAGTGGATTTTTACAAGCAACAAGAACTAGATTAAGATTTCAGTGCTCCTTAAGAACAGACCATACTGTATACTGTACTGTGTATCAGTATGGAGGGTTGGTGTATTGTATTTATATATTCATTTAGGGGCTGACATCAAAAATCTAGATTTAAATGTGATAAAATATATATAATCCAACAGATAAATATATTATCCAACGACCGTTAGTGGTATCAGGCCATTGACAACGTTTTGGTTTCCTTAAATGTTTTGTAATTAAAAAAAAGTCAAAGTTCAAGGTTTTGTAAGTACAAACTATCTTTAATCAGATGGCTGCAGGAAATCAACAGCCACTAAATATGTCTGTGGCAGAACTTGGTTTCCTTCCCCTACTGATGCAAACCTTTGATGGAATACCATGAAGTTATAAAGATCTTATCACAGCTGCTCAGATGCATACACACAAACCCAGGTTTAGAAATGCAGCAGTGACCTATTTTGTGATCACCCAGAACCCCATTAATTTCCTCATCTGTAGTTTATTTCCATAACACTGTCAACAGTTTTTTATAGGACATGTTGCTTTTGGAACATCTATTGGAGAGGTGTGGGTTGAATGTGTCTTTGGTGTCAGACTTTGACCAAGCATATAAGTGAATGTCACTATGAGTCACTATGACAAACAGAAATGATGACATAACTGTCAAACCCAAAGTTCACATGTAATCAATTGCACCATGTTTGATCCTCTGAGTCTTAACATGAACCCTGTAAAGCGGCACAATGCAAGATTCGCTCTCAGCTACATTCAGGCTCCCCCTACAGACGGGATGCATAATTCACTGTCGTAAATACGAGAAGTCTCAGCCTCCTCATGCACACAGCTGTACATTTGTTGAGAAGCTGACAGAAAAGAAACCAGCAACTTCACAAGCCAAAGAACTATGTGAACTGATGAGATGGAGATTTTACACAAACCCACAAGTTTCATTTGGTGTGACATTGCAGATGAAAACTAACATAACTAAAGAATGACCAGTGTTTTAGTTTAGCTGAAACACAGCAAAGCAAGTAGCTGAGGCAGTTATCAATGTATCCAAGCACATTGAAATGTTTGGCTAACTTACTAAACCTCCATTTAAGTAGGTTTACCTGGAACAAGCAAGTCAACAACTTGACTTACACAGCCCAAGGTCAAGCAAGCAGAACAGCACAAGACATAGTAAACAAGTTATGACTTACTTGTCCAGTAACAACAACATCAGGTCGCTATTTGTCCTACATCCTTTGGCGTCTTTTACCTTTCGCTATTCAGTCTTGTTCGTTTTCTTACTCAGCTACTTTCTCTTTTCCTCCGACAGCGTCCTCTTCAGTGTCTTCGGTGGCTCTTCCATGGTGTCCACACTGAGAGAGGCGAGCTGGTTGTCTCTTTCATCTAGCTGCTAGCTCCGACTCTGGTTGTTGGTGTGTGTTGTATTGTAACCGTAACGCAGGTCATAATGTTCCAGCTTGGTACAACCGTTCCTTTGTGCAGTTCCAAGCTTCCAGCGAGTGCTGTGACATTGACAGACATGTCCTTCTCCCAATTATAATTTTGTGTGACATCAAAATGATTTTGCAGCTGTTCATTTAAGGTATAAAAGCTAACTTGAGTTGCTTTAACTGGGAGCACCTTAGCATGCTGTGGACAGTTTAAAAAGGCCAAGGCTCTGAATCAAGTTGGCCACATTAAAATCCGAAGTGAAGCAGTGGACTTCAGCCTTTGACTTCAAGCTGTCCACAGATAAGATGAGGAAGAATTCCTCCATGGAAGAAGACACAGAGGTGATTGTTGTTATCATCAATGGCTTAAAGTAAATCTTCTTAGAAACTGTGTAATTGTCTGTGGTGTCTGTGGTGACGGCTACAATCACTGTTTTACTTGGTTTAGGGCTCTTTGTCTAAAGCCCCTTTCTCACAGGTCAAAAAAGCCACTGACATCCACAAACATCCGCCTCAGTTTTCAGTGCATAATCAATTATCAATTAATTATCAACAAAAACAGCTCCAATGCACTAAATGCAAAGGGAGAGAGTTGGAAATGTATCCTCCTTCCCTGTTTCCTTGTGTTTTCCTGCCGTTTTTCCGCATTCCTGCTGCGTCGTCTGTCCATGTCTTGTCGATGTTCGTGTGTGTGTGTGTGTGTGTGTGTGTGTTTGTTTTCCCCAGTTCCTGTTCTCCTGCCTATTGTCCTACGACCCTGAGTCTCACTCCACAGTCAAGTTGTCAAGCTGGCATCTCTATATAAAGACTGGTTTATCCCACAAGACACACCCATGCTGATAGCAACACTACGACCGCCTCCTCCGTCTTGCATTTTGAATCTTGTCACTCTGTAACACCTATTTTACCTGTTCACAGAATAACCTGCCCTCCTTTAACACCTGTCATGCTTCAAATTGCCTGCTTTGTTTTAGACCTTGATTCTTGGAACGCTCACCTAGTCCTGCCTGCTGAATTTAGCCTAATATTTGTTATTATACACGTTAAATCTATGTGTCACACACCAGAACAGAGATTTGTACAGTTAAGTGGTCAAAGGTGAACCATTCCAATATGAAGTAGTGGAATCTTGATTTGCGTGTTTACTCTGTTTATTAGGGTAAAATGGCCTCGTTTGGAGCCAGTCGCACAACAGACCTGGGATCAGACTGTGTATGAGCTGACCCAGCAGCTGCGTGTGTGGGCCATAGACTGCATATGGAGGTGTAGACTGGTCCCAGATCAGCGCTGCTGGAGAGTGTTTACGGACTGGGACCCGCCCCATCACGTCAGAAGACCCGCTGAAATTCAAAGTTGGAGGAGGAGGAGACTGGAGGTTTCTATGTGTTTATGTCTGTGGTCAGAACAAGAAGACCCCTCTCCTCGTCAGTCGGAACTCTCCCACATCTCCTCAGGTACGACCCCACGTTGAGCTCTTCACTCTGCACGTTGCTAACGTTACACGCTTCGGTTTGTTCCTGCTAATATTAGCTAAATGTTCTCAAAGCTAGGCTAACGTTTTGTCCAGCAGAGTTGACTCGTACATGCAGCTAATGTGGCTAATGTAGCTATTGGGTTATCAGTGCAGTTAAGTGCAGCTAACATGGCGGTTTTGATGTGTTGGCAGCGTTTATCAGATGACGCAACGTATTCAGCTGACTTGCTGCTAGCTCCACTAGCAAAGGAACCGAGTCATGTTGGAATGAGGCGAGCTGAAACTGTGGGGCGTTGTCGCGTTTCATGAATCTGGGACACACACGAAACGTTTTAACCCCGTTAGCCGTTAGCCCATTTGGTACAAATGTTAAAGCTAGCTTCAGTCGTTTTAATCGAATAGTCATCAAATAGTTTTGAACGTATACAAACTGTAACATGGTGACTATGTCCACGACCTTCACCGTTAAGCATTCTCCTCTTTATACGATAGAATAAGACAGACTTTATAAATTCCAAAGCAAATTCTTGTGCCAGATAACAGTAACGCTACTATTTACAATCGAGTACAGTAGGATCCATCTATAGAGGTTGGGAAACAGGTGTCATCATTGAAGCCAAACTCCTACACAAACCTGACTCTTTGTTTCTGCTCACTGACAGTGAGAGCAGGCATCTTGATTAGAAAACATATCCAGTGTGTAATGTCTCTGATTGCAGCTCAGTATGGAAGCTGGCGAGGAAAACAACGCAAGCATGAAGAGACAGAGAACACCTCTGTCAGATTCTGAAGACAATGTCTTCACGCCCTCAGGTTGGTTTGTGCCTGTATTAACAAGAATGCCAAGTTTCACATCTTTATCTATATTTATTACTTGCATATCATTTGCTTATCTCCATTGTTGTCTCCTATGTGTCAGATATGAAAGATGGCCAGAAGCGGCGGCGTCTGGACGCAGCAGGTCAAGAGAACCGAAGCCCTAAACCATCCAGCTCTGGACGACTAGCTGAGCTGGGGATAAAGGCTGATACACCGATGGTTCCCTCAGTGCAGTCCCGGGTCCACCAGCTCACCCACAGAAGAGAGGGTAATCCTGCCTTTTATATATTGTTCACCCAGCTGTATCACAAAGCCTGTAAAATATGTCTAGATTTGTGATTGCTTCCAGTTCTCCAGATTATCTGCATGTAACACAAGAACTATTAAGTCAAGGAGTTGAGTAAACTGTGTGATAAACAGGTGATAAATGCAGTAGTTTATAACAGTAGTATGTGTTTTTGTATTTTCAATGAAGAAGCTCCAACGGCCCAGAGGTGCTTCTCGGATCCTGGGGCTGGCAGCCCAGCAGCCAACATCCATGACAAGGGCTTCAGGGAGCATCTCCTTGGTAAGAATGCATATTAACACATGCATAATGTAGAATATAATAGATGGAAGTTGTCACAATGCGAGTGAAAATTAGTGTGTAAATGTGAATTATTTGGGTGGAGTGGTGCTAATCACTCAGCATTCCAATGAATGCCAGTTCGGGACCCCACTTTGTAGCATTGTATTGGTACTTGAAGTAGTGTTGCAAGGTATTCCCAGAAATATCACAAGATAAGGGTGATATCATAGTGCCCACTCGCGTATGTGTTTATGCGCGTGCACACACACACACACTCCCTCTCTGACACAGAAAGACACACACTGACTCAGCTGATGTCTCTGACAGTTTAAATGACATTTTTTAAATGACACCACAATATCAACACGGATCACCACATCACGATCGATACTTTTCTTAAATTAGTAAAATCTTTCTTCATAGCTGCATGCATTAATACATAATTCAGATTGTACTGACTCTGCTCTCTCTTTTTCTCTTGGCTGACACACACCAACAGACTCGCACACACAAATAAAACACAGTGTCATTTGACATATGTTAAGAAAATCATACAAAAGTGTATGAAAAGACCCAATTACTAGAATTTTTTCAGGGGGGTGGCATAAATTTGGACTTAGACGGCTGTCTCACAGTTCTCTATGCAGGAAAATCCCTGTTAACAGCACATAAACTACAGTTTGGATGCATTTGGATTATTTTTTCAGGTTGTACATCCATCTGTCACATTCTCGTGGACAAGTTATTTCAATAAAGATCACTACAGGTTAAAGGTCACTGACCTCACATCCATCACATTCTTGTGAATGCAATCAGCAATAGAGGGACATCAGAATATTCTACAAAAACAATTCTCTGGTTATTCAGCACCTTAACTCATGAAAAGAATCGAACGACATCATTGTGATGGTTATTTACAATTTGTCAGACACTGAATTGGTGACAGTAATCTTGGGTGTCCACCTTGAAACTGGTGATCATATTGGTTTCCTTCCAGATTGAAGATGTGTGTGAAAAATCCACGCTTCAGAATTTTTAGCTTCTTTGAAGCAACATCTAATTTCAGTTATTGTCCACTGTCATGGCTGCAGCTTTTAATCAATCAACTCATGAATCAACTTTATTGGCATGTGAACATGTACAAGGAACAGACCTTATTTCTCTCAGTGAACATACACACTAATACAGTAGTACATAGGCAGCATCACAACATAACAAATCAAACTAGAATGCTACTCAGCAAAGTGCATACCTACCCCAAGGTAGGAAAGAAAGCATTTCTTGATCCGTCCCCTTTATCTAGATCCACACTACAATTTAATGGTTTCTTACTTTGCCCATGTCCCATCCTTCTACCAAGTCTTGTGGAAATACAGTAGTTTTGCATAATCTTGCACATAAACAAACAGGGGTGGAAACATTAAAAATAAACTTACATTAATTATTTATTTATTTATTTTTATAGAACTTAGGACAAGATGGAGAATATCCCTAGTACATTTGAAGGTCTTCACCACTAGTTGCTGATCACTAGTTGATGTTAGCGACCACCATCAGATGTTAGGGACATATCTTCAGTTGTGTACCGTAGTATTAAGAGGTGTGTCTTTACTCACAAGACCCCCCTCTGCTAAGGCAGACCTGAGGGTGGATGTTATTATTTATATTTTATTACTTATTTATTCATAAACTAATTTGAGATTTATGTTTATTGCCATACCAAGTACAGATAACTTAAACTGGGCTGGCTTTACTAACTCAAACCCACTTGAAGTACAAGCCATACAGCTGTAAATATAGATTTATGGAACTTGGTATCAGTCAATACTCTAAATACTCTTTGAAATCCCAAGGCAATCATATTTCATTAAATGGACTTCATTTTTATTTACGTTTTTAGAATTCATATCTACCTTTTTTGTCCATCCAGGTCAGGGAGAGTTCAGTCAGCGAGTGGAGCGGTTTAAAGTGCCAGTTCTCCAGATTGGCCTCACACCGAGCCCTTCCAGCCTGAGCTCTCGAACCCGATCCAACTTAGTATCTGACATCCATCAGAAACTCCAGGGCACGACGACACCCAGCTCCAAGCAGGCCTCTCGCATTCGCCAGGTTGGTTGACCTGCCTTATGACTAAAATCAGTAGCATCTACAAAACTGGGATCAGCACATTTGTAGCTCATACTTACATGTGTAAGTGAACTCATACATTATTTGATGAAATGGATCATGATGACCTATAAATGATTTGTAGTACTCTTCAGTTGTGACTGTAATTCTTTAAATGTAAAATGTTTCTAAACCGAGGCCAATAGCAGTCACTGTATCATTTTAAATGTATGAATGGGTTAATTTTATATCTGTATAATTCCTATTTTGATGTAATTTGATAGTAAATCTAAAGAGGTTGTGTCTAATGTTGTTTCTTGGTTCAGGAACGGGATCAGGAAATAAGCCAGCTACATTTCCAACCAATTAGTGAGAATGCCTGGCTAAAGAGAAGCAGCTCTGATCCCTCATTGGCTCAAGTGAGTTTATTTTGTTAATGAAAAAAATATCTGATGTTTTTTTTACCATGATTATGACAAGATGAGACAGCAATGACTCTTACTGTGACTATATCAACATGAAATATCATTGTCAAAATGAGAAGACTAACACATTTTAAAAAATACAAACTTTACCAAAACCTTGCTATATTTCTATTGATGGAAAAAAAAAAAAAGAAGGAATTTACAGTGGGGTTTTTCTTTTGTCCCAAACAACAATAACTTGATCTAAATGTCAAATTTCTTTTCCTATCAAATTATCTTTCTGGTGATTCCTTCCTACCAGCAGTGCAACATACTGACATCAGCACTGTACTGTGCCCAGTGTTAAACTTTAATATTATGGCTTCTTAAAATCAGATAATGACAGCAACAAACCAGGTTGACATTTGGATCTGCTTTAAATATGATGAAGCTACAAAATCACTGGCAAGAAAATCACAGAACGGAGGAAACACCTAAACGCACCACACAGACACTGCGTACGTTGTGTATGGGCTTTGTGTGAAAAGAGGTTTCAAACATTTTCCTAACAAGTATATCAAAGTGGAAGTGTACAACCCACCGCAAGCTCACAAAACTACATCATAAAATCAACCTTTCTGCCCCAGACCTGACAACCTGAACATTATAAGATGAGGATATGAGGCAGATGAGGCAGGGCTGTTGTACAAGGTTCTCTTTGGTTGTGAGGGTTTCCCTTTTTTTTTTTTCTAGTCACTCTGTGATTGACTCTTTGTGAAAGATTTGTTATTGTTGCTGCTTATTTCCAGGATGTTAAAATCATTTGGTTGAAAGCACTTTGCTGATGTTTGGCTAAAATCCTCATTGTTGGTTGGTGGAATAAAACTAGACAAAAATTCTTTAAAACCTGAATGTCCAGAAATTTAGTAGATTCTAAAAAAGGATAAGGTTGTCTCCAGCAGAGCTCCGACCTTAGGCATTTTGGGCCAATTTAACTTCGATTTGCCCCCCCTTCAATTCTCAGGGGGCCAAAGTTAATGTGGTTAATTTTATATTAATATACATCGATTGATAATGATAACCTCAACATTTTCTCTAAGTCTTTAGTGTATTAGGTTCAAGGATCAGGGATTCTTCCTCTTCCCTCGCCGGCACATGTCCAAAGGAACCTGATGATTGAAAACTCAATATGTTGTTTTTGTGGATGTAATTATTGTTTCACTTAAGTTTTAGTCTCTTTTACACTTTGAGTGTTTTTTTACACATCTGCCTGTGTAAACATTAGCAGGGAAGGAGCACTCCTGGCCCCTCATCTCCTTCCTCCTGGGTCCCTAGATCTGGAAGGAGAGTTCATTGGCCTCCCATGCAGCCCAGGGATGTGAGTCAGTGATTACTCTCTGGTCACGTGGTGCACATGGGAAATACTTTGAGCCAATACACTTGGTAATCTTAACTTGGCCCACCTCTTCAGAGGAAAGAATTTCACCTTTTAGATAGTCTGTGGTGTGGTTTTATGGAAGTGGGCTGTTATCTTCTCACTATCTTCTCACACCGTTTCATTTGATGCTGACCAAATATTTGTAGTGTCTATAAAGTATTTTTTTTGGTCCACTTATTTATTTGCAATGATCTACATAAAACTGAGCTACCTCTTATTGGGCCAATATTGTTTCTCTCAGCAGGATGAGGGTAAAGCTGAGAAGAAAGATGGCAGCTTCAGTGAAGCTCCTACATCAGCTGCAGAGAATCCATCTCTAAACACAACAGGTAAGACTTTTATGATGCTAAAGTTTTCCCCAATAGACTATTCGTAATGAAATGTATAACTTCTTTCCTGTGAACAGACTTAACCCTTGTAAAGTATGAATGTCCTGAATTGCTGTGCAATATCAATATTGATGAGCCATATCTGGGTGTGCCTTCTGCAAGACGCATGCCAACTGCAATATTTTTCAGCACAAAGAAGTTATGCAACTCTTCTAGCTATCAAGCAGCGACAGATGCGTCAATGGAATTATAATTATTTTATTATTTGCATAATAATAATAAGAGTTAAACAGTAATGTAAACATATTTATGAGGTATAATTTATATATTTATTTTTAATTGATTCAAAGTAGGGCTGAACCTAACGACTTTTATTAATTAATCTAACGATAATTTATTTGAATAATCGAGCGATTATTTAAATAATTAAAAAATCGAATTTCCTCAAGCAAAGGTCCGAAACATCATAATGTCTAACATGCGTTATGATTCAGTGCCATATATTTTGAAGTAGCCGTAGTTGTGTCAATGTCTGCATGAAGTCAAAAACTAAAATAAAGAAAGTTCAATTCAATAGCATTTCAAATATGTTTATTAAAAATGTTCACACTGAACTGGAGGAAACTCTATATCCTATATCACTTGTATACAGAACTTGAGAACAAATTTGTTTGTACGAAGAGTTCTTGCACATACTTGTTACATGCTCTAACTTATGTTACGGTTACTGCTTTGACACTAAGTGTTAAGATGTGAGACTAATCTTTCAACAGGTCAAAGATCACAGTATGACTCTGAAGCACCAGTACCTGTAGAGCTCAAAAGCTCTAGTGAAGGGCAGCTGCAAATTAAGGGGAAGGAAAACACTCATCAGGGTGAAGAAGTCATGAAAGAGAGCGACCACAAGGCTTCAGTTGGAAATGAAGAGCAGCTTGTGTCAGAAGAATCAAAGACTGTGTTGAAGCTGTCTTTTAGTGAGGATCAGAGTTTCTCCAAAACATGTTTCAGTGAGGATCCAAAAGTGTCATGTGATGAAGACAGGCTACTAGAATCAACTTGTCCCCACGAGTCAAACAATGAGAAAACCGGTGAGGTTTCCAAAGCAACTGAACAGAGCAGGAAAGAGAGTTTTTCATTGGAAGAAGATGAAAAGATGGATGATGATTCTTTATATAATGACGAGTACATTGAGCCCTCAACAGACGAGGAGTGTCGGTCGTGGAGATATCCTCAGTACAAGGTATGCAAAGAGGAAGAGTCTGTCATGTCTGAAGAGCTGCAGGAAGATGTGTGTGCTGAGGAGAAGCTGGAATTATCTGGATTGGAAGAGGAGAAAGGAGGCAGTGTTGCAGATCACAGTGATCCCTCTGAAGTCCAGGACAGTGACTGTTATTTGGTTGATGTCTCTTTTGAGATGGCCAGTTCCTCTGAATTGCAGGAAGATGATGAATCTACACCAGAAGAGGACTCTGTGGCAGACCAGTGTTCTTTAAACAGGGAACATGTGAACATGGAGTCCGATGAAGAATGTAAGGAGGGAGCAGCCAGTGGATATACTGGTATTTCTACCACAATACAAGGCCAGAAAGACACAGAGGAGTGTACTCAAGAGGATGATTTATGTCAACAGTCAGAAGACATCCTAACAATCGATATAAAGGAAGAACATATGGATCTAGAGTCAGGCCTAAATAGCAGAGGGGAACAAATAACATCATCTCCTTTTGCAGATGTAGCTCAGAAAGAAATACAGACAGTGTATACAGAATTTCAGAGAACCACTGAAGATGCAGCACAGTCAAAAACAAAGGCCAATGTCCAGCCTGTAGACGTTGCTGCAGATGATCCAGCTCTAAGTTTAACAGAGGTCCAGGTGTCAGAATACAGTCTGAAAGAGGAAAAGGATCCAGAAATAGAAGATGAAAGACAGGGTGTTCTAGATGGGCCAGCAGAAACTCACAAGGCAGTGGGAGGAGAGAGCTTAAAGAAAGTCACATTTATCCTGGAGCCTGAGCTAATCAATGACTCAGCACTGTCTGAGGCCAGGACCTCTGAGGAGTCCAGAGCAGAGACGAGCATGTCAGGTAAGACCAGTAAGGATGTGTGTGTGAGCACTGGGCTGCCTGAAGACAGAGGTGGAGCACGTTGGTGACGTTGTTGGTGAAACAGGTCCTTCACCACTAATAAACTGCACACACTGGGAAGGGGATGTTTGTGTGAATAACATGTGGTTTTGCAAAACTATTATTTGAGACTAAGTATGTTGAAAAGTGCTTCGAGACAGACAAACAGGTGCTTATGAAGGTATAAAGGGCAAATGAGACATGTATGTTGCCATCTATTGTAGGTTTTTTATATATAATGACTGGTTTTCTGGAAAGTCACCAGCCCATCTACCTTTTGCAGGAAGTGTAATCCTTATTTGCCTCTAAAAGGGATTTGCTTTATTTTTGTAATGTTTTGTTTCTTAGATGCTGAGCTGAGCTCTCATGATGAGACCAACACCAATGAAATTATCGATCGGATGTTCGATGAGGTGCTGGAATATGCTGGAAGGATGGAGGAAGAGAGGGGGAATGATGAAGATCCTGAGTACGGTGATAGTGGCATTGGTGTTTGCTCTGGAGACAAAGATAAAATGGACACAGAGTCTAAGAAGGAGAAAAGTAAAGAGGAGGGAGAGGCCAAAGAAGAGTGTGATGAGAGCAAGGAGCTTGAAGGCAACGGAGATGAGTTGCTCACTTTCCCTCCCAGTGGCATCCTCTCTCCTCTCAGCAAGTCGGTGGAGGCTTGGGTTACCCCTCTGGTAAGAAGACTTTTTACTGCTGAGATGTTCATTCACAAGTACCATTTAAGGACATTTTCTGGCTTAAGTAATGTTGGGAAAGTTAATAGATTCAGAAGCAGGAAAAGTATAGTTTATTAATGATTAATATTCCACCAACAGCGGCTGGCAACAAGCCTGGAATCCAATCCTCCCTCTCTGCTCCTGACTCCAGAGGAGACCCTCTCCCCTGACTCTGTTCCTCTGTACAGGTACAGGTACAGGTCAAAGCATCCACTCTATTTGGAATAAACCAGAGACTATCTCAGTCTTGAATCATTAGTGATTAGGGTTTATTATCGTTTAGGCTTTTTCTGGTGCTGGTGCTAAATCGATTGTTTTAACACTGTTCTGATGCCTAAACTGTGCCAGAACCAATACTTTTTCCTTAAAAGAGCTCATAACCACAGATGATGATATCAACAGATTTTCACACAAACAGTCAAATACAGAGCATCCCTCTGATTTCCTCTGATATTAATGAAGGACCTCTGACCAGGTCCTTCATTAAGTGTGTCATGTTCCTCACTTAATACAGAATTGTTGTCAAACATTTGCTGCACATCCCAGTGTCCCAAAATATGTGTTGCGATTCGGTCAGATACGCACCGACTGTGTAGGAAACGGTGCCTGATTGGCACCAGATTTGTTAACTAATCCTTACAGTGTTGTGTTTTGTCAGATATCACTCATGTGACACATCTCATTCGATTCAATTTTATTTGTATAGCGCCAAATCATAATGTACTTTATCTCAAGGTGCTTAACATCGAAGGTCAAGACCTTAAAAATCTAAGAAATAACATCCCCAGTGAATTTGTTTTCCAAGTAGGATCAGATACACCTGTACTATCTATCACTAATAATCCAAAATACGAGTGTATATATATTGTCCTGTAACATGCTCAACTGTAATCTGATTGTTGTTTCTATGATTGACAGTATTGATGCCTACCGTACACAAAGGCAGAACAAGTTGCCCCCCATTCAGAGCGTCACTCCCGGGGTTCAGAGACGAGCTCCAGAGAAGTCACAGCCTCAACATTCTGTCAACACCAAGGAGAGAATCACGGTGTGTAACACAGTATTTGATTATTTATTTGATTGTTGGAACAAGACAAATTCTCACGGTATACCATTTACTATTCTGAGTTACTTCTTACCATGTTCTCCCCATTACAAAACACTGACAACTGAAAATGTAAACTGTAGCGCTGAAACTTGACTTCTGTTTGATTTAATTAAATCTCATACAAATGTTCCTTTACCCATAATACCACTTATTATTCTGTGCATCACCAGGCTCTTAATGAGGAAGCAGGCAAACTGCAGACTGTGATCAGCCAGACCCTGCAGGCTCTGAACTGCTGTACTGATGAGGAGCATGGACGAGGCTCGCTGGAGGAGGCTGAAGCTGAAAAACTACTGCTGGTGTCCTGTAAGTAGACCACATGGCTGTTTGTTTGTTCACTCTTTTAGAATATATTTCTTCATCACTTGATTAAGTCTCTGGAACAACTAATGTAGATATCCCCACCATTTAATCAGCGTTTCCCACATAATTAATTAAATCTATGGCGGTAGCGTGGTTGCTAGTGCACAAAGGTTTCTCTCATGCGCAACAGATTCCAAGTGACAAAGACTAAGGCCGAATCCCATTTCACCCCTTAGCCCTTCCCCTACGTTTTGCGGGTTCAAGTGTAGGGGTAGGGTGTCCCAATACTTGTTGGGACCGAGGGGTAGGGCTTTATACCCCTCCAAACGGAGGGGTACCCAGAATGCCTTAGGAATCACTGGCAAGCTGCGAGAGAGACCCACAAATGTAGTATTTTCTCCATTTAATAAGGATTTGAAAATTACGATAATGATCTTAGTTTAATATCATTTCAATTTCATATGGTCACTTTTTTCACAAAAACCTTAAAACAAAAGATCGCTGCCGCGCTAGTGTTTTCTTTACCCCAGAATGGGCCCTTTATATTTAAATACTTTATATTTACATCAGGAGCAGGTCCTCTCTATGTAGGCTGCCATGTTTTTTCACAGTAGCCCAGACTGGACAAACTTAACACCTTTTGAGTTTTTATGACAACTGAAGGCTACCACAGGTTCTCTTGGATGTTTGGAAGGGGAGGGTGAGGTGAGGGGTATTCAGCTGCAACATGAAAATTCACCACTAGATGTCATTAAATTCTACAGACTGAACCTTTAAAAATCTCAAAGTAGGATCATTTTTATTATTTCTCTGTAGCCTTATTCTTGTGATGCATTTCAGGTGAGAAACGCTCTGCCCTGCTGGTGGAAGTGTCTAGACTGAGGGAGGAGAGGAACTCAGAGACTGGAGGGGCAGCAGGGGAGGACAAGGAATATGTTTCCCAGCAGCCCTGTAGAGGCACCGTCAGCATCACAAACATCCAGCTGCCGCTTAAGTTTGAATTTGTCTGCTCCTCCCACAGCCGCACAGGTAAAACAGCAAAGACATATCTACTATTTTCTAGCTTGCTGGGTCACTCATACAGCTTTTATATCTCTTCACTAAAAACGTGATTAACACAAACATAGTGATTGACATCCTCTTTAAAAGGACTGTTTTTGTACCTGTTCAGGTAGACCAAGTCACTTCTTTTTCATCCTGATCCGCTACGGGCCCTGCAACATCATCGCTACTCCACTGGCCACAGCTGCTGATGCTCAGAATGGAGACACCATCTCCTTCCCCACCTCTGTGACACTGTAAGCTGCAGTTCACCAGAATTAATCAAATTTACATTTTTAAGTATGTATTGAATGGTCACATGTAAACAACTCTCATACGGTTTAGCACAGATTTCATATTGACTTCCTCTTCGTCTGTAGAGAGTTTAATGACATAATTAATATGTTTATTTCAAATCTATAATGTTGATTAAATCTTGTTATGTTTTGTCCTTTGCTTGATATTTCAGGAAGGACATTCGCTCATCATTTGAGATTGATGTAGAAGTCTATAGTCTGGTGAGATAAACATTGGCATTTTGATTTGCTGTACTTTGTTGAATATTTTGAATACAAGTGGTTGGTGCCACAGATGCCAGTATTTATAAATTCATATATACAATGTTACTGTTATTCATACCCTGTATGTTCCTTAACACAGACGTGGAGTATTTTGTGTGCTTGAATGTTTGCTTGTGTTGTGGATGGGACATCAATTGTAAATAATGTAAACTTTCTTAAATGTTCTGATGTTTGTACTTTATTATTTCCACACGTTTATACTAAAGACAGAGGTGTTTGTGTGTTGTGATGAGGTAGATGAAGAGGCTTTCTTGGTTAATGTGGTGGATGGAGTGAGTATGCTCCACAGATAGTTTGGCCTATTCTGTGGCTCAGGTACTGTGCAGGTTGCCTGGTGGGTTGAGCAGCATTCTGCTGGTTTGGCATGTCGCAAGCTAGCATGTTGTTAGCTGGCCGTGTTGCAGACAGACGTGAATAGACTTACTACAGAGTGGGCTGTGTCACAAGTATAGACAAACGCTGTGCTAAAGTTTTGTTGTGGAGTGTCAAGCTGCATTTTCGCAAACCTCTCTCTGCTGTGGACTCTATGCAACCAGGTAGGCTCATGAACAGAGACATTATCCAGCTCGGGGCAGCGAAGCCTGTGAGCCCAGTCCTGGCACGTGCATTCTGCCCATTCTCATGCACACCCGGAGTGATAGTTTCACAGACAGACCCAGTGTCAGTCAAACAAAATTTGCACAGCTGAAGTAGAAACTACTGGTGTTATTGTGAGCTCTGCCTGTCTGCAGAGGACAGTACAAACACTAGGAAATATTTTTCTAAATGGCCTCTGACTATGACTGACAGGCCTGTTGTCAATGTGTCTGTGAGAGAGAGGTCTACAACAGAGTAAAAGTACAAAACACCATAAGATCTTTCATGTGTCAAAAAACAAAACCTTGTTCATTTAAATGCCAAACACTGCGGGCACTGGATCATAACTCTTTTTTCAGTTTCAGTCATAGAAAGTGGATAAATCCACTTCACAGTTTGATTGATGTGATGCATTGATTATCTTTTTCTGTTTTCGTGCCATCTAGTCCCACACTTCAGGTAGTAACTGCAGCGTGGACCGGACCACCACCAAGTCACGGGTAATTACATGAATTTCTTACAAACAAATAGATGTGACTTTATTAATTTCTAACTCCCTTATTGTGTCTTTATATACTCAGGTTACACCTAGAAAGCTTTTGAACACTATCACAGTGAGTACAATGTCTTTATTTCATACTTATATATATCCAGGCATGTTTTATGCTGTTTTTTCCCCATTACTTGTCCCAGAAGTGTTGCGCCTAAACCTTTTCATTTATTTTTCTACAGAGATCCAGTAACACTCTGACATGTGAGTTGAGATTATTTTGGTCAGTGCTAAATGTCATTTCCCCCTTTTCACTGAATCCAGTAACTCTAGAATAGTAGCTAGTAAAAGTTTAAATAAAGCTTTGAGTATTTAATGTGGCATCAGTTCTTCTTTGTACTGAAAAGGCCTAGTTAAACACTGGTCGTAATGGTCAGGCGTATTTCTTTTTTTCCTATGAGCTTTCATTCTTGTCCTTCAGCTGCTGCTATGCCTGCTCTCAACGCTCGTCGCTCCAGTAACTTTTGTCTCGTGGGCTCCCACAAGATCACCTTGGCCTCACTGGGACACAGCAAGTTCCCTCTGGATAAGGTAAATGTCTGGGAAGAGCTGCTCACTCTGTCACATTGCAGCCAAGATTGTGTCTGGACTACGTAGTAAGGGATGCTGGGGGAAAGCAGGATTGTTTGTCAGTCTAATCATTTTACATGCTGATCTTCAGCGATAAATTAAAACGGTTCATGTCCACATCAGCTCAGATGTTTGTCAGATTGGTGTGCAAAACTTTGGTGGATGTGTTTTTGTGAGTACAGACGAAGTTGTTAAAAGAGTCAATGAAAAGCATGGCACGTCACAAAATCACTGTCACCAGGCTTTGCTCCGGGCACCACTACACAGTACACCTACCCCTTTGCTCCATTTATTATTCTGTTAGAACTTGTGCACTTGGGTGGGCTCACTGGTGATGTAACGTGTCTGTCTCCCTCCCCTCTCTCTGTCTTGCTTCTTCCACTCAGATGAAACTTGATGGCAAAATCAGGAGACTGCTGGGAGATGAATTTCAGGAAAAGGTTTCACTCTTTTCTCAACACTGTCACCCCTTCACCTCTCACTTTCCACTCAGCTCCACTGCCTCACTGTCACTGTCTTTATTCCGTTGGTTCATGATTGCATTTACTCCTTTTAGTTCAACCTTGCATTGCAATCCGTTATGTTCATATTTTGACTCTAAATGCCTGTCCATTTACTCTGATGCCTATTCCAAGGAGTAAATTCGTAGTTAAATGTATTTGTGAAAATATTACTACAAACTCGGTATACAACGGGTATAAATTAAATTTCTTAAAAATGAGAGAAGTTGTGACCATGTCTGAGCACTTTGTGACTTCTTCAAGATACTGTTTTCTGTTTGCATCTCTTCCACGTCCTACCATTTCTCCTCCCTCTTCTCTCCCGGCCTGTAGGTGCCTTTTCTCTCTCCTCTAGAGGGCAACATCTACCTAAGACTGGACAGCCAGAGTCACTCCAATGTGCAGCACCAAGGCTTCCTGGTCAGTGAGGTTTTTATTCTCTCACTACGTTCACACAGTGGGCTCAAGTGGCCAGAATCTGATTTAGTTTTTTCCACTATGTGACCCAGATCGGATTGTTTAATGACACAAATCACATGGAATCTGCGTTTGGTTTTTTTGAGTCAGATTTGGGCCATTTTCCTATGTTGTTCTAAATCAGATACAGTTCTGATTTTTGAGGGGTCGTATAGTAACTGGTTTGTGTTTGAATGCATATCAAGTGTGTTTGAATGCACATCAAGAGAAACCCGTAAACACTCACATCTGTGGCCTCCATGTTTATGACCCGGGTCAAATCAGGGCTATGACCAGTTCATGTTGGATTCTGATCCCGGTGAAATTTAAAAAGTAATGTGAATAGCTACACAAAGGCTTGTAGTGTCAACGTAGTGTCTGACTTGATCAGTGTCACACATTCTGTATTAGAATGTTGACATATAAAGCAAATAGAGATTTACATTAAACTCCTGTGGGAAATTGTATAGCTTTACTTACATGGTTGATTTAAATGTTGTGATATTACAAGAATTAAGTCCATTTAAAACTATTTTTATTCATTTGCAACTTTATTCTCCAAAAATGATGACTTAATTTTCGTAATATTATGAATAATAAAATTAGGCTAAGACTTTTTTCTCCTATTACAAATTTATTCTCATGTTCTGGGAAAAAAATCCTTGAGTGGCCCTAATACTACTTTGTTCAAAGTAGACAATTTAATTTAAGAACATTTTATTGTGCCTTGTTGCATTTAGTAGTCTCACTGGTGTTATCCTGGTTCTGTTCCCAGACAATGTTTGAGTTGGTCAGTGGATATGGTGTGTGGCATCGCAGATATTTTGTCCTGGAGGGATACAGCATGCACTACTGGAACCATCCTAATGACAGAGAAACCAAGGTATGAATACACCAACACCCAAAATGTGCAGAAGAACTCACCAAGTTACTTTGAGCAGCTTTGATTCAGTCTTGTGGGTTCACCTCTCAGCAGGCAGAGGGCAGCATCTCTCTGTCCAGCTCTCCCAGTCAGTGTGTCAGGCCTGTCAAGAGGGACTCATGTGCTCGACCTTTCACCTTCGAGCTGGTGAGCAACCTTCCACATCAGCAGCAGGACGACAGCCAGGAGGCATTTGCCAAGTAAGTCTGAATAAAAGAAATAGAACTTTGCGAGTTTGTGAAGAAGAATTTTTGTGGTGTTCTTGGATTGTGATTAATTTACCTACCATGTGTTAACCCTTGACCTAGACGAACCTTTTCATCATATTTGATGTTGTACATTTTGGCCCATAGAATTCATCATCATAGTCTGTTACATATAATTACCACACAGTAAGCTTGAAGTCTGCTCCTCATGTGGCTGCAGTGATGTCACAGTGGGTGTTAAACGTTTGGCAGAAACACCTTCTGTGACATCATATTTGGGTTGTGGCTGGAAACATTCCTGCAGATGAACTGATCACTGGTGTTCTTCTGTCTTGCTCAGGTGCTGGTTTTCAGCCGACACCAAACAGGAGCGATCGGACTGGATGGAGAAACTCAACCAAGTTCTTTTGGACGTTCACACGTGGAAGCGAGCATCAGCGACCCAAACAGAAAGTCAGCAGTCAAACACAGGCAGTGGGAACTTGAGGGAGAGCATACTGTAACTACATCGCTATGTGCTCAGATGCAGTTGAAATGAGTTGTGTCTGTCTGGGATCCATGGAGGCATGTAGGGCTGGTAGATTCTCAATGTCAGTGCAGCAGGAGATGAGCCTCTGTTTCACTGATTAAACCAAACAGCCAAATTCTAAACATAAAACAAACAGGTAACACGTGATGTGTCTCATGTTGATATATTTTTGGGAGATTCTTCTGTTTAAGTTTCTGTTTATTTCTTTTTATCTGAATCCAATCATTTACTGTTGGTTTTCACTTTTATTTGCCAAGTTACAGTTGTCATTTAAATCTTTTTAGTTTCTCTTTACTTTACGTTATGTTTTTACTTTTCTTCTATGGCAATCAGCTGCTTTAGCCTTCATTGGAACTGTTATATTGTCACTTTGAGTAGCTAAGATGAAACTCCTCTTGTAGCTTATATATTTTTGAAATGATGAAAGTAATATTGTATGTTTGTATCATTTAAACTGGAATGATAGACACATTTATTTAGACACTAATGAATATTGAAGGAGAAGGAAATCTTTAAATCTACTAAACTGATTTAGGGTGAGAATGTATTTGAAATGGCAGGGAACTATTGAAGGAGTGCCAGTGTTGGGATGGGAGCTTCTGTTAGTCATTTAGGCACAGTATCTATTTCTGTCTAGTGAAGTAATAGGTTTTTGATCAGGGGCTCTAAGTTGAAGATAACGTGGGTTTATGTTCCAATGAACCAATCAATGTTTGACTGTTTATAACTCGATCTCGAGTCTCAATCTATTCCTATTGTCGGCACAAAGTGTCACTGGTGTCTTGGGGTTGTACTTTCTACTCAGTGCCCTTAAGAGTTTGCTCATATTCTTGAGTACATGATTTGTGTCACTGCACATTTAAAGCTGTATATTTACATTTGTAGACTTGTGTTATATACGTAATACACCAGATGAACGGGGTAAAAGAGGGGACTATGGTGATGCTGCTGCAATGAATGTGGTCTGTTCTGTCTGATGTCCTGTTCTTTTCCATGTATTTCAACTGATCAGTCTGTCGCTTTGTTATAAATGTTATCATGTCAACTCTCATATGCACTTAATGGAAGGTACCAATAAAATGAATGGAATTCAAAGGCAACAAAAACCGTTTCAATGGATGAATGTGACTGGTATGCAGTATCATGCGCTGGTATGACACTTCTCGCCCCTTTGTTTCTCCCACACTTTTCTGTACATTTTTATTCACATACTTAAGAATGGAGAATTGCAGGAGGCTGAGCCATAGATTGTCATACAGACCTGAGTGAGTCTGGCAGGAAGGCCGCTCGGGTCAGGAATGTCATACAGGAAGTGGTCTAGAATTAGACGTCCTGTTCATCCCAGAGCCTCTGGGTGGAGGCGCTGCTGGATGTTATGGAGTTTAAGGTGATGACAACAAAGGGAGGGCAGCATTCTGTTTTTAGTACTCGCACGGTCATCTCCAATCAGACAACACTGGCTGTTACAAGCCACAGATTTATCGCAGCAAAATAGATTACACAGATCAGAACTAGTGTAGTGCCCATTCTAAACATGTCTGTTTACAATAGGCTGTTCTCTTGTCCTGTGTTAATGCTCAGGAGCTACTTCGGAATAATTTCTTATCATTAGTGAGTCCTCCTCAAACAGTTCTACAATATACTGTCACTTTTTATTGTTTGTGTGCTGGACATGTGCGGAGCCTTTATAAACAGTCTATGGTGCATAGTGAAGTTAGAAAACTGTGTTCATCCTACCTGGTTTGTCTGCAGTGGAGATTTCAGAGTCAATGTTTTATAACGCTGTTATTTTTCATACATTGCATGTCACAATCTTCAGACCGATCGATCAGACCCGGTTGCTGATCACTGCTGTAGTTTATCTGAGGCAGCAGAAGACCTGTTCAACACGGTCTGCAGACTGAAGACACACTGCTTCACCCCCACTGACTGCTACAGGGCACTACTGGTCACCTGTTTATTCAAATCTTATTAACATTAAACGTATATCATGTGTCCAAATCTGGGCCATTAACGATAGACATACCAAGTGTAAATTCGATAAGATGAATGTTTTTGTGAGATATGCGTTCCACAGACAGATGTTTGTAGAATTCGTGGCTAGATGGAAACATTTGACTAAATCCAACCGATTTCTTGGACATTTTACTCAGCTGACTTACATCTTGTGTTCAATTAACAATATTGGTCTTATGGCGCAAGACGAAGGGTCAGCAGGTCACCATTATCTAACTTGGACAGTCAGTCAGAGGATCAGGTAGTTGGAACATCAGACTCTAGACTTCATCTTTGAACTCTTGAACTCTCTGAGTCTGCTGCACGACGGCGTCTGAGGGGATCAAGTCACAGAACTGAACCTCTAAAGGTTGAGGTGATGAAAATGCATGTGAACTGAAACATGGAACAGTCAAATTCCCACTGAAATGTCAATCAAAACCACGCCCCCTGCAGTCATTCAGTTCATCAGGGGTTGAGGATTTAAATGGACGTATCAGAATGATACAATAAATATCAGATGGATTTTATTGTGAATGATGAATAGTAGACCGTGAGCCAGTTCAGTTCATTATCACAGCAACAAATAAAATGGCAGGCAGGTTTCCTCACTTCCATAAGCATTTAAATTCAAATTATGTGTGATGATTCCAGCCCTCATTGCTGTGAATGCAAACCAGATAGTAGTTCTACAGCAGAGGGAGTGACTGAGCTGGGGAGAACCACTCAGACGGCAGTCAGCCCTGCTGTCTCTGGGCTGGAGCTCGGCAGGTCAGTGGCCTCTCTGTCCTCAGTGATGTGTTCCCACCCTGCAGGAATATGTTCGGCACAACATCCTGGTGTGTCAGCCTCTGCCCTGCTCTGGTTCCCTACACGACCCTGGAGGAAACTGTTCCTGTGGCAAACAAACAAGAGGTGATACTAAGGTGGGCTCCCCTGCTAACAGGACTAATACAGGATGGAGAAATGGATGTGGATTTCACTTGAAATTCTACCTAAACTGAACAGCCTGATGATTTCCTCAACAAGGTTTCATTCTGTGTGAAGAGAGTAAGACACTGTATAACACTGATACAGAGTCTCAACTGGGATTCCTTTTTGTATTTCTGTCATCATATCTGACATGTTGTATACATACAAACCTGGTTTTACTTTTTTGGTTAAAGAAGCTATGATCAATATCTTAACCTTTAGCTTCAACATGGAGGAGGCTGGGTTTATGACCTATACTGCAGCCAGTCACCAGGGAGCGATCGAGACACTTTGGCCTCACTTTAGGGGAGCTGTCATGTCGTCCATCCTTATACAGTCTATAATGCAAACAAGATAGCCATATAGCTACACTGGCCCTGAGGTCAAAAACAGTTTAGAAAATGCAATAACATAAAAATAAAAAAAAACATTGAATAGGCATAGTGAAAATATTCACCCATGATTTCAATCTTATTCTCAATTCTTCCCAACTCAAGTTTACAAGTCCAGAAAGAAATAGAAACAGGAAATGACATTGAATTGTCGCCAGGGCCTTGGTTTCCATCCCATCACGAACAACAACAAAGCAGTTGTCTAACCCTTTCCATAATCAGAAAGGTTGTGTTTAGTGAAATGTTGTCCTATGACCCTCAGGGCCACCGTACATATCCGTCTACATAGTGAATATGTCAGTGTCACAGCTTGTTTACACTGTCTAAAAAAATCAAACAGTTATTTCCTCTTTAAATCTTTATGCATTATTTTGATTCATAGAGGTGAAGTCACTGTAGTTTTTGTCTCGCTTTTTAAAAAAGAGTAAAGTAGGAGCTACAGGAGGTTTGTCAGTGTCTCGTCTGTCACAATGTTGTCCCTTGTTCAGATTCAACTTGTTATTTAACACCCACGCACACAGTTTCAGATTGCATGAGAAAATCTGAAGCACTGGAAGATGACGTTCCTGTGTGTGTCCTGCAGATAGCCTGTTGTGGCCACTTGGCACGCTCCCCACTGTGTTGTGAAGAGGTCCGGGAAGCTCATTGGCATAAACAGGGTGGTGGGGTCAGAGGGCTCAACTGGGCCGCAAATAAACCAAGTTCCCTCAGTGGAAGAAGCCAGCACTGGTCAAACAATGCAGAGGATTGGAGATGGTCAATGACATAGTTTCTGTTATTGTTTCCTTTTCTTCCAACACAATTTGTTCAGCCTTGACCACAGAGCCACAGAGTTTACCTACTTGGTGACAAAGAAATGTTGATGATTGACCAATGCAGTTCTGTGAATCATGACTGATGTCTGGTTTAAACCTTCTAAGACACCTGCCAAGTGCCTCACAGTAAAAGAGAAATGGTCTTGGCCTCCATTAGTCCTTGGCTGCTTTGTGATCCCTTTTTCACAGTGGACTGTCGGTTAATGACTTATGCATTATACATTGCTTCTTCCTGTTACAATGTGCTTAATTGTTTTCCCTTTACGAGTCAAGGGAGCTCTCAGGCTCCAAGAAGGTTTTATGGAACATTACTTCCCCCACCCCTCACCCCCTCTGCCACCATCTGGATTCTTTACCTGCTCCCTTCTCCTTGGTATTCTCTCTTTCTCCTGCAATTCTCAATTATATGGTTCTCAGATGGAGTCCAGGGACCCTCTGGGGTCTGCGAAAAGTTTCAAGATTCATCCATTAAAATGATCATGATATATCGGTATCCAGGGTTGAAAATGTATTTTCCAAAAATGACTCTTGTGTTCTTCTTTCACATAACTATAGAAGAATAAAAAAAACTATATCAAAGTATGCCAAGGAACATATATATGAGAGGGTCCACGGAATACTATCTATCTTGTAGGGGGTCCTTGGCTGAGAAAAAAAAGAGACCTCTGTTCTGTTTGAATCTTGTAACCATGACTCAACATCACCGTGAACACATGTAAGTGTAAAATATTTTAGTTTTACATTTCAGTTTCTTGTACAAGACATAAGAGTTGTATCGATCATGTCATCTTACTCTAAAAAAAGTTGACATTTTTGTGTGTGGCTGAGAGTTTTGGAGAAAGCTAGTAAGTTGAGTTTTGGAGAAAGCTAGTAAGTTGAGTTTTGGAGAAAGCTAGTAAGTTGAGTTTTGGAGAAAGCTAGTAAGTTGAGTTTTGGAGAAAGCTAGTAAGTTGAGTTTTGGAGAAAGCTAGTAAGTTGACCTTGAGTGGGGACAGTTCAGTCCAATCAGTTCCAGTAATCAGGAAGCTGAGTGACATGTTGCTCTCCTTTCCATCTTGTTACCAGGCCCCTGAATGCAGCATGTCTCTCTTTACCCTCCCTGTTCCTACCCCTTTCTCCCCTCCCCCCTCCCCCCTCCCTGCCCTCAGGCATTATTCTCTTCCCTCTTCACCCCCCCACCCACCCTCTCTCCTCCTCCTCCTGGCTCCCTCCCTTTCCTGCTGGCCTCTCAGCAGAGGATGTGTCTGGGTGAGAGAGTGTGTGTGTGAGGGAGAAGAGGGAAAGCCGCCAGTAGAATGGATATGTGCCCTCTCTCCTCCACCCTCTGTTCTCCCCCCTTTCTTCTCCTCTGTCTCATCTTCATTTCTTCACCCATTCTCTGCCAGTGTTGCACCCTGGACACCCTCAGGGAACAGGAGACTTGACCGGTGCATGGGCAGCTGAACAGTGAACTTCAATGTCAGCAGGAGATCAGAAGAATGGTGGTGACAAACCAGGAGGTAATGACACACACACAAACACTGCCTGCTGATGGCCAACACCCACTTATTCGTTAAAAGAATGACTAGAGACATATCAAAGCTGTGTATGACTGTGTGTTGCTTCTCTGAGAGAGAAATGAATAAACTCTTCAGTATCCATTATTTAGGAGTCAGGTTTATAATGATGTATTGATCTGTGGGCCGGCGCTGGCTTTGAATTACATATTGAATATCTGCAAGTCAGCGCCATCCACCCTGAGTGGGAAGGTTCCTGTCTGGTTACTGCTGCGTACAAATGGGTTTAAATCCTGAGTGTTCAGAAGTTGTTGTGGTCTTCATCAGTAGATGTTTTTTGCCCTGACGTCTTGTTAAAAGTTTTGTTTCTGTCTAAGCATGGAAAAGATTTTCTGCTTCAAAACAGTTTTTGAAGTAAAAATGTGTGACTTCCAATGGATAGTCCATTGATTTAGTCTGGAACATCCATAAAGTTGGTGGACTCTGGAGAGAGCAATCAACAACAGAGGCCAAGATAACCAAAGGTTCAGGGTATGGGTCAAAACTGGGTCAAACTCCAAAATCAACACCCCCCATAAAGCAACTTGATAGCATCTTTTTGAGATCTTCTTGACCAGTGACTGCATATAAATATGGTTGACATGACAGCTCCTCAAACGTGAATCCAAAACATCTGGATCGCCCCCTGGTGGCTGGCTGCAGTATAGTATAAACCCTGCCACCTCCATGTTAGTGAATGGGACACAGACCAAACAAAAAAACTAAAGGTACACTTCTTATTTTAGGTGGTTTTGTCATGTTTCTGATAAGTTCAGTTTTAATCAGTTCTTTGATGCTATAAAAAAAGCCCTAATCGACAGCTGAGGTGGACTCACCATTGGTAGAGCATTGTATGAGTGTGACCTTGATACTGTGGTTCCACAACATGATCACTACTGCACAGACTCTGGCTCCAAATGATATCACCAGTGATGGCAGCACTGGTATCAGAGTTATTTTAGCTTCAGTTTTGTGCAGTGGGAGGAAGTGGAGAGGTGTCATCCATCTTTATATACAGACCTATCCTATGACTGGTATATTGACGTGAACATGTAATATTGGTGGAGTGCACCTTTAAAAACATTGAATATTTGCATGTAAAATAACCTCGGAACACATTGGTTTGTTGTATTGCCTTCAGAGTGGAATCGTCTTGACTCTGCTGCACCTCCACACCAGCTCACCATTACGGCAGGATAATGGTGTTATAGGTAATTGGTGATCTGTGCAGCAGTGCTTGCATGGCGCTCATCACTTTCCTGAGCTCTATGGTTAGTTGTTTTACAGAGCTGTTGAGGATTTAGTCTTGGTAAAGAGAGTATGCCATAAGAGACAGAAACAATCCTGTTTATGTAATTGAGACATCCAAACACACACACACACACACACACACGCACACACATACAAACACACACACAGTCAGGAATTACTAAATATCAGGTGCTCTCACTCCCACAATCCAAACCTTTAGTGATAAACGCTTAGTCTGTGATTGTTGGATATTGTAATCTCTGCACAATCAATGACGCTTTCAACCCCTAAGTCACAGAGAGAGACTGCTCAGTGCTAGGTCATAGCTCTCTGCTGAGTCACCAACCCGTTCATTATTCAGTTAAGTCCAATTATAATGGGCCATTCAAATGGAAGCATTGCCATGTGCCTCTGATGGTTGCCAAGCCGCCCGTCTAGCTGACTAGCAGAGGAGAAATTATATCCTGCTTACCTGACAGGCCGGCTGAAAGCAGTCGTCTCTGCTGTAAAAAATATCCTCTCCATTATGACGTTGAGATGTGTTTTACTGAACAGCATATCCCTCTCCCTAAACCTCGATATGACTGCTCCCTAGCTTGCTCAAAATGATCTGTTTTATGGGCTATATGGTTGGTAGCACAGCAGTGAACAGTGAAAGCATGAGAGAGCTGAGAGGACATTTGGGAACCAAATTGTTAGTCATAACAAACACGATGTACTTTTCTTGAGCTGGTAAATGAGAAACAAATGAACAATACAACAGGCAATGCAATAGATAATAACTTTTGACCGAAATCTTGCATCTGGGAACAAACTTTATCACAGCACACTGGATCTTATTTCCCCAAACATTTGTTTGTGGCAGAGCTGCTGTAGACACATAAATACTGACCCCGGCGAGAGCTTTATAAAAAGTACTCAGCCAATGGTGCTACTGGAAACAAACTATCTAATGTCGCCATGTCAAAGCAGTTTTCATAACCGTTTTCAGACAAGTCCAGTGGAGAATATCCAGCATTTAATTTAATTAACATTTAATTGGACTTAAGAATTTACTGAATATACTTTGGTGGTCAAAGGTCACTGTGACCTCATGTTTTTAAATGCAATTTATCACCAACACCCATAGGGAATTACATTACATCTGGCACGTACATTAATTTAGACTCAAGCATGACCTGGTTAGACTGTTAGGCTATTCAGCTGGTTTCAATCTGCAACCTTATCACTTTATGCCACTGAATCATACTCACTAATCCTAAAATATCTATTCTACCTAAATTTCTACATATATTCCAAAAATGACCAATTTCCTTAAATATTTCCTTTCTTAATTCTTCCTTTATATGGAATGATAAGTCTTGCATCAGTTCTCAAATGCTTCACATCTTAACCTTGCTACTCTATTTTGTTTCAGCTTAGCTCAAGTAAACAATGGTTCTCCAAACCCTTAAGTGAATGTGTCATACAGTGTTTCTCCACATTTGACTTATAATAAGAAAAGAACACTTGTGTCAGAAACAGTTTACGCATACCACACAACCAGGGGCATTGACCTCTGGGCCACAATGAGTCCATTTCTGATTCTACTACACTGTGGAGAGATCCTCGTCTTTATTTCCGTTTTTCATGACGACACATTGAAACTTTTAAACATTGTCGCAACAAGAGAATTAGAGAATTGATCTAGGTTTTTCAAAGGTTGTGATAAGAACATAACCCATCTAAAATCAAGAGTTAACTTTATAATAATAATGAGCAATTGATGAGAATTTCCAAGTTATGTAAAAGCATGCTGTAGGGGATAATAGAAACAGGCTATTAGACAAAAGTGGAAAGCTTAGTTTTAAGTAACAAGGAATGAACAGTAAAGGCATGAACTTTCTCAATCTCGAAATTATACACATATTGCATGCCAGAAACATTTTGTACAAACAAGTCAAACAAATATATCAATCTTGCATGTTTAGCTGCAAGAAAAGGTCTAACAATGAACTGGAAAATTGAATACGTATGATAAATTGCTGAATTATCTAAATAAATGATAAATATACACATGTCTTGACAAAATATATTGTTACATCAATTGCAAAGGGTATCGGGTTCTTTGAAACTGTGGCTGCCACATATGGAATTCACGGCCAACAGAGCTGCTAATATGAATAGTGTCTAACGAACTGCTGTTGTGCTTCTGTATCCCCAGGGTTGGGTTGGGTTGGGTTGGGTTGGGTTGGGTTTGGACTTGACTGAAGAAAGCCCTCGTTATATTTTCAGTTATTCATTTCATTGTATGTTTAGGGTCATTGTCATGCTAGTACAATCCTCGTGAACCAACCGTTTTGTCTGAAGTTAAACCAACCAAAGAGGATTGGATACAAACTAAATGTACATGCTCCATGTCCTATAGACCATGAACTAACATTATTAATATAGAGCCCTTCTGTAAATCGTCTGTGCTAAATGAATTCTCCCTTTGTTGTTCCTCAGCTGATGTTGAATGTTGTTAGTGACTGACTGTTTCACATGGGAGACGATCACATGTTGAATAGTCAATGAGAACAAAACTCACATTGTTGCATTACTTTTCCAGCCTTGCAATTGCGAGTTGGAGGGACAGGTCCTGTTATAGTTTGGTCTAGATCCAGTTAAAGGGGCAAATTAAGGATTAAAAACAAATGTTTTTCCTTTACAGTGTGATATGTAGAGCATTTTCATATTCTTCAGTTTCTGAGGAAACAATTTTTAAATCATGATTTGAATATATATAGACACAAGATCAGTGAGTGTGTATAATTTGGTGCAGATTAGCAGACTACTTCCTTTTCCTTTTTTCTATTATAAGAGCTAAGACAGACCTGTGTATGAGTGCTTGGCCTTGGTGAGATATTTGTTCTAGTTCCTTGTTCCCTCTGTTCTCTGATGGGCTTCACTTAAAAACACTGGTTCTGATTCTTTCTTCAATTTTAAAGCCCCAATGTTTACGATTAGAACATTTCCAACTGTGGCAACTTTTAAAAGTACTATCAAAAAATGTGGTTAACAAAAACTAATTTCATCAGAAAAAAGAAATACAAATTGAATTGTAAAACGTTGCACACATGTGGCTCTAACTCAAACAGTTACACAATGATTTTGGCTCTATATGTCTGTAACATAAAAAATGTAGGACAGGAAACACTGACCTGACGTTTCCCTCCTGTATCTGCCCGACAGACATGGTGCCGGTGGCTGAGGTATGGCCGGAGGTGGAGAGGGCCGAGTGCTTGGCCCGTGGCGCTGCCTTGAAGTGGGCATCAGGTGTTTTCTGTCGGCCAGAACATCTGGAGCGTCTGAGCCAGTACAAGAAGAGAGAGAGTCAGAGGACTGCTTCCATACACACCAGGCTCAAGGTGACAACACAGGGACACATCTAAATGCACACAACAAACTAATGATCAGTTGCAGTCACAGTTTATCAAATGGTCTCGCATATGATGGTCTCGCTGGGATTTAATCCCTGTTAAACCAATGTCACTTTCTTTCTTGTTATCATCACTTCCTCCCAGTCCATGGTCCAGTCGTACCTGGAAGGGGTAGGCTGGGGACTGGAGCAGCTCCAGGAGGCCCGGGCGGAGCTGAGGGAGGTGTCACACACTTTGAAGAGAGCAGGACTGGAATCCAATCAAAACGCCAACGGGGTGAAGCCTCTGGAGAGGCTGAGAGAAGTGTCAGTCAACCACCGTCAGCTCCTCGCTGCTGTCAGCAACTTGCCACGTCTGTACTCAGGTGACACGCTTCTTTATGGACACAGATAATGAATCAATTTACTGTTTAATCTACATTACCTGTGCTTTTCACATTTAATCAGGTCCAGAATGTTTGATGTACATGGATGAAGAAACATTTTTTGGGGGGAAATGTAATTCATTCATAATAGTTTAAGTCACCATAGTTGTATTTGCCTTAATACTTTTGTACCATATTACAGCCTAGATCATTCTAAAAAAATACTGTACTGTTAATATAATATAATATAACATAGTCCTGGAGATCAGCTCTGCTGTAAATGCCACTTTGATGAAGCTCAGAATGTTCACCAGTGGCAGGTAGCATAATGTTTTGGGGTTGTCCGTCCTTCTGTCCCATTTACGTGAACGCAATATCTCAAGAATGCCTTGAGGGAATTTCTTCACATTTGGTACATACAATCACTTTGACTCAAGAAATAACAGATTTGACTTTGGTTGCCAAAGGTGATAGTTCATGGTCACAGTGGCCCTACAAAGTATGTTTATGTTTTACGTCAATGTGATATCTTACGATTAGCTTGAGGGAATATCTTCAAATTTAGTACAGACTTGAACTCAAAGATGAACTGATTCGATTTTGGTGATCGAAGGTCAAAGGTCAATGTCATGCAACCTTATGTTGTTGTGAACGTGATACATCAGCAATACCCAAGGGGAATTTTATTACATCTGGCTCAAACATTGACGTGGACACAAATGACCAGATTTTGGATTTCAAAGGCACTGTCACTGTGACCTCACAAAACACATGTATTTCCTTGTGAATCTCAAAAATGCCTTGAGGGAATTTCTTTAAATTTCATACATTCTCAATTATTAACTGATTAGATTTCAGTGGTCAAAGGTAAAGGTCATGGTGACCTTATATGAATCTAAGAAACACATTTTCGAAGATGGAAACTGCACTGTTTGGGTGTGTGTGACAGTGTGGTATTTCTAATTCATATTGTGACAGAGGGATAATGTTTCAAGTCTGCTAAGTAATGAACTAGTTAATCTGTGTAATTGGTTTTACTCTTAATCCTAAATTTTGAGATATACACCTATAAATGTCTATATGGTTAAAATATAGCAAACATAAATAAAAAGCATCTGAATTGTAATTATTTCTAACCATGGAACCAAGAAAAGGGCAATTTATTGTGTTTGCATTCACTATAAAATTGAAACAGAGTCTTTACTGCTTATTTCTTTTACCCAGCTATTCTGGTTCTGTGCAGAGCCAAAGAAAATAACAGGAATTCTCTGAGAAACATCCCTGCATCCTCAAATGCTTATGGTGCAATGTAGAACATTTTTGCTGGAAACTAAGGTTGCATAAATTGTTGACAGTTAGAGGAATGAAAGTTCTCTCTCCCTCCTTCCTGTCTTACTCTTCACAGTGCATAGTCTGGTGTTAGAGACTGAGCGTCTGGTGGAATCCCGCCGGCTCCTGGAGGCCCACGCCCGGCTGATGGATCTGGAGCTCTGGCAGGACGACATCCTCTGGCAGCTCCATGGAGCTGCTGGGACGGCAGGAAGTGCAATCAGCAGTGAAGACAAAGAGCTGGTGGCCAAATATTTCTGTGGTGTTGGGCAGCTTGTAGACGCCTTGGGTGAGAACATCATCTCAGTTTACTCAGTAATATTAGTTCAGTTCAATTTGACAAAACAAACTACACAGTATAAGACAGCACTACTTCTTTGTATTGTAGTTGTATTTATTTTGTGTGTTACACCAACCCGCTCAGTTTTGTTTTCTTCCTTTTTGATTAGACAGGATTCAAATCTGAACTATTGTAGTTCATGATAGTTCTTGATAACTATGTGTTAAAATTACATTAAACACATTTGTTTGCATATTTTGGTTAAATGTTAAAATTATATTCAGTTATTTATTTATTTTAAGTGATAAAGTAAATAGTTTTGAATACAAAGGATAAAGGGGTATTGCTGTCATGTCAGAAAATGAAAAACGGATCAGTATCACTTTATAACGTGGATTTTTTTTACTAAGATGTTTTGTGCTCGTTATAACAAAATATTTTTATTATTTTTATTACGACATACAAATTTATCACATTACAACAAGAATATACTATTTACCTTGTTGTTGTTATCTTGTGATGAATTTAAAAAGGTGAAACTCATGTTTGAATGATAAAACGTGCAGAGAACAAGTAAATGAATGAATATGGCTCATCTGATTAAATTCTGCTTCACACTTCGGTTGAGACATGGTGAGATTATGCTGTTAATGAGGACTGAGTATGATGCTGTGATGAGTCTGCACCTACACCCAAGGAAGAAAGGAGGAAGTATGAGCCTTAGGAGGTAATGTCTGTTCTCAATGATTAGCTGGGCATTTATAGATAAATTATATATATTATTAATAACAAGAAAAGTTTATTGTTATAGAGTTATAAGTTTGTATGTTGATCGCATACAATATATACAATATAGCAGTAAAATATGTTATAGCATGAAAGAACACCTTGTTTCATGATATTACATAGTACTGATCTTTTCTTTCTTTCTCTGACATGGCACCAATACGTTACACCCTGGACAGGTCTCTTCGTTATATATGGCTACAAAATAAATTATACTAATTTTATAGACTTATTTTACCACTTGGGGGCAGCAGAACAAACTCATAACAGAACACTGGCAGACAGTTGTATTTGCAGTATACATCCAGCTGACACAGTGTATCATTAGCATTCACCTGGAGTTGTGTTTACCAGGAATATTCTGCTGCTTCAGCTGCTGCTTCAGCTTCTAAATACTCCACTGGAATAGTTCCTTTTTTGTGAGTCTGCTGTCTGGATCCAGGGAGGTTGTACAGCTATATTATTATTGTTATTATTTTTACTATTCATATTATTCTTATTATTAGGTCTTTAAGTTGTCATGGTGGGACAGGATCTGACTGATAGCAGATGCATCTTGGATGCTCCTGAACCCATCACCAGTGATGTAACCTGGGGTCATTGGGTTTTTCGGCTCTTATTAGACACAGCCTTGCCCAGATGACCCAGCTGAGGTGGATTAGATGTTGACTTGTGTGAGTGTGCTCCTCCTCATGGATCTCCTCTCCTGATCCAGAGCCATCTCAAGGCTTTCTCTGCTGCCTCAGTGATATTTGTGATGGCTCCTCTCCAAACTCGTTGATACCCAGTGCATGTAAGGCTTTAGAGAGTGATGGACCTGCAGTCTTGATAGGCCCTTTGTCTGGCAACCAACTCGTCATACTTAGTCTTCTTCCACTCACTGACTTCCTCCAGATGCCCCCACAGCATTGTCAGTTCTAACAACACAATGTTCTTTGTGACCTCTGAGACGAGGAGGGGATCTGAACTTCAGCTGCTTCCCCAAAGCAAGCTGCCATCCCTTTGGCCTTATATATTCTTTGCTCAACATCTGTCAACACGTTAATGTGAGGGTCTGTCTAATGAAAACCTAAAATACGTAAAGACAATAACACAACACTATATTTTATGTGTAACCTTGATAAAAGCAGGCAGAAGAGAGTGCTATGAATATCAACAGCATTAATGAAAAAAAGACCAGTTCCAGGATGAGTCTCTAACATCCTCAACATCCACCCTGTCCCTGCAGGTAAGGAGCTCTGGGCAGTGGTGAGCAGTGCTCTGGCTCTGGCCCGACAAAACCCCACACCGTTTGTATCGGCAGTGAGGATAGTGGAGCGGGAGGAAGCCCTGGACCAAGCTCTGCTGGAGGACAGAGGGGGCACCAGGAGCAACAGCAGGCCCCTGCCCCCTGGACGACCTCGCTGCTGGAGAGCATGCTTCTTCCAGGTCAGAGCCAACTGATACATAACACTTCACCTTTAGATTCAAAATTCTGACTGTGTTCTCTCTCGATTCCCCCACCTCTCAGGTACTAGAGGAGGCGGTTTCTGCGCGGTTCCGTAGCGTGTCCTACCTGCACACGCGTGGCCCAGGTCTGGCAGGACACCTCGCTGCTCTCCAGCACGCTACCATGGCTGACCTGGCCACTGTACGCCACCTGCTGGAGCACTGTGTGCCACCCCACTACCGACTAACAGGAGCATACCTGAGGGCCAGCCATCGCTGTTTACATGCTCACCTGGCACAGGTGAGTGATGGGACAGAAGGAGACCAGTGCTGCACTGTGTCACTCATTAATATGTGGACTCCACATCTCTCTGAACAATTACAGAGACTATTAGAGCTACTTCTTTCACTAAGCTAATTATATTTTTGATTTGAATTCATTTGAAAAGATCTCACTACACACATGTAAGTGATATTTGTGGCTTAGGTTAGCAGCTGGGACCTGGAGAGTGGTGAAATCTTTGCAGTGCTTAACTGGGTGCTACACATCTATAACAGGTGAGGCATTTTCATATTTGTCTTGCTGTCTTTGTGTAGTTCCTTGTGCACATTATTGTTGATGTGTAGTGTAGCAGCTTTGGGCAACACTCAACCAGTCGAAGCTAATACACATAAAAACAGCCTCTAATTTGTATTCTCTGCCCCTTTCCCCTGACAAGCATCTAAAGAAGCATGAATGATGACAAATACATAAAACACATCTGTTGTCAAACTGTTGTCTTACATTTTCAAGGTTAAAGACATTAGAAGAGGAAACGATTTCTGTGTCACAAATTGATCTAATCTTTACATGTTATTACGTCTTCAAGCCTTTAAAACAGTGGAGAATAAAACATCACTCTCTTGCACTGCTCGAAGGTTAAAGACATATGTAGCCTATGACAGTGTTACAAGTCCCATAGAGTCTCAGCTTGTTCTGTCCAGGTTCAATGTTTGTTAACGTGGCAAAACAATTATTTGTAATTATATATCTTACATATATTAACATATCTGCTGTGTTTCATCCAGGTCACGGTAGCTTCACGAGTTGTACAAGTGCACGTAGGCAACTGTCACAGGTTTTAGCAGAGGACCCAAATGCAGGCACTGCAGCTTGCTAGATGAATTGATAATTTATTAAGAAAAAACTAAATGAAACAGTCTTAAGCCGTTTTCAGACATGTCATCATCAGCAGCATTCATTCTGTACAATACCGCCAAAAACCTTCTTTGTATGAATTTCTTTGTGAACTTTGTCATTAAAAGCAAGCCAGTCCAGTGGCCTACGTACATATGTATAACTTCTGAAGTTACATAAATGGACACATAAAAAATTTGAATTAAGTATTTTTAACCATCAACAGCTCTGAGTGTGACAGTCTTGTTTTGGCAGCCCAGACATGATGGGTCATCCAGAGCTGGTGACTGAGATGGAGAAAGAAGAGCTGGGACCTCTCATCTCCACCGAGGGCCTGGAGCGGCTGCAGGGCAAATATGTGCAGAGTGTTCGGGTGAGTTGACCGCAAACTTTTTCTTTTTCTCAAGATTTCACATCAGTGACCTGTATCCTGGTGAGGAGAAGTGACCATATTGTCACACAAAATGTGTTGCTATGCACAATAAGATATGAAAGTAATGTGATATAAATGAGAGGTCATCTGCTGAGATGAGATGAAGACCGTGCTGGGTTTGACCAGGGCACTGGATATCGAGACTGGAGGTGACTGGGTAGGAGGAGGGTCCCAGCAAATCACTGAAATGACAGCTGACAGTAAGAGAGGGAAGACCAGATTGAAAGTTTGACACCAACTATGATTGGCTGATTGAGACTGTGGCAAAATCTGATTGGATGAAAGCAAACACCCACAGTAATCTGATAGGAAGAGGAGAGCGTGAGAGAGAATTGCGAATAAATGGGTCATAGAGAAAGTCTTCCTGATTTAACTAATGTTCATGACTTTCATGACACATTTCGTGTTCAACCCTCATCATAGGTCATATTCACCAACACTTTATTCACCAACACTTTACTTTGTTTGTTCACCAAAAATCTGTCTTTTGGGAAAGGGCGATGTATCGACTACCTGTGAAAATAATACCAGTTTGTCTCTGGAAAAGTCAGGACTCAGTGAAACTACTGTAATCAGAAACCTGGTGGTGTCTGTCACTGTGTGTGTCCATGTTGCTGCTGTTATAGAAGAGTGTGTCAGAGTGGATGCACAAAGCTCTACAGGTGGAGCTGCAAGACTGGCAGAGGGACCAGGAACCAGATACAGACCATGAAGGTTTCTACCAAACCAGCCTGCCTACCATCATCACACAGGTATACAATATGCAGCACAAGACACAAAATACAACAACCACATCCTGAACGTACACGCAGAGAGCCTGCAATAAGAACTGTGGCACCTACAGCCACTTTAAGTGCCATTCAAACTGCCTTCAATACAACTTCACACTGAAGCAGTCAACTGTCCAGACAGGTGGTCATGATGAGTGATACTGGTGCAAATGTTCTTCATCCCCGTCCACTGCCTGGAGACACACTTAGTAATGACACTGTGCTTATTGCATCTTTAAATTAAATTTAAAAAAAACGTTGTAGCCACTTTTCAGCACCACAATACCCTTTACACTTTCTGTGGCCTTGTTCTGTTTGTGGGACTGTGACAGATGCTGGAGGAGAACGCCCGGGTGGCTCTTATGATCGGAGAATCCCTTCGAGATCAGACCATACAGATGGGACTGTATGAGATGGAGAACCTTTTGAACAGGTGTGTGTGTGTGTGTGTGTGTGTGTGTGTGTGTGTGTGTGTGTGTGTGTGTGTGTGTGTGTGTGTGTGTGTGTGTGTGTGTGTGCGTGCGTGCGTGCGTGCGTGCGTGTGTGTGTTTGTACATACCTGCCTCCTGTTTTATACTCAGCTGCTCTGCTGCAGTTCACCACCTCTTGTCTTCACATTTCCTCACCTCCAGGTTTCGGGAAGCTCTGGTGGAATTCGGGAAAGAACGTCGAAGGGCTCCGAGCAACGACAAAAACAAGTTCTACCTCCACTACTTGCTGGCGTCTATCAGCAACTGCATCATTCTCAAGTAAGATTATGGCACAGTATACTGTAGATTCAATGCTCCAGGGACCTAGTGTGGGTTAATATCATTCAGTCAGCATCACATATCCTGCTAAAGAGACAGTGTATTCACTCTTCATACACTGCATGCAGCTTGGAGACTTTCCCTTTACTTAGAAAATTATTAGATTGTGTTTTCATCTGTGCTGTTTATATAGCATTTCTCCCACAATGAAAGGAAAAATCATTTCAGGAATAACCAAGAGAAAAAGCAGAATCAAATCTCAGCTTGTTTATAAAACCATTCGGTGTGCTCTTGTGTATGACGCAGAAAGTCCACAGAGAGCCTGCAGCAGCAGCAGTCATCACGCTCAGCGGGACAGTTTTCTCGGACCCCTCCCAACCCGCTGGCAGCTCTGGACCGGGCGGTGAGACGAGCATGTCGCCTGGTGATGGATCAGCTCCTTTTGGACCTCCAGCCTCTCCTCCCAGGCTTGCTGACCCGACCCTGGCTGGTCCAGGGAGACCCCACCCCCAAACTCTGCCATGTCCTGGAACGTCACCTGGAGCTGTACAGCCGCGTTCGGCCGCCCTGCCGACAGGTCACTGCTCTGCTCTGTTTCCAGCCCCAGTGAGATATCGTAGTTTAGCTGTACTGCACTTCTTTGGGGTAAAGCTGGAGGAAATGAATGTTTAATAAAACCCAGTGAGTGGAGCAGAACGACTGTGAAAGTAATAACAGAATAAAGCAGAGGATTCTCCTGCAGACCACTCCTTCAATTCTCCATTTTATTCACTCAATGGTTTTAGGTTGTTTAATTATTAATGACATTTTATACCAGTATTCACAAGATTTTGTTGAAAAAAAGTGATTTAAGAGGCTTAGATGTCTGCCTAAAATGTAAATAATACTTATGTTGAGTCATATCTCAGCAATACTCTGCCTTCATAACAGAGGATGATATTGTGTCAACAAAACCTTAAAGTAGTTTATTACCTGCCCGACATAAAAAGGTTTATCTCTAACAGTGCACATACTGGAGAGTTGTGAGGAATATTTCCTCCGTTGGAACTATAATATTCTGTATTTGCATTGGGAGTATTCGTTCTCGTTGCTGTTGAAAACGTGTTCAGTCCACGTGCACTGCTGAATGTTATGGCCGTGTCTTGCAGCGTCTGCAGGAGGAGGCCCAGTGGCTGATGGTGGTGGAGTACGTCAGGGCTCTGATGCAGAAGAGGCTGGTGTGTCGCAGCGCAGACGAGAGGAGGCAGCTTGCTCAGCAGATGGTTCAGGATGACCAGCTGTTCAGAGAAATCCTCCACAGCCTGGTGAGCGTTACTGACATCAGAAGTGCTCACGCTCACCTGATGCTCACTAGAGTTCAGAGAGATTTCTCATTAACCACTAACCAGCCCTTTGCAGTATTATGGTGTTTGTGTCTGATTGTGTCAGATTTTCATCTTTCATGTGTGATTGACGTGACATTAACTGAGGAAAATTCTGAAACTAAAAGATACTATGTTAAAATTGTGGCGTGATTCTCCAGAAATACAGACATTTTTTAAACTGGGTTAATAATGGTAGTTGCAAGGTTTCACTGTAGAGTTAAACTGACTGAAGTACTGGTTTGTAAACGTATCTGTGTGAATCAAAATGCAATTCTTATATTATGTGATACAACGTCTCCACAGTTACCAATGGCAACATTCACAACACCCTAATCAGTCAAACTCAGGTGTGTACAGTAACTGTGTGCCTGTGTAGGAGGGCGAGGGGTCGGCACCTGAGGTGAACCCTTTAGCCTTACTACCCGTCCTTGCTGACTTCATCCGACTCAAAGACACCACCATGCTCACTCTGGAAGTGTCAGGACTCGTAACCAAATATCCTGACATCAGGTAACCTGACCTCACTGCTCTCCCCTGACTGATGCTTTTCAGCCTGTCCTGCTCTTTGTGTGCATTGGTTAAAGACCAGTTTTCATCACAGTGTGATTCATGTCAAACCAGATCCTTGTTACTGAATTAGCTGTTACTAACTGTTAAGTGTCACAATATTTATAAATTCAAACACATTGTTAATTAAATTCTTGCGTCTGCCTGTTTTTCTGTTCTCTCAGTGAAGAACACGTGTCTGTACTGCTGGACATCCGCGGTGATGTGTCCAGGGACATCAGAGGGGCTGTATTGGACTTGCTGGAGCAGAGCGCCCCCCCTTTGCCGGCAGGATATCGGCCCATCTTCACTGACATCCTGGTGCCTCCCACGACCATGGCCTTCTGTCTGCCCACTGCCAAGTGTGCATGACTACAATTGAAACTTTGGCCCGTACTCCGTTTTTCTCATTCTAATCCAGGTGGACCTGGTTCTCTGATGGATCATCAAACCCAGGTCCCCTTAGCTAGTTGATACACTAAAAATGCAGAGCAGAAAAATGCTAGTGAATCTGTTCCTGCTATATCTCACGCTATGTTGATGGATGGACAACCTGTAATCAACCTGTATTCTCATTATTTATCCAGCGATAATTTATTCGTTTTCATTTCCTCCCTACCACCCTGCTTTGCACTCTAGTGTAACACACATCTTTCGTATAGGGAGCTGCTCAGTACCCCCCTCACAGTCTTTGATAGGGATTCATATTCTTCTCCTTCATCTGCCAGAGATTTGAGCTGGTCTTTACTGGTTCAGGTCGAAGTTCAGAAACACATTTGTCTGAATCTATGATCCACTGGAGCTGATTTGATAACAACAGCTGCATTAATGTAGTAAAAAAATATTACAGGTAGAACGGTGTTTGTTACAACTTGTTGTAAATGTCTTAGCTGTTTGTGCTACAGAATTAGAGCAATTTTTAAAAGAAAGATTACCTGTAATGTTCCTGTTCTCACTCAGATATCATGTTGGCCTCAATTTGTGACACTCAAAAATAACAGAGCAGCTTTTAATTTGCTGTAGGTAACTTTTTCTTTCACCTCCACTGTATTGACTTTGCAGCAGAGGCACTTAGAGGCACTATATAATATATATAATAATATTTTTTCTTATTATCTTTAATGTTTTGGGTAACAGTCCCTTTTAGTTACACATTGTAGAAGGCACTGTTACATATGACAGATCTTTAAGGACCTTGTGACGCCTCTGACTCCTGACCAACAGCTGAGAAACCAGACAGTCACAGATCTTTACTGGACCCTGAGGTTGGCACATTATCACTGACTGTGACTGATCCAATTCAAAGCCTCTGATAACGTCCTCCTGAAGAACCGTCTCATCAGTTCATATATATGATGCCTAGTTTCATCTCATTTTTAGCCTCAGGGTCATGCTATATGTATTCAGATTGAGGGGTGTAAAAAATTTAATCAGAATGAAACATGCTAATTTGTGGTATAATTTCACAGCATCATGTACATATGGAGAGGAATGAAGCTCTTAAAGCGCACAGATGCTTTTTGGGAAAGAAATGAAGAGATGGTTGTTGTTATATGAGTTACAACATATAGTATTCAGTGAGGACTCTGGAACTGTCAACCATCCTACCTGAGGAACATATGCTGCTGATTCATTACCTATAATGATCCATTTAAAATATATAAATATTTTTTCATTAATCTCTCTCTTTCTGTACTTTTATTTTCTCCAAATTTAACCTTTATCATGGTTTTTATTGGATGTTTTAAATCAGATTGTTTTAAAAGTATTTATTGTATTTATGTGATGTGTTTCCTAGTGGTATTTCAAAGGATATTTTGCTTTTATGGTTTAATGTCACAGTGTAAATTCTTTTTAACAAATGTCTACATAAATGTACATAAATGCTTTGAAAAGTAAAGTCAATTATTATTATTGAATATAATTGCTGCAAGTTGATGCTTTTTATTGTCCTCATTATACAAAATTATATATATATACACACATACACGTGTATACACATATATATTGTAGATTCACATGTAGGAAATGTTATGACATACTATACAATAGCTATCATGCTGTATACACAATCAACCAATCAATAAATCACCCAATTTTTTAGAATTAATCTAAATTGTATTCAACCACACACTTTCCGTACCTTTAAGCTGAGCTTCTTCTCACTTTCACAAAGGAGGTGAAAAGTGTCCGTTGGTTTGTTTGTTGGTTTACTCAAAAAAGTTGAGCAAAAATTAATCCAGATCCAGAATTCTTTCATCGCTTTCTTCAACAATGACAGATAGTTATTTTTTGGGACTTTTTCCACAGATTTTCCAGGGAACAATTGGATCTTGATGAAAAACAGGCATATTTAGGGGACTGATATCTATGAGTCTTTGCAATTTATTGTGGCTTGATTGAATTTAGAGGGACTGATGGACCAATCTACTGAGTGTAGTTCTACTTTTAAAGGTTAAGGTTTGGGGATAAAAATGTTCACACTGTCAGTGACGAAAGCCCTTTATTCAAATGTAACTTATCAACATGGTGTTTTTCATGCAACTATTTTCACATAGAATCTTAGTTGTGTTAAGAAAGGTAAGGTAAGGTTCTGATTCCAGTAGCATGCTACTAAAAAGTCTATAACACATGACACATTGAGTATCAGAGACATGCTGCATGGAAGTTCAGGGGATGTAGGTTACACAGATATATTCCGATTTTTTCGAAAACACTGTAATTAGTAAGAATTGAATCCAATTAGATTTAACAGTCGTTCTGCTGCACACTCCTCTCCAGCAGAGGGCGGTAACGCACCGCAAACGTTTTTACCAGCCCTTTAAACAACAGAAGAGCTAGAAGAGTTTCTGACGTCTGTGAGAAAAATGGCCGCCTCCACTGAAGCAACGCTTCTGTGAATCAGTGTGTTTACAGACTTGTGTAGAATAGAACAGGGCTTTTATCTAACGTGTCACAGCTCAGCGGAGCGTCGGAACAAATGAAGACCTTCTGCGGGAGAGCTAACCCGACCACCGGGGCTCTGGACTGGGTGGAGGAGAGTGAGGAGTACGACTTCCACCAGGAGATAGCCAGGTAGAGGAGAACTGATGCTGTTGCAAGTCATGGAGAACTCACGTTCAGTATGAAAACACAGAGAAGATGTGTAGTTAGTGCTGAAGTAGTAGTGTTGGTACTTTCACGGTTCATGTTCACACAGTGGCGGATCTAGGGTGTTTTAAAGCAGGGGACTTAAAGGGGCCACCATTTACACAGAGGGGCCAATTATATGTCCAACAGCCATGTCCAATTCCTGATTCAGGAAGGTGAACATTTAAGTCATTCCTTGTTTACTGTTAGTTCTGTAGCTTGGAGCAAAGCCACACGTCGATGAATATATTTTGATGTTCAAGCACATTGTTTACTCTAAAAAAAAGAGTTAAAATGTTGACCGAATTGTCATATTTATTGTTCGTATTGTTAGTGAGTAGTTTATAAAAAATATCCACCTCTGCCCGGGGGAATTCAGGGTCCAATCAGAATTCAGCTGAAGCCAGTGCCCTGCTGCTGGATCCTCCCTGTGTTCACATGACATGTATCAGGACTTGGTCCAGTTCCCCAAAGACAGATTTTAACTTGACTTTGATATTTGGTTGGTCTCTTACGTGGCTGTTTCATTAGTCACATGTATACATTCTGATTGGAGCGTGTTTATCTTTCAGGTCCTGTTACGCGGACATGCTGCATGATCACGACAGGGTAAGTTTTGGAGAACATGTTATTTTTAACTTTATAAGATTTGAAAGTATTGTTTGGATGTAGACAGAACAACACTGACTGCACACTACATTTTCCCTACTGAAATATCAACAAGCAGTCAGCCTTCCTAAAGCACAGCTGACGTCCTCACTCCCTTTCAGAATGAGAAGTACTACCAGGGGATCCGGGCGGCTGTGGCCAGAGTTAAGGCTCGTGGTGAGAAGGTCATCATCCTGGACATTGGGACAGGGACAGGTCTACTGTCCATGATGGCCCTCACTGCTGGAGCTGACTTCTGCTATGCTGTAGAGGTACACATACTCCTTATATGTGCTTAATGGATACTGTACTTTAGCATGGCCAAAAGCTTCTTCCTCATTTGGTGCCTCTGTGTCAGTCACAGCCGTGGCCATCATGTCTTCTAGTTGTCTGTCAGTCTCACAATTTTCTGACCATTATTCAACGCTATCACTTGGGAATGGAAGGCGAGAGGTTAAATATTTTTCATGTTAGTACATACTCAGTTGTTGACACTCAAACAAACAAAAAGGTCACTGGTCTCACAAAACATATTTTTGGCCATATCTCAATAATTATTTATTATTTTCAGATAAATCAATCAATTTTTATTTGTAAAGCCCATTTTACAAATCACAATTTGTCTCATAGGGTTTAACAAGGTGCAACATCCTCTGCCCTTAATCCTCGACAAGATTGAAGAAAAACTTCCAAAAAAAACATTAACAGGAAAAAAAGGTAGAAATCTCATGAGACCTACAAGTAAGAGATCCCTCTCCCAGGATGAACAGAAGTGAATTAGATGCTCTCTGTAACAGATCATGTCAACAACATATTTACAACATTCATTAGAAAAGACAGTGTCTAACATGAATGGACCGGTGTATCAATGTTTAAAATATTTATACATAAGAGAATGTCTGACAGAGATGAAGGGAGCAGTAATGAGAATTGTTATGATGGAGGTATTGCTAGTAATGGTAGTATATGTGAGTAAGAATATTATATATCTGAGCAATCTAGTTGTAATCATAATCCAAGATCAGTTGCCACGGTGATCACCATCCACGATGTGGCTGCAGTCTTGATCCTGGATCTACAACGATAAAGCACAAGGACTCCAGGGAAGAAGTCAAGTCAGTAACATGTACTGATGAGACATTATTATGATGAAGAGGAGGAAAGAGAAGCTTTATGCATCATATGTCCTCTGATATTCTAGACCTATAGCAACATTACTAAGAGCTGGTCCAAGACAAACCTGAACCAGCTCAAACTATAAGCTTTATCCAAAAGAAAGGTTTTTAGCCTACTCTTAAACGTAGAGAGGGTGTCTGCCTCCCGAACTGAAAGTGGGAGATGATTCCACAGAGAGCAAAGTGATAGCTGATGGCTCTGTCTCCTGCTCCTACTCTTTAAGAGACTTTAGGGACGACAAGTAAGCCTGAGTTCTGGAAGCGCAGTGCTCTAGTGGGGTGATACGGTACTATCAACTCTTTAAGGTAAAGTGGTGCCATATTAGCTGTTTCACCATATTTCCACTGTTTTATAAATGAAAAGATTTGTCTGTCTGACTGGCAGCTTTAACTCAATTGAAAAAAAAATCCTTCAACCCATTATGAGACATAACACATGTTAGAGTGGACTGTATGTTTGAATTTATGAATGAATAAATAAATAGATGCAAAGTCTGGTTCTGTCCCACATTGGTAACACAGCTGTGCAGGCGCATTGCGTGTGTTGATCTAACATTCAAAACACCAGTTTTCCCAGTATGTTTGTTCTGTAGCATGCCACTCATGCTGAAATCATTCTCTTAGGTAATGTATTATTTTAAATTGTTTAGTGATTAAGTTAACAGTTCAATTTAGTTGTATAAAATGACAAATATTCCTGAGAAATTCCTCCTATAATTTCTTTCACAGTGATATCTTGAAATTGAAAAAAGCAACACTCTAAAACTCAAATAGATGGATTTACTTATTTGAATTGATACAAAACAAAAAAACATTTGAGAAGCTGGAATCAGGGAATGTCCGGCAGCTTTGATGGATAAATAACTTGTATTTATCAACTATCAAAACTGGGCCAATTGATTAACCAACTAATCATCCTAGCCCTCAGCCGTTGGAGTTTCAGGTGTCGTCTCTGTTTCCTTTGTGACTGCAGGTTTTTAAGCCCATGGCTAAAGCTGCTCAGTGCATTGTGGAGAAGAACGGCTTCTCTGACAGGATCAAGATTATCAACAAACACTCTACTGATGTCACTGTGGGGCCTGGTCAGAAACTACACCTACACACACACACACACCTCGGACACCTATACACACACTCTGAATATTGTCATGTGGTCGTGTCTCTGTAGTTGATATTTGTCAGAGGGAATTTTGTCTACATTCTCATGAGAGGTTTTGTATTTGTGATTTATTACAGATGGGGATATGCAGATGAAGGCCAACGTCCTAATAACAGAGCTGTTTGATACAGAGCTCATAGGTGAAGGAGCTCTGCCCAGCTATGAACATGCTCATCAAAACCTTGTCCAGGTGTGTATGTTTACACTTGTATCTTTGTTTGTTACCATGAGTCAAAAGAGTGAAATTCACCAACAGTGCTTGTGTCCCTCCAACCTGCAGGAGGGCTGCGAGGCTGTTCCTCATCGGGCCACGGTCTACGCTCAGCTGGTGGAGTCGGAGCTGCTGTGGAGCTGGGCTCAGATGCAGCCGGTGGAGGTGGAAGGGGCCCGTCTGGTCCCGCCGCCCGCTGTGGGCCGCTGTGCTGGAGCCCATTCGGTGTGTGACATCCAGCTGAGCCAGGTATCCCCAAACAGCTTCACCCCGCTGGGCCCTCTCTGCACCATGTTCAGGTATGAAAAGGAGAAAGATGAAAAATCTTCTACACTGTTTTCTTTCAACATTTTTTTCATCACATCTTACTTCCCCTCCTCCTGCACCCCATCTTTTCCCCTTCAGTGTGGATTTCAGTAAGCCTGTGAGCAGTGCCTTCCAGTCCCACTCCTCCCAGTTTGTGGCTCAGTCTGGCGGTCGAGCGCAGGTGGTCCTGTCCTGGTGGGACCTTGACATGGATCCCAGTGGAAGCATTGTGTGCACCATGGCTCCCAGCTGGACATACACACAGCCAAAGATGGCTCCGGTGAGTTACAGGACATAAGGTTATGATGCTGTGATTCAGGCTCCCATCACCACTTTGTTAATGCTGTGGTGTGTTGTAGTGGCGGGACCACTGGATGCAGAGTGTGTACTTCCTGCCTGTGGAGAGGGGGGTGACAGAAGGAGAGGAGCTCAGTCTGACTGTCTGCCATGATGACTACAGTCTGTGGTACAGTCTGCAGTCTCCCAGGTGAAACAGCTCAGATACAACATACTGTATATTTCCTGCTCTGCTGTAGAAATGAATATTCTGTGCCTCCTGCCTCACTGAAAAGTGACACAGTAATGCTTGTTTTACTAACCCGAGGTGAGAGGTTCCTCGTGTGCTTCTCCAGGAACAAGAGCATCAGTTAATGACCAAATAATCTCACCACAAACTCCTCCTATTGGCTGTTGTGGGGCTTTCAGTGGTATCACACAGTCTCCAGTACCTGTCCGGCTTTCACTGAATTAATTACAGATAAATGGCAAATGCTCTGTATTTATATAGCACATTCCACTCAAAGTGCTTTACAGTACAGTTTTTGCCATTCATCCATTCACACAAACATTTATACAGTGCATCTATGGGCAGCACGTTTTCTATGCAATTTGGGGTTCAGTATCTCGCCCAAGAACACTACCAAGACTGGGATCGAACTGCCGACCTTCTGATTAGAGTACAACCCGCTCTACTACCTGAGCCAAAACCATCATTTTTATTTCTACACTAATCCTTGAGGTCATTAAACCAGCCTAACCTTTACCACAGGTATGATCGCTTGATCACGATTGGACCAAAATAATCATGTGCAGTTAGAAGACAAAATATACATGTTTCGATAGAAATGAATGTGACAGCAGATGAGAGAAAATGACTGTCCCTCTAAATGACTATCTGCATATTCACATTCTCAGCCAACAGACTCCAGAGTCACAGACTAAAGCTCTTTCGTCTCGGCCATGTTGTACCTGCCAGGCTCACCTAGTATGGACTCGGCCTCGGTTTGGTGAACTAAACGACAGACGGCGTACAGAGAGCTACGTCAGTGCACTGCGCAGTGTAAGTCAAGGTGCACCGGAGTCCAGACAGTTTGTTAATGAATTCATGGATATGCTTGTTGACATGTTTCTGTCTGTGCCACCTGCAGGTTCTGAGAGAGGAAAGCGTGTGTCTCAGTGTCAGTGATGGAAGTCTGCTTCCTGTGTTTGCTCACATGCTCGGAGCCAAAAAGGTACTCTGTTTGAGCATGTGAACTTTTACTGCACCTTCTCCAAGCAGACTCTGTTAATGCCTGGTCTTTGTATTCATTCTGCCTCTGCTTAGGTCTTTGGTTTGGAAAACTCCAGAATGTCCAAACAGGTTATCGAGCAGGTAAATGACAACTTTTTATTGTACTTAAACTTTAGGGTGTGTAATTTCTTTTTTCAAACACTTTTTATTTGTCCCAATCGCCATCAATAAACAGTCTTCTGAAAAAAAAGAAAAAAGGCTGTGGCCATCACAAGACTCATTCATTCAAAATGAAATGATTGGTGGGTGTACCTGTCTGCCACTAACTGCCCTTCCTGCCTATGTGCACCTGCCCGTGCTCTCACTGCACATGACTGTAGTCTTCAGCCAGAGAGACATACACCGCTGTAGCGGAGTCGAAAGCCTGAAGTTTGCGAGCGAGTCACAGAAAAGTCGGCTTCTAGCAGGTTAACAAGTGCTCATGATACTACACATTGTTTCTGTGCAGGTGTTGGAGGCCAACTTGATAAAAGGAGGTGTTGAGCTGCTGGAGATGAGGCCTGACCAGCTGACCAGGAATGACATTGGAGGAGAACAGGTACTTGTGGAACAAGCCTTAAGTGAAATGCTGTTTGTTGCTGTTTCTTTTCTGGTATTAACATTCAATGAACTCTGGTCTGCATCGTTGCTTTGTCACTGTACCATCTTTGTACCAAAGCCACAGGCTGAAACAATGAGTCAAAGAGGAGCCAGGTATCAGACAGTAACGACATCACCAATCAATTTAATGATTAATAAACTGCAGAGGACAAACAGCATTTGGTGAAATCTGTAGAATACAATAGAAAAAAAGGTAAAGACAATTTATCAACAATGTGTAATGTGAAATTTGTTTCTCGTAGTAATAAACCTTCTGACAATAATCACCCAAATATGTGTATGAAGGTAGTGGAAGGAAACATTCATTTGCATGTTCTTTAGTTTCTCTTTGAAATGTGGTTAACATTGCACTACATTTAGATATTGTGTTTATTGCCTGTAGCCTAAAAAAATATTAATGCTGCCTCAGCTCTTTTTTCCATTTGCTGGAATTCAACCAATTTCATATTATAACAATAACCAAATATATACTGTGTAGTTTTGTAACTGACCCAAACAGCAGAATGATCGAATTTATGTTGTCTCATACAGATCTCTGTCCTGATGGCTGAACCGTACTTCGGCACTAGCCTCCTACCCTGGCACTCCCTGTACTTCTGGTATTGTCGCACCGCCCTGGCAGGCCTCCTGCAGCCCAACGCCACCATATTGCCTTCCTCTGCCACACTTCACATGGTGGCTGTGGAGTTCCAGGTGGGACAGAGGAGAATATTTTCATATGTCCAGATTTTCGATTATCTCTATTACTGTGACAAAGAGGACACAAAAGATCATCCACCATCATTTTCACAGTATTTTTGTTTAGGGCTTGGTGTATCCTGATCTTTCCTTTATCCTCTTCTTACAAATAAATACAAATTAAATAACTACATATCATTTTAAACCAAAGTCTACAAGTAATATAGTACACAAAGCAGTTCAAAGTAATGGTTAAAGAAAATCAATCTTACATTTTTGTTAAAGCCAGATTTGAGAGGATTTCCTGAGGTAAACTATTCCAGAGGGTCAGGGCCCCGACTGCAGAGGCCTGCCGTCTTTGTTCTCCTGCTTAGACAGAGAGAATAGCTAACAGCTTCATCAGAAGATCTCAGGCTAAGAGCTGGTTTTTGAAGGTCATTAAAAGAAATGGAAGATTTAATTCTAGAACAATTTCTCAAGTGAAAATAAGATGACAGAGTTGATCTATTCACGTGACACTTGAGAGTGAGGTAGTGAGGTTATAGTCTAAAATAACACAAAGGGAACCATGTGCTGAGCTCGAGAGATAAGAGCAGGCACAGGGCCTGTATTAAGGATTTCTGTTTTGGAAGAATTGTAGTGAATAATAATATTTGTTAAAGGTAATTCCCTGTTGAGAGACTTGTTTGTGCCATTTCTTTTAGGATTTGTGGAGGATTAGAGCACCGTGTGGAACCTGTGAGGGCTTTGACGTTACACCCATGGATGAAATGGTCCAGGTAAAAATGTTCTGTCCTTCAGATGTTTTCTTAGCTGTCAGGTTTTACATCCACTAAAGTGAGTCCTTCTCTCGTACATGATACGATGCTTTGATCACGGAGGAGAAATGTATTACACTAAAAATAGAAAATACATGAAAGAAGAGGGACAGGGACATTTGAAAGTAAACGTCTCTCTCTGGAGTGTGTGGGTATGATTACATATGCTTGCTTAGAGGGGTTTTTATGGAAAAGGAACATCTTCAGTTGATTTTATTCGATGAGGTGTAGAGAATGAGACAAATAGTAATATTCGCATAATTCAAAACTGCACTGCAGAAATATTTTTTGAGGTAAAAGCATGATTCCAAAACACAAGAGACGGAGAACTGTAATACAATGTAATGAAGGAAAAAATGATCTTTGTATCCTGCAGTTATTTGATGGTTTGAACATTGGACAGTAGAGCGTGTGTGATATTCAGCTAAAGTTAAAGGATAATTCTTTTATTTTTGACCCTGGGCTCTATCGTCTCTTATTTTTAGGTCTAAATGATTCATAAGGCCAACATTTTTGGAACTGGTCCAGTGTTGAGCAAGAACGCTGTAACTGCCGACTGAAAAGGCTTCAGTGTAATCCTTCTTAGGTGTGGGATTTCTTCTCTTATTCTACTAAGAGTTACTCATCCCGCTCAAAGTAGTCACTGCAAACACGATGGTCTGCGAGGTGCAGTGTGCGTGAACAGAGGTGTCCTCCAAAGGTCGTCAGTGAAAGCTTCAAAAAGTGTGGTGCATCATTTTGTTTCAGAAAGTTGTCTTCACACTTCTGTCTTTGATGAAATCTTTTCCATTATTCCATCAGACACTTACATTAACAATCTGAACCTGTGGCAAAAACTCTTAAGGTTCAGTGTGTAAAATTTAGGTGAAAGGGAACTATTGGCAGAAATTGAATATAAAATAATCCTAGTGGTGTTCTCACTCGTGTGTGATCATCTAAATTGGAAGAAATTTTAATACTTGTGTTTACATCGGGAGCGGGCCCTCTCTACGGAGGCCGCCATGTTTTTTACAGTAATCCAAACAGGACAAACTAAACACCTTTTGAGTTTTTATGACAACTGAAGGCTACCACAGGTTCTCTTTCATGTTTGGAAGGGGAGGGTGAGGTGAGGGCTATTCAGCTGCAACATGACACTTCACCACTAGATGTCACTAAATTAGATAGACGCTGAACCTTTAAGTAGATATTTACTTTGAAGCAGTTGTTTAGTTGTTTGACAGTTACCAGTTGTAGCATTCTCGTTCAATATTGGACTAATATTTATGTCTCCATTCATTAGCCCAAAAAATTATAAAAAAGTATAATACTTAATAAAAGTCTTAATTAGCTCTGTTTCAATTCCCCCAGTTCCACAAAAAAATGTTTTTGTGAAAATATAACTAACCTCTTCTGTGCCTCCAGCAATCTCTGGATTTCCGTGAGTCCCGCGAGGCAGAGCCCCATCCTCTGTGGGAGTACCCGTGCCGGGCCCTGACCCAGTCCACAGCCGTCATGACCTTTGACTTCACACAGTGTGTCCCTCAGGAGCCAGTCAGCAGTCAGGGCTCACTGCCTTTCATAAGGTATAGTCTCTTTGTATTATCATAATCACAAAAGTGGCTTTTGATCAGACAGTGACTAAATGTTGGTGCAGTAGGAGTTAAAGTCACTGCTCACAGCGATACCCCTCTGAATACTGAAGTCAGGCCACAGTCTCATCTCTCCTCTCATAAACAGTGGAACACTGAGAAGTTCTTAACAGGCATCAAAATAACCTCAAACAACCTGATAAAAGTTAGTCAATAGCCAACCAGTTTTATTTTGAGTTGATATCTTGATTGTCTGGCATTATGCCGTCAGTAATCACTATAAATAGATTCTGCATGTGAATATGCAGGCTTTGGTTGCTGCAGGTAAACAGTCCATAGGGAGAGCAACAGAGGCAGAACACATTGAGCGAAACGCATCTGCTTTCTGCTTTTTAATTTATCTGCATTCATATACAGCTGTTAATAGAGATAAGGCAAAATGTCGTCTGGAACCAAGAATCCCTACAAAAAGTGTGATGATAGAAACTAGTCAGACTGTAAACGATGTACAGCGAATGGAAGACAGAGTCATGGCACGGATATCTGCTGTCTACACCAGAAGCCACAAAATATTGCCCATTGCCCCCAGAGGCTAATTTGTCATCAGGTGAGAGCTGACAGATTCCAAGATTATGCAGGCAGTAGCTCAAAGTCATAAAAAAGTAACCTTTGTATATACAAAAAAATATACAGTAAGAAGACTAGACTGGTTGAGACAGAACAGCGGCACCTTGTTCTGTGTTTGGCCGTGGTCCTACACAGATGGACACAGTACAATACTCAAACATTCTCAGTTGGTAACTGTTGACATGTCTGTTCCAGGGGTGGTCGTTGCCATGGTGTTGCATTGTGGATGGAATACCAACTCACCCATGACATCAGTGTCAGTGCAGGTCTGATTGGACCTATCAGTGAGCAGGTAACTTTTTTCCTATTTCTTTCCTGAACAAATTGAGCATCTTGAGATTTTCTTATTTTTATTTTTGCAATTGTGTTTAAAATTTTAACAGTGTTATTTTTTTGTTTTTGCTATTGCTACATACAACATTAGCATTAATGGCTGTTTACTTAACAAAATTGGGCCTCATTCACCAATATCTTTTTAATAATTTTCTTAAATTTGTTCTTAAGAAGTTTTCTAAGAAAACTCTATGTCAGATTCATGACGCATTCTTAAACTGCAGAATTGTTTACATCTGTGTTCTTATATTGATGAAGGCCATGTCTTCGTAAGTTGAAAGCACGTGTCAGTTTTCCCTAATTAGCATAGGTAAATGCCCTGCCGGCTGCCAGAAGGACGGCAGTTCGATCCCCAGTCTTCCCCATCTGCATGCCGAAGGGCCCTCGGGCAAGATGCTGAACCCCGAATTGCCCCTCATAGGAAAACAAAAAGTGCTGCTAATAGATGCACTGTATGAATGTGTGTGTGAATGGCAAACTGTACTGTAAAGCGCTTTGAGTGGTCATAAAGGCTAGAACAGCTCTATATAAATATAAACCAAACCATAACCATTTAAAGATTGTGCCGCACTAGACTCATACTGTAAAAAAAGTTATATTTTGTAGTGTCAGCAGTTGACATAAAATACCACATAAAACGATACATGGAATGCAGTCACACGTTCAGTGAAAGCTGTATCAGGAGAAAGTCGCATAATTGTAGTAAAAAAAATAGTTTGATCTCAGATTTGAAGTCAAAATAAAAAAAAGGAAGCTGCTCAGAGTTATCTGAGCTGGAGCTGTGCCCATCATTAGAAACACAGCACTACAGGTGAACCCTCAGCTGAGCATCTGTGGATACTCGACCTGAGCCTGTGGACCCATCGAGAGCGGACATGCTGGGCCAGGTTCAGATCAAATGTTCTGAATAATATTTGGGTTCAGGTTCCGCTCGGTGCGCAAACAGGGAGCCCTGTCCCCTCAGACCTGGTTGGTCCCTGTGTGGTGCAGTGCATCTCATGAGACATCTCTCAGAACAGAAGAAAACAGTTTTCAGAATTAACAGGTTACACATGGATGCAACATTTTAACTAAAAGCTATAGCAGTAAAATAGTTGCACATGTAATACATTTAATATGTAAACACCAGTGTGTACAACCTAAAGATGGCTGACTAGTTTTGTGACTGAATATTCTCCTCTTCAACATGTTCATGACATTAAAGTGTTATCGTTTGCAGTATAGACCAAATTATATTCTGTGTGTTTTCCTCTTCAACATTTCCCTTTGTTTAAAAAAATTATAATATGCACTGAAACTTGTCTGTCTCTATTTAAGATAAAAATTATAAAACTATGATAACTACCACTGATACTGTGGTAATTGAAATCTTATTATACAATTGTAGAATTAAAAGTATTAGCATTTCAGTAGTGCGTAGATTCCCAGAAAACATTTGTGAATGTCAGAATCTTTGTAAAAACTGTGTATGTGGGCTTTAAGAAGAAGTTTCTTCTTAAGAACGGTTTGTGAATGAGGCCCATTGTATGTTGAGCATCACATTTATTCCGTATTCTCACCAAGAGCTGTCTACAGCAGTGGAACGTAATGTGTGTTAACTATTTCTATTTCTTTATTTTTCCTTTAATGAAGTTAGTGAGCTAACCAGCCCAACCATCTTTTCACTTTGCAATATGGAGGCACTGTAGTGTCCAGTCTGCTCAGAGGACATAACCTCTTATATAGAAGTTGGTTCATTGAGATCAGGCTGGTGCTAATTCTCCAGTCAGGTGCCATTACTGCACTGCAGAAGAAGAGGGCACCACAAGGTCTCATAAGGCATCCATGCAACAAAATGACGGAAATAAAACAAATCAAAGCTCAAAGGAAAGGAAACCATGACTGTGTTAACGTGATGAAAGCCTACTGACAGGGAGCACTTGTTTTAATTCATCACTCCACAAGAGTTGTTTTCATCTGCCGTCCTTTTTCTCTCCCCTGCAGCATTTAGCTTTGATCAATACACCAAGTTTTACACTCATACGTAAATTAAAATGCGTGCATTTTGTGTATCTATTTATTTATTTTAAGCCCTGTGAGACAAACAGTGATATGTGAATATGATTTATTATTATTATTATTATTATGTTAGCTGACAGCAGAAGTCTGTACCAGCCCACATCCGCTGATGGCTCACTTCATCCCTCCCATACATTCAATTGCAAAGCTCATATTGGCGCTCTGTTTAAACTTTAGGCTGTTTTAGCTGCCTACTCCTCCTGCTTCCACTGTTAGCTACCTCATAACCTACCTCCAGCCCAGCGCCTCCTTTCATACTGAATCTGACCTAATCAATATCATTAGTTGTCATTGACGCCAGGAACTGCTCTGCGTTCTATCTGCGTTCATCAATAAAAGCAGAGGATCTTTTTGTGTAGCTTCTGGCTGTTCCTTAATTCCTCATTTTCAGCTGCATTGTTTTCTGTAAAAAGGAAACGTGAGCAGGAATGAAGAGTTTGGTGACACACTGGGACTGTTGGTGTTCGATGTCCTGACAGATCTAATGGTTTGATTGTCCTGCCTTCTCCTGCAGGGTGACTGTGAGTGGGCTCGACACAGGAAGCAGGGAGTGTATTTCTTCAGATCACCGTGGGAAAGCTCAGATGACGCCAGAGCTGCAGTGTCTTACAGCTTCACCTTTGAACCCAGTTCAGGAGACATTAAGATGGACTTCAGCATCAAGGCTCAGTGATGCTGAACAATCTACTGAAGAACAAACTGTTAACGCTCTGCTTTTCACCTTATGTCACTCTTTGCATTTTGATTCAATAGCATTCTTTTTCAATAGCGGAAAAATTGTAATGTGACAATTATTAATCCTAATCCTGACCAGAACCCCGTGTTGTTAGACTGTGGAAGATGGAGGCTCTCCACCAAAGCCCAGAATGTTATTAATGGCCATATTAAGTATAAATATAATTCATATATATAATAACCCATGTCAAGGGCTTTTCTTTAAGAGATTAAAGAAGTATTTACCAACTCTAAAATACATCCACATCCATCATTGAAGGCTAATGGATATTCAGTCAGTGGCTTTGTTGAAGCACCATATTAGGGTCATTACAGCAAGAGAAATTGTGAGAACTTGGAACAGAGTTGACAGTTTTTGTGAATTACTGACAAACCCAAATGTTGAATAAAGTTTTATATTGGTTGTCTATTTTTGGTATCGTAACTGTCGTTGACTCAGGCTAATGATAGATACTGTTCACAGTTCATTCACGTGTCACTGTTGTCCCAACACTGATGAACTAATGTGCTGATATACACTCAGTATGTAATTTACTTCATGTTGAGACTAGTACAGTCCACAGTTTTACAGTAAATCAAACCAATCATGAAGGTTCAAATGTTTTTCAACCTATGTCATTCAGGAGGCTGCATTTGATGGAGCTGTAGAACTAGATATTTCTATTTACATAAGAGTGGAGGGTAAAACACTGCTCAGTGCATCCTTCATAAGGATACAGCTGATTCCATCACTATTGTCATGCAGTTGTGATAATGACTGATTTGAACCTTCATGACAGAGGACCAATTACTGCGGCTGCTGTAGTTGTAACATGTCCCAGCTGTTTGTGCTAAAGTTAACGCGTCAGTGAGCTAACTCAAGTAGCAAGAGAAGCTGTTCCTCTGCTCACGTAATGTGTCTGGTTCGGTTATCAAAACAAGGCTGCCTTTAGTTTGTGGTGTTTATATGACATAAATAAAAACAGCATATCTTATTGCCAAACTGTTTGCCTTTATATACACAAATAAGCTTGAAGTACATCTGTATCTCTATGCTTCAATTGTTTTGCTGAACAAGTTTTATATTCTCTATAGTTATGTATACTGTTACATCAATTATCAGATGTAAATGAACAGAACGTTTCAGTGCATTTAAACGATCCAGGTGATTTCAGTTTTCACACTGTCAAAGCTGCAATGCCAACTCAAACTAAGAAATTCTTTGAGAAGCTACTTACTGTTGCCAGTGTTGTAATATAACAAACAGCATGGCGATCAATACTGGCTAGATATGGATATGGATTGTAATTTGAAACTTATCACATCAAACAGAAGCCTGCCCACAGAGCTCCAGACAGACAAACATCAGAGGTGACGTCCAAAGAGAAGGACGTTTTTACACAAGTCACTGTTGCAGAGTCAGTTGTTTCTTCAGGGCCATCTCAGGATGGAGGGGACAATAGGGAATGTGATGTTATGAAGCATATGGGATAAAGGTGTGAACTCTGCGGCTTCAAGCGTCCGTCAGCGAAGTGTTGTCCAATACGATCTTCTGTCCTGGCTTGAACGCTGGCATCCCCAAGTACGGACAGCTGGCACACCGGAACGCATCACCAAGGTAACACTGCCACAAACACATGATGGACACCATTCAAATCCTTATTTCTTCACACTGTTAACAGGTAAGTATGGTTAACATCACAGTGGCCGTAGGTGAAAGCCTCCAACCAGTGAAGTTTTGGTCCAGGCTCATAATTGTAGTGAGTGTATTTCATCATACTTTGTGTATGATTTAGTTATGGTCAAAAAGTGTCTTGTGAGGTCGGAGTGACCTTTGACCACCGAAATCTTAACAGTTCACCTTTCCAAGAGAACGTCTGAAGAGTTTTGACAACATTGCCTCCCTGCGTAACTGAGATATCTCATCACGAGAAGAGGAAAGACAGACAATCTGAAAACATCTGGCTGGACCAGAGGCATAATAGATGTACTCACACTTCCACAGGCCGACTTTGGGAGGTCTGTCTTTTGTTGTCCTTTACTCTCCTGATCCAACTCTTCAGCAAGACCACACGTGCTGCACATGAAACATAAATCACAGAAGGTCTTAGTCCTTTTGAAAGCAAAGGTAAATTAACAATAAGCCCAGCTGCTTCTGTTGCAGTTACAACCTGACATGCCCCCACAAGCTTTTGTCTAAGGTTTAAAAACACCAGTTTTGACCTCACCAGTTTTTGCAAGCTTTCTTCTTCTTTTCAGCTCCTTCTCCACAGCTGGGGGCTCGAAGGGAAGCTGGATCCGGTTTCTTCAAGTCATCTTCGTCCAGCAGAGCATCAGAGTCTACCATGTCCTACAGAAAGAGGGATAAGACTAAGTCAGTAAACACAGGAAGATGAGAGCCCTAATATGATATCTGACATGTCTTTATGTACATGTAAACCCCACCTAGCCAAAATGTACAGATTACACAAATCAATAATAACTCACCACATCATCGTCATTCATGTCATTGGCTGACAGTGTCCACATCTTAACAGTGTTGGGATCCAGAGCAGGTTTCTCTGCTGCAACCGCAGACATCAGCAAAAATTAGCTTCACATCACAATACAGCTGCATGGGGCCTCATTATTCCATCAGTAAACACGATTCTTTTAAATTCTTTGATTATGCACATTATCATGAGAAACATATCTGACACATGACGGTCACTAACTGAAAACAAAAAAAGAAAATGAAGAAGCTTAACATTAGTTGGGTCCCATGCTCTATATTTTAAAACCTGTCAAATCAATAAACCGTAATATGTTTTCTACTTGAAAAAAGGACATTAAATATATGTGTAAAAATCCTGAACTACTAACTACTGAGAAACATTTTGTTATGGATGACATCTAATTGTAATTCACTGATATTTCCAATTCTCTACACTACAACCAATGGGAAAGCCATTCAAGCACCAGTGTCAGTGTGTGACATAAGACTGGTTTCCATGGTTTTCTTTACCTTTGCTGAGTCAAAGCACTTTTAACCAACGTGAGAAAAATTATTTTTCCAAAATCTGACCAGTGGTTTCAGAGGCAACACATGTGACAGACAGATGAACAATCCTTCCACTACCTGCAGTGACCTCCTTGCATTTGAATATACCCTCAGAAGAAAATGAAAAAAGGGTAAGAAACCCACCTGGCTTGGGTGTTTTTTTCCCGAATGACAGTTTAATCTGGCTGGATGCTCCAACCTCATAGTTGGGTTTGGAGGCAGATATGCGGAGTCTAGACAGCGTGTTTCCTTGGTAACTGGTGACCGTCCTGAGCGAGCTCAAAGCCTCTGGACTCAATTCTGCTTTACTGACCTAGAAGAAGAGAAGTCAAGAGGGTAACCAGGTCAAAAAGGAGATAATAATATAATTATTATCAACCCCAGCTATATATTTCTGGGATTCTTTCCTAGACTGCACATTGTGGTTTGGTCAGTGCAACAATTCTTTCTCGTGCAAACATTAATGTACAACAGTGCGTGTGAGCAGATTTTGTCCTGCAGCTCTGTGCTGGATCCTCTCTTACTCACCTCTGTCACAGACATGAAGCCCGACAACTTCAGAGCTGATGTCAGCTTCTCAGCAGTCCTCACACTCTGCGTCTCAGCTCCTTCAGCAGAGAGAGAAAAGAGTCCAACACACTCACACACAATGACAACAAAAGAGCTCATGTAGCACTTCTAATTGACTTTGACTTTAGGGTCAAGAATCCCTCGGACCCTGACACAGTCTTTCAAACATCCCTGCAATCCAAAAGGATATTTGCACTTACTGAGCAAAAAACTACAGAACAAAACTTTTTTCCTCACCAGTAACTGCTTCATCCAGAACTATCTTCCCACCAGGTTTGAGCAATCGGGCCATCTCAGCCAGAGTCTCTAAGGTGTGGACGGAGGAGCTGTCGGCCAGAAGGCTGGAGAGCACCCAGTCGAAGGTGGATGCAGAATGGGAGGCTGAGGGGAGGGGACCAGAGATATGTTTACTCCTCACATGGACTCATGGCATCCTGTCTAAGTGTGTATAATAGGGGTACATACATACACCACAGCTTTATGTACAATATGAGTCCCAACATCAACATTTGTTGAGATAAAACACTCAGTAGTAGCAGTATTTTAAGAATCAGATTAATAAAGTGTGTGTGTGTGTTTCTTAATAAAAGCACAGTATAATTGATTGTCACTCACATAGCAACAGTCTTTCCATGTTCTCCACTGACACTCGTCCATGTGCACCAACAGCAGCACCCAGCTCCTCTGCATATTGTTTCAGGGCTGCAGGTGCTGAGGGCTGGGCCCAAACAAACAGCACAGTGTCTCCTGCTCTGACGCCAAGATCTGCCATGATGTCCTGAAAGAAAGTCAAGCTTCTCTCAGTTCCTCTGGAGTCTCCATGATCACATTCTAACAATGAACATACAACCAGACATTATTTATATAACAGTCCTAAAACTGTAGTGGGAGAGTAACTGGTAGAACTGCTGGTTTCATCCTGGCTTTTGACAACTTGCAGCAGCTGAGTTCACTTCAGGTCAGAACCACTTTAGTGACGAACGTCTGAGTGAGGACTGACTCAGTCTCATAGTTTACAAAGGGAAACTCACACTCGTTCATTATTAGTGAACATACAGTAACTGAGAACCAGACTCCTGCTTCTCTGTCTGATCGTGTATAACTGAGGACACGTGTCTGTCCCCGATGACCCAATGAGACCACGAGAAACCTCCCAACCTAAACACATGGATCATTTACACCACGGTGTTTGGCCCAGGACGTATCCAGGGGAACAGTCTGATAGATAAGACCTTAACAATGTGACATCTTTAGCCGAAATACTGCACAGCGAGCAGCTGGCCCACGATAACAAACACAGGGTTGGTGTAATGTGAAATATTGGACAGATCTCAAAGGTTCAAATAGTTTGTGCGTCCCGTTACGTCAGAAGTGAGTTCACTGAGCTGTGTTAACTACCACAGTGGTAGTTAACACAACTAGTTTAGTGGTGACACTGGTGATAAAGGGAGGTTAGTTGTGTCACATGAAACAAACAGCGTGACGCAGGAGACCGGTGCTACTCAAGTTAAACACACCGCTGTGGACAGCGAGACTTCCGGACACCACAGCCAGTGGAATGAACCCGTTTTATACGATTGTCCTGAAACGCTTTGCTGTTAAAACACTTCAATAAAACACATTATCACCATTACGTGGTCACTGACCTACCTGCTGCAACGGTGGCAGTCGATTGTCAAGTGTTCGCATCTAAACAGCTTTTTTCCGGTTTGAATTTTCCAAATAAAATCTTTGTTTATGTGTTTTGGTGACTCAAACACCCAATGAGCACAGCGTAAGATGTATATGTAAAATTTGAATGAGTTTAGACATGAAAAAATAAAGTAGCCCGATTTTCTACTGTTTTCTTATTATTTGCAACCTCGAATAATATATGAAGCGTTTTAGTTTGAAAGATACAACTCGTCATATCCGGACTGCGGTCAAACCAAACGCCACTCATTTGACGGTGCGCATTTCTTCTAAGCATTACGTTTCGATAGCCTTTTAGAATGTTTTCAAAATAAAGGCGAACTTCCTGTTGGCTTAATGGGACGTCACATCTGTGGACTTGGTCCTCATGAGGATGACAAATTAATAAAATTAATTAGATAATGAAAACACACAAAATTACTTGAAAATGAAATAATGACAAATATAATTTAATATGTCGTAATTGCTCATAACCACGTACCAGTACCACTGAAATGTAAGCAACAAACTGAGACTGTCATTGAGAAACTACCTGCTCCACAGACTAACTTCACTTCACCACCTCCGAGTCTCTCTCTGACAATTTCAGGCCCTAACAGTCTTGTGCTAAGAATATAACAGGGCACGCTTTACTCACGTGCTCAGCATCCTGGGGCGTAGCCATGTGCACGTTACCAATTGAAAGGTGCGTGCATGTTGATCAATGACAACAGACTTTACAAAATGGCGAAGAAAGTGCAAGGGTGAGTAGACGTATTGGTTCTTTATGAAAAACAACTAAAAACAACATGAGCCTAAGATACATCCTTGAATTTTCGATATCGTTATTAATGCCTGCATTTATTAGGGCCCGAGCACCTCCGGTGGGAGGCCCTATTGTATTTCGAAGGATTTTTATTTCCCTTTTGGGGCTTTTTCAGGGCCTAGACATGCTCAAATTGTTACCAAAGTTTGCAGGAAATTCAAAACCCTAAAAAGTATTTGAATTCTGGAGTAATTTGAAATGGGCGTGGCAAAATTGCTCAACAGCGCCATCTAAGGAAAAGCCCCTCAGTTAGCTTTCACAGATCTTCACAAAAATCGGGACACAAGTGTATCATGACCAGACGCACAAAAAAGTCTAGAGGTGCATTGTGAAAAACACAAAAGGAAGCCCACCATTTTAGATTTAGTGGCCATTTTCCACATTTTCCACATTTTTACTTTGACGAACTTGTCCCAAGGCTTTCATCAGATCAACTTCATATTGAGATGAGTGTCATCACAACAAGATAGAGATAAAAACTACCACGAATTTTGAATTTTCGTCACACGGTGTGACCGTGGCGTGGCGTCAAAGTTTGATTACACGCCATCAAAACACAAGGTTCTGTACTCGGAGATATTTGGTCCAATCGAGTCCAAACTAGACATGGAAGACAAAAGTCCCGGCCTGATGACATCTACACAGAAATCATGACTTAAAATCATTAAAATTTATTGTTGTTGATGAGGTGGGTGGGCGGAAGGACTAAAGGCTGCATATCATATTACAGTATTTCCATTGACTTTAAACTAGGCCTATAGAATATGGTTAAAAAAAACATTTTTTATTAGTCACAAAAAATACAGTTCACAAACTAGGGCTACGTTGTAGCACTGATGGGCCCGAGCACAGGCATTTCGAAGCCTGTTGCGGTTAGTGGAGAGAGCGATCAATGACCAAGTGCACGTCTCCACGTTGCATGTGTTTTGCGCACTGCGGCAAGGACAAACGCTTCACTTCCTGCCTCCGTCACGCGATGTCGATCCTTGCCTGCTAATTGCTCATTACGGTCCACGCTATCAATTGCACATCACACTGTGAAAAGTTTATGTAAATTGAATGATAGTTGTAAAACAAAGCTTATTTCCTGTTGCCAGTAGGTGGCACCATCAGTATTATTACATGCAGACTAATAGATCTGTTCAAGTAGGGGCTCTGAAGTAGCGTGAGTAATTTTGTGTCAATTGGACAATGTTACAACAACTTCATTTTCACACTGATCAGTAGGTGGCGCTATGACCCTGAACTAATATTAATATATGGAGCTGGTCAGGTCAGGATTGTGATCATAGGTCAGTAGTTTGGGGCCGGTTGGATAATGCAGAGTGGATTTACAAAGTACTTCCTGTTTCATGGCGAATCAGTAGGTGGCGCTATGACACTGAGGAATTATTGACACATAGAGCTGTTCAGGCTTGGACTCTGATCATTTGACAGAAGTTTGGCGGTGATAGGACTATGCACACTGGAGTTATGACAACATCGTCTCCTTTGGCGAAGGATGATCCTTCGCCACACCTCAATGTTTACACGGTTTGAGGAAATGTCACAATTCTGACCATGGTCCAATGACTTGACTGAGCTCATTTGAACTGCATATTGTAAAGCAGCCAGGAGCAGTGCATCAAAGTATAAAACATGTCACTTCCTGTAGCCAGCAGGTGGCGCTGTGATTTTAAGTCATGATTTCTGTGTAGATGTCATCAGGCCGGGACTCTTGTCTTACATGTCTAGTTTGGACTTGATTGGGCCAAATATGTTCGAGATACAGAACCTCATGTTTTGATGGCGTGTAATCAAACTTTGATGCCACGCCACGGTCACACTGTGTGACGAAATCAAATATACCGAGGTAGTTTATATCTCCATCTTGTTGAGATGACATTCCCAGAAGTTGAAGTTGATCAGATAAAAGCCCTACGACAAGTTCGTCAAAGTAAAAATGTGGAAAATGGCCAAAATGGCCATTAAAGTAAAAATGGCGGGCTTCCTGTTTGGTCTAGCATATCTATCCAAGATACTTATTTGTTTGTTATGAATAGACACATGTCCTTATCGATTTTTGTAGATGTTGGCCAATCGTAGTGCCGGGGCTGCCCTTTAGTGGGCGCTAGTCAGTTATTTTGCCACGCCCATTCCTTAAAACCATCTGAATATCTGAAAAGGGCTGTTGTTACACAAATGTAGTTTGAGGGAGGTTGAACCTCGAACACCGAAGTTATAGCAATTTCGTGTGTCACGGCGAGTTGATGAAATTTGACGCCACGCCACTATTATGGCGTTTGACGAAAAGTCACAGTAATCTTATGCCTACATTATCAATGTCTTGAGACCCATTTGACACAGTTTGACATGGTTTTGGTCAGTGGATGAGGAGGAATACTTCCAAGTGTAAGACGTTCCAAAAACAAGACATTTCCTGTTGCCACCAGGGGGCGCTGTGATTTCAATTCATAATTTCTGTGTAGATGTCATCAGGCCGGGAATCTTGTCTTACGTGTCTAGTTTGGACTCGATTGGACCAAATATGTCTGAGATACATATTTCGTGTTTTGATGGCGTGTAATCAAACTCGATCTTTGAGGTAGTTTTCATCTCCATCTTGTTGTGATGACAGGCATCTCCATATGAAGTTGATCTGATGAAAGCCCTGGGACAAGTACATCAAAGTACATCAAAGTAAAAATGTGGGAAATGGCCAATATGGCCACTAAAGTCAAAATGGCGGGCTTCCTGTTGCTTTTTTCCAATTGCACCTCTGACCTTTTTTGTTTGTCTGGTCATGATACACCTGGGCTACGATTTTTGTGAAGATCGGTGAAAGCTAACTGAGGGGCTTTTCCTTAGATGGCGCTGTTGAGCCATTTTCCACGCCCATTTCAAATTACTCCAGAATACAATTACTTTTTGGGGTTTTGAATTCCCTGCAAACTTTGGTAACAATTTGAGCATGTCTAGGCCCTGAAAAAGCCCCAAAAGGGAAATACAAATCCTTCGAAATACAATAGGGCCTCCCACCGGAGGTGCTCGGGCCCTAATTACCTCAAGTTTTAATAATCATATAAATTCTATGAAAATAAATCTGTGGTTTCTTAGCATGTAGCTGCACTCTTGACCTGATGATAGATTACACATGCTGTATTTCCACAGTGTGGAAAAAGTATGAAATATATCCTCATTGGTCTATATTTGTGAGAGTATTCAAAGTATAATGCTTTTTATTTTGTAGATACAATGTGGCAAATGTGAAAGGTGGTGTCCCATTGACAGAAATGTCGCCTTTTATTTTGAAACCACTCTAACGTGCTCGTACCACAACGCCTCACACGCCTGTAACGTAATGCTTAGAGAAAGTGCGCACCGCGACATGAGTGGGGGCTGGTTTGACGGCAGTATTTCCGGTCTCATTCTTATCAGCTTGATCGCTGTGCGTTTGTCAGTGAGTCGCACAGAAGTGACGCAGCTGAAGTGGCAGTAGTGCAGCTCGACATGGCGGCGCTGCTGAGAGCTCTGCGGGTTGGAAGGGCACTGCGGGGGCTGGGAGGCGGTAAGGCCGGGCCGCTGTGTGTCTGTAGCCGCATGTTGACTCCTGTCGGTGCTGTTTCTCTCTGGTTGCATGGTGTTGAAACGAGCTCGCGCTGGCGTTAGCTGTCCCTGCCAATGTCACTTGTCCCAGAAGGTGATCATGAAGGACAACATGATGCTGTCTGAGGCTTTAAAAACACTGCATGTCAGGTGGAGGGGTGTTGTTGCTGCAGCGGGGTAGTTGACCTCAACCTTAAGACATGCGTTATATGGTAAACACGTTCCTGCAGCTGGGGGGCGTCTTCTCTGTGGTTATGCAAGCTGTCAAAGTGTTGATCAGGAGCACAGCTACAGCTAAAGTCCAGTGCAGCAGGAAACCCTCCTTCATCAAGGTTGGAATGTGGAGTAACACAGTGTTGACTTGAATGAAACGGACAGGGAAGTCTTATTCTAGCAATTACACACATGACATGTACTCATTATTTTGGTTTGCGGCGCAACAAATCAATTGGTAGAAATCTAAATCTAGTCTCATGGCACACATAAAGCAAATGTGCACCACAATTATCAGTGGCCACTTTACACATTGAAAGAAATCCCTTGTTTTCAGGCAGGTGACTGACTCCTATGTAGTTTGTACTTTGAACATTCTGAAGTCTGCTAAATTGAAACGATTGTCAAATGGAACCAATAATAAATCTGCACAGAGTATGTAATTAAACACACTAGCTTTATACATGGTAGAAGTGTTGTTATGAATGCCTGAAGCTGGAGTAGATAGTTGATTGTGGAAGGTGTTGCCTGTGGCTGTTCGGGCACCTGGAATATAAGAATCATTCAACAATTGTGAAGCGATGCACACTTGCAAAGGACCTTAATGCTGCTGTACACACTCCACACAAAGTTATTAAGACACGTGAGTCACATGGCTGCACAGTAAGTGCTGGTAAAAGAACCTGATTCACATTTACTGTTGCATCAGCAGTTTAAACTTGAATCAGTCTCTAACTCAATCCAAATCCAATCAAACTCCTGTGGAGGGATCTGCAAAGAGCAGTAAGGAGAAGGCTTTTATTAAACCTCAGAAATGGATCAGAGAAGATGTTTAAACCATCAGTAGAAAAGGTCTGGGTGGTATATTCAGCTCTGAGTGGAAAAACAAAGTTATGGTAGTTCAATGGAGATTTGTGGAGACAAATCTATTTCTATCTGGTCACTGTATTCATTCATTCGTGAGCCATTTGTGAGCTACACGGGAAAATCACTTATTATTTGGTCTACATAGACAGGTTGTTTTGAGTTCTGAATACAAGATTTCACAATGGAGTTTGGTTCTCTCTGAGTCAAATTCTGAGAAGCTAAACAAAATATTCCTCCCCTCCAGCGGTGGCTGCACCTCCAGCAACACACCTCCAGTGCAGCAGTCTGAGACGAGGCTTCCAGAGCTCATTGCTGAGGCTTCAGGATGACTCCAAATCTGACAGACCTCCAGCCCCCTCATCCACAACCTACCATGAGCACTACCAGACTCACCCATCTGAACAGGACACAACAGCAGCTTCACAGGGAGGTTCTGCAGCTGAGCCAGAAGCAGAGGAGGCTTCCAGGCCAAACACCAGGTCAGCTGGTGCACGCCTTCAGCTGGCAGGATATTTGTTGTGTGCGGTCTACTACCATTACCTATAAGTGTTTGAATTTCAATGTATTGAAGTTTTCTCTCTTTCTGATAACAAATGTGTGTCTGTGTGTTAAGTTACCAGGACCAGGGCGGAGAGCAGGGTGAAGAGTACGAAACAGAGGATCAGCTTCAAGCTCGAATCCTGACCGCTGCTCTGGAGTTCGTCCCGCTGCACGGCTGGTCAATGGAAGCCATTGCATCTGGTGCTGAGGTGAGCTGCAAACAGTTGGAGCACTTAAACTTATCACGCCAGGGTCACATCATCTCACATGTGGCTTAAATGTACTGTTAAAAATGCTTGAACTTGACTCCATGCAGGGGGCACTGGGTTTCCACTGGCTCTTGTGTACCTAATCAAGAGCTGAGAATCTAGAGAACGTTGAATATCAATCAAAGATATTGTACCGATACAGCTGATGTAGAGCTCTGAAACAAAGACAGTCTAACTGTCCAAACCAAATGGAGCTAAATGACATTATGTGACTGCTGCTATGAACCACGGGCAAAGCTGGTGCACCCTTCAGTCCTACAATGCTGCACACTGGATGAAAGATGTACATTTTCTGATTGGACGGGAATGTAGCATCCAAGAACGACTATATGAAGAAAACGTGTAAACTTAATGGAGCTTTATCGTGTAGAGTGATGTCAATGGTTTAAACATAACAACCATTAACCACAGCGTCCCCAGTCCAACCAGGGATCAGCAAGGCAGTTAATGGGGATTTCACTTTGTGTGTGTTTGTGTGTGTGTTTGTTTGTTGATGTACGTCGTCACCAGACACTTGGCCTGTCCTCAGCCTCCACTGGTATGTTCAACAATGGATCTGGAGACTTGGTTCTACATTTTATCGCCCAATGCAACTCACAGCTGACAGAGATCCTGGCTGAACAACACAAGCAGGTCCAGCTTGGCCAGGCCGAGTACGTATACCACACACACACACACTTTGGTTTTTCTTTTAATTTTAGTGTCTGACGCGTGTTAGAACCACGATCAAAATAGGGGGGAATAGTTGATAGATTTTATTGACTTTAACATTCAGTTTTCTTGATTTTCATGCAAAGCATTCTCCGCTTTTCATGTCACACAACTCCCTGAAGCTGCTCATTTACATTCTGGGGTTTTTGTAACTAGTACAGTTGATCTCCAAATAGAAAATTGCAGATTTCATCTGTGTTTCAGACCAAAGAAGACTGCTGACTTTCTAAGAGATGCTGTGGAGACCAGACTAAGGATGCACATCTCTTACATTGAAACATGGCCACAGGTAATGTGTGCATAATGATGAGATGCTTTTAGGCCTAAAGCAGAAACTACATTTGATCCTCAACCTTGTGTCTGTGTCCTCAGGCGATGAGTATCCTTCTCCTTCCTCACAACATCCCAGACAGTCTGAAGCACCTCTCCACCCTGGTAGACGACATCTGGTACTATGCTGGAGACCGATCCACAGACGTGAGTGGATCCCATCACCCTCGATCCCCTCCTTCTTCTGCTCATACCTTCCTGTCCCCCTTTCATCACCATCCCCACAATATCCGGCCTGCCACTCTCCAGGTTACTCCCACTCCCCTCACTAGCGCTCTCTGGCTATGTCCACACTAATGTGCCTTGAGATAATGTATATTATGATTTGGCACTATACAAATAACAATTAATGGAATTTGATTTTAGTTTTAACACACATCACTTTTTTTTATGTTCACACCTGACGACTACACTACTCCAGAGTTTGCGAAAACACGAAACAGAAACTTTTGGAAACAATGATGTAAAAACCCACATTCTCTTACTTCCTTTTTATTTATTTCTTCCATGTGGGTCCATATTTACCTGTGGAGGTAAAACCAGAGTTTTACACTCAAATACCAGCTTCACCGGCAGATATGTGAAATCTGAGTTATCCCACTGCTAACAACCCAGTACATCTCATCACTCCCCGTTTTCAGATACGCCAGGCGCGTCCTGTCACCAGGGTACCGAATGCGCCCTGACACGCTCCCTGCACACTGGATATTTAACTGCACTTTGGGCCTTGGTGCAAAAAACGGGGCCCTATGTTTTCATTGACTCTCAGTTAGACTGTGTCTGGCCTCAATTGATGCACAGGAATGCACACGATTCTCTTTGTTTGTCATTTACATTTTAGAGAATGTAATTAATATTTTACAGATTAATGATGTATGATGCCTATTTCACCCACCTGAACCCATCTGCTATTAATCAGAAATGTTACTTTTTACGACCTACCCACCCGATCAACCACGTGTCTGTATATCTGTATATATAGTCTACTTGAGACACAGTTCCTAATAATATAAACAGAAATGGTGCAGAATCACAAATCATATGAGAGAAAACTAAAAGTTATTAGAGAACATTACTTACTGTAGGTTGTTCATCTGGAAGGTAATACACTTAGTTGCATGAATTACAAAAGGATATATGACTTTCTTCTGCAAGTGTAGTCAGATCTGTAGTTAGAATTCTTAAAGTAAAATGTTGTAGCAAAGTGCCAATGTACAAGTTTTATTTTGTTGTTTGACAGCTGTTTTATTGTCGGAGCATTGTGAAGGCTTGTGTGCAAAAATACATAAACTGCTGCCCAGTAGGAATAAAACTGCCTTTTTTTTTGTATGCGTACGTTGTGAACTTTCTGTACCACCCCTCTCTCATGTAGATGAACTGGTACACCAAACGGGCAGCGCTGACAGGCATCTACAACACCACAGAGCTAGTGATGGTCCAGGATTCCTCTCCAGACTTCCAGGACACCTGGAACTTCCTTGACAACCGCATTCAGGATGTAGTCAACATGGCCAGCACTGCCAAACAGGTAGAGTGCACCCTTGATAAGTAGAAACACCAGCTCCAACTAAACCCTTCAGTGGACTAATTACAAAACTGACCTCAGACTCAGTGTCTTAAGAAGAAATGTCATTGTCCTCCTGAACAAACTCTGTTGTCCTGAATATGGATGCAAATAAAGATGCTTTGATACACACGTTCAGAATGAAAGGAGTGGAGCATAGAACGAGTGTTGAACTGTCTTTGGATGACTGGTGCTGTTGTGTGTTCTACTTTTTTCTCTAGGTGCAGTCGACTGGGGAAGCAGTTGTGCAGGGGCTAATGGGAGCTGCTGTAACCGTGAGTATTTGCCGCAGTGATCAAGAATCTTTGCTCTTAATTTAAAACATTTCCTCATGATATTAGTATCTGAATCATGCATCAAGATTTATACTGATTTATACAACCAGTGACTCTGCATTTCAGAGTCAAGTTTCGAGTTGTTTAAAAATATGAAAAATGTAAAAAAAGATGTGGCTCGTTTCTTGTGTTTTACAGCTGAAGAACCTGACAGGAATGAACCAGAGGCGGTGATGTGAAAACATCTACCACTGATCCTGACAGAGCGTCCAGGTTGTGTCATGAGATGCAGATCAATTCATCTTCTTTTTGCCTTTATTTCTGATTGCCTGTGTGAAACGACTGAGGGTTTTGGATTAGGACTCCTGAGTAAGACGCTCTCATTTAACACAGGCCATACATCTCTCCCTCTGTTCACCTGCAGGACCAGTGGATTGGTCCGGGTTTCTTTCACTGCCCAACATGTTGTTATCCTGCTCAGATCTTTTTTTCTGTTTGTATAAAACGACACAGATCTGTCATGTTGCTGTTTTGATCAATTGAGACTTCAATAAAGTAGTTTATTATTGTATATTTAACATTTTTGTGTCTTTTAATTATTTAATTAAAATAAAATCACTGAGGGTTGAATTTGAGCAAACAAATCCCGGAGTATTGTTTTGCTGTTTAAAGTCACTATTGTAAACATTCCACTAGGATTATCTATACATAAATCAATGCATACATAATCAGAATAATTTGACTTTAAATTCGACACAGGGAAAATCTTATCTAGACAAACTAAGCTTTAGCTTTTCAAAATGAAGATGGCATGCTTTTATTTTGAAAGGGTGTTTCCAGTCACCGATGACCCGGATACGAAATAAAGGCCCACCCCCCTGCCCGAGCAAGAGACCAATCACTAACCAGCTTGACATTTCCTGACCAATCACTAACCAGCTTGACATTTCCTGGCCAATGAGCGGGCAGTAATTACTTCCTGTGGAGGCAGTGGAGCTTGTGAGTGAGTCTCAACTACAGACTGTTTATAAAAAGGTCTCAACGTTAGTTTTCCAGTTGTGTGACTGTAACGATGCCGTATGCGAACCAACCGACGGTGAAAATCACTGACCTCACAGACGAAAATGTCAAGTTCGTCATTGAAAACACCGACTTAGCGTAAGTATCCGTTTACTGGTCCATTCACAGAGGCTGTGCGCGGCAGAGAGCGGCCATTGCTCTCCTCAGCACCAAAACAATGCAGCTGTGACTCCACATGTTGAATAGATCTTCTCTCAGCGAACTGTGTGAGGTCTATGATCTACCGACATCTGCAGAACAGACATCTGAACATTGTTTGAAGCTGGAATACGTGAAGGTTTGAGCTCTGAATCTCTCTTCTTGGATCTCTCCACCAATCAGAAAAAACTCTTTACAGCCATGAATGAATATTTCCTCCATGTTTCACGGAGTGAAATGTTTTCATTCAGGATGTGAATGAAATATGAACGAACCCATCTGTACAAATATAGTCAATAAAACCTGGTGAGTCTGGTGTATGTCAGTATACAGTGATACTTAAGAGATTTCTGCCTCAGCAGATGAGAAGTAAACTCCATCTGAGAAAACAGCCTTTAAAATATTTAACAAGGGCTTGGGGTTGAACCATTGAATATTCAGAGAAGGCGTTCAGTTGTTGTAACTTAACAGTGATTGTCACTTTCTGTCTCCAGTTTGGCTCCGCCCACATAATACATCACTGTGTCCAAAACACAAAAAGCATCTTTTAACAATTGATATCAAGTATGTAAATACTTAGTATTGGATGGAGACCAGATTTGGATAAAAGGTTAATTTCCAGTGGTTTGTAATGTTCCCAGTTCAATGCATGTTCTGGTCACACTGCACTTTCTCCTTTTCAGGGTTGCAAATTCCATCCGTCGTGTCTTCATGTCAGAGGTTCCCACTATAGGTAAAGGAGCTTCTTGTTTGGCTAGATTTACTTTTCAACATAAGAGCCAAAGACGCTGCAGTAGAGTTCGGCTTTGGCATTTTACATATAAAATGGGTCATCACATCTGTTATCATAAATAAAAACCATGTTCCTGAGAAGTGTTTCTCCTGGCCTCTATTCTAAATGATGTGAGAAAAGCTGGCCTGTTGCTGTACAGTACATATTTGTGGGGGGCTAATCATGACTCAGTCTGAGAGAATGGGTAATAGAAAACATTTTGGCCCATATACAGTTCAGTCAGTTGATTTAGCTGCAAATGTAATTTTGAACAAAATGTTCTCTTCCACACATACCACTTATTAATTAAACACTGGTCTTGACCCAAAGCCCAGTTATCAGTGTCTGCATGGGCACTGAAACAGTCAGATCAGTGCATCCCTAATATTAACAGAACAGGTTTATTACCTGCCTTTCCTGCCACGACGAGGATTACCCATAATTAACTGTATAACTTAAAGCCATTAATTTCCCACTGGGACACACCTAGCTTCAGTCCTGTCTAGTGATCGTCCAAATATCAACTAATAGATACAAACCTACAGCTTGTCATTCACCTGCATAAATTATATATTATTCTGAAGTACACTGTAACTGAGTGCTGTAAAGAAGTGGTTTAGGTGATGGGAGGGGAAATGTAGTCTGCAACACTTTGTCCAACCAGTAATGTGTCACAAAAACTCTAAATGAATAACTTCAAGTTGCATTACTGTTATTTTACAGCAATAGATTGGATCCAGATCGATGCCAATTCCTCAGTACTGCACGATGAGTTCATAGCACACAGAGTTGGTAAGTACAGTATTATGTGATGAGCCACCAATGTGACGTGGCAGTAATTCTATAATTTGTTATAGTGTTACAATATTCATGTGAATATTGAATCGATGTTTCCTGTGTTGCCAGGTCTCATACCTCTCACAAGTGATGACATTGTGGACAAGCTGCAGTATTCTAGGGTGAGTGCACTGGCATCTGTCATTAATGTGGTAGCCCAGTGACCCTTAAATGTAAATTCATTAATATTGGACTTTCTGCTGGTAGTGAAACACAAGTCGGACTCTAAAACACCACAAAACTACACACATACACTTTTACATTGATCATACCTGGTTTATCTTGCCGACCGCTGCTGTAGATTACTTAAGGACATAGAATTCCAACCTTGCCACAGACTGAAGGCCCACTGCCCCACTGACTGCCAGAGTGCTGGGTGCCTTTTTTATACCAAAGTTCCTGGTAAGTGTTTACTGAGGGGCAGACCTAATTTCCCACTGTATCTGTTCCTCATGCAGGACTGTACCTGTGATGATTTCTGTCCAGAGTGTTCTGTTGAGTTGACACTGGACGTTCGATGCACCGACGATCAGACGCGCCACGTCACCTCACGTGACCTTCTGTCCAACAACCCCAGAGTTATCCCGGTGAGTCCTCTTTTCTTATAAGTTATAACATGTGTGCAGAAGTAAAGAGCTGACGGCTTTAACATGGCTTTCCAGGTGACTTCCAGGAGTCGAGACAATGATCCCAATGACTACGTCGAACAATATGGTGAGCTGAAAGTCATCTTGGGGGAGAATAATGAGTTGTTAAGCTCTTTGCCACATTTTAAACATTGATCTGCTCCGTCCTCTCTCTGCTTCCTCCTGTTGTTATTCACTGACACAACAGACATTTTGCTGGTGAAGCTTCGTAAAGGTCAGGAACTGCGACTCAGGGCATACGCAAAGAAAGGCTTTGGTAAGGAGCACGCCAAGTGGAACCCAACAGCAGGGGTGTCCTTCGAGTATGACCCCGACAACGCACTACGGCACACAGTCTTCCCACGACCTGAGGAGTGGTGCGTTACTGTGCTATACACCAGAGAATAACTTCTCACAACCCAAAACCAAAATGGTTGTGCACATATCTTAACTAAATGTGACATTCTCATTTCTAGGCCAAAGAGTGAATACTCAGAGATTGAGGAGGATGAGGTTCAGGCTACCTATGACCCCAATGGAAAACCAGAAAGGTGAGGAAAAAATTTTCTTTACACTTTGGTAAATGTGAAGTAGGGTTTGGTGACAAATATATCATCTATCAGTGATTGGCTGAGTCCACCGTTAGTGGGGGGGGGTTATCAAGTCATTTTATTTGCTAGTATAATCATCTACCTCAGAGGATTCAATCCACTGCATAAATTAAACTACTAACTGGCACTTATATATTTTTAATTATAATCATTCATTCCATCCTTACTCTTCACACTCACATTTCTCTCTTGCGCTGACTCGCAGACACACACAGTTTAAATATTGATTTGTTTGTAGCCACCACCACAAATCAACACTGATCACCACATAGTGATTGATACTATTCTTAAGAGTCTAATCTTTCTTTATATTGCGCGCGTTCAATGCAATTGTCTGAACTGCAACAAGACGCATCCACAGCTCTTTCTCCTTTACAGATTCTTTTACAACGTGGAGTCATGCGGCTCTCTGCGGCCAGAGACCATCGTCATGTCAGCACTGGCCGTCCTCAAGAAGAAGCTGAGTGACCTGCAGACGCAGCTCAGCCATGAGATCCAGAGTGATGTGCTCACCATCAACTGAAGGCGTCTCGCTAACTTTGTAATGATCACATGGCACCGTCCCATTCATGTCTGTGGAATTTATGGATTCTTCCAGACCCTGTGCAGGGGAGTTAGTCTCAGAATGATCCAACTAAAGTTTTGTTGCCTTTAGTGAATCATTGGATTATTGTGTTAAATAAATCTGTTTTTGAAGAACATTTTTTCCGAGATTCTAATTTCTCAGTGGGTTTAAGATTACTTTGGTTTTATCTGCACATACACTTATTGGTTTATTACAGATTTCAGTATTATGGTGTCTGATATGTGCCAATATTAGAACATTTAATAAAACAATGCAGAAGATTTGTGGTATTTAAAAAAATATTAGGAGTGTAATACGTATGTGTCGTCTGCTAGATGACGTTTGAGAGTATTCTTGGTTTCACCAGAAAAAAGTTATAAATCTACAGTGTTGTTCACTTCACTTTCAAAGTTTCAACTGACTATACTATGGCTTTAAAAACTAAATTACAACCAATAAAAACACACCAAATAATCAGTCTGTGACACTTGAATGAGCTCTTGCAGTATTTTTTTCAGAGGGGGAGGAAAACAGCCAGACAAGTTTAAGAGCAAACAATAATATGAAAAGACACATGACTGAGTTCCCCCTTAAATAAACTTTATCAATCTTTATATGGAACAGAGAAATAGTCATAACAAAAATATACAAAACTGTAGGGGTTTGAACCTCCTCAACCACAAATACACCATTTAATGGCCCCGTTCACCTTCACTTCAAAAGTTGAGTCCACAAAACACTTCTGGAGTTTCAGGGGTAAACAGTGTTAGAGCAGAATCCAATACAACTTAACTAACTGTTGACCAAAGCTCCAGACGTAATTAAACAGAAAAAAACATAACATGCCTCCATACGGCTCGTGTGGTGTCATCTAACTGTCCGTAAGCCCCGACATTCAAATTCAACATCATTTACACCAAGTTTTAAGCCTAAATGTCCGCTGATATCTTCAGACGGGGTGCGTTTAGTGACCGTCGGACATGCTAACGTACGCTAGCTTCGGCACTTCTGGTGGACTTTTAGGCTTAAAACATGGTGTAAATGACGCCATTTCGAGTCGAATATGAATGTCGGGGCTTGCGGACACTTGACATCACATGAGCAGTATGGAGGCATGTTAGGTTTTTCCTGTTTTCTGTCTGAGATGTGTCATATGCCAATTAAATTCACATCGCCCAACCCTACTTATAATCGTACTTTGATGATCTGGATCTTCACTACCGCAAAAAGGAGCTACTCATAGCTGGAAGTGGCAGAATTACTTAAAGGCAGCTCACAAAACATAGAAAATAAATAAACCTATTGGAAAAAGTCCTGGATATATAATGACATGTCAGTTTAGAAACAAGACTTATTGTTTGTTATTGTAAGTCTGACCCACATTGATGGGGTGGACAAGGAAATAGAGGCATTTATCCATATAATGAAATGCAATTAAACAGGACCACAATCTGCAGCCTACAAAATTACCATGAAGTTGAATAATCTACAAAGAAGAGCACAGGCTTCATGAAGGAGGGATTTATAGCTGGACTGTTTCATTTGTTTTCATGAGATTGAGATTTATCATGACAGAGCTTCTATCTAGAAATGAAAAATGGCAACAACAGTAAAAAATAAATAGGGACAGACCCTATTTTCTAAATGGAAAAAACTGAACCCTTTGGTATTCTTCTTTTCTTAGTCACATGGAGGTGAACAGATTCTGACAAAAGTTATGGATGAACACTTTGATAACATTTAACTGTGACAGTCACATTGCATGTCGCATTATACTTGAGACAAATTTATAAATCTGACTTTTAGCAGTACCTAAATGCTTGAATCTCAAAGTTCTGAAACATTCAGTTAATTCACTGCAGAAGTTTCTATTCACAGAACCCTGACAGTACAATCCTCATTATTGAGGTCGTCAATGGTCACAACACAATGTATGACAAAAATATTCCTGTGATCCTTAGATTGTAATAGATAACCAGAGTGTTTATCTTCAGTCACTCTCACTGCCACTCTCTGAGTTCACATAACAGTTATCCTCTCCTGTGTTCCCCACAAACCACAGACCTGGAGACCAAAACACAAAAAGTATACATCGGTTCAATGTAGCAAAAAAATCAGATTTTTTTTCTCAGGTTTAACAGACTATGGTTCTTACCATTTGGTGCTTTGTCTTCATTCTCTTCAAAATGCTCCATATCATAACTCACAAAAATATTCTGTAAGAGAAAATACAAAATATACAGCAGTCTTGGGATTTTTATATTTTAGGGGCAAGGCCATTTGGCCTTTGGTGGAACAGAGTTTTTGGGGCACAAAGATCATTTAGTGAAATTAAAGGATTTGGAATAACAAATACATATTAAAAATATTACTTAACTTGTATCAGACATTTTTGTTAAATGACATCTACTTCTAAAATTCAAATTTTCACAAATAAACTGTTGCTAATTAGATAACAGTGAAGTTAAGTTTAAAACATTCAACTGTATGAACATGAAAAAAATGAAACTTGTCAACTTCGGACTTCAAAATATAATTTTTGTATGTCTGATTATGTGCTAAATAGTGTGAGAGAGCAGAGCGGAGCAGAAGCACTGCACACAGCTCTTAAGATGCAGTGATACAAAGAACACAATGGCCATAGGTCATACAATGATTTACAGGGCATCACAGTCAGGGCCATCGTGGTCATCATGAAGTTCTTACCCTAATAAACAGCTGAAAATACATCCAGAAATAAATTCTAACAAACAAATGTAACTCCAGTACCTTGTTCCTGAGTAGTTTTTCCCAGTGCCCCTGCTGTTGTTTGACCAGTTTGAGGACTGGCTCATTGGACTTCATTTCCCAGCAGCAGCGGTCCACAGCGATGTTGCCCTGAAGCTCCAGCTCAGCTCTGTAGGACTGACTGTTCACTCTGCCACTGAGCACAATCAGCAGAGAGGGAGAATGTTAATCTGATCACACAGAAAAACGAGGACTTACTTCACTGTTCTTTCTTTTTGCTATTTTGCACCAAGAGATGTTAATTTAGTGTTATGAACTAGGGCTGCACCTATCGATTGTTTTTTATTACTCGATAAATATAATAATGAATTTATCAAAAATAAAATAAAAAAAACTTGTCATTTATATATATTTAATCATCTTTTCTTAAATACAAACAAATCTGACAAAAAACTAAGTATGCAGTGCAAGGCATTATTCCACAACAAAAAATAGCCCAGCCTGAACTGCTAATCAGTCTTTTACAGTCTCACATCTCTCAAGTGCCAGAGCTGGTTCCATTCAAGTAAAAGGAATATATCAATCTACAGTAAGCTGTCCAACAACAAAATAAATGAAAACCAAAGTAAAATTCAAGTAACTTACTGGAGGAATATGAAAGAAATTATCTTAAAGTAGCCTAGTAGTTGTATCAATGTCTGTATGAAGTCTAAAACTGGCAAACTAACAAATAAAATAAACAAAGTACAATTCAATAGTATTTCAACAATGTTTATCATAAATTTTCACATTGAACTGGAGGGTACTCTAGTAATAAAATATTGGGGACCAATGCTATATGATCGTTTGCTATTTTTCCCGCTTCAGCTTGCTCTTCAGGTGAGTCGTATTTATGCGTCGCCCCATCCCTATTATGAACTGCACTGATCTTCTCCTCTGTGCTTCTATAGACTGTAAAACACAATCCACAGGTATGTCCTCGCCTCTCTTCAGAATGACTCAAGTCCTCTGGCAGTCTGATAGTCAAGTCCATCAGAGGGTAATAAAGTCTGAGACCACCATGTGAACTAGTGTGCCATACAAATTTTCATTTGATTTTGTGGTGTAGCTGGTGTATGTTTGTCGAAGCCAAAATGCAGTTAAGCTGTGAAACCTATGACAGAAAATAATCTATTGTTAAACTAACTGAATAATCAATGTAGTGGGAAACTTGAAAAGGTAAGATTGTGAGGTCTTCAAAAATGAGGACAGAAAATTGTACTCATTTAGGAAAAGTATCAGTCAAAAACAGCTGAGCAGGTGTCTGTGTGTCTGCGTGTCAGCATGAGAGAGAGAGAGAGAGAGAGGAGCGAGCGAGCGAACGGAGTAAGGAAGGACTGAATGCATGAATATATAATATACTGTATATGAGAATATATGACCCGGAGGTTTTAGCCAACTACAGACCGATATCCAACCTCCCCTTCTTGTCTAAAATCCTTGAAAAAGTTGTAGCCAATCATCTGTGTGAGTTTCTCCAGGAAAGTAATGTATATGAAGACTTTCAGTTGGGGTTTAGAGCTCATCACAGCACGGAGACAGCCTTGGCAAAAGTCAATAGACGACATTGCCCTTGCTTCCAATGTAACAGTCAGGAACTTGGGAGTGATCTTCGATCCCGATTTGTCCTTTAATTCTCACTTAAAACAAATTTCTAGGACCGCCTTCTTTCACTTGTGTAACATCTCAAAAATCAGACATGTCCTTTCTCAAAAAGATGCAGAAAAACTAGTCCACACCTTTGTTACATCCAGACTTGATTATTGTAATTCCTTATTATCAGGCTCCAGCAGTAAGTCGTTAAAGACTCTGCAGCTTGTCCAAAATGCTGCAGCACGTGTCCTGACAAGAACCAGGAAAAGGGACCACATTTCTCCTGTGTTAGCTTCACTACACTGGCTTTTGGCTAAATCTAGAATAGAATTTAAAATTCTCCTCACCTTCAAGGCCCTTAATAATATGGCACCATTATACCTCAAAGAGCTGATAGTACCTTATCACCCCACTAGAGCACTGTGCTCCCAGAATTCAGGCTTACTTGTCGTCCCTAAAGTCTCTAAAAGTAGAGTAGGAGCCAGAGCTTTCAGCTATCAAGCTCCTCTCCTGTGGAATCATCTCCCTCTTTCAGTTCGGGGGGCAGACACCATCTGTCCGTTTAAGAGTAGGCTTAAAACCTTCCTTTACGATAAAGCTTATAGTTAGAGCTGGTCCAGGCTTGTCTTGGACCTGCTCTTAGTTATGCTGCTATAGGTCCAACTCCTTCGTCTTCTCTATCCTTATCATATCAAAGAAATTAATATCTCATCAATACATGTTCCTGACTTGACTTCTTCCCCGGAGTCCCTTTGCCTTATCGTCCGCAGATCCAGGGCCGCATCGTGGATTAAGATCTGTGGATCGCAATGGTGGATCCTGTATCGTGTTGGCATCTGATATTGGTGGTGGATCATGATCTTGCTGGCTGCTGACCAGAGACTGCTTGATATACAATATTTCTCCTCAGATACTCAACCATTACTGACAATAATCCATCAATTCATTGACCTTGTTATGCTACAAAGTGTTTATTCTAATCAATGCTGCAAATACCCTTATCTCTCTGATGTTCTCCATTACACTTGACATCTATTGCACTTCTGTCCGTCCTGGGAGAGGGATCCCTCACATGTGGCTCTCTCTGAGGTTTCTACGTTCTTTTTACCCTGTTAAAAGGGTTTTTTAGTAGTTTTTCCTTACTCTTGTTGAGGGTTAAGGGCAGAGGATGTCACACCATGTTAAAGCCCTATGAGACAAATTGTGACTTGTGAATATGGGCTATACAAAAAAAATTGATTGATTGATTGATAATAAGGGTCAGTAGCTAGGTTAATTATTTAGAGAGTTGAATGAATTCTTAAGGAGGCAGACCGTTATATTAGTAAGATAAAATGGCGAACATTTCCCGAACACCCCCCCTCCCAAAATAAATTCATAACAAATCAAGCGACGATGGCCAATCACAGATATAGGATATTTTCGTCCAATGTCCCAAAAAAGAAATGTAACAGATCAATGATATATGAGATTATATCATTAACTTTGACTCAGAACTATGTTTGATGTTTCCTTAATATGGAACCACCGGTATTTTTCTTGGCCATGGTTTAAGCTCAGGTTTGTGTGTTTAACTCACACAGAAATAGCATGCTAAACATGTGCCCACTCCCACCTGTGTGAAGTGCTCTGGATAAAAAGCTCCAGTGAATGTTTGATGTGATGTGAAGGAGGTAAGTGATCACTGGTGGTCTGCTCCTGACAGACCTGTAGATGACCCTGTCAGGGTAGAAGTCACAGCGCTGACTCTCTGCGTTCATCAGCTTCACTGTTACAATCATAGCGTCGGGTGTCTGGTACCAGCGGATCTGAGGATGGAAACTGAAACAACCAAAGTAAAAACAAATATATTTAACCTTTAGTTATAAAAATCAACCACCTTGTTTCTATAGTACTAAACAACTGATGTTACATGTCTGTAGTCTGAATCCTTTTTGTAAACACAAGTGAAGAAATTACAATAATAATTTTTTTAATTATCCAGATAACTTGTCTTGTACCTTTTTTTCTCGTAGTGTTTTTCATTAGTGCTGATGGTGACCTGCTGGCTTTTACTTTCATTGCCACCTGCAGGAAAACACGTTAGTATATCCAAAAATCGAATAGTGTAAATTAGGATAAAACCTGTGAAAGCTGAAGAGAATAGAAATGTATTTTTACCACTATCACAGGAGTTGAGACAAGCAGCCAGGTTGGTCGTGGGACAAAGTTCTCCTCCATCTCTGTTCCTGTAAATCAACAAGTTTAGTTAAATCCACAAGTCAGGCAGACTGTGGTTAAAGACACTCGTGCCCTCTTGATATTTTGAATATTTCTGACTGTTTAAATTTGTGTGTGATGATTGTTTTCTGTGACTGGACTGTCTTATGATGCTGATGCATGTGCTCAGTGCTGTTCATATACAGTATATAATTATGTTCCAAAATCTGTATGATCTTGTGAATTTAAATGTTTTTTTAAGGTGGCTGTTGGAACTTGGAGGTTTACATCTGGTTCGCCATTAGATTACATAGATCATGTGATCCCTGATTACTCAACCTGGCACGATAATCTTAATATCCTGTCGTGTGATGCACCATTATTTTCAAATGCACAAATACAAGTTCATGTTTGAGATTAACTAGAAGAACATGAGTGAAGTTTCTCATGTGTGTGATGCATCTTAATGTAAAAAACTGTTTTAAAACTCCTGTATTCTGAACCTGGCTTAACGAACAGTCTGCTACCTCCTAAAGATAACCAGAGTGTTAAGGAGCCAAATGCAGGCACTAACACTTGGCTGGTAATGAATTTGATGTGAAAAACAAAACGGGATTATGGTGGTGAGCAAAGAAACACCAATTAATCCATCGACGGAAAACAGAACTGAAACACAAGGAAGGCAATAGGACACAGGAAACAGATGAACTGACAAAGGGAGGCACAGAGACAGTTGCTGTGTCCGAAATCACCCACTCATTCACTAACCCCCACTTTACTATATAAGGGCTTCTATATAGAGCACTATATAGTGAGCTCATAAGAATAAGGAAAAAACGCTTTCGGACACTACTCTGTGTTAATGATGTTATCGTCGCAAGATATTGGCGTAAAACAAAAATTTACGTCGGCCGGTGAAAAATCCCACAATAAATTTTCAATGTTTATTTTAAACTTAGTCTCAATACTATTAGGTAAAAACATGTTGAATGAAAATCTGTAAATGTAGAAATAAACTTGTTTGCCGCAGTTTGTGCTGTGACGGCTCCTGCTGCCCTCTCATCTTCCCGCCGCGAGTGCAATGCATGATGGTAAATATTGCTTGGTTAGTGACCATCAGTTGTACAATATTTTTCAAGATTTACTATAAGAAACAATGAATGCACTATATAGGGAATACAAAATATCACTAAACATTCAACATCACAAACAAATGGCGAACTCACTACATAGTGATTAGTGAGTGATTTCAGACACAGCCTATGTACATAGGGGTGGAAGTACAGCTGCAGACATCACAAGAGCAGGAAACAGGAAAAGACAGGAAGTTCAGCTGGAGACACACAAGATGACAAGATCACAACAAAATGTTCCTAATAAAACAGGAAACGGATAACTCAAGAGTGTAAACAACCAAATAGAACGCAAAACCAAATTCAAGGAAATACTCTTGATAGGGAAAATGTACATAATATAAGATCTCCAAACAGTCTTAGTACAAAAGGGCACAATCATGACAGTGATTCTCAATTCTCAAAAGGCCAATATACTATTGATATCTTGGAGAGAAAAAAAAAAAGATTACAGCATGTCAGAAAAACTGTTCAGCTAAACTTAAAGGGGACATTTCATGAAAATTCCACTTTGTTAGTGCTTCTACAGGTTAATGTGGGTATCTGGCATGTCTACCAACCCAAAAACTCTGGGGAAAAAACACTTGCATGTTTTGTTATGGTTCCTCTAAGTCAGAAACGTCATGCTTGAGTGACTGGAATGAGCTTCCTGTGTATTGTGTCGTCACAATACACTGGAAGTCTCCCTACATGGCCTTGGCCCACCCCCCACCTCATCCCCCCCGCCCCCCACTCGTTACGCCGGGTTTACACCGGACGTGGAAGCGCCACGCCATTCTCAAGCGTGCAGCCGCCTGGCTGTTCACAAGGGACGCGCATTTCTCCGCGCTGGTCAGCCCGCGATTCTGCTTTCTCCGCTTGTTGTTGTACCCGTTGAATGTCGGGGTTCGGGGGTAAATGATGGTCTTCATAGCCCCCCCCACCCCTCTCTTTCTCTCTCTGTCTGTCTGCTTGTGTGCTTGTAGTGGATGGGCAGAGGGGGACATTTAATTATGTGATTGGGAAAATTAAAACTCCAGGACAACAGAAGGGGAATACAAAGTATGGGATGCATATTTGATAATTTATATCATATAAAATATGTAATTTATATCATTTAAAATCATGAGGGGGGAGGGGGGAGCTGGCTCATTAGCATTTAAAGGAACAGGCACTCAAAACAGGTCACTCTGTGGAGGGCTGTTTTATACAGGGTAAAAAGGGTGCTGTTTTATATGATCCTTGTGGTATTTTGACCAAAGTATGTTACAGACATTTCATTAAGACCCCAAGGAACCATATCAACTTGTGGTAAAATGGGCATGCTATGTCCCCTTTAACAGAAGAAAACGCTTTGAAGTCTGAAAAAAGAAAACCTAGTCAAACTAGTGATTTTTCAGTGTTATTGGTAAATCTATTTGAGCAGAACTTGGGAGTGAAGACACCAACCTCATCATCTGTTTAGCTGACTTTAGATCAGGAGTGTGATTGTATCTCTGTTCATCTGCAGCCTGAATTTCTGAGAGAGCTTCCTGCTCAAACACTGGGAACAGGCGGAGTTGACAAGCTGGTGGTGCTGGGACTGGGGTGTGGTTCATTGGAGATACTGGGTTTAATGGCTCACATGGCTCGAGTTGAGGAGGAGCAGAGAGCTTCCTGGCCTCGGCTGCTCTGAAGACTTCAGCCAGAACTTCTTCCTCAGCTTTGATCCTGACTTCAAGAGACACCGAGTTGTCCTTCAACCTACAAACGTCACACGCAACATGCTGCTTCAGCCCTTTTCATTTATTGAGAATGGCTGATAATCCTGACTTGTACTCTCTAATTGACAGTACTTACCCATATGTGTGGCCTGCCTCTTTGCTGCTGCTGTCTTCACCCTCCTGGCACAGTGCCCTCAGCAGTTTTAGATGCTCCGGGTTGCTGACTCCCATTCCAGTATTCAGAATCTCAGACTGGACACTATATTCGTTGATGACAGTTTTCATACCTGGCACCTGGCTCACCCGTACCTCAAAAACAGGAAATAACCAAATTTGCTGATGCCCATAGAAACCAAACAGTCCAGGGATCACAGGCATTAAAGGAAGTTCTGGTTTGAATTGGTCCAGTAGATCTTCTCCACCTGCAGCCATGAAACGGGGTCAATGTAATCTTATGGGGCAACAGTGACAGTCTACAAAATGTTTTTGTAGACTGTTTTGTGAACGTTTTTCCACCAATAAAAGGCTCAAATTGTTATTTCACATCTTTGCTAAGAGCCTGGCAACATTACGCATGTCTCGCTTAACGAGAAGCTCACTCAACTGTGCAGCAACTGTTCCTCCTTCTCTGATGTCTGCTCTCTGTCTCTACATAAACTCCCGCTCAAGAAAGTAGGGACGACCATCACAGTCAAATGCTTCATTGACATTATCCACATCAGAAAAAGATTCAGAATTTCAGCCATTAAAAATTCTAAGTAAAATCTCAACTCCTCTGCAACTGTCTTTTACTCTCACTCATGTTTCCATCACCGTCCTCCTGCAACTACCCAAGTCTCACAGGACTGGAGTCTCATGGGAGTGAGACTTGTTGGTTGATTAGCAGACAAAGAGAGAGACTGTCACTGTTGCCACTTAAGATTATATTGTAGCCGCTGCCACTGTGTTGCGGCTGCCAGTGGAGGCGATCTACTGGAAGCTTGAAGCTTTTGTGTGTATCATTCATTCACACACCCACAATTATAGACATAAGACCAAGGTTGAAAAATACGAGAATTTCCCTTTAGCGTGCAACATATTACAATGGAAATTGTTTAAAGGGGACATAGCATGCAAATTCCACTTTGTTAGTGCTTCTACAGGTTAATGTGGGTATCTGGCATGTCTACCAACCCAAAAACTCTGGGAAAAAAACACTTGCGCGTTTTGTTATAGTTCCTCTAAATCAGAAACGTCATGCTTGAGTGACTCGATTGACCCCCCCCCGTCCCCCCACACTCGTTACGCCGGGTTTACACCGGACGCAGCGAGGCGCCGTTCCCAAGCGTGCAGCCGCCTGGCTGCTCACACGGCACAAGCATTTCTCCGCTGGTCAGCCCGCGATTCACTCACATGTGGCATTTGTCTGGATCGTTGGGACTGGGAGGCTGCAGCAGTTGCTCGGGCGCGACCGCTCGCTCTCCCGTGCGTGAGCTGGAATTTGTGTCAGCGCCACACAGCCAGCAGTGTGGAAGACTTCCGCAGTGTTCAGCACTACTGTAACACCGGCACAAAGACACCGAGCCCCCCCACTCGTTACGCCAGATTTACACCGGACGCGGAAGCGCCGCTGCGAGGCAGCGCAGCGCCGTTCTCAAGCGCGCAGCCGCCTGGCTGTTCACATGGGACGAGCATTTCTCCGCTGGTCAGCCCCATAGACTGTATATATAAGGTCAGCCCGCGATTCTGCTTTCTCCGCTTGTTGTTGTACCCGTTGAATGTCGGGGTTCGGGGGTAAATGATGGTCTTCATAGCCCCCCCCCCCCACCTCTCTTTCTCTCTCTGTCTGTCTGCTTGTGTGCTTGTAGTGGATGGGCAGAGGGGGACATTTAATTATGTGATTGGGAAAATTAAAACTCCAGGACAACAGAAGGGGAATACAAAGTATGGGATGCATATTTGATAATTTATATCATATAAAATATGTAATTTATATCGTTTAAAAACATGGGGGGAGAGGGGAGCTGGCTCATTAGCATTTAAAGGAACAGGCACTCAAAACAGGTCACTCTGTGGAGGGCTGTTTTATACAGGGTAAAAAGGGTGCTGTTTTAAATGATCCTTGTGGTATTTTGACCAAAGTATGTTACAGACATTTCATTAAGACCCCAAGGAACCATATCAACTTGTGGTATAATGGGCATGCTATGTCCCCTTTAATACATAGCAGTCAGCCAAGGAAACCCTGTAAAATGTATTAGTAACTCACAAAATGTTGACCATCAATAACGCAGTGAGTTTATGAGGAGATGATTGAGTGAAAACACACCATGGGATCAACAAAGACAGTGTTTCCCAGACTGAGAACTGCTCTGGCACGGTGCTGCAGACCTCGGATCTTCTGACTGATGGCTCTGGTGACCTGCAGAACAAATGTATGATATTTCATGACTAAACAAAAGCTGTCTTTATAGACAGGGCTCCAGAACGACCAAGAATTTGTTAAGTTTGAGTAAAAATGTTCCTTGGTCGCACCAGTGCGCCAAACCTTTAGCTGGTGTTTCTCTGTATGAGCTCAAGTCGTGTCGCTTCCTCATCTCATCTACCACCCCCTCATTCACTGACACACGTGAAGCTGAGATGAGGGAGAGGAGGTGAACTAGCTGGTAAATGTCTAACAGTGAAAGGGTTTCCACTACCGACAGACGGTGTAAAATTACTAGTGCTGCTGAATCAGGATCAGAGCAGAAGCAGCGGTTGGTTTGTATCGTGTCAGAGTCTCTGTCTGAGTGTCCTCCCTCCACACTCCTGCTGACCTGTGCTCACTTTACACTTTAACTATAAACACCAACACTAATCACAAGTTATTAGGACCTGAAAGGAACTGGAGTTTACTTTGTTTGATTGATTTGATCCAGAGTTTACAAGACACGTACTACTATTATAGGCTTATTCTGCTGTGCAAAACCAAAATACTGACTGACTTCTGTGGCTCTGTGTATATAACAGCACCACAACACTATTTGATTACAGTGAATCAGTTCACTAAGCATTCTGTAACAGTCTGTTCAAAATGTCAGGTGCTTTTTTAAAGATTTTTCTTGATTAATCTTTGATTATGTTCTGGCCTGCCATCTCCTGGCTTACAAAACAATTGGCTCACGGCCAAACTTACTTGTCAACCCCTGACATAATGGATGAATGAAGTAAATTAATAGAGAAAAAAATTTGCGGTATTGTGTTTATCTGTAAGAGCAAAGTGAGGTGATGGGCAGGAACCTTTGGGTGCCAGTCGATCTCGGCATCAACTGGTTTGATGCGGCAGACAATGATCTCCACAGCCTGGCAGGACAGAGAGTGAAACTGCTCCGGCAGCTGAAGGATCTGATGGGATTTCACCTCCTCTTCCTTTCCAGTGTCAATAAACCGCACTAAGACCCTGAAAAACAAGTGGTCACCTCTGCCTGGGACAGAGAGGATCTTCACCCTGCCAGGGTGCAAACAATTCTGTTAACAGGTGTTTACCTACATAGCTGTAATTCAGAAAGACCCATACTGTTCTTAAAAGGTGAAATAAGCTACAGTTAAAAAATATAAGACACCAAGTGGAAACAAATTTCAGTTTTAGAGAAGAAAATTCTGTATCATTCAGCTTCAAGTGTTGTGGCTGAAGGATGTTTCAAGCCTGTAAAGCCTGTGTGATCATCTCCTGAGCTTGTATTTAATTCTTAGGTCAGACCTGTGGAAGTCGTTGTCCTCCTGCACAGCGTATAAGCCTCCTTCCGACAACTCTGTGCTGGGTCCTGGTTTCTTATCAGCATAGTAAGAAGCCATCTCAGATGCTAAGCCATCAAAACCATTATCATCTTTCCTGACGATGCGACCATAGAAGACTGATGCCGTCTTGATATAGAGAGGTAAAACCTGAGACACAACACAGGTTCAAATTAGTATGCTGTACTCGGCAGCAGATGAATCTCAATTCAACTATTTCAAATCAAAGAACTTAATATTATTTCAACAAATGAGATTAAAACTTCAAAACAACCCAAGTTGAGAAAATGTTAAGTCAAAGTTTGTTAAATTAACAGATCTTTTTGGTTTGTTTGTTAATAGGTAAGTTCTGTAAAGGAGTGAGACAGAAATCTTTGACAGAATTTTAGAAACAAGAGACACAACAAAAGAAACAGATACAAATGTCCTCACTTCTATGACCCCAGCTGCAGGAAGGTCGGACTGATCCAGCTGGGAAATGAACTTGTGACGGTCGGGACATGTTCTACTGTCTCTGCAGAGGAGAAACACACAGAAACAAAGCGTATTTTAAAAATCAGCAAAGTGTAAAATATATTTTTCTTCAGAATAATTCAGTATTTAACATTCTGTTAAAACTCCTATGTGTTGGATAAAAACAAAATGATAACAAACAAAAACTAAAATATTTCATAAAGCAGTTTATCATTATTTGAAGAAGCAGACCTGCAGACTCCAAAGCTCTTCAGGTAGCTGCAGAGAGGCCTGTTGGTCTTCAGGTCCTCCCTGGCCATATGGATGCCATGGCCGAAAGACAGTAGCTCAGGGGGCAGCAAGGCGTTGGTTCGTCCCAGGTAACGCACAACCCCCACAACATGAGGAGCGTTCCTCTCTGAGATCAACAGCACTGACCTGGTGACAGGAGGGCGGCTCGCTGTTTGATCCTGGGTGGAAACCTTAAAGAAATCAAAGACAAATTTAATCCAGGGCACTCGTGAAGCCGCTGATGTGGACACTGGAACTGTAGTTACATTACTAATTTTTTTAACCAAATTGATCCTGAGAATAATGACTTGATTATTCTCACCCGTTCTGAGAGGTTTCTGAAGTTTTCAGCCATGCTGAAGAGTCGACTGCCAAACAGCTTGGGAGAAGTGGGGAAACCGTAGTGGATGACGCAAGATGCATCTCTGATTCCAAAACACTTCAGACACTCGTTGGTGGTCACTACAAGTAAATTGTCAAAGAACAAAAGGTCAGGGATAGCAGCACTCCTAATGTTCAGGGAGAAAATTCTGTGAACTGTAGGGTTGGGAACTGAAGCTTGATTCCTAATTAGAGCGGAATCCCAAATGCTGGGTTCTATGTACTAGGAAAAAGAGTTGAATTTCTCTTTTAATCAACCTTAAAGAGATTTAATCATTATTTTAAAAAAAAGAAAAAAGGCTGCAAATGTCTTCAAGGATGTGGGGTGTCCTGCAAGGAGCTTTTTATTCATCTGCCAAGTTCTGTCTGTTATACGAGCTACCACTTAGTATCAACAATTAATGTCCGAGCAGCTGCATGAAAGACTGGCTGTACTTTGACAGAGAAAACAACAAAAAGGAAAAGGGTGTGGTAAATGCCGGGTGTTTAAAAGCTGCAAGTCGGCTCGCACCTTGAATCTAGCCAAATATTTAGTGCAGCAAAGCATTGATTTGGAGCAATGTACAGTGTTGGATGTTTTGGGGTCTCCAGGTGTGAGTGTGTCAGCCTGCTCAGCCAGCTCAAGCACCTTGAGTCCTGCCTCGGGATGAGCCAGGGACAGTGAGCCGCGAGACACAGTTCCCTTCAGCAATGAAGGGAAAGATGACTAAAGAGAAAACTGTGAATTGTTGCAAACATCTTTAACATGCTCTCCGTTTTCATACAATTAGGTGTTGTTTACCTACGGCACTGAATGTTCTTAAGTTATCATATTTTGCCCCTATTGCTGCTCTGATGGACTTTTATTTTTCTAGAACTTATCTATATATTATGTCAGTATTTTTCCTATAAATACGATGTACAGGAACAAGCAGTTATAAATGTATGTAATGCTATGTTAATATTCTGTTAATGCTAAAAAGAATACAAATATTTAACATTTTACCCCCTTTTTTTTTTTTTACCATATTGGGATTGAAAATCGGAATCGATAAGCGGAATCAGAATCAACAAAATTCAAACAACTCCCAGCCCTAGTGAGCTCCAAATATTTTTACTGATAAGTAAAGAGCAGCCATCAGAATCATTCAGTTTACCCAGAATAACATGAGTTCCAGGCCCGATGTTTTTCCTCCACTGCTGGATGACAAAGTCAAACTGGTATGTTAACCCCTCGTGAGTCTTGAGGCAGAAAGCAGATTTGTGACTCACGGCCTGGAGATGAGAAAAAACAAAACACTTAGGTAGACAAGACGTACAGTTTGATAAAACTTGGTGTTGGGCAAACAGTGGTTCTACCTCTCCAAAGAGGATTTATAGCACTGGGAATAACAATATAAGAACTAAAGTTGTTGTTTCACCTTGAACACATCTTCAACTTCCTGAGCACAGTTGGCTATGATCAGAGTCTTCTGGCCAACATCTGGGCTGAAATCCAACATCCCCAACAGTTCTGAGATCTTACTGCTCTCTAGAGTCATGAGGATGAACTGTAGGAAGAGAAACATTAAATAAAATCAAAAATGTCTACACAATAACTTATGACAGTGACTTGTGTCATCCTAGTCTTGATTTCTTTTTTATTTATTTTACCATAAAATATAGCAGCAACATTTGTATATTATACAATTATTTTTATAGACAAACTTGTTTGGTTCATTTTTGTGCATCAGTGGTGACACTCACATCACTAATGATCAATACGTTGTCTGACGCTGCAGTTATAAAGTGAAAGTGTCTGTTCCTCACAGCAGCAATCACATCACAGAGTAACAGTCTTATCACATGACAACAGGAGAGTTGACTAACATTTGGTGTTAAAAGATTAGATATTTTGAGGGTCTACCGTCACAACTGAGCAGCACAGGTTGCATTTTTTCTGTCCGAGTCAGAGTGAAGAATTAACATGGCCCTGCACGAACCAGACAGGTATTGTTTTTGTGTCGTACATTCTCAACCCGATGCAGTTAATGTAAGCTGCACTGAGTTTGCGTTTCCCTGTCCCTGACACACATGGTTATTGCTCGTTTTCCCCGATTACAGACATGTGCAGTGTAAAAATGAAAGAGAAGATAGATAGAGGGAGAGAGAGAAAAAAGCTGTACAGACACTGAGCCTAAACATGTTTTCTTGTTAAATGTCCGGTGTAATAGGTAACACCTGTGTTGTCACAAATGTTGATGGGGGAGGGGGGAATTTCCACACTGTGGCATCCCTTACCTCCACCAAGAAGCTTCTGTTTTCATTGCTGTTTGTTGTTTCATTGTTTTCTGTCAGCAGGAATACTCAAAAACTCCTGAACCAATATCCAGGACATTTTATGGAGGGGTGGGACATGATCCAAATTGTTAGCCTTGGTGGAGGTATGTGCTTTTTGAGCTCCCTTCTAGTTTACCATATTTTGATATTTTAGTATCTATCTGAGCAAAGTGTGTCATGGCAATAGGATAAGGTTTTTGCTTTAATGAATTACCTGCTGAACGTTACCGTAGAGAGCAGCTTCCTCAGGGACAGTCATAACAATGCAGGGGTAGGGCATGTGATTGGTTAACAATCCCTCCACTTGACTGGTCCATCTTTTCGCCACGGCAACAAGCTGCAGAGGACTGGAGGCCTTCTCCTCGCTGGAGGTCACCTTCTGGAAATGCTGCAAAATGATCTCCATCTAACAGGAGAGTATATATGTTTTTTTTAAATGCTTGGGAAAAAAATCCTTTCATTTTGTAGGAGAGGAAAGGCTTATGTGACCATAAACCATTACGAACTACACCGGATTTATTTCACAATCATTTTATTGCAGAGAAACAAATATCCCTCCCTAATTGTTCATGGTTTCTTTTCAATGTGTGAGTGGTGTTTGTTTTTATTTCCTACATGTGTATACCTTTGAGAAAAAAAACTAAATGATGTCGTCATCTGAACATTTATTTTAAAGAGACGACAGTGGTGTGGTTATCTTAATTCCACACTGCAAACTCATTTCTACATTGTAGTTAAAATATTGTATATTATATTATAATTCATTTTATATAAGAATATTGTTAAAACTGTTCACTGTTTGCAGCTATTTTAGCACAGTAGCTGACAAATATAAACAATGACGTTTACCTCATCCGGAGCGAAAGTGAAGAGCTGGTCGGCCTCGTCCAACAGCAGGTGATGAAGACGCAGGAACATGAAGCAGTGACAAGACAGCAGACGGACAAAACTAAAGGGTGTGGTCACTAACAGCAGGCCTGTTAAAATTCAAAAATACAGGAAATCATGTGTCTGCATTTGGAAATCTCATTAATAATCATAGAAATGTTGAGGCATTAACCGATCAGATCAGGAGGACTGAGAATGTGCTTTGCTCACAGTTCTTCGGGATCCTGATAGTCTTGGCCTCGTCCTTCCCAACACCCAGCAGCAGGACGATGGGATGGAGCATGTGGGTGATCTTGAAATCCTCCAGCAGGTCATACACCTGCTGGACTTTCTCCCAGCCTGGACACAGCAGCACTGCGATGGGCTGGATACCCATCAACACAGAAAGAACAGATCCCAAAATTAGAGCACCACCTTCTGAAAACAAAAATATCAGATCATGGATAAAGTACGCAAGTTTAATTCCATAAACACGTTCCTGATCGGTGTTCATATACTCACCCCTGTGCTGGAGGTGAGGGAACTGAAGATGGAGTTGAGCAGGATGTGGGTGAGGAGTGGTGCTAGGTAGCTGAGCGGCTGGTCAGCAATGTGGGACACGATGATGGTGTTGCATCCTCGAGATACAGCTGGCCAGCTGTAACAGTCAGCTGGAGACAGAGTGTTGTACTGCTTCCTCTGAAGCACCTAGAAACAGATTGATCACTATGTGAAACTCAGGTGGAGTTAATGTGGCTTGGTTTCAGAGTGAATAAACATCTTTCTGATAGAAACAGTCTACAAACAAAAACAAGATCCCAAAGTTTATTTGGCTTTCCATCATCTCATCATGAGTCTTTTTGTCAGTGACAGCTGCAGTTGATCAGGGGAAGGCCACTGAAGGATCTGCAGCCAGCCTATCATCTCCCTCTGTCTCTGGTCACCCCTGCCAAGAGAAAGCCATCAAGGGCAAACTGGCTCCTGGAGCTCCTTCAGCTGAAGTTTAGAGGGAGTTCTTCTGGACTGTGGTGTCAGCTGTGGTTGGTACTGTTGGCCTTTTCCATAGTCATGTTAGTCAAATACTGCTATAGTGTCAAACAACTACTGTCAGTGTCTGTAGTTTTTGCCAAATAGTCTCAACTATTCAAGGTCCAGTGGTGGATCACTGAAACACTTCCAAAGCTGCTATTTCTACCAGTGGTGTGCTGTCAGGGAAAGCAAGTCAAGCAGTGCTTGACCTGTTGAATCTAAAAATGTCTAAAAATAGACATCAATTAAACGATCCCTAAGTGGAAGCGATATCTCTCCTTCCATCTGATCCCAAGACACCGCTGTTCCTAATAAAGGATCTGATGTTGCCTGTTTGCATTAATTTTGAATTTATGCCCTCTTGTGGGGGCAGCAGGTTATTGTCTCGAGAAGCTATCTTGTGTACTGTTTGCAAATACCGAAGCTTGTCGAGCGGAAGGGAGAGTAGCTTGTTTTGGAGTTGTTCGCATTGAGGATCAAACCTTGGATCTCTGATGGCAGACTGACTACAGACTGAGTGCTTGTCAAGCTAACGCTGACTTCACCTGCACTGTTCAGAGATCCGGTATGTTGTGACTTGTGAGCATTATCATACGCAGTGTGAAAATTACTTAGGAAGTTACTAAAAATGTTTCTTCCTCACTGGTGACACAGCAGTGAAAAAACAAACAAATTACATTGATTAATCACCTGCAGGAAGTTTGAGAAAGAATATTGTTACACAAGTTGAGCAGATAGTCGTTTACACTCACTCACACTCAAGTAAGTTAAAGAACATTGGCAACAAAAAGTGTGATTACAGGGTTTGCACTACGGCCCACCTCTGCTAAATTATTAGCGCCACTGCTTCAGGATAAGAGTAGAAGCACCGGTTGGTTTGTACCATGTCAGAGTCTGGATTTGCTGCCTCTACACTCCTGCTGACCTGCGCTCACGTTACACTTTACACTATAACAATAAACACAAATACTTATCACAAGGTATTAGGACCTGAACAGTAAAGAAGTTTACTTTGTGTTTGTTTGGTTTGCATGCACACGTTTCCTCTTCAACGATCAAGAGAAAACTTCATAACCATAACCTCAGAGGATTCTCGTATGTTAATGACTGCTAAAACCACAGGAAATGAAAGCGCGCGCGCGCGCGCGCGCACACACACACACACACACACACACACACACACACACACACACACACACACACACACACACACACACACACACACACACACACACACACACACACACACACACACACACACACACACACACACACACACACACACACGTAGATGTGGAACACATTTCTAAAGAATGATGAAAGAAAAATTGAAAGAGCTGCTAATGAGCCAGTGTTTGAATCTGGTCTATTCATTCTTGGGTCTCTTTGGGTTGACTCTCGTATGCACGTCAGGTTAGATTCGGATCAGGAACATTGATCATTAGTTTTTCACATTTTCATGTATAAACAACTTCAAACAAAACTTAGCGAACATTCTTGTTTACCAAGCGGAGAGCTTCAGTGATGGGGGCATCATCCAAACTGGTGCAGGGCTGAACTGGGAGCGCAGAGTGCACCAGAATCCCATTTGACCTGGGCTCACTGGGAACAACCTGTGACCAGTCAGGAGACAAGACAAAGATAAATAAGACAACACAATGAAGAGCAGTGTCAACCTGCTCTGGTGCTTTCTGGCGTAGTTTAAATCAGACTTTGCAGCAAAGCTGGAGCAGAGCAACAGCCACAGCTGAGTCTAATGACCAGTACATCAACTAGAGTAAATTTTCAATCAATACACACCTCCGCAAAAATCATATAACACTGCTATGAAAAAAAGAACTACTACCCTTTAGGGAAAAAGCAGAGGGGATTGTGTATGCCCCACAAAGAATGAGGCTATTTTTTAGGCTATCAAGTAATGACTAAATTGATTATGACAAGAGATGCTTCAGTGACTTTCGGCCCTTGGGCCACACTGCCTGCCTCAACAGCGTGGTTGCACTGCGGAACAGCTTGCTTTTTATTTTGGCGCCCATGTTGATTAGAGTGTCCACACTGCCTCCTTCAGCAGTGCGGTCCAGCAGCTGTAGTCGCACAGCTCTTCGAGAGAATAGAGGTCTTGCGCCTCACAGCGCCCGTGGTTCACAGCAAAATAGACAGTGAAAATTATCTTTCACCACAATGTTTATCTGTCGAATATGTTATATATATACATATTTGCAACACTTCCTGTACACATTTCAAAGTAAATTACTCTGTTTCTGTTGAATGAATCCATTCATATGTTTTATCAAGATTTTGATTGATTGCAAGACCAGAAGATGCATGGCTTCATACTGTAGTGTCCTGGCATTTAGTTGAGTACATAACCCGACTGTTAATCAAGGAAATACAGGAAATAAATTATACTAGAAATCTCACAAAGCGGCTCCGCTGCAGAACCGCAGCAGACAACCACGACATGCAGTAGAACCAAATCCAAAAAGGGGAGGTTCTCGTAAGACGAACTTTTACAAACTTACAGCGTCATCTCCAGCTTCTGGATCAGGGTTCAGAGGCTCAGGGTTCAACCACTCCAAAAGCCTGTGGCCAAACACAACACCCATATTATAACAAAAATCTAAAGTATTAGAGAAAAAACATGACATTTCATGTGATATTACAAGAGATTTATAGAAAATGTTGCTTTGGAATTCAATTGTTTGTTTTTCCACTTTATACGTATTACAGATTTGTGGTCACAAGTCACTAGATATTCATTGCCCTTAACAGTTAGTGTACTCTACAAGAATTCTAAACTTTTGTCTAACCGGTTGAGTTCAAACACTGATGGTCATTTGTGTATGTCCTCTGAGCTGCAGCTCACCGTGAACAAGCCCCGGCCAATTCACTGCTCCTCATCTTCTTTGTCTCTGCTGGTCCTGACTCTACCAAACTACCTTTGCAGCTGAAAGACAAAGAGACAGTGTAAACCGAATATCACCCACCCACTCAATTACAGTTATCATTGTTAATACCATTGTTGTTGTTGTTGTTACTATTATAATATTATCAATTGTCTGTTTGTTTATAAGTTTGTTTGTTGTACAACATTATGGTCATGTCTGCCAATAAAGTTTCATTGACCTACCAGAAGTGTCATGGTAACAAAATTGTAGCGGAAATGCTAGAATACTAACCTAATACAATACAAACCTAAAAGCTCCTGTAAATCTTAACCATCCCATCCGGTTTACTGAGCTGGTAATGTATATCCTGAGCCAAATGTTAATATTTATTCAAGAGCAAATTTTATAAAACAGAGCCAGAGACCATTTTATGTATTGCTTTGGTTGTGAATGGTTTATGTTTTATTTAAAGGGGACATAGCATGCCCATTTTACCACAAGTTGATATGGTTCCTTGGGGTCTTAATGAAATGTCTGTAACATACTTTGGTCAAAATACCACAAGGATCATATAAAACAGCACCCTTTTTACCCTGTATAAAACAGCCCTCCACAGAGTGACCTGTTTTGAGTGCCTGTTCCTTTAAATGCTAATGAGCCAGCTCCCCCCCTCCCCCCTCCCCCCTCATGATTTTAAATGATATAAATTACATATTTTATATGATATAAATTATCAAATATGCATCCCATACTTTGTATTCCCCTTCTGTTGTCCTGGAGTTTTAATTTTCCCAATCACATAATTAAATGTCCCCCTCTGCCCATCCACTACAAGCACACAAGCAGACAGACAGAGAGAGAAAGAGAGGTGGGGGGGGCTATGAAGACCATCATTTACCCCCGAACCCCGACATTCAACGGGTACAACAACAAGCGGAGAAAGCAGAATCGCGGGCTGACCTTATATATACAGTCTATGGGGCTGACCAGCGCGGAGAAATGCACGTCCCGTGTGAACAGCCAGGCGGCTGCGCGCTTGAGAACGGCGCTGCGCTGCCTCGCAGCGGCGCTTCCGCGTCCGGTGTAAACCCGGCGTAACTACTGTAACTCGGCGTACAGTAGTGCTGAACACTGCGGAAGTCTTCCACACAGCCAGCAGTGTGGAAGACTTGCTTTTGCAGTTGCAGTTGCTCGCTCCCGAGCAGCTGCTGCAGCCTCCCAGTCCCAACGATCCAGACAAATGCCACATGTGAGTGAATCGCGGGCTGACCAGCACGGAGAAATGCTCGTCCCGTGTGAACAGCCAGGCGGCTGCGTGCTTGGGAACGGCGCTGCGCTGCCTCGCAGCCTCGCTGCCTCCGGTGTAAACCCGTCGTAACGCGTGTGGTGGGACGGGGTGGGACGGGGGGGTGGGCCAAGACCATGTAGGGAGACTTCCAGTACCTTGTTACGACACAAAACCCAGGAAGCTCAATCGAGTCGCTCAAGCATGACGTTTCTGACTTAGAGGAACTATAACAAAACGCGTGAGTGTTTTTTCCCCAGAGTTTTTGGGTTGGTAGACATGCCAGATACCCACATTAACCTGTAGAAGCACTAACAAAGTGGAATTTGCATGCTATGTCCCCTTTAAACCTATCCATATCCTAGCCATATCAAATGACTGACTGAATATTCTTTAGAATTAAAAGTGAATTGCTCTTTGAAAGGGTGTACTTGCATGATTATGCTATAATATTATCATTATACCAGTGGTTTAAAATGGTTTCACAATGACGACAATAATAACATTAATCGCAATACATTTCTGTGACAAAATATTGTCCAAGAAAATGTGTTATTGTGACAGGCCTACCGTAACATTTTTAATAATGCACCAAGTTAGAGATTTCCTTGCACAGTTCGGAGCTTTAGTTATGATAATTTTGTTCATATTGTTCAAGTTAGTTTGGAGCCCTGATGATAAGAGATATGAACTGAGAGATAGGTAGATAGAGTGACAGTGTGTGTTCTGGGACTATCATACATAAGCTACAATCTATTTTTAGATCACTGTAAGCAATTTCCACATCTTCATCTGCCAGATATTCAATTTCATAGCTTAGACTGATTAGAGCCGCAGCTCCACTTTTTGTACTTCTGCAAAGACAGGTCAGTTTAGGTAAAATTGAAGCTACTGAAGGTGAAAGATCAATTCAGTCAACAAAAAGGAAACCAAAAAAGTCAGCTCATTTAACTAAGGTTAAGAAGTGAAGCAAGAAATCAATCACATGCCAGTTTCCTCACCTTATATGGACCACATCCTCGTCTGATGTTACAGGCTCACTGTTGTGTAAAGGGGTTAATCTGTGTTAAAACAAACAAAACAAAAAAAACTGTGGTAAATATTTTACATACAACATGTAAAATCTAAAATTGAGGTTTCGTGAAACGTGACAGTATGACAAAGTGATAAGTGAGTATTGGGCAGATGAATGGTCAATTCACAGAATTTTTAAAGACCAGTTATAAGCGTACTCTTCCTGTCCTGTGCAGGGGCTGGAGGCCGAAGTCAGCTCTTTAGGTTGACAGTCATTCAGCTCTTCAATCTCACCAACCTGCAAGAGACACAAAGGGCAATTCAGTAAACCCTGATAAAATGATGAGGGTAACTTCGCCATAGGGGAAACAGTGCCCCTTCCTGGAACAAGACCTGGGAGGGGAGCTCACCAGTGAGCATTTAGTGGCCAAGCCTTCACCCATGGGGCTTGGCCTAGCCCAAAAGTACACCATGGTGCCACCACCATGCGGACTGACCAAGGTATCGCACAACAGTGTTGTGCAAGCAGGGAGGCAGGGAGGCAGGAAAAGGCAGGAGCCTTGATGTGCTGACCCTGGAATGTCAGACTAGCTCTAGGGACATGCACCATTACCTCTCTGGCAGGGAAGGAACCTGGGCTTGTGCAGGAAGTAGAGCAATACCAGCTAGATATAGTTGGGCTCACCTCAATGCAAAGCATAGGTTCTGGAAACTACCAGAGAGGGGCTGGACTCCCTCCTTTTCCAGATTTGCCCAGGGTGATAGGAACCAGGCAGGAGAGGGGATACTCATATATTACTCCATATCCTTGTGGATGGAAAGCCTTGTCTGAGCTACTTAGTTTAGAGCTGTTAGGCTCAGTGGCCTGATGTATACTGTTCTATTATATTCATCTTTTTTTTCTGCAAGACCGTACTTACCTGGCGTCAATTGACATTAGCAACTCCTTACACCTGATAATCCACAATGATTTAAGCACTGTTGTGTTTAAACAGATTTACAGGTAGTATAAACAGTCGCTATTACAGTGCTTATATGATGTTGCCAGCATTTAGACAAAATGTGGAGGACTCTGTTCACTTGAAACATAAACATGTGCACAAACACATTAAATATGTATGAAATCAATTGTAAAAATATGTACATAATAAATAGTTGCTTTTTCACTGTGCTCCTAAATTTCATTGTGTGACACAGAAAATAGTTTGCATAGCGCATTGCTGTCACATATACCTTCACCATTCAGCGATGAGGTTGCACATAATCATTGTTCTTTAAAACAAATGACCTTCAGGAGCGTGAACACACGATATGTACTTACACTGTGAGTCGCCTGCTGATAGCTGCTGCCAGGATTCAGAAACTTCAGGAACCTGTAAGAGGATGTGCTCTCTCAGTATCAACCAATTAGTTCAAATAATGTTCGATGTGCTGATGATTTCAGCCAATCAGATAAGAGGTACTCTATGTAACTGAGATCAGCCCTCACTTGAACAAACTGAGGTTTCTGGTCAGAGCTGCAGCCAGAGAGGAGTCAGTGTCATCTGATGAGTCACTGAAACAACAAAGTAGCAGGTAACTTCACTTAGATTTACTTTCTTACTTGAATAGTATGTGTTTACCTCTCTGTAGCAGCAGTCTGAGAGCTGCTCCGTGATTGGCTGCCGGTAGACAGTTGTTCTTCTGTGATGTTTGGCCTACAGTCTCCATTAGAGGTCCTCAGCTCATGCTGTTGGCTCTGACACAGCAGAGAGGTCAGAGGTCAGAATGCGTGAATATTCATTGCACTACTGACATTAACACAATGAGCGGAGCTGCTCACCTGAGGCGAATAGGGAGCTGTCAGCCAATCACATGCTCTACCCTGATGTCTATCACTGGCAGTCACATCCGTATGTTTACCAGCAGGTGGTTGTGTTACTGCTGTCGGCTTGCTTGAGGTTGTGGAGGCGCTCTGGGTTAAGATGCTGGAGGACAACATGATGGGAAATCGATCCACCTCATCCAACCCACTGCTTTCCGCAGACTCTCTGGTGTAATATGCAAACCTCTTGGCCACAAGGTCATCATTCACACAGATCTGGAAATAAAAACAACTATGAATGGAATTAGAGTGACTTGTTTCTTTGAGAATAAAAATATAAGATCTGGTAAATAAATACAAAAAGAGAAGATGTAAGTTAAAACAGACATCACCATATACAATAACTAAAAACAAAACCTAAACAAGAGACGGGAGATAATGTCATCAACAATAAGATCAAAAAGCATATCATATATATGATCTAACCTACATTGTTATGTGTAAAAACTAAATGTTAAAAAATACTTTAACTATAAATTAATAAAATATATCCATTTTGACTTTATTTATAAAATATTTCTTGATTAATGGCATTTGTTGTGTCCTACACTTGGAAGGTAAAAGTTCACCTTGATGTTTCCAACAGTTAGGTAGAGCTCGATGGAGGTGGAGTCTGAGTCAGATTCAAGCAACACAGCCTCTGTCCAAGTTGACGCTTTGATTTCAAAAGGAAGGACATTTTTAAAGTATCTCCTCAAGAATATAAATATGTTTTAAAATCAATCTTACTGCAAAACAGTTTAGAGGACATAATGTTCTTTGAACATGTTAAGTCTCTAAAAATATAAATAGATGAAATGAAAAACAAAGCGGTTGTTAATCTGTCTGCCATGCTGCTCACCTTGTAGCAGGTTGTGTAGGTAGAGCGTAGCGGAGCTGTCCCAATGAGCGGTCGGACTGCAGAGGAAAAGAAGAAGGCCCGAATTAGTGTGGATGGAGTCTATGTTTTACAATAAAGATAAAACTTCACAACACGGACACACAATGGGTATTTAAATTACTTAAGAACTGTAGACAGCCTATATAGTGTGTTGTGCTTCACAGATCCATCTACTGTTCAGTGGTACAGTAGTAAGCAATGAGGTTGTCTTACATAAGCTCTGCATTCTCCTGGTAAACACACACTCGCAGGGTTGTTGGTTTGATTCGTGCCAGGTGGAACCTCTTCACCCAAAATGGCAGCTGGAGGAAGTTCTGTACAGCAACTCGAATCCTTATCAGACAGAAGTAAAAAAAACAAATTAACTACAACGGCACTAAGTAGGGGGCATATCACCATCACCAAATTCAGTCCCCTCAAATTCAATCAATTTCACACACTCATAGAAGTCAGTCCTCGAAATGTTTTTAATTAAATCAAGATCCATGAATTGTACCCTGGAAAAATACTCTATCTCACATTGTTAAAGAAAGAGAAAATTCCTGGATCGGCCCCATGATGCAGATCGACCACACAATTTAACCTACACCATATCTTTACACCAAGTTTCTTGGAAATCTGTTCAGTTGTTTTTGTGTAATCTTGTATACAAACAAACAAACCAACAAAAAAAACAAATGGACAGGGGTAAAAACATAATCCTTGGCTGAGGAAATAAAAAAGCAGAACAAATACACAATCAATGCACACACACAAACTAAACATCTCTCTGGTATGCCATTTTTTAGTAAATACAGGGCAAGCAAAAAGCAGTTGTTAAAATCTACAAAGTCTCCCAAGACAAGATAAAATGACAGTGGACTGGTGTTGTGGAGGAGCGATGTTCTAATCTTACTGGTCTGAAGCAATGACGAGACGTTCACCGTGGTCAACCAGCAGGCAGCGAGCTTTACAGGACACAGAGTCCATAGTAATTGATTCCACCACGGCCCGACACCACAACTTCATCACTGACCAGTACACCACACACACCTGAAAGGACATGCAGTTAACACTCATCAAATTCACCTCCAGTTCAAGGAAGGAAGGTTTCTCCTCACTGGAGCAGGTGTGCAAGACTATGGGTGAAGATAGACAGCAGGTGGGCATTACCTGTCCCTCCTCTATTGACGTGGGCTTCAGTTTGCACAGGTCCTTAGTAACGTCGTGGTAGAAGAGGTTAATCTGAGACAACATACTGTTGTACTCCTCTGTCGTCTCTGTGTTAGTGCCCCGACACCGAACGACCCGACCCCAGAGACAGGAGGGGTTCTCAACCTGCAGTCCAACAACTTTGTTACAAACAGGCCAAATAAAGTAAATTCACACTCATTTCAAAAGCAAATAAATAAAATTAATATATCTATTCCTATTTGGAAAAAAAAAAATCTTTTAGACTTCCACAGGAAAGACAAAGCCATAAAAATAAAAACAAATTTAAATCCAAGTTTGATGTAAAATGTGAAACCATTGGCAGAATTGTGAATCATCTCTCAATTTTAACCAATAACTACAATGTTTGCACAAATGTATTAATGACCTTTGTAAATTGTCCAGGTGACTTTGAGACTTTTTCAAATATCAATTGATAATAATTATGATTATAAAAAATTTGCTAGGTTGATTTGTCTTATGACGATGTAAGAAAATTACATTTTAATCATTGTCTTTGAGTGGCTTTCAAATTTAAAATGTATTAAATAAAAAACTATCAAATCTGATCTGGCTGAAATTAACAACACATAATCAAAATCCCCAATAAATGAACCACTTTCCACTTATAGCCACAAAGCAAGCTCCAGCATTCACATCAACCATCTTATGAACAATTAACCTTAGCTGACGTTAACTCTATGAAAAGCCAACTTACCTTAAGAATTGACATTTCGAGCATTTTGTGGCCGTGTCAGTCCCCAGCCGCTCCTCAGACACTGTAAGACAACAGAGAGCCGGACTGTGACGGGACACCCGCTGAGAGACAAATCACGACTTTCGAGTGGAACTGAAGTCGACATTTTGAACCTGAGGCTGACCCGCGGCTGCCAGCTAGCTAATTCGCTACCGTTAGCTCACCTACAGTAACGCGAGCTCGCTAAAAACCTAAGAAATGTGCGTAGATGACGCAGAATGTGATGGCTTTTCATTTCAATCATGTTTCGTGTCATTTCCCTTATAATTCAAAGCTTAAAAACGAACCTGCGTGCGAGCTTCTCTCCAGGTGACGTCGACCAACCGATGAGACAAAAAGAAAGGAGCGATTCAGGTCCTGGCAGTTAGAGGGCGCTGTGGAGACACACGTCCCGGTGAAAAGCATGTGTTGTTGAGTTGTATTAAATTAGAGGATGGAAGAAGAGTCCAGGCTCTAATCAAACTCTAATGCATCAGATCCAATGTAAACATACCCCATCACAAGTATTACAAATACTACTTCAATCGTACAACTTTCTGCCATAAAAAACTCTATTCATGCCGCCACGTGTACAATAAAATTGCTTTTTTTGATGTTGTTATATTTTCTCCTTTCATCACCTACTGACCTTTTAACACTAACCCCAACTTTGTTTGCACAGCCCTTTACAAATAAAAAGGCTGAATGTGTTGAACCTAAGTTACAGAGGTGTGTCCAACATGAAAAAACGAGTATTGGACCTAATAGTGTAATAATAATCAAAAACAACAATAATAACAATAATAATAACAATATTAATAACATTAACTTTATTTATTTTCACAACACAAAGTATAACATTCTACACAACAGAATAGAATAGAATAGAAAGCTTTATTGCCATTGTACAGGATACAATGAGATTAACAGTGCTCCTCAGGTTTAGTGAATTTAAAATGTAAAAAACAACATAAAATAAATGGTTAAAATACAGAAGGGAGTACATAAATAATAATAATAAAAGAAAAATGATAACCTGGCACCCCAAGTTTGATCAGCATTATGGCTTTCAAAAAGAGTTGATTTTTATCCAAAACCTAAAAGAAGACACTATCTCAACAGCCTTATTTCCTCAGGCAATTGATTCCAGCTTAATATTGAAATAAAAGATCCAACATCTTGCCTGGGGCCAGGCTACAAGGAGCCATAACAGTAAACTTCTATTTAAAAGCGAAGCTGCTGAATTTTATACAGATCTCAATCATTTCATGGTTTTCTGATTAAGACCAGAGAAAAGGTTGTTGCAGTAATCAAGATATGAGTTAATAAAAGCATGTATGACAGTTTCTGCTTCTCTAGATTTTAAAATGGATCTAATTTGGTAATATTCCTGAGATGGTAAAAATATAATTGGACAACTTTTGTGGTATAGTGCTTAAAGGAAAGGTTAGAGTCAGACAATACACAACATGTTGGTCAATAAATGGCAGTATTTTTGACTGATCTGTTGTGTCCCAATCACAAGGATTCCTGTTTGAGTTTGAGTTGAGCTGAAGGAAATTCGTTGACATCCAGTTTTTCACAGTTTATCTGATGCTGATGTGAGTGATATTTTTGAGTTAATCTAGTCGAGTCTCGTTTGGAGTGTTTGGTTGCTGAGCTACTGTGGAGGGAGGGATGGTAACACAAAGAGATAATTATTTACCAAAACACAGCACTTGTGATAGATAAACCCATGATTTGTCCAGCGCAGACTGCTGAAACCTCATTTAAGATAAAAAATGTACCTTCCTCCACACACTCTACTAACAACTGCACCAGCCCCTCACGCGTCAGCACATACTTCAAATACACTGATGACACTGCCATTCTGGGATTACTCAATAACTCTGTTACAGCCTATCACAGCTCTATTGCTCACTTCACACAGTGGTGCATAAACAACTTCTTACAGCTGAACATTGACAAGACTAAGGAACTAATCATTAGCACACCAAACACACCTCTGTCAGACACATCATCTGCCTTCCCACACCCAAAATCCCAGACCTGAACAACACAGCCATTACACGCCTAGCACTCACCATTGCAGACGACACAGACCACCGCCTTAATCACAACTTCAAGTTACTGCCATCCGGACAGAGGCACAGAACACTTAAATGGAGAAGGGCCCGATTCAGTAGGAGCTTCATACCCCCTGCCATTGTAGCACTAAATAAACTGCCACCGTGAATGGGACTTGTTTTTAAATGTTTTATGTTGCACGTGATGTTTGGCAGGTTGCATCTGTTCGGCGGGTGGCCTCTCCTGAAATGTGTCCTTTTGTGTTGATTGTACTGAAATGATTGTGAAAACAAACAAATTTCCCCCAGGGAAAATAAAGTCTAAGTCTATCTGATTTTTTGATTGGTGTGGAAACGAATGTCTTAATGGCCAGCATGAACTATTATACTTACTATTGTTTTTCTGACAGACTTGAAAATTTGTAAACTTGAGCTTATAGAGCAGTTTTAGTCAAAAGAAGTTTGATGAATAGTTGTTATTCATACGTTTGTAACTAGGATTTCCAGGTTGATAAATACAGGCTTTAATTCCCCAAGTTTCTAATGCAGTCTCTCAGTTGTAAATTTACAGTCCTCATGCCCAAAATGAGAAAATCCTGATGCATCATAAAGAATTGACAAAGTTAAAAAGTTTATCTCACGATCACAATCTAAGATCACCCAACATATACAGTATGTGCAGTCATTCTCCTGGTCTAGGGGCACAGATGGAAAGAAAGAAAGCTCTCATGTTTTCTGCTGCAGAACAGGTTGCAGAGGGAGATGGAGAGTAATGCTGCCGTAAACTCTATGAAATACGCTTTGTTTTTATCTCCTTTTTTCATCTTTCTTAACATTGACCGGTTGTTTTTTAGCCTTCTGTGGATATGCTTATTTCAACCTTCGTATATTTGTCTCCTGGTTTTTAGGATTGTTTCATATGTGTGAAACATGTGTCGTCCTGGCTAGGTCTCCCTTGAAAAATAAAAATACAATAAATAAATAAACAAATAAATAAAATGAACTCAGCTGTTTTCAACAGGATTGCTGATGCTTAATATAAACTTGTCTAAAATGGTCAAGAGACCCGATGCTGGGCAGTAGAGGGCAGTGCGAATCCGTGTTTGTGTTTCTGATGCATCTGGGTCACTTAAATGAACCTGTAACATTCTCAGCGTGTTACTACGTGTATGGATCACTAATCATCTCATTTGACTTGTAAATGTTTAGGATTCCATGCCACACACACGCTCTTTTGACGGCTTAATTTGCGTGTTAACTCTATGAAGTCTGGCAACCCGCTGGCCACTGGAGGCTAAGCAGTGACTGCAGCTGTGAAGCCAGATGATCCGAGTAAACAGCTCCTGACAGGCTGCTGCGGAGGGTGTTTGTCACTGCCATGCTCAAGCCTGGATGACCTGAGGGACCCGCTGAAAGCAGGTAACACTTCTTTATTACCATCGCTACACTGGGCTGATGTTCACGTAGCGTGTTGATCATCCTAACACGTTCATAAGCTAAGCTAATATCATAATACGGGGCGCTGTTGCCAGCAGAGCTAATGCTAACTGCTAGTCTACGGCTCTGTATTCCTGGTATGGTAAAACGATGTTGAGTGAAGCTAGCAGGCTAATCTTTATGAACCACCCAGCCCTCCGTCCGGAGGCTGAGTCGTGTTAAAGCCCACAAAGTGTCTTAAACCTCAAAGGCGAACCGACGGCTAACGTAAATTAGCACTTTAGCAAAAACAGCCTCTGTCACCTGTAATGTTCTCCTCCAGTAACATCGTATTTTAAAGCCATCTCTGACATAATCGCTACAACTCATCCCAAAACCAACCGAGCTAATCTAACCTATTTTAAATGAATACGAACAAATCCCCAACGCTATAAGGTATTAGGTATAAAAGAAGCAAATAATATAGACCACTGTTTCGCCTCTACTTTGGTTTAATGACAGTATATTGAGGGATCAAGCAGTGTCTCAAAGAAAAAACAAGTGAGATTTTATTCAATTAAAATCCAGTCGTTATGTCAATGTACTTTCCAAATACAGGTTAAGACCGAGAAAAGCTTCTGCATGGATCGCTTTGTATTTGTGTTGCTTTGCACTTTTGTCAGTGAGCAAACAAACGTTTAAGTGGCACATTTTTGGTTTGAAATTTCTACACACTAAAGAAACCAGCTACCTTGGAGCCAAATAAGTATAAAGCAGTAGATTCCACATTGAATACCAATGTCTTTTTATTCTATTTGTATGCAGCACTGTGGATGGTCTGTATTATTGTAACGGAATTAATATATCTATATAATATTGGAAGGTTTTGCACTTGTCTTATAGGTTGTAGCACTAGAACATGTTGCAAATGGTTTATCAGGGTTTTATTTAGAAAATGCTCCCAGAAGCCTCCTCTTTATCTCGGGCTCACTGGACACATCATTGTTTTGTGTTAAAGGTCAGTTGATTTTTTGCTTTGTGTTTGAAGTGCTGCTGGTAATGCCTCACACCTGACTGTCAGATTCTGAGAGCACATCTGATAAGGTCAGGTTATTTATAGGTCATAGTGGCTGTTAGACCTTTTTCTTGTTTTCTCAGAAGACATCTGGAAAGTTTTGCTATGAATGTTCAGGCTGCATCATGTGTGCAGCCCTGAGGAGAAGTGTGTGATGGTCACTTATGAGCTGCGAATCCTCTCTCTGGTGGTTTTAAGATTCAGCTCCTGACAGAGTTTTATTGATCCGGTGAAACCAGAAGGCAGGAGAGCAGTGGTGTCTTCTTTCATTTTGCCCAGTCCATCTCATCCCCTCTCCCATCTTCTCACTCTACTTTTTCACTCACATTTTGCTTTAATGTGAAAGGCTGAACATTTGTTCCCGTGGCAGTTTATATTTCTGCAGACACTTAAAGACGATTGTAGAAATAAAATCAATCATACTTCGCCCACACTCTCATAGTGGTCATTGGTCTATGTCACAGAGGGAGCATAATGATACACACATCAGTGATTTTCAGCTGAGTTCAAGTGGTTATTAATGTAATTACATTTGTGGTTTGGAATCTGTGTGCAAGCATAACTCTTTTCATTGGCATTATGCCTTATCATATGTAGTGTTGTTTGTGAAAGTGGTGTTAGGAGAAAAGAGTAAAAATGATTTGTTATTGGGAATAAAAACCTACCACGTTAGGTATACTTACTTTTGAATTTGTAAAGATTCCCATAATTTTGTATTAGCAGAATCAACTTTATCGGCGAAGTATCAAATCAAATCCAAATTTTATTTGTATAGTCCATATTCACAAATCACAATTAGTCTCACAGGGCTTAACAAGGTATGACATCCTCTGTCCTTAACCCTCAACAAGAGTAAGGAAAAATTACCAAAGAAACAACATTAATTAGGAGAAACAGTTTGTAAAGTATTTATACATAGGAAAATGTTCGATAGAGATGAAGGGAGCAGCAGCGAACTGAGGAGTCACTGTCAGTGTGTGAGCAGGCGTATTGTATAGTGTATGCAAATTATTTGACTCTGGATTACACTGGCTCTCAATGTACTTACACCTAGTGCACACTGATAACAACAGCTGAACATCACACTTTTTACTGTGGCAGTGTAGCATCAATATGATTTCTTTCAAGTGCTTTTTTCATTCTCTTAGTCCTCTTAGATGGAATTGCTTGGCTTCAGTAAAATCTACTTTACTACACCAAACAAAGGGCAAGCTTCATTTTTTCCACATAAGGTTCACGTAGTTTTATACAGCAAAATAGTTTGTTACATGTCTTGTATTCTCTGACCAATAGTCAGATTTTCAATTTACAATAATATCAAATCCCAGATCAGCAGCAAACCCTCACATCTAAGACACTGGAATCAGAAAATGTTTGCAGTTTTGTATGATGTTGTGTACTGATGACTTGTTTTAGTACTAAAGAGAAGTGCAGACTCCAACGGGAAGTTTTGATAAGTTATTTAAAAATCGAACTACGAATGATTTCAGCTCAGCTGTGATCAGAAAAATATCATTAAGGTGGCTGAGCTTTAATCTTCTTACCGCAGGGTGTTTGTTCTGCTGCTGCTGAGTCATTCCCCTCCTTTTCACACAAATTATTAGCCCAAGGCTAAGACATCAGCTGAATTACTTTAATCTTCAGTGTGTAATGTAACGAACTGTGTGTGTTGGCCCTGAGGGGATGGACATTCCTCTGCACCACTGATCTGTACTGGTAGCTTCAAGCCTGAGAGGTCACAAGGACGTTGAGGGTCACGTGATTCATTCCTTGCAGTTTCATCCCAGCTGAGCCATCTGCTGAGGCTGCACCCTCAGTTAGGAGGTCAGTCTTCACTCTGTTGAACTGCTTCCTCGTATTGTCTGTACTGGAGCTGAGGGGGCGGATGAATCTTTTGTCTTAGCAGAGGGGTGAGGTGAGCATTTAACCTGTGGAGTGTTATGGATGGCCAGCGTGCTGTATGATTTCTCCTCTGATGATGAGTGAATGGAGGAGTGAATAGACAGAGGAGCAGACCCCTGGATTGATCGATTCATTTCATTGGGTGTTTAGGTTGTTACATCACTGGTAGAATGTTGAGAGATCACAAATCAGTGGTCACAACAGCAGATGGATGCCTTGTTCCATTCAGTTGTGCTGCATCAGTGACAGGTTGTTTGAAGTGATGGATTGTGTTGCAGTTAAAAAGTGAGCATGGAGACTGCAGCACACAAACATGATTGTTCACACACAGATGAGTGCTGTACAGTTTACTTACAACTGCTGGTAAACTTATTTTAAATATCCTAATAACAGCATTTTCACTCTATATAAGGAAAAAAGCCTCTTTAGTCCTTCTCCCTCCTCCTGACAGCAGCTCTCATAGCGGCTGAGAAACCTTGTGAGTAACATTTATCTCTCCCAAGATCTAGACCTAACAATGAGGGGAAATTCTTTAAAAAGTTCTTAGAATTTCATTACCAGAGGCAATTTTTTGTAGCAGGATGCTTTTATGAATAAGACCCATGATGTGTTTTGGTTAACCGAAGCCCCAAAACCAATTCAATCAACTGTTTTATTCCAAATGTTGTAAGGCTTTTCAATAGTTAATAGTAAGTGTTGTAGTGTTGTTTACAGATTGACTTACTTCTCACTAATGGCATTTTGTTATTAAGTTTAAGGTTTTTTGGCTGATGGGTAAGACAGGGGAGTATTAGATGTTATTTATTAGTTCTTTGGCACACTGGTGGCACAGCTTTGGTGAAGGGAATGCTGGTCTGTATGTTGGTTTACCACTCTGGTCCAGACTGAAATATCTCAAGAATTGTTGAATGGATTGCCTTGAAATCTTACACAGATAATCATGGTCCCCAGAAGATGAATCCTTGTGACTTTGGTTACCTGGTGGCTGGCTGTAGTATAGGTCATAAACACTGCCCCCTCCTTGTTAGTAGATGGGACCAAATTAATAAAATCATGTCCAGCAAATTTTTCCAAAGATGGTTTCTGTCATTTTAAGTAGTTTTTATCACACTGATTCAATTGTTCATGTGTCTGATAATTAAGGTTTTAATTAGTTATTTGGTGCTAAAAAAACATTCAGAAGCCATGATTGACAGCTGAGACTGTTTGAAGGTACAGCGTCTGGCCAGGACAAGACGGCCGTTCCCGTATCTAGGGTATTTGGGCTATGTTTTTGTCCAGTGTGAGGAAATGGAGATGTTGTCCATCTTTATATACAGTCATTGAGTGTAACCTTAGAAAATGCAAACTGGGTTTCACCCGGAAATGTTGATACTGCACTTATCAAGAGACAGTCATTGTGAGTTTTAAAAATAAATGTACAGGAAAAAACAATTATTATGTTTGTAATTGTTTCTTCAGCAGTCTACCTGAGTGAAGCAGGCAGGGGATGCAAATCAAGATTTGACAACTTGTGTGTTAAGTGTTAAACATTATTAAAGAGTGTGATGTCTCCGAGCCAGTCTCTTAGGAAACCTTGTTAAAGAAAGAAAAGAAAAGAAATAACTGTTGACTGCATGTGTCCACCCTAGAAGGTCTCTATATTTTAGGAGGGGATCTTAATTGTACTTTAGATCTAGCAATGGACCGGCTTACTGGAGTTGACGCCGCACACGTACAGACTAGGAAAATACTGACTTAATTCATAAGAGATCTAAGAATGGTCGATGTGTGGAGGAAACAAAACCCAAACAAAAAATAATTGTCCTGTCATTCTTCTAATTATAAAATGTATTCACGCCTTGATTATTTTTAAATATCGGTTGAATTGCTGAGTAATGTCAAAAACTGCTGGTATGACAGCATAGTGATTAGTGATCATGCAGCTGTGTCAATGGAAATATGTCTAGGTAAATTTCCAAGATGGAGGTTTCAAGTATACTGATTACAAGATCCATCCTTTCTTAAATTTATAGAAGCTTCATAGATAACTATTTCCAACTAAACACAGATGAAACAACCACCAGTGTAAGATGGGAAGCATTCAAAGCTTATATAAGGGAAGAAATGATAAATATACAAGTTCCAAGACCAAACAATACAATGGGGAAAATAAAAAAACAACAATTTAAATCACTAGAATTAGAACTTTATGAGAACAATGACATGGACAAGCAGCAAAAATGAACAGTAATGAGAGCTGAATACAATAAACTGACAACTGACAAAGTTACTAAAATCCTTTTATGGAACAAACAAACATACTACGATCAGGGAGAAAAGCCAGGCAAATTACTGGCCTGGCAGGTTAAGAAAATGCAAGCCCAAAGAACAATCAACAGTATAACGACAAAGTCAAGTAATTTAACTGTAGACCCAGTGGAAATTAATGCTCCCTTTGGGGATTTTTAGGAATTATTATACAAGTCAGAATATGCAGAAGTCAAACATCAAGATACATTTCTGGACAAACTGCATAACCCCTGTTAAACGTCATTATATCTCCCCTAACATTCCTGATGTCTGTGTTAAATGCCTAAATGAGAAAGGAACTCTGATTCACTGCTCAATGGAATAATATTCCATTGAGACTTCTCCATGCAAGGAGAGTGATTGCTTTATGTTGGAAAAATGTAGAACCACCATCACTTGAAATGTGGAAAAGGGAGCTGATGACTTGTCTTGGGCTGTATTACTGACTGAAAAGGAAATGTTATAAAGGTAACATGGAATGATTGATCCTGCCTTTTTTTTGTGCGTGTGTGAACTTGTGACTGTTATTTGTTCATTGATGTATATGTTTTGATATACACTTGAAAATTCTATAAAAATATTGTAAAAAAAAAAGAAGAAAGAAATCTATTCATCTGATTACTTTTAATTCATTAAAATTAAAGACTTTATTTATAAGTTTACACTTAATAAACTGATAATTTTTACAGTGTGAGGGAGCACTGTTTGATTATGGTATAAATTGTAGAACATATTTTCATTGTACAATACAGTACTGATTACTCAATGTGAAGCTTTACAGCTCGGCCTCAGTCCAGCAACATCTTTTCCAACAACGTTTCCTGTCCCATGGAGAGAAATCACACTGTAATTTATATCCTTCGGTTATTAACGTGTGGGAATGGGGGAAAAATGCACATCACAGTTTTGTCTGAGCTCAAAGTGATGTTTTTGAATGTCTTAACTTGTTCCGATCAACAGTCCAAAACTTTTTTATCTTTATGTAAGGTAGTGAAAAACAGGACAAGCTATTTTTATAAATTTCTCTTGGAAAGGATTCATTGATTGTCAAAATAGTTGAAATAGACACAGATAGAGTTTGTGGATGGGAAGTCAGTGAGGGGGTTCCTGCATGGAGGGGGCAGTGGGTCCTTTTCACTCATTAAGGTTGGTAATCCTCGACCCTCTCGTCAAAGCTATGCCCCTAAAACACATGAACATTCACTGATTATTGCTAATGTGCAGGGAGGGCACGGTCAGTGTGCACGCAGGTCGGTTAGTGGCAGACAGGTACTCCAACAAATCATCTAATTCTGTCCTAATCAAATGATTGGTCACGTCAGGTCCTAAACTTTAAGTGCAGCACAACAAAAACCTCTAGTTATGAGGACCTGAGAGGCCAATGGATCTATACAGTACTAATATACTTTATGGTAGCACTAAGTTGTTTAAAACTCAGGTTGGTAATCTTGGAAAAAAAATATTAGAACGTGAAGAGGATTTCAACAAATATGATAAGTGTTTCAGATACAGTTTCCCAACCTGAAGTTGAAAGAAGGGTCTGTATGTCTGCAGTAGATTAAGGCATAACTGCAGTTTTGAAAAAACAGTCTGAAAGGGACTTTTTCCTCTGTTCTCTAGAATAGTATTTAGCTTTGAGACATGTAAGAATCACAAGATCTTTTTTTGGAGCTTTGTTTTCCGTTTCTCAGACATCAGTAATCTGCTATAACTAAATTTTTGGCAAATGTGCAGCATTTCCACATGTTTTGATTGGAAACACAGCAGTCACTGTCGTCATTTAGTCATTCATTATTATCTATCAAATAATCTAGTTAAAGTGAAAGCCAGGGCCAACCTTTTTTCTATCAAGGTCCATTTGAGTTTTTGCACCGTCATTCACAGACTATATTAAATTATTTATCACATATTATATTATGCACATATTATATTTGTTTATTTTAATATTGTTTTTATTGACAGTGATTTGAGATTTTGAATCTGTGAAAGGTGTTATACAAAAAATTTACTATATCACTAACTTTCTAGAGTGATGGCTAGAACTGCTTCTCTCTGGCGGGTCTGATGTCAGATTGTAATCAATCAATCAATCAGTCATTCTGTCAAATGTTATTTGTAGAGCCCATATTCACAAATCACAATTTTTCTCACTGGGCTTAACAAGATGTGACATCCTCTGCCCTCAACAAGAGTAAGGAAAAACTACCCCCCAAAACACCTCCAATAGAGTCACATATGAGGGATCCCTTGCCCAGGATGGACAGAAGTGCAATAGATGCTTCATGTAACAGAGCACATCAACAAAATAACAATAATTAAAATGCTTTTGAGAAAAGACAATGCCCTAACCTAAACTAAGAGGTGTATCAACATTTAAATTATTAATTAGACAAAAGGTCTGACAGAGAAGAAGGGAGCAGTAATGACAATCGTAATGATATAGGTATAATAATAGTAGTATATGTGAGTATAGGCATATTGTATAAAGTTTATAAGCAATCTTAGTTGTTATCGTGATGATGATGATGATGATGATTACTATAGTCTCAGTTGGTTTAACCAAAACACAAATCTTCATCTGACCATACATGACTTGCAGAGATAGTAATTCCTGCCTTCTCTCCTGCCAGAGAAGAAACACTGTACTTTCCTGTGTTGTCCGTTCACTATTCACTATCTCGTACCAGATCGGCAATCTGGTCTGTGACAGTTCTTCATGAAAAACTGACACTTTGGAACCAATTGACTTTGTCTGGTTCCAGCAGATTCTCCTTCTGAACTAGATTTCAGTTTCTTATTTCTCAGCTATTAGCTCACTCACCACAGAACTTGTGTAACATTGTCTGTCAGACTGTGGTCTTCTGAAAGCTGCTTGTTAAGAATCCAAACTCCACTGAAGTGAGTTACTAATGTCCAAGATCATTTGTCCTTGTAGCTCATTTCGTTCAACTCTTAAGATGAGTCTTTGTTATCAGTGCTACCACAGCCTCGCAAACTAGGCTCTAGGTTATATTTATCATTTGTCAATTTCTTTTGGAATGTGTGACATTCCACATCAGCTTTGCTATTGTTGATAGTTTCCGTGGTACTTGCCAGTCATGATATGTAAGAATTGTGTTATTCTTTTTCTTATTAATGAGTTATCTCATTGTTCTGAATTTTTGGTTTAAAAATGCAGAACTGTTGCTTTGTTTACGCCTGCTGTCCACACTACTCCAGAGTTTTCGAGCACCTAAAGCATTTGGAAATACTGGTGTCCCCGTTTCAGTTTGACCACTTATGGGCTGCGTGGTAGGATGAACGGGCAAAAACGGAGACTTTCGTCTCCGTTATGACACTGTCAGCAATGTTTATTTGCCTGATTGGTTCTTATCAGCCATGATTCTTTTAACATCCCTCTCCCCTCTCCATGATCTAGATCTCCAGCTCCTTATGGCTGTATATGATGAGAACATCCTGAAGAATCCTTTCTACTTGGCTTTGGAGAAGCAGAGACCGGACCTCTGCAGCCGAGTGGCAGAGATCCACGGCATTGTGAGTCACAAGTTTTCGCCATATAGTTAGTTTGATTTTACAACCTGTTAGCGACCAGCTTGAATCTACGTCAGGATAGGTGATGTGCAATGGTTGGTACATCACTGCATGTTTGTGTTTTCTCTGAGAAATGTATGTGTGTATATATATATTTTGTGTGTATATATACAAAAATGTCCCCACAGTCTGTTGAACAAGAGGATAGAAACCCGCCTAACACAACTGTTAACTGCCTACCTACATATCAGCTGGTGTGTTGACTCAGTTGTTCAGGACTTGTTCCCTTCTGCCTAATAAATTAGTTAATGTTGGTGTTAATAGTTATGTGTGGAGTGTCCATTCTGAGTTGTCTTTACTCATCCTTCACGGTGGATAATTTTGTAATAAAAAATATATACTGGCTAACTGATGGGCAGGCTCTGGTTTTTTATGGCAATACATACTTTGTACTGGCAGTTTGAGTAGTCCTTGGTTTCTGTCTAATAGGTACTATCAAATGTAGAAAATATGTCCTGCTAAGATTGAATCCCAGCACCAGTGTGGGTAACCAAGTTATTTTGCTGCAAATTAAAATCAAGCATACAACTGCAGCTTGTGAGATCATTGTTGCAACATGGTGGTGCGGTCTCCTCCCAGTAAGAAGGTTCCTTGTGGGCATGCAGCAGTTTGCATGTTCTCCCTGTGTCTGTGTGTGTTTCTCTGGGTACTTCAGCTTCCTCCCACAGTCCAGAGACATGCAGATTGGATTTAGGTTCATTGAAGACTCTTATTGGACTGTAGTTTGAATGTGAGTGTGAATAGTTGTTTGTCTCTGTATGTTGGCCCTGTGATATGCTGGCGACCTGTCCAGGGTGTACCCCGCCCTCCCACCCAATGTCAGCGGGGATTGGCTCCAGCTCCCCCTACAACCTTCAAAGGATAAGTGCTCTGGATAATGGATGGATGGATGAATGGTCAATGTCCAAAATTAAGGAGTAATTAGTAAAGGTGCATGATTCACCAAATCAGTGGTTTGATTTATACCTTCAGGCTCTGTTTCAGAATCGTTACAGCCTTTTAAAATGCATATTACTGTTGTCATGGTGTCATGTTCTACCTTGTCTCAGCCTCTGTTTGCTTCTGTCCTACTCTGGCAAGTGCTGGCATATACAGCATTTTATTACAGCATGTGTAAATCAGCAACACTGCCTGTAAATACCCTCTGATGACGCAGTAGAATACTTCAGGTCAATCAAAAAAATGAAACAGTGCAATCTGGGGTGTGAGCAGATTCTGCCACCCTCCCTCAACAGCAGAACAAGACAGCAGCGTTCATGGATCACTTCCTCCTCTGTGGTTGAATTTACAGTAAAGAACCACCTACTTTGACACATATCCCTGAATTTCTCACAGTCTGTTGTCACTCCACCAACCCTGGATCAGACTCATTATAAATGTTAAAATGTTTTAGAGTAAGAGACAGAAGACCTTGGACCTATTTTTAAAGTCAAGCTAAATGTTAAACTGTCAGACCACCTCCTGTAATCACAGTCCATTGTCCAACATACATTACCTGAAACGACCGGAACAACTATACAGAAGAAATGTTTACGACATGCTGCATCAAGATGCTTAAAACGTTAGCAGATAAGAATCAGATGTCTGAAAGCAGGCCGTGCAGCTGTGACTCATCAGGACTCCTCTGGAAACTCATATGACCTGATGGCCGCAAAATACATCTAAGTTGATTACAGTTTGTATTGCATAACAGACTGCTGACCAATAGATTAATCATACAACAACACGCAACATACAAAACAATTTGTGAACACTCCACATTTGACCACACATCAGGGTTTAACCTCATATTATGGCTCGTGATCAGATTTTTCAATCCTTAAATTCTCATGACCAAGTAAATAAAGAATTGTTATCTTGTCATGTGAACGTGAGAATTATTGACCTTTTGTGCTTTTATTTGTCTGAGTATGAAGGAAAATCTGGATCGAGTGAACAGAAATTGTTACATTTTAGACCATGAAGGTCCCATATTGTAGAGTGAGATTGTCGTAGGTTTTTTTTTTTTATTCTAATGCAGGTCTTTCTGTGACATAAAAGTCTGAGACCACTTTGCCTTTCACTTGAATTCACTTTGTATGTGTTGATGATAAAATATCTGACTGTGCTCTTCTAACCCACAAGGGTCTATTCTGAGTCTAGTCTTATGCTCCCTTGACATGCTGCCTTTAGGAAACATCATATTTGACTTTGGATGCATTTCCTAACACTGTTATGCTGATGATGTCCAGCTTTATGAATTTGTGAAACCTGAGGAACTTTCAGATCTGGCGAGATTGATTATTTTCCGCTCCAACAGCTAGAACCCATCATTCACCTTCTTCAATCCAAGGTGCTGTTGTATGGTTCAAATAAGTCCAAAACGCAGCTTCTCCCCTCACCCTGGCGCTAGTCTCACTACACCCCTGCCTGTTAAATTTAGGCTTGGATTCAAAATCCTGCGAATTACTTTAAAGTCCTTTATTGTAGGGTTGGTAAATTGTTTCTGAAACACTTTTAATGTTTGTTTAAATCCTCCTCAGGTTTCGGTAGCCATCAATATATGAAGTAATCTGAAATAAAAAAATCCTGTTTCTGTTGCCTTCACATGAATGTAATAAAGTCAACCAATCATTTAATTTGGTCCATTTGCTGGTGTACCTGTCTGTCACTAACCAACCAACCTGCCTGCGTGCACCCTGCCCTTGTTGCACATGACCCCCCCCCCGCAGAGACGTACACAGCTAAAGACGCAGAGACAAGAGCCAGATGTTAGTGAGCTAGCCAGGGAAAAGTCGGGTTCTAGCAGTTGTCAGTCAGTGCATGGCACACGCTCATGTGTTTTGGGGAGTAGCTTTGATGAAAGGGCAGATGGGAGATGCTGGTTGTAATGTTTGCATTTTTTCAAAGTGTAGCCTGCTCTTGTAACCTTTACAGGATTACCAACCCCAGCTTTAATGTGTGAAAATATACTGTCCCCTCCCCGCGCACCAACCAACCCTGGACATGATCCCTCACCGGCTTCCCACCCACAAACTCTGTCTTTGTCTATTTCTTTTCCGAGATTACCAACCTGAGTTTTAAAAAACTCGGTGCCACCATACTGTATATACAAGTATAGATCTACGTGGCCTCTTAGGTCCTCATAATAAGAGCTTTTTGTTGTGCTGCACTTAAAGTTTAGGACCTGATGTGACTGTCCAGTCCCCCAGATTATGGATCAGTGAATGTCAAGTTAATGTTTTAATAGAGAATTAAAAACAACTTGGTAAAGATATCGCTGTTAAAGTAAAAAGATTTTCTGCTTTTCTCCCATGGTACTAAACACCTGCAGGTCCTTGTTCCCTGCTGTGGAAGTTTGACTGTTGGCAGCTACTCAGACTATCAGTTTGACAACTATGTCCTGCAGCCTGTGGAGGACAGATACCAGACGTTGGATGGAAAGGTTTGTCTCCCTTCTGCTCCAAGCATCTCCCCCAAGAGTTCAAAACAAAATTCTGTTGATAAATATAGAATGATGAATTATGAAACAGCAGAATATCCAATCATCTCCTTCAAGGTCTTGTTACAAACATTTTGACTCGTCACAGCCGGAAATAACTAACTATTGACTAATGTCACTGAGTCGAGGACACAACAACATGAAGGATCACAACAGCACATTAAGTGAATGTGTCATCATACATTATCGGCTAATACTTTCATTTCCATTATGAAGAGCGGGTAATTGGCCTCAGTACATAAGACAATACATACAATACATATACAGACAGTACATAGCAAAATTAAAGAAAGATGAAGTAGAGGGGAAGTCAGTACACAAACACTAGTGAAACCGGAAGTGATACAATATGCTCACCACAGAACAACAGGTGATCAGCAGTCTGAAGGAACCTTTTGGATTCTCTTAAAAGTAGTTCCCAAAAATGTTTGGTATTTCCCTTTGTTTGAATGCGGTTTTTATAAACCTGTTCTTCTTTCTCTTTAGGTGGTTCTAATCCAGTTTTCTGTATCTCAGAAACATTTCTAACATTAGACTTTTTGGATTAAACCAAAGACGTGTAACGTGGTTATTCAGGCCATCGTAATCTTTTCACTGGACTACTGTAACTTCCTGCTCTCTGCATGGCAACTCTCAATTTACCGCTAACGCAACATTTGGCAGGAACAAAGTTTATTATTGTATAGAAGATAAATCTTGGCTATTTAAAGCCCATATTAAAGACAAGGGGTTCTTATTAGCTGCACCAAATTCAAGATTAAAAGAGGGAGAATCCAATTGACTATTGCAAAATCAAATTTTAGATCAAGACATTTGGAAAATCTGAATCAAACATCTGAATGAAAGTCATCAGAATCCAATTATATTCCGTTAGGATTGTCAGGACTGTAAAATAAAATTTAAAAAAAAGAATGGGATAGCCGAAGAAGGGTGATATGAAAGGCATGGAAGTAAACAAATGTTAATATTTAAAATGATACAAGTTAATGTATAAATTAATCATACAGAGTTAAAAAATCTATTTATACACTCAAGGTTCTGTGTGACAGGTCATCTTGATAGTGTGTAAACTGTCTGCAAGTTAATGTAAAGGTCAAGATTTTCCCAGACACATTTTTTTAAGACAAATACAATTTAACTTGAATCATAGATTCTGATTTGATAAAGTAATACTCATATTCTTATAATTTGATAATAGTGTCACTTTACTTTTTTGAAATTATTTTTGAATGTTATTAAAACTTAAATATTTGTCTTCTTGACTGCAAAATCCAGAAAACCTGTGAAAATGTTAATCTGTTTATTTCAAAGGTTTTTTACACTGGACTCAAATATGATGATTTGCCCACCGTATGTTAATTTTGCTGTTATTGTGTCAGAATAAAACTGCACTGACCTGTTGCTGTTGTTGTGTTTTTCAGGAGGTCAGAATCCTGGACAGACAGGTCCTGCTGGGATCCGGCTTCCCGGCTCCGGCATCGGTGTCCATCCTGTTTGAGGAAACCTTTTACAATGACCAAGAGCAGAGCTACAGCATCCTGTGCATCTCCCGTCCTGTGGAGGTGGACACAAGCCCCAACGAGCTCAGCCCGCCGCCCCCCTACTGCCTGAAGAGTGTGGAGGACGTCAGGGAGTTCCTGGGCCGCCATGCCCAGAAACTGGACAAGTTCATCCACGGCTTCTGTCAGGCCTTCAAGGAGCAGGAGAGGAAGGGACTCCGACACCACATTGTATGATGAACTCTTTCATTTCCTTTCATTCCCATTTCCTTTCATTCCCATTGTCTTTCATTCCCATTGTCTTTCATTCCCATCATGTCTTCCTTCATTCTGCCAACATTTTGTTCTCCCCTCACCACTCTTTATTTTTTCTTTTCTGTTCTCTTAGATTGTCTTTCCTTCCATTCCTTCTGACACTTCCTTTCTTCTTCCTCACCCCTTTATCCTCTTTCTAGTATGTCCCTCTGTCTTCATTCCATCATCCACCCATCTTTTTTTCCTTAATGTTGTTTATGGTCTTTTTTTAATCGAGGCAATTCTCTACATAAAGATTACAAATACACAAAACGTTTATGTATAAGTTGGTGGTAGGTATAAAGAGGTATGAAATACAATTTTAGAACCAGTCTAACTCTAAAGTATTGTTTCTATGGAGTAAAGAAGTAAACACATAAAAAGGATTTGTGGAGAAATTGTATTTTTACTTTTATTTCTTTTAAAATGAACCAAACAATTAAAGTTTTTTTACGTTTGGCTTTTTAATAGTAGTGATAATAATTTAGTTTTTAGAAGATGGACGGTTGTGATGACCTATCGAGGAGCTTTTCTGCTCTACTGACAAATCTCCCACCTTCTCTTCACTCAGGACTCAGTGAACGGTCTCTACACTAAATGTCTTCAGTGTCTACTGAGAGACTCTCGCCTGGTGAGTAAAAAACTTGTTGAATCAGCTGTTAGTCTGATACAGTGGAGGCTGATAGAGATAACGGAAGAGTGTTCAGTGAGAACTTGTAGACTGTGCCCAAGTTCAGGTGAATTTTGACCCTGGAAATGACATTATTGATCCACAAGGCAAATGCAGACTCTGCAAGGCTCACTATCTCATACCTACTTGCACTGGCCAGTTGTTTAAAGAATGGTTATCATTCACTACAACTTGGAAGATTGACAGTTCATTTTTTGCACTCAGTCGCTGTTCTGTTCTTCTTGGAGGGCTTAGTCAGCTCAGAAGGAAGAATCCTAACTTTTAAGCTGTGGTGAACAAGACATCCATAGAAACACTTGATAAATACAATGTGGCCGTTTACAGACTTAAAGGATAGTTCTGGTATTTTTAAAACTGCATTTTCCCATCTTTTTGGGTCTAAATGAATAATACAGCAAATAAAGTTTGTAGTTAGTCCATTATTCAGTCAAACCAGCAACTCTTAAAATTACTGTTTTTGTCAGTGGCTTTTAACATAGCAATATAACTGTTTATGGTCAAATAAAATGTTCTAAAGGTTTATCTCTGTAGGAACTCTTTCCATAATAGTGTCACTAACAATTTAACCCTAAACTGTAACTTTTAGTGGACAAATGCCCCTTTAGATTACTCTGCAGCTGTTTGATGGTTGACAGTTACAGCTTTTATGCTCAATGGCCCATTTAAAAATATTCATACCTTTCTTTAAGTCTGTAAATGTCGTATAAACAACCATGTTGTATAAACCAGGTCTTCATAGAGCACTGGTTGATGTATCACAAAAAGTTGACTGATGAAAAGGCCATTGCAGGATGTAAACAATGGAAGCAGGACGAAAACTTTTCTGTCTGAACATGTCATCACAGGGCATTACAAAAAAATGCATTTGACATTGACTTATTTATCATTAACTAGTCACACACTTGGCCATTGCTCTATGATCATCTGCACTTTAAAGTTTTGAGTTTCACAACCTTAAATGTAAGCTTGGATGTTTTGACACTTTACGATGACATGTTACCATCGAATTTACACCTTTAACCTTCAAACATTAGTAAATCTAGAAGGTTGCGCTCATCATGTGCATGAGAGTTTAAAAGTGTTGTTTGTGAAGAATGCTCCGGTCTGACCTCAGGAGTCTCCTAAAGGAGTGTTCAGTACGACCCGTGTCCTCTGAATAATCCGTCTACTCAACCTAGACTTCTCAGCATCAGAATGCATGTTAATCAGTAATGACTCCACAGGACATCAGAATGTTTTGTTAGAGCCTATGAAGTCTAACAAGATCATCTGTGACATAACTGTTTTGACCCGGCCCCACATTCTTCTCTGGCCAATTTTCTGCCTCATCACGCTAATACAAGGAGCTGCATCACATGCTGTGCATTTCTCTGCATTGACTGCTCTGATGGATGGTGTTTCTCTACAGAAACTTCTGACGAAGCAGGAGCTTCAGATGACTCTTCTCAAACAGGCTGTGGAGGTAACTTCACTTGTTGTGTTTAAGTCAACTTCAATCACTAGTTTCAGCTAAGAAGTATGTGTTTAAGGATTCAAGTTTGTTTCTAAAATCGCATTTGATGAGCAGATATCTAAGCTCATCTGCAGACAGTACAAAAAGGTTACATGTAGTGAAAGTCTTTAGTATGAGTCTACAAGGTAGTAGGCAGCCTCCATTTCATTGGAGTGTAAAAAGAGTATGTTATATTTGTGAAAGTTTTGAATTTTTTGGGTTGGTACCAACAAAGGAAACCAAATCCTTTTGTTGCTTTGCCCAAATCTGCAATGCCTGCTGGAGTCGCTTGATTCTCGTCAACAGGACTATGAGGCCTTGCTTTCACTGGGGCAACTGTTGCTGCCCACTAATCATCCACCTCACTATAATAAATGCGAGGACAGTCCATGTGTGTTGTTTTTGCCAGATCCTAACGTCAAATTTCCACTTACCCCATACGTGACCGGTAAGAAGCAGCCAGTCGGACAGGAATAGAGCCAAAAGATCCAACTCCCTTCAAAGTGCTGTAATCCCCATCACTATAAAGGAGCGTGCACTGCTGCTGTAAAATCAAGGGATCTACGCAGCAGAGTTATTACGTCACTTCCTGCCTCTGGAAAATGGGCCTAGCTGCTCCACCTCTCGCCTGATAAATGCAGAGGATTTGATTCTGTCGTTAACGCATCTGTGCAGAGAACCTCCTGCTGTGTTGTGTATATGTGAAAATCAAACTGTGATCAAACTCTGTATCCAATTGTCCAGACTTTACTGTCTTATAAACCAAAATGTTGTTTTCCTCCTCCTTTTCCCCAGATGTATGTTCATCATGGTATCCATGATTTAATGTTTAACTTTGTGGGAACTCTTGAAGCCAGCCAGGTAGGTCTGATCTCTCACTGCTTCACCACACCTCCAACATATTGTGATACAGATATTTGCTTTACAAATTAAAGGTCCAGTGTGTAAGATTTAGGTGAAAGGGATCTATTGGCATAAATTGAAAATAAAAATAATCCTTCATTTGTGTGAAATCATCTAAATTGATGTTTTCTTTACCCTAGAATGAGCCGGTAGCAGGTCCTCTCTATGGAGGGCATTTTAAAAAATGTATCAATGTCCGTTAAACAGATGATGTCAGTCCCTCAAATTCAAATGGTGGGTGGTGTCAGTGTATAGTGTTGTGTTCTATGTCACATCTCTGCTTCTAGAACACCAGAATGTGTCCTAAAGTGGCAATGTGGAAGCTTTGTTTGGTTCAGTGTAAAACAGGAATGGGGGCATAATGAGGGGTCTCCCTGACAGCAATATAACTAGATCTCAGTTTGAAAAGGGCTAATCAGACCATTGGTTACAGTTTCATTAGGTTATGTATGCTTCCTCTCTGACTCTCTTTTAATTTAATCTGATAGAAATGTCCTGTTGAGATGAATCAAAGATGATTCATGTTTTTCATGTCAACGTAATGGCAGCGTCAGTAATGTTAGAATTGTACCAAACCATTGTGAAAAAGGGAACTCAAGGCAAAGATTTGGGTTTACCAGTCGATTTTTGTTCCAACCCTCACCTATGGTTACAAGCTCTGGGTAGTGACCTAAAGAGTGAGGTTGTAGATACAAGCGGCTGAAATAAGCTATCTATGTAGGTAGGGTGAGGAGCTCGGACATCCGGAGGGAGCTCAGAGTTGAGACACTGCTCTTTTGTTTCGAAAAGGGCCAGTTGAGGTGGTTCAGGGATCATATCAGGATACCTCTTGGGCACCTTCTATTGGAGGTTTTCCAAGGACATCCAACTGGGAGGACAACCTGGGGTAGATCCTGAAGCCGTTTGAGGGACTGAATATTCCATCTGCCGAGGGAACACCTCAGGATCTCCTAGGAGGAGCTTGAAAGTGTAGCTGAGGAGAGAAACAGTGGATGGATAGATGGCATTGGTAACAGAACTGTTCTCATGTTTGTTCTGCTGCTCATCAACAGGATGCTGCCTTCAACAAAACCACCAGGAGTCTGCAAGAGCTGCAGCAGAAAGAGCTGGGAGTCAAACCTGAGTTCAGGTCAGTTCAACATGTTGCAGCAGCCAGAGCACTGCTAAGTGTGCAGCAGGAGCACAATAGATGCATCTTTCATTCATCTCCCAGGCACAAAAGATAGCATGTAGTCTCCTTGTTTTTGTTCATGTTTGATTGTGTGTGTGTGTGTGGTGCATTCGGGAAGACCCAGATATTTGTGCATCAGCCAAACAACAGTGCAGCTAGCAGCTGGGTCCTTCTGTGCCAAATCGTCACACTTTTGAGAAACCTAACACTTCTAGCCCTGTTTTAGTTTGGAAATTCAAGGGCAGCATTTTAGACTGAAAGGGCAGAAACAGAAATGTTTGGAAACAATGACCTAGACTCAAACAACTGCTTGCTGAAAACAACTGGCATTAGCCTTGGCTACCAGTGTAGAACACAACATGGATAATTAACAACAAGCGTTACTGACCCTGTTGTATTTACTAACAGCTGTAGAGCAGTTAAATTCTGCATTTAACAACCATACAACTGTTTACATGTGAAGGAGACAAGCATTTATTCGAGTAATCAACAACAATTCTGCAACTTGCATCCAAATGCTTCCTGTGCACATTGGCACGCTCATGTCTAGTGTACTTGAGTGGTCACTTGATATACGTTTTCAGGTGTGTTTGTATGGACAGGGAATAAAACTGATACAGAGCCAAAACACGCGTGGGGACAGAGATCGTTTAAGTTTGAAAGTGATGTTTTCGAACATAAATGTAGTATTACGGATGTAGCCTTAATGTGGTTTTCTTGAATCCCACAGTTTCTCTAACTGGTTAATTTACATTTTTTTCCTCTCTGTTTCAAGTGTTTTAAGCTCCTGTCTACCACTGCTGTAACCTGTGCTCCTCTTGTGTTCCTGTAGTATAAACCTGTCCCGGGCAAAGAGAGAGCTGAGTCAGCTCAACCAGCATACCTCTCCACTCCTCAAACTGCTGTGCCTGCGCAGAGTCACTGTGACCGCTACCCAGACACCCAAACACACAGGTACACAGTGTGGGTGTGTTTGTTTATGTGTGTCAATCAATCAAATTTACTTATTCATCAAATTTTAGATAAACTTTATTGATAGATATTTGACTTCCACAAAGAATTAAACTTGATCAGTTGCAAAACGGATGCTTTTTTTCAGACTAATGCTCAAATCAAGAGCTCCCATGGATCATAGATGTAAGAATATGTAATCGCAGTTAAAGTTTGAGACACTGTGCAGTGCTAGGTTTAATTGACAGTCATGAACACATACATTTCTCTTCACACTCTCCCCCATTTCTGCTCTTGGTTTCTTCCTGTTGTCTTTCCTCTTCACTGTTGCCAAGTGTTTGCTAATCTTAAAACCTTTGTCTTTTATATTGTAAGGTCTCACCCTCACTCTGTAAAGTGCTTTGATATAATGTGTTTTGCACTATACAAATTAAACTGAATTGAATTTCCTAAAAACAACTTGAGATCTTAAAATGTAATATAACTTTGAATTTGTTCCTTCAAACTAAATTACATTTATTTCTATTAGCCTGAAAGAGATACTCCTCTGCTTCACCTTATCTCCATCATATATCTACTGTTATTAATACAGATTTAATTAGTTACGACTATCAACGTTTCCCTGCTGATTTACCAAATCAAAGATTAATATTTGGTAACATCAATATGTAAGCTGGTCTTCTCTCTGGACAGGCCTACAGAACTCCTGCCTGGTCTGTGAGTGCCCGCTCACTGTCTGTAATCAGATCAGCACATGGGACAGTGCATGCTCTGTCAGACTCTAATGTGTTTGTCCAGTTTGCTTTGGAAATCCAAGCTTATTGGCCAACAACAACCCCACTGTCGTTCTGTAGCATGGTACGATCCACTCCTAATTAATGTTTGTCAAGTGGCCAATTTAGTCATTTGGCCTGGACAGAGGGAGAGGCTCTTGGGCAGCGTGAGGACGACACAGCAGGATGAATGGAGGGAAAATGAGGTGTAAAATGACTGTTGCTTTGTTTTTAGCATTTCACTTGACAGAATGTGTGGTTTCCCCCTGCAGTCAGCATTGAGGCCGTAAGTGCAGATGACCTGCTCTCTGTCATCCTCTACCTGCTGGTGAAGACGGAAATCCCCAACTGGTGAGCTGTGGGGAGGAGTCACTGGCCTTGTGGCTGGTTGGGAAAAAAATACAAAGACTGGTTTGTGTGGACTTTCAGGAGGTTCAACTGAAATATAATATAAAATACGAAGATGGAAATGATTTTTCACCAGTGGTTCCATAGGGGTCAGGACCCCCTGGATGGCTGTGAGACACCAAAGAGGGGTTGCAAGATGATTTCCAGAAGTGGAAATAGCCAATTTTAGCCATTATTGTAACATTAAATGTATATAATAGTTGTTAAATTTGAAATGAAGCCATTTAAAAAATAGAAAAAAAATGTCATCTTATTTTCTGTCCCAAATTCCTAATAGTCCCCCAAATGACCTCTGAAGGGATTATGACAGAGTAGTGACAGCACAAGTTGTAGCAGATCAATTTACCGCAGCACAGGAAACATGTTGTTTAATCAATATCATTGATGTGCTTCAACCACCTCCAGGGATGACTACTTAGTGAATGCACTGTCCATCTGATTAACAGATACAGGTGGAGCGAGTGTTTCCCAGTAGCTGTGTATGTTAATGTGTTTTTTGTTTGCAGGATGGCCAACCTGAGCTACATCAGGAACTTCTGCTTCAGCCACTCCAGTAAAGATGAGCTCAGCTACTGTCTGAGCACCTTTGAGGCTGCAGTTGAGTACATCAACCTGGGGAAGCTGCAGGACACACACTCTGTAAGACACACACACACACACACACACACACACACACACACACACACACACACACACACACACACACACACACACACACACACACACACACACACACACACACAGAGAGAGTTGTAATCGATCATCAGTGATGTATCTCAGCAGTATTTGATGTTAAAGATGCTTTGTTGGTTCTGTTCCCCCAGGGTTTAGGTGAACTGAACGACAAGGCGTTGTTCAAAGAGAGGATGAGGTCCTTGTCTCAAAGCACCACCACACCCATCCACTGTCTGTTTGAGGTAAGCTGCACCACCACTCTGTACTCAGCAGCTACAATGTCCCACCAGACACTCATTGGTTTACCACACAATGTTTTCAGGTTGTCTCAAGGTGCTAGAATTGTAGGTCATTAACAGTAAATCACCAATTTACAGTAACAAGGAAATGAGTATTAACTTATTGTGTGTGTGTGTGTGTGTGTGTGTGTGTGTGTGTGTGTGTGTGTGTGTGTGTGTGTGTGTGTGTGTGTGTGTGTGTGTGTGTGTGTGTGTGTGTGTGATGTAGCACATAGCGAGTGGAAATGAGGCTGAGGTTGAACGTCTGCTGAGTGAAGGAGAGAGCGACGAGGACGTTAGGATGTGTCACCCCCTCTGTTCCTGTGACCTCTGCGACCTCCAGCTGTCCGGGTCAGCATCCAGACACACTACTCATCCATCATGACTAAACGCTCTTACACTAACTTAAACCAAATTCTATTGAACACCACCCAAAATGTCATCACATGGTTTAAAAGTGAATGTGGCTTGTCAGCAGTAAAAGAAAAAAAACAAAGCTGTGTCCTGATTTCACTTCCCTCTTCAACCCTCACACACACACACACACAGTCAGGGTATCTGGTTCATTTAGCTTCCATTCACAGGGTATTCACACCAGCGCCAGCATATTTCCTGTGGCCGTAAACTGTTGGAAATCATTTACAGATTAAGAGATGTGAGGAACATTTGAAAGTTTCTGTCATCAGAACCTTTACAAAGACAGCTTATTTGTTAAAGATCCGATCTTTATATATTTCCCTGAACACCCATGTCTTTAACTGAGATCAGTCAGTTTCTTGCCTCTTGACTTTTAGTGTGCTCTGTATTTTATTACTGCTGTAACTGACTCTGGCTTTTGGCATCCGGTTGCAGGCGACTGAATGATCCGTCCATCATCACACCGTTTTCCAGAGATGATCGAGGTTACACTCCTCTGCACGCTGCGGCTATCTGTGGTGAGCAGCTGCTAACATACAGAGGGATAAAACACGAGCTTTGATACCTTTAACAGAGGGAGAGCCCTAATGTACATGAAAACTGATTAACTAACTTCACTCTATCTGTGTGTGCATATGTACAACAGGTCAGGCTCAGCTAATCGACCTGCTGGTGTTTAAAGGAGCGACAGTCAATGCCACAGACTACCACGCCCTCACACCGCTGCACCTGGCCTGCCAACGGGGATACCAGGGAGTCACGGTGAATACACTCACACGCAAACCTACAGTACACTGGGTGTATGGGTGTGCTTGTACCTATATATTTGAGGGACCATTTTGAGCGTAGACCTTACGGATTGAGTACGTTTTTGTAAAGTGAGGCAATTTTGGCTGGTCCTCACGTTTTCACAGGCTTGTTTGAGGGTTAAGACTTTTTAGGTTTTAGGCTTAGAATTAGTTGTAGGTTAGGGTTAGGGTAAGAGTTAGGGTTAGGCATTTAGTTGTGAAGGTTAAGGTAAGGGGCTGGCAAATGCAATTTGCCTACGGGTGTCCTCATTAAGATCGAGGTACAAGAATATGAGAATGTGAGACATTCAGAACTTTATGTTCATAAGAGCCATCTGCTGATGTGAACCAGGCCTTACAAAAATATTACCACTCACAAATATTACCCAATTGTTGACACACTGACCAATCTGTCTCAATCAGACTGATCAATGACAGCACCAGGAGAAGCCCCGCCCACTGTCAGGCAGAATAGTTGACACTCAGTAGATACCGCTTTTGCTCTGCATGTTCACGCGACAAGCAGGCAGCTTTAAGCAGGCAGACAGACCTCAGCTTAACACCAGCCCTGCTCTGTAAGAGTGTGTCCTTCCCCTGAGACTGATCAGCTCCTAAAGTTAATCATCTGGAGGTACCCTTCACACTCAACAATCAGCTTGACTCTCTACATCATTAGCAAAAATGTTTTGTAGACCGATGAAACTAATTGTTTGCGAAGAACTTGCAGCACTACGCTGTAAAAAGGGGAACAGCATACAAACATGACGTCATGCCAACAGTGAAGACTTAGTGTCTCTTACAGGATAATGTCACAGTGTTTGTCTGCATCTAATCATCCGTAAAAGCTGCTGATAAAGCAGCACAATGGCTCTAAACATGAAAGTAAATCTGCTTCAGAATGACTTCAGAGAAAGCCTGATGGAACAATGATCCAAGCAGCTCTAGAGATTTTTTTGCTTTATATTATATTCCTTCCTTTATTCAAGAGTGTGATCTTTCAGGTTATTAACAGAACTTATTTCACGTTCAGATTTTGTAATGCTCGCACTCAAATACACCCTGCTTGTGCTTAGATTTCCTGTGCTCCAGCTTCAGCTCTTCTCCTTGCACTCAAGCTGCTTCTGTGCATGCGTGAAACATCTGCTCTCAGATCTCTCCACTGCTCTCGCATTTTTTGTGCAACAAGTCTGTCAACATTCCCTAACCAATAGAAAGCCAGGTGTATTGTTGACAAGAGTAATTGTCCCGCCCGAAAGGTAATAGAGTGGAGTGGGGAATAGAATAATAACTATAGTAGAGTATACAGTAACAAATATTTGTATAAAATATAATATAAGCACATTAAAACAAATATGTATTACTCAAACAACACTAATAGTTATAAGAGTTGAACAGAGCACAGTACTGTGGGATTGTATAACTAAATAATAAGATAATTGAATATACAGTAATGAACTAGAATGTTATGGTTCAACATTGTACAGTAAAAATGATAACAATAATAATCATTTGAATAGTCCAAACTTAATTTTAATCAAAGTATATTGCAACTGTACTGCTACATAAGCCGTATGTATTGAGAGGGAGCTGTGATGAGTCAGCGTCAGTTTGGTCTGAAAAAATCTGGTGGTGAGGGTTTATAAAGAAGTGAGGCATCAGGAATGTGTTTAATGAAACAACAATCAATAAAAATGTTACCTTTTTGGAGCTGTCCATCAACCTGCAGTGCTAAATCAGTGTGTTAGGAAAGATGAATAAAGAGGCGCTGGGATTATTGATAGAAAACAAAATAATACTATACTATAGATATGATCCATGAATGATGTACTCTCTGTCCTGTAGCTGCTGCTGCTGCACTACAAGGCCAATCCAGACGCTCAGGACAACAACGGCAACACACCGCTGCACCTCGCCTGCATGTATGGACACGAGGACGTAAGTCGAACACTGAGGATCTGTTCATCACAGCCACTCGTTCTGCACACTACTATAATTTGAATTATCCATCAGTCCAGTGGTTCCCAACCTTTAATATGACCCCTAAATGCAAAGCAGTAAGTGCAAGCTATCTCTCAATATAAACTGTTAGCAGTTCATTATTTGATATGCCTAAAGAGGTAAAACTGTAAAGTATTTAACGAACAAAGATTAAAGATATTTTATTAGTATTCTATCTCGCTAATAGACAGATAATTCACAGAGACACAAAATTAGTCAGCAGAAATTTTTTTAAATCAACAATTTATTCAACACACTTATTTAAATTGCCTAATATTTGCTATTAGCTGCTTGTCTCCTACAAATTTTGACCAGTTGTCACAAATTTTGACCAGTTGTTAAAGAATAACTGATTAGATTTCAGTGGTCACAGGTTTAAAGTCAGTTATCTCATGTTAATCTGGAAAAACAATTATGTAGACTGAAGCTGCACTGGTTGGCGAAGGTATAGAACCACAATGCTTTATTTTCAGCAATTCATCAAAATCACTGATCAACTTAATACCTGGTAGTGAAAATGATTGTGATGGTCGTTTGTGCTCTGTTGTGTGTGTAAAGTGTGTGAAGGCCTTGGTGTACTATGACCTCCAAACGTGCCGCCTGGACCTGCAGAACGAAAAAGGTGACACAGCGCTGCACATGGCGGCTCGATGGGGCTACGAGGGAATCATCCAGGTGCTGCTGGAGAACGGAGCGAGTACCAACGTCCCTAACAAGAGCAAGGATTCGCCACTGCAGTGTGCACTCAACACCAAGGTCAGCAACACACATGGAGAAGAGACGAACCAGATTAACACATTAAGAAATGTTCTGTATGTCTGTTGAATATACAAAACTTTCCAAAGTGTTCAGTGTTGAGCCAAGTGAAAACTTGCGTCTTGCATCTCCCTGAGGCTTCAGTTTAAGCCATTGTCCTCTTACATTTCAGAAGTATTGGTTCTCTGGGCTCAGGTTTGTCAAACTTTGACAAAAGTTTCTTTCATTATTTTAAGTTTTTCCATTTTCCCAATCCCATTTCACCCCTTGGCCCTACCCCTTAGCCCTTCCCCTTCGTTTTGCGCATTCCCGTGTAGGGGTAGGCTGTCCTTATACCTGTTGGGACGAAGGGGTAGGGCTAAGGGTTAGGGCTTTATAGCCCTCACTTCAAACCTAGGGGTATGGAGAGAGACCCACAAATGTAGCAATTTCTCCAATTGATAAGGATTATAAAATTACGATAATGATTGTAATATCTTAGTTTAATATAATTTCAATGAATTATGGTAATTTTTTCACAACAACCTTAAAAAATAAAGATTGCGAGCGTGCTAGCATTACCATGCTAGCGATCTTTATTTTGCATGATAATCCCCTATTTTCACATAATTTCATATCACCATGATTACATTTACACCTAGTATTTATCAGTGACTCCAGTGTCCACATTGAGATCTTATTGAGAACTGATCACTCTGTCCAGCTCATGTTACATCCTCCTCGATCTTCATGTAAATCGGGATTTCGTGCTTTTCAATTGGTCTTGTCTACTCTCCATTGACATGTGTATAGAAGAACACAAGGACTGCTTACTGGCTAATGGCTGCTAGCTGTGTTAGCCTGCGTAGCTGCTGCTACCTCAAATTTGAATATTAGTTCTGCTTACGTAGTTGTTATATGGGGATGAACAACACAACTGCACTACACTTGTGTTCAATTTGGTCATTATGTGTCCCTGACCACAGCCAAATAGATCACAATCTGTCTTAATGTGGTCAAGCTATCTGATTGCTATCAGATCACCCTAACACATTTTATTGCGGGTGTATACTGGGTGTAAGAATCACAGGAATCTGACCTCAGCTAATCTTATTATTGCTTAAACACCTTACTGTCACTAACGTGTGTGTGTATGTGTGTGTGTGTGTGTGTGTTCGTGTTCATTCTTATTTTCCTGTAGATCCTCGCTTTGTTGCAGTTAAGTCAGAACGGCCATCATCGCAGACGCAGCCGAATTGATGTGAGTCTGAACTACTCACGTGTCTTCATCAAGCAACATGTAAACGTGAGAGGTCGGGGGGTCACAGAATCCAAACCTGATAAGCAACAAATATTAATTAGACTGAAAAAAAAGCACTCTAAGTGCCAGAGAGAAAAAAATTACAATCTATTTTTGATTCAGTCTAGAATGAGATTAGAAATTCACAACCATTTTTTAACTCCATTTGCTTTCTGCAAAACAAATTTCTTCCATGAGTCATGAAGTTTTCCCCTGCGACATCTTCTACTTCAAGGGTGTTTTCAGTTCCACCACACGTTTTAGAAACAAAGCTCAATGAAGCAAGCAGCAGCAGTCTGCTTTCAGAGGGCTAAAATACTTCAGGTATTTTCATGCCAACATGAGGGAGGTGCAGCATTGTTGTTTTCTCACAACAACGATGACCCGTTGAAATATTGGTTGCTGTAATCAGTGGTAGAATAAAGTCTTTTACTTATTTTCTGCACTAGTATTTTTTATACGTCAAGTGACATTTTTCTTACTTCTAGGGCCGCAATGCCCCTTCATTTTTTGTCTTAGTTTAAAATACACATAATATATAACATGATTCTTGGGTTGATTTACACATAGAAGTAGTTTAAATATATATTAAATATATAAATATTTATGTTTGTAGGAAATAACTTTTTTAGGATTGAAATACATCAACAGTAAAATGCTGCTAATACTGTACACGAATATATCAGTAATAATTCCATATGACAACAGTGATCAGGGCCATTGTACTGATGAAACTGTAGTACCTGTGATATTAATTTGTCAAATTTTACACAAAGTAGTAAAATATAATTCACTGGTTGTAATTTATGACTTGAAAAGGGGCAGGATCAGATTCAGCAAAGTAACATACAAACTGGAACACTCTGTTTATGTGACCAAGGTACAAGTTAAAATGTACAAATGCACCAGTCAGCATTACTCTACACAAAACACAAGCTTAATTCAGATCCTTACTCTTCAAGAAGGTTTTTTATTTTGAACATCTACCTTGATAAGTTTTAATATTTCCCTTTGTCCATCCTCCTCTACCTCCTCTTTATCACAGTCTCCCAGTCGCTCCCCTCTGGCCTCAGATTGCAGCAGCCGTCGCTCCTCAGTCTCCAGCACCTCCTCTCTGGGGTCCGAGGCCAAACCGGAGGGAGAACGGGTCAGACACAGAGAGGTAACGGGGGAAAATGCTGATAGTACAGGAGACACTCCTAACACACCCATCTCACCTCAACATCATCCACTGATCAGACGCCACAAACTAAAGATCAACAACTAGGAAGCGACACAATTAAAAAACTGGACAATAATGATGATGATGCTCTTTGGCAGGTGGAGAAGCTGCTGCGTGCTGTGGCAGATGGTGATGTGGAGATGGTGAGGGCAAAGTTAAACAGCAGCGGTCAACATCCCATTACTACCTGAACACCATGTTCTGTTGACGTCATCTGAGTGAGTGTGTGTGTGTGTGTGTGTGTCTGTTTCAGGTGCGTTACCTGTTGGAGTGGATGGATGAGGAAGAGGAAGATGAAGAAGAGCTCCGGTCTGAGGCGCTGCTCTGCCATCCGCTTTGTCAGTGTCCAAACTGTGCCCCCACTCAGAAGGTGTGACAGCTCATCAGGCAGTAACATAATATTCCCATATACTCACAGTTGTAAGAAGTACACAAGGGTTTAATAAACTCCATTATGCAGTTGTAAGCAGATCATAGTGTTAATTAATGTATTTGTCATGGAAGCCCATCAGTTATTTGAACCGTACAATTCATCATAAAATGCAACAAAATACTTGACATGAAAGCAAAGAATTATAAAATATACAGTACAACAAAGAATTAAAGATAAATGTAATAAAATATAATGAATATAGTAAGATAAAACATTGGTTATATTTTGTTATTCCTTTTTTTGTTTTTTTATCATGTATATTGGACTATTATTTTATTTTGATATATAACGTGCTTATTCTGTATTTGGCTGCTGTAACAGTAAAGGTTGTTATAAACCCCTTATTAAACCTTTACATACTAGTTATAAATGCTTCATGTGAGAGCTAAAGTAAAGCAATAACAAACTGGTCTGTTTGCAACCAAAAGGACACAAAACATGACTTCAGTCCTTATGATGTGTCCTGCTTCTTTGCATTGGCTGAACAAATCTGACCCTCTGTCCTCCTTGTGTCTTGCAGCTGTCTGTTCTGCAGGCTGGAGCTCTCGGTGTTAACAGCTGTAACGCTGAAGGCTTCACGCCGCTCCATGTTGCCGCCCTGCACGGCCATTCGGCACTGGCTGCCCAACTGATCCGCCACGGGGCCAACGTCAACGCCCGCACGAACCAGAACGCCACGCCGCTTCACCTGGCCACCCAAAACAGCCACGTCCAGGTAGGGGTGGGAAGTGGTTGACTAAAGGAGCGATGCTGTTTCACAGTGTCCAAACTGTTTCTGATGTTTCTATTATTTATTTTGTGCCATCAGGTTTATTTTTTTGTAAAAGTAGTGTATGCACTGCAGAGATTTTACAATTCAAACTGCCACATTAAAATGCTTGTGTAACAATATAGCATGTTAGATAGCTCAGGGAGTTTGATGTGTTCTGTGAAGTAAGGTCTGTTGATCTCAAAAACTATTTGGATGCAAGAGAAGATGTGTATGGAAATGTCAATGTCATTTTATATCACAGGGATACTTCCTTTAAATCACTTCTGTAAAGTTTGGGTAACTAGTCCCATGCTTTTGTTTGGTATTTTGTTCTTATATCAGTGTGAACTCTCTGGTTTTAATAAGTGCTATGTGATATATATATATATATATATATATATATATATATATATATATATATATATATATAACAATAGTTACAATAATAATAATAATAATTATTATATAATAATTATAACCAAAAATGTGTGTTTTGACTCATGCAGCACATTTTTATCACATTGATGCAAAAGTATATTCTAAAGTATATACTATACAATATATTTGCAGGAAGAATTTCACTTCATAGTGGCCTCCTACAAGCACTGATGTTAAAGTTAATGCTATTGTAGCTCTAAATATAAATAATCTCTGGCAGTAGATGAATTTATCTTCTGTATCAACATTCACTGTCCTGTTGGTTAACTTTTAAAGATAGAAATCCAGAAATCAGTTACATGTTACTCATTACCCTGCTAAAATCAGTCAACAGTTCTATAATCAATGTGTTCTTATTTTGGTTTTTAACTTAATCTCATTGTTATATGAAATCTTGAAGAAAATCTGTGGAAATGTGGATGCAGGCTCAACCTCAGTGTTTTGTATGGCAGCAGGTTTCCTGCAGCAGGTCACAGTGCTGTGTTACTCTGTTGTTTCACCCCAGTGATAAAAAGTGTTGGTATGTAGAAGTAGGTCAGCCACCACTCTGATCATTTCTCTGGAATAAGGAAGTCTGGTTCATTGGTTTTGTCAGGTTCTGTGGCACCACCGTCTGGTGAACAGTTGGCATTGCGCACACACACACAGCCCCTGTTCAGGTCTGGTATTAGCACCTGTTTCAGGTGTTCAGATCACAAGTGGACAGCTGTCACAGTCTGACTGTTCACACCCAGGATTAGAACGTGTCTCCACACTATTCACTGTAAATCCACTGTATTTATACAGCTGTTCTAGTCTGATCAACCACTCAAAGAGCTTTACAGAACAAGTCGGGCTCACCCATTCACACACATTCACACTGCACTTCTATGCGCATCATCTTTGCTATCACACCACTTTTGCAAAGTCAGTTAATTGAGCTCAGTTTGTTATATAATATCTTAAAGACAATATTTGATGCCTCGTCAATGTAAATTTGCTTCAGGGCTTTTGTTCCCCTGCAGTGAAGGATTTTGTATCAACATGACGAAGTGACTGAGTGTGTTTTGTGTCCTTCATGTGTGTAGGTGGTGAGGTTCCTGCTTGAGTGCAATGCCAAACTGAATAAAAAGGATCACTATGGCAACACACCTCTGATACTTGCCTGTCTCTGTGGAAACCTGGAGACAGTCACTACCCTCTTACAGGTAAACACACTGTGGCTGCAGTTCAACACATATGAATTAAAACCATTTTCACTTTGATTTAAACACCATGACTGCAACTGTATTGGGTTGGAGCCATCAACATTGTTGTAGCACTTTCAACAAGTCAAGTCTGAATTAAATGCTGCCAGAATGACGTAAAAGCTGTGAGAGAGGTCAGCAAGAGAAAGATGCTACAGAGCTTCTTCATCTCCTATGCAGAAGGAAAACCATTAAGATGAGCAGAATGTTCTTAGAGCAGATCCGTCAATAAAAAGTATTGTTCCCTGGCAGCATGACAGAGACAAAAGGAAAGAAATCTGTGTACAACTGCAGGAATAATCCGACCAATAGGCTCCTTTTTTTTTATATGTTTCAATGAATAATGCCACGAGGAACATTAATGTTTAAAATCACCATTGTCTGAATGACGCAGCAAACAAACTGATGAAACCAGCAATCTTACATATTCCACATAGTGACTGTAAATAAAGATGAACAACATACCTCCTCTTCCTCCCACTGTACAAAGTTGAAACCAAAATGTCTCTGATAGAGGTGCCAGGCCATCTTGTGTTGGTGACATCGTTTGGGGCCAGAGTCTTTTCAGTAGTGATCGTGGTGTGGAGCCTAAGTATCAAGGTCCCACCCATGCATTCGCTCGTCCAATTGCGAGTCAATCTCAAGTGTCAATCATGAAATTTCACCCTGTTCTTATAGCATCAAACAACTTATTACAACCAAACTTATCAGACAATGAACACTCAAACAAACATCAGTGTAGGAACTTCTAGAAGATGCCTTTTCTAAGAGATGTAAAATGTATCTGTGCAGAGTAACGCCCTGGTGAACGTAGCAAACCTTCAGGGGAACACGGCTCTCCATGAGGCGGTGCGGGCCGGAAACCAGGCACTGGTGGAGCTGCTGCTGAGGAGTGGAGCCTCACCCGGCCTCAGAAACAAGAGGCAGAGGACGCCACTGGACTGCGCCTACGAACTGGGTGGAAAGGTGGTCCTGCAAACACTGTGTATATATATATATATATATTAGGGATGCACCGATATGGAATTTCTTGACCGATACCGATATTTAAAACAACAATCTAGCCGATAGCCGATACCGATACCGATATTTGTTTATTACTTGAATAATATGAAAAACAGAAAAAGTGACAAGTGTAACTTTAGATGCCATGTTGAAATCCTTGGTGGTATTACCCCCTCTTGAAATGTCGGCTGAACATGTCTTGCAAATTGCTAAACGGTGATCTTTCTCTGAGACAGTGAAGAAATCCCACACAGCCGACGCTGCCGACATTGTCTCTGCTGTTTGTTATACACTAATATATATCTGCCAATAGATCCTCCCTAGATTGTACACACTGGACCCACTAGACTATTTTAAATTAAGACACAGTGTTATTGTACTGTGGTAGCACACATCCACGTTCCACTGTGCTGTCAGTTTAAATTATACACCAACCGGCTAAACTCAATCGATGTTTACACCGGCTGTAGTGATGATACCATAACTTACTGTATGTAAGGTGTCTTTTAAAAGAATATTCCTGTATATGTCACATCAGAATGTTATTGTCAGTTGTGATTTGATTTTCCACCGGTCAACAGGATTAAAGCTCAACTGTCAATTAAAGTGGTTGGTGGAGCAATGTACAAATAACCTGAAGCAGGATTAGAAAGAGTGACAGCAGTAACACTGATTCCTCTTCTCCTCTGCAGAACACTGAGATCCTGAGAGCTCTGCAGAAGGCGTCTGGACTTTCCCCTGATGATGAACCCATCAAACTCCTCTCTGTGCCCAAAGGAGCTCTTGGTAATAGTAGCATCATTGATCATTTCCAAACTGCCACGAATCCTCTTTGATGAGAGGACACCTTTTACTTAAAGCTTTTAGAACAAGGCTATCAATCTGTACTTGAGATGTTCTTCTCATTTCAGGCGTTTTTGTCAGTTACTGTGTCAGCAGTTAATCAGGATATGATCTCTCTCTGTTGTCACCACTACAGCTCATTCATTTGTGCAGCGTCTCAGGCTGCAGGATCACTCCAATGGCAGGAGACAGAAACTGGCTCAGTCCATCAGCAGGTAGACGGCCTTGTTTATCTAGAGTTCTATAGACTTTGCTTATTTAAAAGTCATTTTTAAACTTTGTTTTAATGTCCTTTAACTCAGGATGCAGCAGATGAAGAAAGGTTCCTCTGGTTCTCCCCCCAGGTGTTCACCAACCCTGAACCAGGTATTATACTGTGCACATTCTCACTGTTGCACTCCTTATGTGAGCATGTATTAGCCACAACAAGGCAAGGAGGCCAAGTCCACCTATTTAGTCCATAGTGAAATACCTCAACAACAAATGGATAGATTTCCATTTAATGTTTACAGACATTCATGGTCTCCAGAGGATGGAAACTAGTGACTGACCACTTACGTTTTCATTCACCAGTTTCTGCTTCACTTAATTATACCAAAGCTCTCAGAATACTGACATGTCATCCTCAGCTGTACACTTGAAATGAATGCTCTTATAGATTCTTACAATAGTATAGTAACATGGCTAGTATTTTAAATAGCTTTCTTTCAAATTGGTGAGATTTCACTTAATTCACCTTCTGTGAAGAAAATGTAGTGAGAGTCTGTTAAAATTTGACTTTTATACTAATTGAAACAATAAATGAGACTTTCTCGTCTGTGTGGCGGTGAAACATCACACATGTTTCTGGGCAATAGATCCACCATTCTGAGATATTTATCATATTTATAGTATTTTGAATACATCTCAGAAATCATGAAAAATTATACCGATTTTATGTCAAATACATGCATATATATTCAGAATAAAATTAAATATATGATTATCAACAATGGAGAATGTTCATATGTAACTTTGTTTCACAAAAAAAGCAAACATGGTTGAGCATGTTCTTAGACAGTACCTTACAGTTTTAGAGTTGGAGTGGCATCTGTCCATCCAATACCTATACCACTTATATGCATATTCTTTTGAGGGTCATGGGGGGACTGGAGCCGATCCCAGCTGACATTGGGCAAGAGGTGGGGGACATCGGTAATCTGTTTAGTATTGATTATTTATTCTGCCAATGTATGTGAACACAATTTGCTGTGTTTACATACGGCTGTGCACACAGCAACTTAATCACCTGCACTCAAATAACACACACCTTCTTATTCTGCTCTCTTTTTATTTTGCACTGTTTTCTGCCCTTTGGTCAGTGAGGAATGACATTTAGCTCAGCTGTATTCTAGGTATGAGGATGAATGACAGTAACAGTAAAACAGTTGAACCTTATTTCTTCACAGAAGAATCCAGACAGGAGAAGGTTGAGGCGAGGGGAGACAGTGGAGGGCAGCAGTCCATCAGGAAGCTGCGACCCCGGGCCCCGGCGGGGAGAGCGGCCCCTGGGACGCTGTCACACCCTGGACTCTGGAGAAACCACAATAAAGCGGCTGGTGTCTTTTCCAACTTGCAATGCATCTGAATGCACCCAGAAAGAGAGCAGTCAGACTGACGACACACACGCCCCCAGAACCGGTGAGGACACTCTGTCAGCAGGTGTTCACACGTCCAGAGACACAGATGAAGCTCACTCCACTGATGTCTCGAGCTGTAGCACCGGTAGCGAGACCTCCCCATCCCCGCCATCCAACACGTCATCACATGCCGATTATTTGTTTGAAGCCCCTCCCACACACATCCTCACTAACCTCTCTGCTTCACATGAGTCAGAGGAGCCGTCTCACGCCAACAGCCAAAGCCTCCAGCCTATAAACGGAACATTAGTGGAGCCATGTGACGACCAAACTCGGCCTTGCATCGACACAGAGCCCTTGACTTCAGAAGGCAAAGATGGAAACTCTAATCCCACCCACCACGCTGACCACCACCCCCCCATCCAACAGTCAAATGGATTCAACTAAAAGCTTTCTACAGCTTTTACTTCACAGGAACAACACGGGATAAAGAGTTCACTCATATTAGAAAGAACCTATGTGATCACTTACTGTAGTTGTATTGCAGGTTCAAATTTCTGCCTCCACTCCAGTACAATAGAGATGAATGGAGTTAACTTGTATGACTACAATTGTTCTCTTCTTTTCATTTATTCAGTCAAAAAACAGCAGTGTAATAAAATAATAACACAGTGCCGCGTTGATGTGGGCGTGAGACAATGATCCATGAAGTCAGTTAATCAGACACAACACTGCACACAGGTTCAGAACTTTATGGCCAGGTTATTCAATGCTATCACAGCAGCAATAACTTTATCCCTGTCTCCACTGCAGCGCTGTCAACTGCAAAGTTACAACATCATACATCAGGGTTTAGCACTTGCACCTTCTCAATTGTGTTGTATTAAAATAAAAAAACAGCCTTCACAGTAAGATCTGGGGCTTCTCCAGTGAAGAAACCACAACACTGTTTGCAGAAAGGGATGTTGTTTCTATCCACTTCCACTGTGCAGAGGTGGAGGCAGAAATTTCAGAGACTGACTCAAAAAGTGGATGAACCAAATACCTACCTGTTTCTGCATGGAAGGTAAAGTGAAACTATTTTTTGTAATTTGGGATAACTGATCCTTTAAAGTCACAATGAAGTGTAAAAGGTGTGTAGTGGTTTCCGTTCCACATTTCTGACAGCACACACAAATCCACCGATTCCCTCCCTGTCGTTTTTAAACTCGAGAAATTCTTGGATTTGAAGGAGCTGTCATGACGAACACATTTCAGGAGTTAATTTTTATATGTATGAGTAGATGCACTAAAATGCACTAATCTTTTCCATCCTAACAAACATCCTGTTGACTTACTTTTCTTAATTGAAAAACATCCACAACACAACCGAATACATATAAAACATGTTTAGGACCTGACGTTTTTCACATTGTTGTGTCCTGATTGTCTTTAACAATGCAAACACTGTTCTAAATTAACTGGGCTGAATGATTCCCTTCATTAAATCCAGCCTCAACATGATTTTTCCATAGCTAATATGGATTTAAAAGATTCTGCTCAAGTATCATTTCATTGTGACTTGAGCAGTGATACTAACAGAGCTGAGGATTCCCCCCCCCCCTCCCTCGTCTACCCTGAAGCAGCTTCTCTATCTCCCCCTCCTCTCCTGAGTGTGAAGCACTTTCTTCTACTTCTAGGCTAAACAAAAAGAAAAAGGGATGCAAACTGATGTTGTTTTAGTTTGATACTGTTTGAATGTTGTTGCTTTTGCTTTATGTAAAGCCATTCGAGTGCAGCTCAAATCTGAGCTTTGTTTTACTTGAACGTTAGACATTGGATTGATTACAGGGTTGAATTTGATTTACAGTTTGAGTGGTTCTCTCTTTCTTTCCCTCCCATTTAACATCGTACTTCTCCATGTACTGTTTCATTGTTTGGATACATTTACATTTTATTTATGACTGTGTTGTCGGGAGGGTGTTGTGTGTTCAGAGAGGTTCGACTTCTCCTGAATGTGAGAATGTGTTTTCTTCCCAGACATGGATAAAGTTGAAGGATCAAACCTCTGGCTCTGCATGTTTTTCATCCATTCACTACAAATCAATCACTGCTGATGATTTTCCAAATCGTATCGTCAGATTTTCAGTTAATTTCAGCCACTTGAGTTTGATTCTTGAAACTTGCTGCCAATAGTCAGACGCACGTTTATTTGTTTTTAACTGTCACTGCATTGCAATGTGTAGTAATTTTACAGATACAGTATATTCAGTATACTATATGTGTATATGCATATGTCTTTTCACATTGAACCTATTATATATTATGTCAATACATATATGTGGTACAGTTTAGGTAGAATATGAAAAGAATGCTCAACAATAATAATAATAGATATAGTTATATATCACTTTTAAAACATATGTTTAAGTTGCTGTACCCAGCGACCCAAAAGTCATTTAAATTCAGTGAAGCTGCACCACAAACTCTAACTATGCCTGATTTGTTTCATCAACATTCATGCATTATTCTCTGGGTAACTGGTGAGAATGTTAAAAAAATCCATCCCTTTGTCTGGATCCACTCTAAAAGATCCTTGGCCCATGTCCCATCCCTCCACCAAGTTTTGTGGAAATCAGTTGTGTAGCTGTTGTGTAATCCTGCTGATTAACAAACAAACAAACCAACAAACAAGTTGGCAGGTAACCATCACCACTGCCTGCTCCTGACAACAAACAGGGTACACAAAGCACCTTTAACCACAGAAATGTGTTGATATAATCCTCATTCAACTTGATGAATAGAATCTGAGCCCCCTACTACTCTATATTGTCGGTTCATGCAGGAAAATGTCATCCACAGGTAAAAACGATTTTCATCTACGATTGTGAATTTTTCCTATCCGACTATCAGATAAACAAGACTGCAGAGGTTGTGATGGGAAAACATAAGTGTTTGGGAAAACTAACTAAAATCAGAACTTAGTAAATTGGCAGCTATGATGTGTATGTACAGCAGCTTTATCCACTTAATAACTGCTCATTAGACTTCATCAAGACTGTGTGGGTGTATTTAAAAGGACTGATTGAAGTTTTTATGCACTTTTAATTCAATGAGAAATAAAGTGACTGATCTATTATGTTGTCAAAAATCAGCTAATTTTTGTAAATAACTAGGAAAAGTTCAAGTTTACATTTGTGAATTGTTCAGTAATGTATGCAAGTGTAACATTTTATATTTCACTAGAGGTTTTCACATCATGATATAATACTGGTAAAAACAAACTCTTCTCTGTATTTATTCAGTATTGATGTTTTTACCCATCTCAAGTCCGTTTCAAGTCACTGCAGCTCGGTTGTACAATACACTGGAATGAAATTAAACCAATGACTGCCCGCGAAGAGACGGAACTAACAACAGATGGTATGAGTTTGAAAAGTAACCAGCGGTGATGTGAAACATAGAGGAACCAAATAAAACATGCACAACCAGCAGGTTGCTCCTATAACATAAGTATTCATATACATAACCATTTCAAGACAACTGTATTACAGTATAATGAAGTCACAGGGCAGTGCTGTATAACTGTCCCCTTCAGTGTGACTGGTCACATTAATGGCCTCTTCACACACCTCACTTATCTGACTGGATGTATTTGATTGCAAACAGTTTGAGTGAGGGTGATGCTCACTGCCTCCGTTCCCTCTGTGACTGTTCACCAGGTTTACACGGTGCTCTCCCTCTGTCTGTGTTTAGCCTGTCACACACACGCAGCATCTTTTTGTTTCAAATTTCAAACCCAGCGATGAGTCTTAATCATTTTTGTATGTGTTTTTATTTTCAGGTTTGGATGTTTAAAGATGATGTGAATGTGCCTTATTTAATTCACTCCCAAATAACCAATAATAAACCTGTAATTTGAACTATGATTTAGACTAATTCTGCATTTTTTCTGAGCGGTTTAATTTTTTACTGAAACTTACAAGTACATTCTATTATTGTTTTGGAACCATATCTGTTATGGTTAAATACTTGGAAGCACTGATATTAGTTCTTTTTTTCATTTTCTCTGTATTTTGGAGAGATTTAACAAGTACAAGAATTAAATATCTTGCAAAAGTTCACATCAGTTCAAGTCGCATCATGTTTTCCTGTGACACATTAGACTGCACTACTAAACACTGACTTCACAATGAGCTGTGTGGGTGCAGCATAGTTTTACACACAAACGTATACAATTTTACTAATTTAATATGGAAGGTCCCTTTTGGAAGCGTTTGTGTAGCTTTTGAACATATGATCACATGAACTGTTGAAAACTGCATTTTCTTCTCAGCACATCAAGGAACACAAACTCTCCCATGTGGCTCCTTCTGAAGTTTCGACAGTTATTTTTCCCATCAAATTGTTTTGGGGTAGATTTCCCTCACTCTTAACTGTTGAGGGTTAAGGGCAGAGGTTGTTGAACCTTGTTAAGCATAATGAGACAAATACAAAAATATGATTGATTGATTCCATCTGTGTTGCCTCAATGTTCAGTCTTGACTTTGGAGACAGTTGAGAACATAGTTTAATCACAAGGCTCATTCAGTTAAAGGACAGCTTTAGTGAAGGGCTGTACAAATAAAGAGTGAGCTCTTATTAACTCAAAGGTTTTTTCTAAGCTGCAGAATCAAGAGTAGCCTGACTGGTCTTTAGCATATAGCATCAAACCTTTGACGTTATTAACAGAACAGTCATTTAATTCATAAAAAGTCAAATCAATACTGAAGGAAAGAGTCATTTCTAGATTAAGTCTGCCAGTAGCTGATATAATAAAGTACATTCTTTTCTCCTGACTAACTACATTTTCATATTTAGTGGATTCTAGCATTTATTAGTCATTATATAATGTAAGTATTTAAGTTTTATGTCACAGGGTTAATAGAAACGAGTATCAAATTACCACAGGGATTGAAAAGCAAGTCCTACTGACACAGAGATAATACGTCACAAAAATAGAGGAGGGACATGTCTGAGAATTCCATACAAAACAATGTACATTGAGCATGGGAAGTACTGGTGTACCTAGTGTGAAGTACCTGCAACAGTACAATACTGCTGAAACACCAATAACTCAATGTAGGAAAGGTCCTTTGTCAGACCTTTTTTTAAAATACTGTCGCTTGTGTAGGATTTTGAATCCAGGGCTTTTAGATGTGATGGAATATTTAGTAAATGTGGTATTGGTACTTTTACTCCAGTAACTGATCTGGGTTTTTATTTGAACAGTGTTTATACTAAATGAAGATAATTCTCTCTGGGTTCGTGCAGAGGTCTGGTTGTTGATGTATTTAACTCAGACAGAAAGGGGCCTGGTTATTAAAGGCTGAGAAGCTTTCATTAGAAGTGCTGGCTATCTGAAACCTGGAGGGAAACACTTCCTCCAAACACAAACGGGACGGAATGGAAGGAAGGGCAGAAAATACATGACTAAATATGAGATGAGTCCGAGCAGAAAAATAATTTCAAAAATGTTAAATATCTCTCTAAAGTGCGTCAAACACAGGTCTTAGTGAAATAAAAGAAGAACCCGTTATTTCTCCCCACCCTTGGCGGAAGAAGAACGGGAGCTACCCTGCCTCTTATTGGCTCACCCTGATTCTATTCTTCCTTAAGCGTAGCCAATCATCGTGCTTCTTTATTGAACCTAAGCCAATCATCGTCAGGGCAGGGGCGGTTGTTCCTGGGAACAAGGAGCTTGTAGAATAGTGATCCTTATTTATTTGTCAACCTTTTAAAAACGCCGAAAAGTTCATATGTTGCTGCTTGTGTCCACAACGTGAGGGGTTCCCACCGCCAGCTGGACAATGAAAGGACCTGCAGCGTCCGTCGCGGCTGTTGTGTGTGTTTCCATTGCCAGGTGAGGACCCTGGAAACCATCCACAGCCTCACAAGCTAACGACATGACAGCTGGACGTGTTAGCAGTGAGGGCAGGTTAGCTACTTGGCTGCCTCGCGTGCACTGCTGTGTGTTTCTGCTGCCTCTGGTGTCGTAGTGTAATACCTGCTTTATTTAAAGATGCACTTTGTCTCTTATAATGTGTCTCATGCATTCACGCGCTGTCTGGCGTGTTATGCTAACGTTACTTATTACTGAGCTAAGTAACTTGTACTTTCCTGCAGTATTTCTATTTCAGAATCAGCATTGTGTGTCATGTGTGTGTGTGTGTGTTAACTGCGCCCAGTGTCCTTAACAAACAGTCAACAGTAAAAAGAGGCTACAAAATAAACACAACGACTATGTGCAAATAGAGTGAAAGTGTAGAAGACAGTAGTGCAACAGGACAACAAGCTAAGAAAGGGTGGACATCAACATGTAACATCTGCAGATGGACTCGTGAGCAGAGGACAGTGCAGATGCACGAACAAATATGGATTGTAATGTAAGATGAATTCTATTTGTAGGCAACTCAATAGCTTCTTCTGTTTCACATTTGTAATTCAATCACAAGCCCATAATCCAAGAAAGACTGCCGCCCATATTGTTTATTGCACATTTACACAACTTTTACCTTTTATATTGCACATTTAGATAACCAGCCGTGTGGACATTTCAATTTTTTATTGCATATAGTACTTCTATTCTATCAATTTCTTTCTAGATTCTTGTTTCTATATTTATTTTTTATTTCTTCCTACATTTTTCCTCTTTTCCCTGTTTCGCTGCTACTTCCTTGTGCTGCTAGTATGCTTATCTTATCTTATCTTATCTTATCTTATCTTATCTTATGTTATCTTATCGCGTAGCTACAGTTACTAGTTACTCCCCAGTGGTGCTGAAGCAAGTAGTCAAATTATGTTTGATTTATGTTTACGCATGTTTAATGATTTTACAGTGCTTTGCATTGTATAAGTTTATTGTGAGTTTGTTTGTGTTTGTCAAGTCTTAGTTAGGGTATAACGTTTTCCCTCTGAATTGTGGTAGAGTAGAAGTATTAAATAGCATCAAATGAAAATTATACCTATGTACAAAGCTATAGTAAATGCACTGTCTACCATTGCTTCTTTGGGCTTAGTTGGTAGGTTAAATCTCTACAAGTGTATTTTGTTGATCTGTAGCCTACCAGAGTGTACAAGGGGAAAAAAGGTTTGTCACCTTTGTGCACAGTGAAAGGTAAAGCTAACTTCTCCGTTTCAATCATCGACAAACCGAAAAGGTTTAAATCTTATTCAGCAACAGTACAACTTTTATTCTGCTCTCTACAGCAATGTGACCCAGAGTGAAAGTAGCCTGTGACTCCATGGAGCGAAAGGAAGACGAGATAATGTCATAAAGTAGAGTCACTTTGAAGTAAGTTTGTATCATCCTGAGTCTGCACTCAAGCTGTTTTTCTCTTTCGCAGCAAACTACATCTGCAGCAATCTACAATAGATCTGCAATAATTCTCTCTGTCAAGGAGGATAGGTTTTCTGATTGTTTTGAAACTAGGTGGAAGGATGGGTTATGGACCAAGGAAGAAGTCCAGACAAATGGACGCATTCAGAAATGTTTTATCTCTGATAGGGCATTTTCACTGCATTCTCAGGAATTAATTCATGGAGCTTGATTAAATAAGTCACGCATATTTAGGGAAATGATACCTATGAGTGTGTACACATCTGGTGTGGTTTGATTGAATTTAAGAGGACTTTTAGGCCTTGGCAGAGGTGTGCGCTCTATTGAGTGCCATTCTACTTAGCTGATTGATTGATTGTTGAGTCAATCAACAGAAACATTTTTTCTTGAAGAAAAGACTCATGTTCCAGCTTCACACATATGTGTGTGTTTTAGATTGTTGGTCAGATAAAATAAGATAGTTTTGAAGAAAATAAATGGGTGAAAACAGTTGTCAGTGGTAGCTCTAACCTACAACAAACATGCATCCATGCTCTTGATAGTGCAGAGCTCGTGTCCTTTGCTGCTGTTTAAATTTCTCTTGCGTCATGGCAAGGTAAACTCTGTCAAAGTAACTGTGAGTAAATTTGAAAGGCATTATTCATTGTTATAAATTATTTACTGTATGTTAAACCTCTGACAAGCAATATCATTGTCAATTGCACTGCAGTTGATATACTTTACTTTTAGCAACCGATGAATAAAACCAACGACAGGGTAGTAAATTAAAAAAGTTTGGGTTTGGCAAAAATGTTGATTAATAGCAGCTGAAATCCACATTTGTCTTCTGTTACTTCCAGCAGGGCACAATGTCCTCAAGCCACCGTATGAGGGACATGGAGCAACAGCACCCCCTGCTGGACGGGGAGGAGGAGGCGGTTGAGAGGAGTTTCTACAGCGAGGTTAAGCAGCTCTGGTTCATCCAGGACTGCTGCGGCATGGTGTGTGCCTTCATCACCTGGTTCCTGGTCTTCTTCGCTGACTTTGTGGTCACCTTCGTTATGCTGCTTCCCTCCAGGAGCTTCTGGTACGCTGTGATCAATGGGGTGGTCTTCAACAGCCTGGCGGTGCTGGCGTTGGCCTCCCACCTGCGCACCATGCTGACTGACCCAGTGAGGAGGCTGAGGTTTATTTTGATAGAGAAATTAGAGGAACTTTGTTGCAATTCAAGTGCTATATGTTTACCATCTCCTCTGTTAATCCTCTCTTTCCACCCTCCTCTTCTCAGGGAGCTGTTCCAAAAGGAAACGCCAACAAGAAATACTTGGAGAGTCTGCAGCTGAAGCCAGGAAAGGTCATCTACAAATGTCCAAAATGCTGCAGCATCAAACCTGAGAGGGCTCATCACTGCAGGTAGTGACCCCAAGTCCCCCTGCCATGCTTAAATGTTTTTCGTTGGTTTTAAAACCTAATTATTCAGTTAATTAAGAAATATAGTTTATTTTACAGAGAGGTCTTGGAATGTTTTTTCTTACCTGCTGAAGACAGTAACTTTGGGCTGTCTGAGACAGCTGGTGAGCTCATTGACATATGCCAATTTAACAAAAACGTAAATAAACAATTTGCTATGCCGGGGCAGATTATTCGACCATGTGTGCCATCTTTGGGGTTGAATTTTGTCTGCTTGTGGTTATTTTGTGTCACTTTGAGCGCAGAAAGTAAGTGATGCTGCCATGCTCTTCTTCTATAGTATCTGTGAGCGCTGCATCCGAAAGATGGACCATCACTGTCCCTGGGTCAACAACTGTGTCGGAGAGAAGAACCAGCGCTTCTTCGTCCTCTTCACTGTTAAGTTCATTTTCAAGTCCAGGTTATTTGACCTTCTTCTGCAGACACTTCTAGAAAGGAAAACCAGGAAAGTGTATGTTATGAAAAAGCACTGAAAGTTTGGTAACGTAAAATGGCAGATTTCCAGAGGATTGAAGGCACCTATTTGCCTCAGATATTCATGTTTTCAGTGAGGTCAGCCGTTTGAAAGTAACTAAGACAGCAGCTCTTTGACCAAAAATTGATCAGTGGAAGATAATTAGCAGAGAGTGTACACTTTAGAGGGAGTAGATGCTGGTGATTATTTTAAAATGAAAATGAAAACATGGCTGGATAATTTTGTTTCAGTCTGAATGGTTTTATCTTTTTCTGTCTATGTTCAGTCTCCTGAATTGCCGACCTAAACTCTCTGAGACCAGTGACTCCTCTCTGATGGATTAAAGAAGTGATGTTGGTGACAGATTTGTGTGTAGACAAAGAGTAGACTGTGTTTTTAGTGCTGTTGTAGCATTTGTATGAATAGTTAGAAAGATATTCAGAGCTTCAATGTTGAGTAAGATTCTGACTAGTTTAAAATGCTGCTGAGGATGATGCTGTGAGGCTATCTGGAAATTATGTTGAGCGAGCAGTTGATTAATTGATTATTCAACAGACAGAAAAATAAATTTCACATGAAAAAACTGCTGCTTTTAGTCTTGCGTGATAGTAAATTCAATATTGTTTGGATAAATCGTTGAAAAAAACAGTACATTTGCTTTCATGCTTTTCACAGTTTTCACTTGTATCTGGCATTTTTATCGACCAAATAATTGATTCATTTATTGAGAAATTGTCAGAAGATCAATTTGAATAATTTGTTGCTGTTGTAAATGCAGCCATCTCTGGCTTCCAGATAACCACATGAGCTTGCTCCACGTTAATACGCTGTTAGGCTCAGAGGTCAACACCATGAGACAGTTAGCTGGTGAAATGCACAAATTTGGGTTTACAGTTAAAAGTGTTAACCCAAGGCAAACACCACATTCATTTATTTTGCTGCTGTGAGCAGATTTACTGATGGTGGTGATCATACTGAAAAGGATGAATGTGGTGCAAAATGTTCAGGTGATAGATGCAGCTTTGCAGCGTCCCCCCCACAGATTTGGCAGACCTCCATGATCCATGAAAAAACCCATTTCAGAATAGTTCTCATGTATTTGTGCATCATCTATATTGTAAGATGTCTTACTTTTCTGCATTGAGCAGGTAACCTCTATTTTTTCTTTACATCTAAACCTTCTGTCATTTATTTTGCCATATGTAATCCATGTGGCAACACAGCAGACTGAAAGGGATGAAAAATACTTTGAGGGGTCTATCACATGCGAGATGAAGGAAGACGTCTGATACATTTTCTTCTTACCGCAGATGTACATTGCTGTAATCTCTGGTCACGCTCTGGCTCTCTGTGGATACCACTTCATCACGTGCATCAGAGTCCAGTGGAGAGGTTACCATCCTTATTTCTTCCTCAGTGTGGTTTTCTCTAATGAAAACAGAGAGTGTCATAATGCTGTTTACACACATGTGTGGTTTGTGAATACAATGTGATGTGGAGTCTGTTAAGAGAACTGTTCCAGCAGCCTGCTTTTGTTTTGTCTTTGCACAGAGTGCAGCGATTTCTCTCCTCCAGCGACGATGATGCTGATGATCTTCCTCTGCATGGAAGGCCTCCTCTTCCTCACCTTCACAGCCATCATGTTCTGCACTCAGCTCCACTCCATCTGCAACGATGAGACGGTGAGGACTTATGTCTTACATTGCGTTTGTTATGGTGAGGTTTTAGTTCTCTGTGTGTAATGAGCAGCTATTAATGTATAATGTTGCTTTTATGTGTATGTTTACAACTCAATCACACTGAAATTTCTAGAAATAATGCTTTAGCAGATATTCATAGACAAAACATTGTTTTTTGTACTGAAATTTAGTCGTTAAAGAATTATGACCAGGTTATGTGCTGACTGAGTGGGACATTTTACACTGTTAAAAACCAACTGCACCACTGCTGTCTGTGCCCACTGGTATGAGTTTACTGTGATGAAGTGTGATACCAACATTGGAAAGTAAAGAATATTGTAGAATATCTTCAATGTGCTTTTCACACTCTAAACCTTGTTCAGATGTGGTATTAACATGTGCCGACAGCTCTGAGTCTTAAATAGAAGCTGCCTTTGTCCATTATGTGTGAGAACGTGTTAAAACTCAAAGAGAGATATTATTATAGCGCCAACCATCTTGGCCAATTTGGATGAACTGGAAGACCCAATTTCTTCTTTTAATACCAGGCCCTACAGTTTATAGGGCTAGGCACAGGATGCATTGTTGCCTCCTGCTGGTTTAAAACAGAATTACAATCGTTTTTTGCAAACAGAAAAGACGTGTGTATTTGCAAATAGTGCTAGGAAGTGAGATCTAATCACAGATGGTCACAGAAGACAGACTCCAGATGTAAATAGGTCCTCAGATTGACTTTAAATTATATTTTTATATTGTGATTGAATCACATTTTGTTCATAATTGAACTCTTTTTCTTTCATTCATGGTATTTTTCATGTGTTACTCAGAATCATAGTTTGGCTGAGTGTGACTCTTTGCTATAAAGATTCTCACTCAAAGGGCAGTGGGTATATTCCTTTTTTCTCTGATTATCTTCTCACAGCACATGTCCATAAACCAGCCAGGCTCCCAAACAGTAACCCACTGATGTGTAGTCTGTCTGCTCTGCAGATCATAGTGATCCTCCAGATTCCTATTCTTTATGTAATTAGTTTGTGTGTCTTTATCTGTTAGGAGATTGAGCGTTTGAGGAACGAGAAGCCAACATGGGAGCGTCGGACTCGCTGGGCAGGCCTGAGGTCGGTGTTTGGAGGTCAGCCCTCCCTGCTCTGGATGAGCCCCTTCGCTGGACTCAGACTATCAAGCTTTCTACCTAAACGCACCTGGAGGGGTGGGGCAGAGTTCTCAGTCTGACGCAACGTTATTCAAACACCCCACAGAGGTTGTACCTCCTTGTGGTGGTGGTGGTGAATCGAAACCAGCCCCTGCAGTCAAGGCCCTGCAGAAAGTCCAGCTGGGCTTGTGGAGCACTCCACTCCTCTGTGTTGTCCCTCGATCTGGAGGCTGTTTCTGAGCCAGAGGAAACTGGTTCAGTGTCTCTAAGCAAGAGCTGAGTCTCCATATCTATCGCTTGTTTTCTGACCCTGTGAAAAGAAAGGTGGGGGAACATCATCCCAGCTAGGGGCAAAAAATATCTCTCCACCTACTCACAGACCAATGATGCAGGATATGTGGAGAATCTTTGTTGCTTCCACATGAATCATTCAAGCTTATGTGAGTGATTCAAATTTGGACACTAAATGTTTTTAAATCATAGATTAGTTTTGTCAAACTGTTGGGAACCACTCCTCTAAAGCATGTTTTTGTGTGTATGTAATAGTTGATCTGCACTATAAAGAAATGTAAAAAGCATGACAAGTCTAATGAAAACACCATTTGAATAGTTGCTGGAAATAAATCATAAATCATTTTATTTCTCATCTTAATGAATATTGTTGTTAAAAAAATAAAGTTGTTGTTACTGTGGGATTTTTAATGGGACATTTTTATTTCTCTTCAGATTCATCAAACCTTCAAGGCTGTGTGAAATGAGAAATACCTGCTCCCAGTGCTTATCCCGTGTCTCTGTTTAGATCCTTGCAGATGATTCGGTCAGATTGTACCCTTTGTTGTTACTTGTTGTTACTTGTTTCTTGGTAGAATCCCTTTCCAGTATTCTGACTTGTAGAAATCACCCGTTCTGATTGGCTCTTACTTCAGCCCTTCATAGTGTTATTTCTCTCTATCAGTGCTGACTCCACCTGTGAAGGCAGCCCAGTTTTCCCACTGATGGAGGCAACATTTTTGTCCCAGTTAATCATTTCTAAACTCTCCATGCTGCCACACACACTCACTCTATCTCCACATTTCAATGAGAGAAGTCTCCTGTTTTTCAGACATGTTGTGGAGGATTCCCTTTATGTTTTTTATTCTGGTGTTGTGGGCTCCAGTTCACAGTGGGCCCATGACAAACCTACACCCCAACATAACAGACCAGGAGCTGTTCTGGGGCGCCGACCAGTACGACTTCTCTGTGGTGCTCCGTGCTTCTGGGTTGGAGTGTTTCTGGCACTTTGCTCACCGTGGAGAACGATTCTACCTCAGCTACATGGTGAGATGAAAGGCAGAGGCCTCCACACAGTTTTCTCTGCAACATGAGCAGATTTATTTCAAAGATGATTTAGAAAATCTTCAGTTCAGTTCAACTTCCTTAAAATGTGAATATGGTTTTTATATACCATACAATATCAGTGTTTTTTTTTTATATAGAACCTGAAATATGTTCAAATGTTTATTTTTACATATAGTCATGTCGTATTCATATTTAACGTGTAATTTTTTATACATAATGTATTTGTGTGTAAAGAATAGCAGTGTGTGATGTTTATGTAGTATTAGTAGTAAGTAGTAGTAATTCATTTTTTGCATATAATACAGACTTGTTTATAGTATTCTGTATGTATATTCACATGTATTGAGTATTTTTCCACACATAGTCGAGTAGTATATCTGTATATGTAGAATTAGATGTTAAGCTCTTATAATACTCAACCTACATAACTGAATTTTATTTTTTTAACATATGTCATACATACCTACAATACATAAAATTAATTTTCATGTGGGAAAGGAAGTCTGCAGATAAAATTCAATTCTCTACCACAAGATGGTGCAAGTGCTGTGAAGGTCTGTTTATGTCTCTACACATTGTAATGTAGTAAAATACTACTGTCTGTGTTCTATATTCTTGAATTACAACAATTACCAAAAAAATGCCCAAGCATTCTAACACTTGCATTTTAGACATAATAATGTGGTGTAAACATTAAACACCAAACGGAGAGCCCATGGGGTCAGGGAAAGGAAAAGTGTGTATCATGCACACATGCTCACCACATTTACATTTGGCCTAATGGCAGCATCAGATGAACGATCAGGACTTCACTATCCTCAGAAACCTGCAAAAATAAAATAAGATTAAAGTTTCCATCCTCCCCTGTTGTGTGAATATGAGTTGATTGTTGATGGAGATAAAACAACGTTTCTTTCATCCAGTGATGTGAGGAATATTCCCTTCTCTTCTTGTTGCTCCTCACAGATCTGATGTTTTCATTCATTTCATTAGGTTTTTGTTGTGATGCCATCATTCCAGCTCAGCAACGTGTAAAAACTCAGGATTCAACCTATGAGATGAATATTTCAGTAATGGAGCTTATATATCAGATACTGTGTCTTGCTCTGGAACATCAAACTGGAGCCCCTTACTGTGAGAGACACAATTGCACTATTTCGTCAGCAAACCTTGTCTGGTCAAAAGTACATGACAGGTTATGCAACTGTCTCTCTGCTCCTGCTGTCGGTTTGATTTTCTACATGTCTTCTTTCTGTTTTGTGTGTGTAGGTGCAGTGGGTGACGGGAGTCGGCCATGACAGACACCTGTCCGTCGCAGTCAACGCCCCCGGTGGTCTGTTAGTGTCAAATGTCGATGATGCGAAGGGTCAGATTAACTTCAAGGCTGAGGAAACAGGTCTGTCTGTCTGTCCATCGGTGCATCAGTATGTCCCTCTGTCCCTCCGTTCATACATCTGTCACAACAAAATATTGCTAAAATCTACATAAAAATTAAAAATGGTTGACTTTAAAACAAAGGAGCTCAATAAGGTAAATCAAAGAAAAAGAAGACCTAACAATGTGACTGTTTGGAAACAAAACTGCGTAAAAAACCTCCACACTCAAAAACTTCCTGGCTTCAGATAACGTTTTTAAAATTGTACCCACCCCTCCATAGGCATAGTGGTGAGAAGATAGTGATAGTGAATTTTCATTTCTGGGTAAACTGTCCCTTTAGGTTGCACTGCATTTTGCCACACTCGTCAGTCACACACACACACAGCAATACTTTATACTGTGTGCACTTACAGTATATTGTCACTTCTGCGTCCCTCCAGGTTTCTATCAAATGTGTTTCAGCAACTTCCACAACCGCTTCGGCAGCATGCAGGTCTTCCTCAGCTTTGGTGTTTACTACGACGGCCACCAGGACCCTGCCAGGAGCAAAGAAGAGGAAAAGAAGAAGACAGAAGAAGTCAGCCAAGAACTGAACAACACACTGAGCATCATAGAGGTAACACAGAGCTGTTATAGTTGTAATGGTTTTAGGGCCTCCCAGGGGTGTCATAATCAGGAGAATACTAATAGACCAGTAGAAGTGAATGGGGTAGTAAAAGCAGCAGTAACATTAGTATTGTCAAGAAGTTTCTGGTACTTTTATTCAGACCTGTGTGTTGCTGCTGTTGCAGGATGCGACTCACAAAGTGGAGAACCACATCTTCCACGTGTTCCGCTACTACAGCTTTGGTCGCATGGGGAAGAGCGCCGACTACTTCCTGCTGCTGTCCAACTCACAGTACATCACCTGGTGGTCGATAGCCCTCAGCCTCCTCATCGTCACCTCCGGGTATCTGCAGCTCCTCTTCCTCAAAAGACTCTTTGTCAGCAAGACCGAGGAGGAGAAGCCGCGCTGCTGACACAATCTGTGTCACAGTTCACAGTCAGAAATACCAACAGATCTGAATTCCAAACACACGGTGGACCTGGATCCACTAATTAAACTAAAAGGCTGTGGAAGCCATTTTTCTTTCTGGTGTTGTATTTTTGTCCCTGAACTTCTATACACAATATAATGAAACATTTAGATAATAACATGAACAGTTTGAGATGTTTTCCTCAGGCCACTAAAACCACCAGCAGGTGTAGTCTAATCAAAGCAGCTCCTTTCAGGGAACCACTAGAATCAGTTCATTAATATGATGCAATAAAGGATTTGAACCAAAACATGGCTGAATGAAGTGCTGTTACTACTATTTGTAATTCTTGATTTTTGCAGGTGTCCATATGATTTTGGGCCTGTTCCCTTTCCTTTGGTGTGTCATTGTTTTTCTGTGCATGCAAAAGGTCTCATAATTCACTAAGAGCAAAGTCCTTGGAAAAGGGACAAATCTCTGTTCCTGTGGAGCCTTGAAATGCCTTATTCTGCATTCCTGACATGTGACCCGGAAGCGAAAGTAAATATTTCAAACCCGAAGCCAAGAGAATACAACGGTAACGTGAGGTAGAAAGACAATAAATACCTAAATTAGTGATTGTATCAATAAATCTTTACTTATGCAACATAAATAAATGGCTTATTTGTTCTTTTATTTTCATTTACACATAGAATACCCGGCGCAGCACGTATTAGTAGCCAAGTTAATATATATTGAAATAGTTTGTGTCCTTCCTTAAGTGACGAAAGGGTCGAAAGTGACCACCAGAGGCCCCCACACAAATTCATAACACTTTCAGTTTTACTTTGACACCCACAGTAAACAAGTACAGTAAAAAACATATAAACTCACTCGGCCTGTTTCTGTGGAATGTGAACGCTGCACTCTGCCAGTCACTTTCGGTCAGCCAGGGAGTTTATGAGAAAACCCCGCCCATTGTGTTCCTCCGGGAGGGAGCTCTGTGTCACTCTGTGATGTCCTTATTGGCAGCAGATCATACTTTCAATATCAGAAAGAGACAAGGCAGACTGCAGTCATGGTGCCACACATATAAGCAGTACACACTACAGTATATTCACAGTATAAAACCACATTAGATACAGACAAACACATTTCCTCAAAACTCAATCTAATATACTTGGTATCTTTGAAAAAAAATTTGAAAATGAAAATGTGTCTATAGATCTGTAAATGTTTACAGAGTGTTTTAGCTCTTTCCCATTTAAACAGTTCGTTCGTACTGATTGATTTGAATAATCTTTTCATTTTATTTCTTTTGCCTCTCAGATTTTTTTTTCAGCTTCACATGGAGCATATTGAAAAAATCTTGGGCTTATGCAGGGGCATCTCCTGGATGGCTGCTGATGCGAAATCCAAAAAGATTTCTGTCGACACCTCGCAGAAAGAGTCAAGGATCTAGAACAGTTGGTTGAGGCCATCAAGCAAAGGGGGCCAGGCCAGATCGCCCCAAATGTGAACAGAGCCCTTTGGAAACTCTCCATGACTCTGACTGCAGGCCACGAGTTGGTCAAGAAATGTGCCAAGACCAAATTTGTGAACCTGGTGAAGTGTCGAAGTGAGTTCAACAGTGTGAACGAAGACCTGAGAGCCACCTATCACATCCTCGCTGGTGCTGCACAGGTTGATCCATGGAGCACGAAGAGCGGGATGCTCCAAGATGTCGACTGGGATGATGGGTTGGGGCACCTTGGTGCCATGGCCCCTGCACGTTATTCTCCTGCCGCAGCTCCCTCTCTGTATCATGATGCAGCAGCCCCCAGGCCTCAACCCACCACGGCTGCTTATGCTGCTGTGGTGGAGGTGGACAGTAACGATGTGTGTTATACAGAGGCCTACTTTCTTGCTCAGTGATTTGAGGAAGTTCTGTATGTTGGAGTTGCATCATCTCATTTATTATTTACATCAGCATTAATGCTGGTTGTGTTTTACATCCTCACACATTCTTGTCTTAAAGCTCATTTGATCTCAACATTATTTAACACTCTTAAAGTGTCAAAAGTGTATGAACTATATACCCTCTTAAATGTAGTCATGGAGATTCTGGTGGTAGAGAACAAGAACAAGAACCATGAACTCCTCCAAAGTTTAGCAAACTACATTGTTTGTTCTCCATAGACTTTGGTGCTTTACAATAGTGTTACATGACCTCCTCTAGTCATAATTCTTAAGGTGATTAGAAGTCTTGAATGTAAACAGATCTTGTTTTAGGACACTTGCAGATATAATCTATTCTGTGGTTTCTTTTGGGAGAACATTGGTGATTAAACAAATGATTGAGTACTGAATAGGAGGACTGTTTTTTTGCTTTCTACATGAGAAAGAAGTTATGAAGAAAGTGACATGGGTGTAAACAGTCGATAGGTGTAACATTATGTTATTTCCCTTGTTACTAAATCCAAATAAATGACTCTCTCTGTCTGTAAACACTTTGTGACTTCATATATGGCTCTGAGCTGAACTGAAGATTTGAATCTTTAAAAACAACTTACAAATATATAGTTTCTTTAAAAAAAATGTTCACTAAGTAAGCACTGAGTGAGCCTCATGAACCATGGTAAAGAGTTACTGATTAATTCTGTCCAAATACAAGTGATGATTTTGTTAAATTTAGACTGATATGTTATCAAACATTCATTGTTGGGACTGAGAGTTTGTAATCGTGGTTAATAATTTCCCTTCACTCTAGAAAGGAGAACGCAGCGTCCTTCTCCTCCTCAGACTGCAGCCATGCTGCTGAACACTCTGCTTATGGTAATACTGAGCTCTCAGTGCATCTGGGCCAGAAAGTCTGAACCCTCCCTCAGCGAGGGGGACACCGTCGGATTGTTCAGGGGATCAGACAAATATGACTTTGCCATCGAGGTTTCTGCTGCAGGGATGGAGTGTTTCTGGCACTTTGCCCACCAGAGTGGAAGCTTCTACTTCACATATATGGTGAGGATTTTCACAGTAAACTGGATTTCATCTTGTCTGCAGAGATACATACGTCTTTAATCGTATGTGCTGTCATAAAATAAATGCACAACAGGAGATGTGCCTGTGCATTTGTGCATTTTAGGCTTATCTCATTGACTCTCAAGGTGACTAAGGTGACTTCTAAACATGTGATTGTTACAGAATGAGAGAGAGAGAAAAAAAGTTTCTGATAAAAATGTGATAAAAATTCATGGCAGCCCAGGTGGAGATTTTTGATGAAACTAAAAGGTTTCTAAGCTGTTATGTGAATAATTTGTGGTGACCCGCAAAGTGAAAGGCAACCATCTGCATGAACTCATATATCCATTTCAGGTTCTGCTTCTGAGCCTCACTGTTGTGTCTGTGGTAAGACACATAGACAAAATTATATAATGTGTCCAATGTTGAGTAAATACCAGAAAACTGTAGCAGTGATTAAACTGTGTCTAGTTTGATCACATTAAAGGTGCAGTATGTAAGTTTTGTCTGCTGCCTGGTTATTTGTTGGAAGCAGGTGGTCGTGATGGTCCCTTGTCGAGTGCTTCAGCCATTGTTGCATTTACAAGACAAGATGTTTGACATTACTGCAACTCGTGACATGACAAGATGGCCAGGCTAACTTGGTTAGCCTGCTAACTTCAATAGTTACAATCCAAGAGTTGGGATTGGTGTTGTTTTCCACCTCCGGAGAAAAGGTCTTTGAGAACAAAGGTTTGATGTTTATTAATATTGAACGTCTCACAAATTCCACACTGCACTTCCTTGGGCCCTAAACAATACACATGACCAGTGTGACATGAATAGATCTCGAGATACGGAGCCACAGACAGACAGAGAGATAGATCGGGATTTTCACAATTAGTAGATATATAGTAAGAAACATTTAGTTCATCACCAACCTTCTTGTCAATCCCAGACAAGTGAGTTTCTCTCTGCAGGTGTTCATTTTGTCTAATGAGAGTTTTACTGTGTATCTCTGAACTCACAGGTACAGTGGGTAACAGGGATGGCCAACAATCACCGGCTGTTTGTGACGGTCAACTCACCACAGGGCGTTCTGGTGGCTTCACACAATGAAGCCGTTGGTCGATTGAATTTCCAGACTGAGTTGACAGGTAGGATCAATCTCCACCATCCATTATATACTCTACTGTATATTTCCTCTAAAGTTACTGTAGTCTCCTCCTGACAGGTTTTTACCGAATGTGTCTTGGGAACCACAACAACCAATTTGGAGGAATCAGGGTCTTTCTGAGCTTTGGTGTCATCTACGAAGGATCGGAGGAATCAAAGAGAGATCTGGAGGAAGGGCACAAAGTCCTCAACAGCACTTTGACTAGTATTGAGGTATGAGTCTCAATTCAAGTCTATATGGGTATTTTCGGCTTAATTGTGGCTTGCTTTATACAATGACATTCTGAGATTTACAGTACCTAGTGACAGTCAACACAAAAGTGAAAAAGCAAAACCAATAGTTTCTCAGCAGAGGGCAACATTTAACTGCATCATATGCTTTAGAGAGATCCTGAGATTTCCTGGCAACATGAATCCTGCTCTGATGGGAGCTTTTTAGTTCAGACAACAGAAAGTAAATGTTATGCAGGGTTGCAAAGGTGCAGTGTTCCAATGCAGGGAGTGAAGATAAAGGCTGGCACACGCAGAGAAAGCAAGTCATTACTTTCCCTCGCTTTTATTTGGTCTCTTTATATTTGCACATTTTAGTTGTATGTATAGATATGGACCTTTTGTGTCGGCAATAAAGCTGAATTGAATTGATTGAAACAGTAGAATGGGTAGAAATCAGTAGGTCAGTTGTGTAAAGCAGAGAGAGTGAGGCATGAATGAGGCAAGGCTCTGAAGGGCTGAAGCAGACTGGGCCCAGGAGTGCTCTGATGCAGCAGACGTCACCTACAGCTCAGAGGAATACGCCTAGTGTCCAGGTGAGGGTGGAGGGGTCGTCACAATGACTCATTGGGAGAGAAGAAAAAACTGCTGCACCAATCTGGTTTTATTTTGTAGGATTGTCTTTATTTGTGAAATAAGAGGTAAATAAATGAAACCGTCTTTGAGCATTTTGTAGAGGAAATCTCTGCTGACAGCTCAAAGATATCTGACCAGGTGGGCTACTGCTTTTTTGTAAGAGACAAGACAAATTATGAATATTTTTAGTAATCCAATAGTTAAGTTATCCAAAGGAATTCTGTTTCTGCTTTGATAAACCTTACAGTTTTCAATTTTATACATGTCGCACTAAATATCACAGTTATATGTGATATTTAACTAATAAATACACTATCTGTTTCAGGAGAGTGTACAGAGGCTCCAGAATCAGATCTTTCACATGTGGCATCATTACAATTTTGCTCGGATGAGGAAAGGGAAAGATCACTACCTCCTCCTGTCCAACCTCAGCTACATCAACTGGTGGTCGGCGACCCAAAGTCTCATCATCCTCCTTACTGGATACCTGCAGCTCCTTGTCCTCAAGAGACTCTTCCACACTGACACCAGCAGGCCGAGATGCTGAGAGCAGAACATGCACATGCCGGAATAGCTGCTTAAAACCCCTGTAATGATTTTCTCTTATCAAATATTTAAAGAATTCCTGCAACATTTGAATGGTAAATGGTGTGTATAAATCTCTCTCTCTCTCTCTCTCTCTCTCTCTCTCTCTCTCTCTCTCTCTCTCTCTCTCTCTCTCTCTCTCTTTCTATATATATATATATATATATATATATATAGAAGTGGAAATATTTGGGTTCAGGATCTAGCCTAGCCTATCTAGGAAAAATATGTTAATACCGACACAAAAAGTCGAACTAATTAAAATACCTACCTAATACACTTTTAATCTGAGCCAGACAGGTAGGGGGTTTCCTGATTGCTGCCGGGAGACTTGGGCACTGACACACACACACACACACACACACACCGTCACCTGAACATACAGACACCACTCACTCACATCACATTAACCTCAAAACTCAGACAGCACAATATCTGGCAACCCAAATCTGGCTCCAATGTTACTTGCAGAAACTTCAGGTCGAACTTAACATTGCTGGAAGGGTAAAACAATGTTATACATAACAGGCAACATATACAGCACACACACAAAATGAATGAGTAAATTACCAAGTTACTTTTACCTTGTAGATATCAAGTCCCTAAGTCGTCCCTGTGGTGAACTTCAGCACAACAGCCACATACATACATATAAAATGTGTTAAAATGTTAACAACACATAAGTATTATCTAGAATTTAGCCCCTAATTGTACCTTCAAACCGATACCGTCTCCAGGGCCTGCATGGGCAATGGGTTACTTAAAGTGACTTTAGTGAAAAAAGATTAAAAGGTTGTTAATCAGGGTTGGACAAAGAAAATGTAATACACATCTTCCTTCACAACCTTCCCCATGCAACCCTGAACCAAATTCTTCAAGACTAAACTTCTGAATGCTACCTGCATACAGCAGCTCTAAAGGAGACAAGAGTCTTTGTGTGTGTCTGCAGTAAGTGAAGCAAAAAGGATGGGGCTCCCATTAAACAGGAAAGGTGGGATGATGGCCCAAAGCCTCATCATCACACATGCAGTAGATACAATATATAAACCACAGACTGCTTAGTGTCATCTTAGACTTAATGTGTCTGAAGGCTTCTTTTAAAAAAGTCCCTCAGACTGTTCCAAAGACAAGAGCCACAGTTGCAAAAGGAACTGAACCCCAAGTTACAAGTGAGGCAACTTGGGGTTCAGTGCTTTGCCTGAGGACACTTGGCACATGATGAGGAGGAGACAGGGAGCGAACTACCAACTCTGAGACCAGTGGACAACCTGCTCAATCTCAGGAGATACAGCCGGCCAGCCACTTCCTATGTGTTTTTGTGGAAATCTTTGGCACAACTCGGAGATCAGTTGCAGAGTAGCTTAGGGATCTAATGGGTAAGATTATAGTTATTAACCAAAACTGACAAAATAATATAAACTAGATATGAATAAACATTTTGTCAGCTGCTGCAAATAAATCAATACTTTATAAAAAACGATAACTGTTGTATTCAATTCAATTTTATTTGCATAGCACCAAATCACAACATGCATTATCTCAATGCATTGTGTGTTCACTAAAGTTTATCTTCAGGTTTTCAAATACACCAGAGAGAAAACATAACCCCCTCTGCAACGAGAATAAAAACAATTATCTTCTCTTTATAAATGTCTGGTGTTTCAAAGGTTTAAATGGAACAAGATCCCACATTGTCACAGTTGTGCAGTTTAAGAATGAAACATGCAGGGAATAAAGCAGAGCACACTCTCAGCACAGAGGTGAAAATGACACATTACAAACTACGGTTCACAACAGTGAAACCACATCAGGCTTTATAGGGTTACATTTTTGCTGGGTGGAATTCTTGCTGGAGAGCCAATAGGAAGCTTCAATTTATGCCCCTTTCCCACCTCCTCATTAGCATGTTATGCAACTAGGCGTGCCACTAGTAGGCATTTTCTCTTTCACTAGTTCAACTAGTAAACACTTTTAGCCTTACTAGTTCAACTAGTAAAGTCAAAAAACACTTCAACTAGTAAACTAGTGCACATTTTGACCCCACTAGTTGAGCCTTACTAGTTTACTAGTAAGGCTATAAACCAGCTAAAGTTTCTGTTGCAATCAGTTGAACAAAAGTGCCACTAGTTGCTGAAAAATAGTGACTAGTTAGATTTTTTGTTCAACTAGTACAGTAAGATGCTGAACTAGTACGACCAAATGTCCAACTAGTGCTGACAAAGACCAAACTAGTGGAGGGGACTGTTTTTTATAGTTTGTGTAATAGCTTGATTTAACTTGTTAGTTTCATCCTTATAGACATTCAGGAACTTTAAAAAAAATGACTCTGTTATGTTCAGAAGTGGTCATAAAGGTTGAAACAAATTGGAAAGAGGGTGGATCCTCATTTTGTTTATTTGTTTCTGGCCTACGTCTCACATTATTCTTAACATGAAAAGCAGGTTTAGCAAACACGGCATCATAGATGCCACACTTGAGCCCAGACAGACTGCTTGTCAACATCCACTCACAGGTAAATCTATTTATTCATGTATCATCTCTGAACAAACTGCTCTGCTCTGATATGAGATATTGTAAAAACTGTCAAACTTTGCATGGGCTTACAAAAAAATGGTTTATTTTGCTTAAGAGGAAACACCATTTTCTCAAATCAAGAATGAAGTTTCAGTCAGCTGTCACGAATGGCAAATGTCACGTTGACTGTACATGTGACATATGTATGGTAGTAAGATTTTTGTATGTTCATCTTTATCACAGCAGGCCAGCATAGCTTTATCATGTTCAGAGTTGACAGACTCAATGAAAACAGAACATTGTCATTAAACAACATTTCAGTGCTTTGACTGTTAGTATCGAGTATGTCAGTTGTCGAGAACATGGTAGGAAGTATATGCACTGTTTGCGTCTGTGTATTGCTGTAGTGGAATAAGTACCCCCCCCAAAAAATTGCAATGTAACTTGAGTACACTCGGTACACTTGTATTTTAATTTTCCTCCAGCAATAGCTTAATCACTAAACTTAACCAAGTTATTTTGTTGCTTAAAAAGAACCAAACCTCATTGAAGAGAAAATAATATAAAGTAACATTTTTAAATTCATTACTAATAAGTGTTCGCCCCCTTTGGCAATTTACTCACAATAAGTTGTTGGAAAAGAGTCAGAAATATAACTGCAAATCAGTTATTATATTCATTAATCAGGCTCTTGTTTATTTGTTTAGTTTAGCTCTCCTTAAATTGAACACTGCAACCAACCAGCTCACAACCCAAAACTTTTACTTTGAAGGCGAGATGTCTGGTTCCATCTCTGGAGTTCCTTCAATTTTCATTGTACAAATTGGATAAAGAAACAAGTTGAGTCTGAGGTTCACTGAATTGGATTGTATGTCTTCATTTGATGCCAACATTTCGAACAGTGCAGGCAAACATTAACAGTGTTTAGTCAATCACCCACCCATCAACATTCATTTGTATTTGTACATGAAAGACAATGAAATTAGGAAATACCCCCTTTTTCTATATGCAATCTTAACAACTGCAGAGGATTTATACTTCATACACTGACCAAACGTGGCTGTGGCCAAAGTGCACCACTGAACAAGCTCCATTCTTACCACATGAACTCCACTCTTGTTCTCATGGTCTCAACAATCCTCTGCTGTTTCCAACTTTTTCATATCAAACATTAGGGTTAGGGGTTATGGTTATGAATGACAAAGACCAGTGTTCGTATGAACCTTTTCTATATCAAACACTGATCTCTGACCTCAACCAAGAATAAGAATAAGAAAAAGTCAAGTATATAAAAGTATAAAAATATATCAAGTTTACATTTCAACTCAGTATCAACACATTTTCTGTAGAGTTCATCAGTTCACCAGATTCCGATCATTTGTTTCAAAGCTTAGGTCAGTTAAATTTGTTTAATGCATGTTGTTTTGTGAAATTTAGTGAAGTCTTACTAAATTCAGTTCATTGTGGTAAAGTTCTCTTCACTGAGGTATTCTTATATATCATTTCAAGCTAGCTGCCTCTCTGTCTCTACAGCTGATCATGGACAATTTAGAACTTCTATCTTCTATCTTCTCTTTATGCAAAACCATTTATGGAATGGTTGGAAATATGAAGACCAACAAGGAGCGCTGTCAACGAGTCACCCAAAGAGTCAAAGCCTTGGAAGAAGTGGTTCTGTTAATCAGACAAAGGGGGCCGGGCCAAATGTCTTCCGCTGTGGTCAAGGCTCTGAATGACCTCTGGATCACTCTGATTTCCACCAATGAGCTGATAAAGAAATACTCCCAAACTAAGGCTTTCTTGAACTTCGTGAAATCCAAAAGCCATGAAGAACAGTTTTACAAGATGAACGAAAGTCTCACTTATAACTTCCAGGTCCTGTCCGGAGTTCTGCAGGTCGAAAATGGGAACATGCTGTGCAAAGTCTATGACTGTGTTTCCGGAATGCAACACAATGAAGAGCTACCTCTGACTAGCCCCACAGCCCTGATGCCTCTCCCCATGCCTACAGCCCCCATGCCTACAGCCCCCATGCATACAGCCCCCATGCATACAGCCCCCATGCCTACAGCCCCCATGCATACAGCCCCCATGCCTACAGCCCCCATGCATACAGCCCCCATGCCTACAGCCCTGATGCCTCGCCCCATGCCTACAGCCCCCATGCCTACAGCCCCCATGCCTCTTACCTTGCCTCTAGCTAACCCAACACCATTTATGCATCTCCCAAGGCCAGTGCTTCACCCCACAACTCCAACACATAGCTTTGCGGGCCCCAGGCCAGTGTTCATTACCGCAGCTACCATGCCTAAGCAATGCATCATGCCCTACATGCAAGTATCTAGCCCCATGAACCCCATGTCTTTTAGTAGAACCATGGCCCCTATCACTCTCTCCACCACTTTTGTCCCCCAGTGTGTCCCTGCTACAATGTCCTCCTTCAATTTCTCCCCGGCCACAGCCACCATGGCCCAAATGCCTTTCATCAGACCTGTTACCATCATGACAGTTTCACCCCAAAATACATACAAATATATATAGTAAGAAACATTTAGTTCATCACCAACCTTCTTGTCAATCCCAGACAAGTGAGTTTCTCTCTGCAGGTGTTCATTTTGTCTAATGAGAGTTTTACTGTGTATCTCTGAACTCACAGGTACAGTGGGTAACAGGGATGGCCAACAATCACCGGCTGTTTGTGACTGCAACATGTTTAGTCAAATCTTTTTTGCGTTAAAACAAGAGAAGCATGTTCTGTGACGTATGGGTAAAAAGAGGGAAAGAACGCAGGAAAATTAGACAAATTCATGAAATGTGACATAGGTAGTTGTGCAAAGAGTGGAATAGATGAAAACCTAAATGCTGCGTGTATGGCCACTGTTTTAGAAAAATGATCTGACAAGCACATGGGGTTGGGGTTATGTTTGAAAATAACAATTTCAAACTACTTGGTAAAGCTTTTTGTACAAAAACCAGCAGTGTAGCGTTCCTTCCAAAAATGCTGCAGATAAATACTGAAAATGTATTCTATAGAATGTCTGTCAAAACCAATGTTGCACTAGATTCAGTCATGGTGAGTCATTGATTAATCAACTAATATACATGTACATTGAGAAAGGTTTGAAGGTTGTTGTTTTTTTAAACCCAAGAGTCCTGATAACTCATAATCACAATAATAAAGAATTTTTTTCTGAACTCTGGACCATAGAACTGAACAACCTACATAATACATACAGGTTTTTAGCACCTTGGGTGTTTACATGGGTATATTTTGTTTTAATTTAATACATTCACTCTTTTTATGATTAAATGAGAATTATTTTATTGCATTCTGTGCTATATAGTAATTATTATGCAATTAGGAAGTAATTAATAAAAAATACAGTGACTAATTATTATTTCACATATAAATCACTTTAAATGGTCATGTGTATACAAAATGTAAATTATTATTGTCCTTTTGATGAGACTGAGAGGTGATGACATGTGAACTGTCCAAAGATCTGATGTATGTCTCCCAACTATATCCCAAGACTACACATGTATTTACTCTGAATGACTTCTTGTTCTTTTCACATAACTGTTAAATAGAAAATTGTCTGCTGTGTAGGAAATCTGAAAATACAAGAGGCTGGAACACCAAATTTGTCTTTGTGTATTTTAATAGGGGATTTCTGCAGAAAGGATCAACACAGAGGGTCACAGGGATCTCAGAGTGTTGATGGAGAACAGTCAAATGCAAGGATCTTATATAGGAGAACCAAGGCTGTTTGTCTGAGCCAGTTCAGACTGGTTCTGTAGGCGCAGTTTGAGACAGGAATTAAGACACAGGAAACTGATTTGCATACGTTTCCTTGGGAGATAAAGCAGACAGAAATTAAATTCTTGGACAGTCATTAAAGGGGACATAGCATGCCCATTTTACCACAAGTTGATATGGTTCCTTGGGGTCTTAATGAAATGTCTGTAACATACTTTGGTCAAAATACCACAAGGATCATATAAAACAGCACCCTTTTTACCCTGTATAAAACAGCCCTCCACAGAGTGACCTGTTTTGAGTGCCTGTTCCTTTAAATGCTAATGAGCCAGCTCCCCCCTCCCCCCTCTCCCCCCATGATTTTAAACGATATAAATTACATATTTTATATGATATAAATTATCAAATATGCATCCCATACTTTGTATTCCCCTTCTGTTGTCCTGGAGTTTTAATTTTCCCAATCACATAATTAAATGTCCCCCTCTGCCCATCCACTACAAGCACACAAGCAGACAGACAGAGAGAGAAAGAGAGTGGGGGGGGGGGGGCTATGAAGACCATCATTTACCCCCGAACCCCGACATTCAACGGGTACAACAACAAGCGGAGAAAGCAGAATCGCGGGCTGACCTTATATATACAGTCTATGGGGCTGACCAGCGGAGAAATGCTCGTCCCGTGTGAACAGCCAGGCGGCTGCGTGCTTGAGAACGGCGCTGCGCTGCCTCGCAGCGGCGCTTCCGCGTCCGGTGTAAACCCGGCGTAACTACTGTAACCCGGCGTAACTACTGTACCCCGGCGTACAGTAGTGCTGAACACTGCGGAAGTCTTCCACACAGCTGGCTGTGTGGAAGACCGCTGCGAGGCAGCGCAGCGCCGTTCTCAAGCGCGCAGCCGCCTGGCTGTTCACACGGGACGAGCATTTCTCCGCGCTGGTCAGCCCCATAGACTGTATATATAAGGTCAGCCCGCGATTCTGCTTTCTCCGCTTGTTGTTGTACCCGTTGAATGTCGGGGTTCGGGGGTTACAGTAGTGCTGAACACTGCGGAAGTCTTCCACACTGCTGGCTGTGTGGCGCTGACACAAATTCCAGCTCACGCACGGGAGAGCGAGCGGTCGCGCCTGAGCAGCTGCTGCAGCCTCCCAGTCCCAACGATCCAGACAAATGCCACATGTGAGTGAATCGTGGGCTGACCAGCGGAGAAATGCTCGTCCCGTGTGAACAGTCCGGCTGCGTGCTTGGGAACGGCGCTGCGCTGCCTCGCAGCCTCGCTGCCTCCAGTGTAAACCCGGCGTAGCGAGTGTGGGGGGACGGGGGACGGGGGGTGGGCCAAGACCATGTAGGGAGACTTCCAGTTCCTTGTTACGACACAAAACCCAGGAAGCGCAATCGAGTCGCTCAAGCATGACGTTTCTGACTTAGAGGAACTATAACAAAACGCGCGAGTGTTTTTTCCCCAGAGTTTTTGGGTTGGTAGACATGCCAGATACCCACATTAACCTGTAGAAGCACTAACAAAGTGGAATTTGCATGCTATGTCCCCTTTAAGTAATAGAAAGGTCATAAAGGTATTAGACAGGTCATATAGGTTTCAGGTCACAAACAGTTCAGGTCATAAAAGTCTCAGACAGGTATACAAAAAGTTACTTTTCAACTACAAAATAGTTTTCCACCACACTTGAAAAATGCATTTGCCAGATCAACAACAGAGAACCATTTACTATCCTGCTGAACTTGCTAAAGGATTGTTTCAGGATTTGAAACAGACGGAGCACGTTGTTGTACTGTGGCATTGACAACTTGAAAATCTTGGATGAATCGCCAATCATCAGGTGGTGATTTATCAAAAATATTCTTGATTGTGCACTAGTTAATCCTTGCAAAGAACAATTACACCTGCCCTCAATAGAGAATTGAAAACTGGTGTAATACCGTCGATGGCTTTCTGTTTCAGTGGATATTGTCCGATTGTCCGATTTTGGAGTGATAACCACAGGTGCCACTCTCTCATGGACCATGGCACGATGTCACGTCAGGAGCGTTTCACCAGAGAACAGGTTCTCCAACAGCTATTCTCCCAGCAACCATCCTCTGAACCCGAAGAGGACGCGAAAGAGCCAGACCGAGAAGCGGACGGACAAGGAGATGGAGAAGCAGACCGAGAAGCAGACAGAAAAGCAGACCGAGAAGAGGACGGAGACGGAGATGACGGTGATAGCGACGAAGACGACGACGGTGACTACGGCGGTGACGAAGACTACGACCCAGTGGGTGATGCTTCTGCAGATTCTTCATCCTTGGAAGAAGAAGAAGAAGGAGGACAAGACCACGGCGACACCACCACCACCACCGGACTCGTGGAAAGAGAGACCTTCCCCTCAAGAAACGGGGAAATAACATGGTCCTCGAGGGCGTACGGCCGAGAGGAGGGCCATTGCTCCTCCTCCTCCTCCTCCTCTGCTGCGGCTCAAAGCGGGGTCCCCCGGGGGCCCCACGATCCACGCGACGTCCCGCACCAGTGACCTAGCCTCGACGTTCCACCTGTTCATCACACCGACGGTAGAGAACATCATCCTGGAGATGACGAATCGGGAGGGTCGTCGAAAATACGGTGACGAATGGAAAGGGATGGACGAGACCGACCTGCGCGCCTACGTAGGGCTGCTGATCTTAGCGGGCGTGTACAGGTCCCAGGGCGAGGCCGCCGCCAGCCTGTGGGACGCCGAGAGCAGCCGGGCGATATTTCGTGCCACGATGCCCCTAAAACTCTTCCACACGTACTCCAGACTGCTGCGCTTTGACGACCGCGAGACGAGACGCACGAGACGAGCCACGTACAAATTGCCGGCTGTGCGAGAGGTCTGGGACACGTGGGTGTCGCGGCTACCGCACCTCTACAACCCGGGCCCGAAGTGACCGTGGACGAGCAACTGGTTCCGTTCAGAGGTTAGTCTTTTTTTTAAATATTATTATTATGTTATGTTATGTTATGTTATGTTATGTTAGTTATGTTATGTTATGTTATGTAGATAGCGGCTGCTAGTCCTCGTCCTCATCTCATCTCCTCTCATCTCTTCTCCTCCTGTTTTTCTCCCTAGGCCGGTGTCCATTCTGTCAGTACATGCCCAGCAAGCTGGCGAAATACGGGATCAAGTCGTGGGTGGCCTGCGATGCGAAATCAAGCTACGCTTGGAAGATGCAAGTGTACACCGGAAAGCTGAGCAGCGGACGCCCAGAACGGAACCAGGGGTTGCGGGTAGTGCTCGATGTAACGGAGGGACTGCACGGTCGTAACGTCACGTGCGACAATTACTTCACCTCCTACGAACTTGCGCGGCAGCTCCTGGAGAGGAAGCTCACCGTGGTCGGCACTGTTCGGAAGAACAAGCCCGAGCTCCCGACCGGGCTGCTCGCGGTCAAGGGAAGAGAGGTGTTCTCATCTAAGTTCGCATTCACGCCCACTGCCACTCTTGTGTCCTACATCCCAAAGAAAAACAGGAATGTGGTGCTCCTGAGCACACGGCACCCTGAGGCCGACATCAGCGACCGCGAGGATGGGAAACCGGTCATCGTCCTGGACTACAACTGCACAAAGGTGGCGTGGACAACCTAGACAAGGTGATCGGAATGTACAGCTGCAGGAGGATGACCGCGCGCTGGCCCCTGGTCGTCTTTCACAACATTCTCGACGTCTCTTCCTACAACACCTTCGTGATATGGAGAGAGATCAACCCAGACTGGATGCCGGGCAAGCGGAACAAGCGGAGGGTGTTCCTAGAGCAGCTGGGAAAGGCTCTCGTGACTCCGTTCATCGCACGAAGGGAGCGCAAGCCGCCGCCGCCGCCGCCGCACAGAGAGCTGTTGACTACGACGCTCGACCCGAGTGTCCGGCCTCCTCCATAGCCCTAGCAGCAGCCCCGGTCGGGGCGAGTAAGAGGACGAGGTGTCAGATATGCCCCAGGAAAAAGGATTTTAGTAACTGATATGAATTGATGAATGATGAATTGATATAGGAAATTGTGGATGTGATGAAATGCATCAAGATGCATCGTTGTGCATTCGAATCGTTGACTGCTGAATCGTGATCGAAACGTGAGGATAGTGAAGGTGCACACCTCTAGTGACACACAGTCATCACAGTCACGTCAGACAGGCAGCACCTCCCAGCGCTTGTCCCAGTTGTGGTGGTTTTTCTTCTCCTGTGTGGAGGTGAGTGGTGATAAACTAAGGACTAAGCTACCAGTGCCTCCAGTTTACATCTAATTAGCCAAAAGACAAAAACAATTAAAGCCCTCAAAAAGCCAATTCATTTGCCTGAAAAAATAAAATAATAATACTAATCCTTACAATTTCAATAGGGCCTCCCATTGTCTCCCACTGTTCGGTGCTCGGGCCCTAAATATAGTTCACTTGTGCCTTGCTAATGTAATGTAATGTAATACGTAATGGCATAGAAGCTAATTTACTGTACTTAAGGAGAGACACTACAGGTGAAGACAGTCAAATTTGTTTCTAATAATGACATCACAATCGGCACATTGATATGCAAATTAAGCATTAACTGATCAAAATGTGCCAATTTTCATACATTGACAATTGGCACTGCAGGTGAACAGGATTGTTAAAAATGAACTAAAACATTTCACCACAGAACTTCTCCAGTTAATGACTCGCATCAAGAAATGTTATGTTTAAATATGTAGATTAGCTTGTTTGGTGAATTTAGGAGAAATCTAAAGATGCAAACAGACAGAGAGTAAAACATACACCATCTTAATGGGTATTTTTTGAAGTTTTATTTCCATCACAGTGAAAGAAGCCATGGAAGCAAAATAGACCAAAATCAAAAAATTGACCAGTACATGAAAAAAAACCTTTTTGCCTGTAGTGTCCTGCCTTAAACAGTACCTGCATCAATTTGATTGTAGGCTCCTCATCTGATAACTATTAATTCTACTAGTTTGTTGTTTGCTGATAGACCTTTATCAATGCATGATACAGACAGTTCTCACTGTTCACATAAAGGGGAGTAACATCACTGGCTCCGGATTTTATTAATTTAGGGCAGGCAGTGGATTAAATATGGACACTGATAAAAAGAATGGCTCTCAGAGAAGTACAACTCGGCTTCCTTCGTTCATATCAGAGAGCTGTTGAATCAGATCATTCGCAAACGTCACAACACTGTTACCCACAATGTCCACAGTGAGTCACCGATACCATACGCATATGATTAAAAAAATCATTTAAGATTATTTCAGAATGTATTCATCTATTCCATATCAATATTTATTAATCTATCATGAACAGTGACAAGAGGATTATAGCATTTATGAAGCACTCGTACCTCATGATTAAGAACCGGAACACAATAAACCTAAAAATGAGCCAGATATAACATCATTTTGTACATTTACAAGGTTGTAAACACATAAATCCTGTTTAAATGATGAGACTTGTGTCAGACTGACAGACGCAAAAATAAACAAACAAAAAAGGCATGTCAGGTAAACATACTAAGCTCTTCTTCACTGCAGTGTACAGTAGTACCCTCTGGTTGGATTGTATAATTCAGATTCCACTCTTTGTAGTATGTCTTCCTGCTCAGCGATCTTGTTCTCCTGTTCTGCCAGCCTCTTCTCCTGCTTTGCCAGCTTTATCTCCTGCTCGTCCAGCTTCTTCTCCTGGTAGACATGCAGAGCCACAGAGAGAGTCACAAAGGCATCAGTGAGACTTTTGTTCAGGTTATCAAACTCTAGTTTGTAGTCACTGGCTTTAACAATCTGATTCAGCTTGTGTGTCTCCATGAATTTTGTGATCACTATAGCAGCTTTTGTCACAGTCTCGCTGAGTTTCTCCAAAGCTTCCTTCACATCGTCAGAGAGTGGTTGTGGCATCTCGTGCTGGATGAAAAGCACCAGTTGCTCCAGGGCTTTCATTCTCTGGCGAATATGGGGACATTGCTGATCATTGCTCTTCATCCTGTCAAACAGGTTGTAAAAGGTCCGGAAGGATGTAATGACCTCCATGATCAGCTGGCGAGACAGAGGGGCAGTCTGGAAATAATGGAATGGCATCAATAAGACATTGATGAGAGATATACATATTTTTAAAGATAGGTTATAGTGACTGCTGATGACTGGAGTGAGCTGTGGCAGTTATTATTATAGTCGTAGGATTATAAGTTGAGATAAAGTAACCTTCCTAGACCAGGGCTCCCCAAACCTTTCGGCCTCCGATCTCCAAAATGGTAACAGAGACTCGTGACCCCTGTAATCCCCAGAGAGGGTCACCCTAGGGGTCTTCTTGGGGACAAAGAAAATTGGAAAGCTGATGGCATGCTTAAATTTTAGCACTATATTTTATCTTTCGTTAATTCACCCCTAGGGAGCCCCTACCCATATTTTGGGAACCACTTACGGGGACTAATATTGTAAACTAGGCTTGAATCTTTGGTCAAAGATGCTAAGCTGTATGACCTATCAGGGCAGAAGTGAAGACATTTTAGACCTAACATTCTGCTTCTTTTAAAATATAATGTAGTTTTCAAGTAATTACTGCAGTGCCCGTTCTAAACCTGACTGTTCACTTGTCCTGTGTTAATCCTCTGGAGCTACTTCAGAATTATTTCTTATCATTAGTGAGTCCTCCTCAAACAGTTCTACAGTATACTGTCACTTTTTATTGTTTGTGTGCTGGACGTGGTGTTCAGAGCTTTTTATAACAGTCCATGGTGAAGAGTGAAATTAGAAAACGTTGTGTCCTACATGGTTTACAAAATGTACACTTCACTGGGCTATCAACAATACACATGTGAAGTGTGAAGTCAGTAATCACAAGATTACACAGACAGACAGATGTTGGTGACATTAGTAGATAATGTGCAGTACTTTCAGAGGAAGTAAAGAACATAAAGGAAATATTTAAAGGACCCATCGTATGCCCATTTTACCACAAGTTGATATGGTTCCTTGGGGTCTTAATGAAATGTCTGTAACATACTTTGGTCAAAATACCACAAGGATCATATAAAACAGCTTTTTACCCTGTATAAAACAGCCCTCCACAGAGTGACCTGTTTTGAGTGCCTGTTCCTTGCTAATGAGCCAGCTCCCCCCTCCCCCCTCTCCCCCCATGATTTTAAACAATATAAATGACATATTTTATATGATATAAATTATCAAATATGCATCCCATACTTTGTATTCCCCTTCTGTTGTCCTGGAGTTTTAATTTTCCCAATTTTCCCAATCACATAATTAAATGTCCCCCTCTGCCCATCCACTACAAGCACACAAGCAGATAGACAGAGAGAGAAAGAGAGGTGGGGGGGGGGGGCTATGAAGACCATCATCATTTACCCCCGAACCCCGACATTCAACGGGTACAACAACAAGCGGAGAAAGCAGAATCACGGGCTGACCTTATATATACAGTCTATGGGGCTGACCAGCGGAGAAATGCGCGTCCCGTGTGAACAGCCAGGCGGCTGCGCGCTTGAGAATGGCGCTGCGCTGCCTCGCAGCGGCGCTTCCGCGTCCGGTGTAAACCCGGCCTAACGAGTGTGGGGGGGCGGGGGGGATGAGGTGGGGGGTGGGCCAAGGCCATGTAGGGAGACTTCCAGTGTATTGTGACGACACAAAACCCAGGAAGCTCATTCCAGTCACTCAAGCGTGACGTTTCTGACTTAGAGGAACCATAACAAAACGCGCGCGAGTGGTTTTTTTCCAGCGTTTTGGGGTTGGTAGACATGCCAGATACCCAAATGAATGTGTAGAAGCACTAAAAAAGTGGAATTTTCATAATATGTCCCCTTTAATATATTAATTTTTTTAACAGTATGTAAAAAAAAATACAAATGATATGCCTGAATAACACAAAGCAACTTAAATATACCTAGATAGCTGCTATATTAGGATATGAGCTGCCCAATACAGCTATTAAACATGTTTCCATTATATGGAAAAATTGCAAAAATAATTTTGCCACATGAATAGTAACAATCTCAAAATTGCAAATTTGTTCCTCAATCTTTCATCCATTGATGAAATCCATCTCTCCAGTGGATCAGTGATTAAATATGTATTCACTGGTGCAGAGGCACTAGAGCTTGACCAATTATAGTGAGAGTAGCTTAGTGCAGATATACTGGTATCTGAATGTTGGCTGATACTTACAGTATAGTACTGTGTGAGATCATTTAGAAACATTCTTCATTCTTAGTTTCTCTAAGAGAATAGACACTATAAAACTATCAACCTATATGTATCTTGATCACAATTTGTCTTTATAGATAGATAGACAGATAGACACAAACATAACCAAAAACACAAAGGGAACATCAACATTGCTTGATTTTTAAACAATGCAGAAAACAGCATTCTTCTAAACATGTTCCAAAAGGACCCTATGGTAAAAAATATCAATATAAAAATTAAGATAGAACTAAGAGGAATGATTTACTCACTGCAAAAGGGGATGTAGACACAAGCTGCTGTAGTGGAAATTACCATGACATTTGAAATAATGAGTTTCTCAGACCGGAGTTTTCTTTGAGTTTTAATTATTAGCTCTGCAGAGGGTTACACAGCCAGCAACATGGCTCAGAGTGCAACAACGAGTAGTTAAAAAGGATGGGTTTCATACAATGTGATAAACAGAAAACACGACAGAAAGCACGAAGGAAATGTCTGACATCACTTGCACAGATAAAAGTCAACAGGAGGTGAAATTGCGTAAGGGCATGAACTTTGAGGTTGCATCTGCTAAGTGCACAGGAAACAGTCAAAACAGCAGTAAGACATTCATCACAGTAGTAAGACATTGATCAGTGGAATTTTCCATTACACTGCCTTTAGTGATCCAGGTGTGTGTATGAGAGAGAGTATGAGATATTTGATGTTCTTTTATCTTTACAGCAGGTCAGCTGGTAAGATATCATCCTCCAATGAACGTCATTTATGTTCCTTGCTCAGATTTAGACCCCAGTTATTTAAATTCTTTCAGCTCACACATTGGACACAGCAGCAGGGGCCAGCTCCATGTCCTGCACAAGTGACACTCTGGAGCTCTTACACTTCACAGGTATAGGTGACCTGTCTGCAGTTATTGTAGTTTCTGTGACTGCAGCTCAGATTATGTAAATGTTCTTAGAACCAAATGTATTGTAAATGTATTGATTTATTGACATCCAACACTCCTTTGTGGAGTTTCAGCAGGGGAAAGAAGGTTTGGGCCTAGGTCAGAGTGGACCCCTGTGGAACAAGGCAACTCCTTCAGAGCAGCAAAAATTGGTATTCCTGGAAAATTGGTGTCAGGAAGCAAGACAGGGGCAGTAGATGAAATGGGAGAGCATTGAGAAAATAAGGACCTAGCTGTAAGGATCTGTGGGGAATGGAAGCAAGCAGGATTAAGATCCGTCCTGCCCACTGTTATGGAAGTTGTCTGGAAGCTGGTGAAAGGAAGATTTTAATGTAGACTTGATGCCTCAAGGAGACCAGAAGGTGAAACAATATACACACGCTAACAGAGTAACATGAGCAATTGTCACCGCCAGGTCTCAAGATGTCTCCCACAGCACCCCCATATATCTTCCTCTGCTTGGGTCACCTGTTCCAACAGCACATCCATGAATGGCTAGAATTGCTGTCACTCTCTATGTTACATGTAGGTGTTTGCATCCTATTGGATAGTTAAGCCTAAAGTATGCATTCCTAAATCACACTCTGTCCTTACGTCTTGTCACTGGTGTAATTTAGAAAAGAGTTGAAGTTGGTGCCTCTCTGTCTGGGGCATCTTAATTAGATATGAAAGTCCATGAGCGTAGACACGCTTATGTACTGTTGGTTGTCCCTTTATCTATAACTTGACCTTTGGTACTTGGACAGAGAAGGGAGAATCTGTGGATTTAGACAGGCACTATTCTCCTGTAGAGATATAATGTAATATACAATATACATAGTGGCATATACAGTAATGTGTGAGGATGGTCAAAAATTCCTCAACACCCACTATGCTCAACTCCAGCTACCCTCAGGCACATCCTCACTGGTTGTAAAATTAGTCTCTCCCAAGGTAGGTATACGTGGAGACACAACCAGGTACTCAAATGCCTTGCAGCGACAATAGAAACAAAGAGAACTGCCTACTGGTCAGTTGAGGAGGCCCGAGACTTGGGAATTATGGTGGACGTGGGCCAGGGGCTTACAGTCTCATCACATATTGTAACTACCACCCTTACAACAGACCTGATACTCTGGTCCAACACCCTGCGTGTCGTTTACTTCATAGAATTGACAGTATCCTGGGAGGATAATGTTGATGAAGCTAATGAGAGGAAAAGGCTGCGGTATGCAGACATGGCATTTGCCCTGTGGAGGTTGGCTGCAGGGGTTTCATTGCAACTTCCACCATCAGGTTGCTCAAAGATCTGGGGATCCACGGACAAGTCCTGCGCCAGACCATAAAAGAAACATCACACACTGCAGAACTCTGGATCAGGAGGAAAGATCCCAACTTGGCCCCAAGATGCTAGGGACATGCACCCAGATCTGATCCACCTGTGGTGGGCCTGCCTTAGAAGAGGGTGTCTTGTGTTTAAAATCCGAAACTGAAGATATGTCCCTAACATCCGCTGGTGTTCATTAACATCTGATAACATCAACTGGTGGTAGGCAATAATTAGTGCGGCAGAACATACATTACATATTCTCCATCTTGTCCTATGTTCAAAAAGGGAAAGTGTTTAGTTTAAAAAGGCATAGATGTAATGATGTCTGCTCTACTGACTGGGCCACATGGCTTTCATAGTACTGCCATACAAGCCAGTAGCCAGACAGATTTACCTTTTGCCTCAGCGTACCCTCAAGTTTAGCCTGTATCATTGGTAACAAGCCCAAAACACTTGATGGCGCTAAGGTGCAAAGTTATGTCCCCAACATCTGCTGGTGGCCGATAACACCTGCTAACATCTACTGGTAGTTGGTAACTTAATTTCTGCAGAAGACCTTCAAATGTAAAAGGAATATTCAACATCTTGTCCTATATTCTAAAATAACTTCAATAATACTATATAATCCTATAAAGTAAAGTGTGTGTCTTGCCCCAGAAAGCAGCGTGTGTTTACCCTGCTGGTAAAAAATCTGAAAACAAAAATGAAAAAAGATGTAGCTGTAGTTGTAGTTGTATACGTTATTGATTATTGGACAGTGATATTGATAGTTGACATTTGAAAAATGTTGTAATAATAATAATAATAAGAATAATAATAAGAATAGGAATAATAAGAATAATAAGAATAGGAATAAACAGTCGTCTTGAGACATCACATTGGAGTTGGAATTTATCTGATAAGTATTGTTACAGGTTCAATAGATTTTAAAGGGGACATAGCATGCAAATTCCACTTTGTTAGTGCTTCTACACGTTAATGTGGGTATCTGGCATGTCTACCAACCCAAAACCTCTGGGGAAAAAACACTCGCGCATTTTGTTATGGTTCCTCTAAGTCAGAAACGTCATGCTTGAGTGACTGGAATGAGCTTCCTGTGTATTGTGTCGTAACAATACACTGGAAGTCTCCCTAGATGGCCTTGGCCCACCCCCCACCTCATCCCCCCCCAGTTAATATAAATTTATATTGTTTAAAATCAAGGGGGGAGGGGGGAGCTGGCTCATTAGCATTTAAAGGAACAGGCACTCAAAGCAGGTCACTCTGTGGAGGGCTGTTTTATACAGGGTAAAAAGGGTGCTGTTTTAAATGATCCTTGTGGTATTTTGACCAAAGTATGTTACAGACATTTCATTAAGACCCCAAGGAACCATATCAACTTGTGGTAAAATGGGCATGCTATGTCCCCTTTAATGAATAAATTGACTTCTGTCACCAAAGATTTCAAATTGTAAACTTAGTGGCTGGTGGTTTAATGGAGTAGTAGTGTGCAGTAATATCATCTGACGACTTCTTGTTATTCATTTATTTTATTTATTCTATATCTAACCAAGGGCCTGCTCCACAGATCAAGTTCAACAAACCCAGGATATGTTTTTGTTATCCTGCTTCACATACACCTACATCGACCATCATTATAACCTGTGCTACGAAGCTGGTTATCAACTGTCTCAGTTAACTCTGGGTTTTCTTAACTACGAGTGCGTTCACAGGACAGAGGCAGAGTCGTTAATTATGAGCAACATCGTCAGAAGCATGAATAAAATTCTCAAAATTATATGAGAAGAAACGCTGACATCAGCTGGTAGAGTTGATAATAGTGACAAACAAAGTGAATCAATCAATCAAATTTTTTTGTATAGCCTACATTCACAAATAACAATTTGTCTCATAGGGCTTAGCAAGGTGCGACATCCTCTCTCCTTAACCCTCAACTAAGGAAGTAAGGAAAAACTACAAAAAAACATATTAACGGGGAAAAAACGTATACGCTATTCAAGTCACTGAAACATAAAATGTCAATCTCACATCCTGGATTCACAGCGCAAATTAATAAGCAAAAGCCAGTGTGTCACATGTAGAAACAGGTGAGGGCCCAAATGCAGACGCTGTGAGGCACGTGAAATGGCAAGTCATGCAGAAAGGAGAATTTAATAAATCTGACTTACAGTCTTTGGTAGCTGATTGGCGGGCACTGAAACTGGCATGTGGTAAAACCTCGGGAGGAGGAACATGACCGAAACAAACAGGACTGAATGAAACCAAAGTGAACGGAACAGAAATGAAAGGTATATCCATGTAGGTAAACGGGTTATCTGACGGAGGAGAGTGGGGAGCATATTTACCCAAAAGGAGGCAGATATCCTTGAGCTCAGGTGTGACACAACAGGACAGAATCCGACAGGAGCCAGAAAGTCAGACAAAGACAGGAAGTATAAAAAAAGACACAGAAGGATAAGAAGTCAACAGAAATTCAACACAGAGTCCATCAATCAAAAGTCTTTTCAAAAATGTCTTTGTCCTTATTTTAATTTTTCTTGCAGAATGTTTAAAACATTCATACTTCATTATACTCTGTAAACTCTGCAGGAGGAGTTTTTACAATCCGAACATTAATTATGATAATAAATGGATGACTTGAGGCCTATATGTACGCAGAGCATACTTTTGTAAATATACCTGTCTATTCATTATTATTATTTTATACGTTAACAAAATAATTACATGTTCATTTTCACTAGATGATGTACAATTAGTTTCAAAGTTCTCACTCTGTGGCTTTAGGGTGTCACATGAGTCAGAACAGTGCCGCTTTCAGCCTTACTCTCTACCTCACATTTCAGATCTAATTTCTTCATTATAAATAAAGTGACAAATTAGTGCTGCAAATGAAAGAAAATAAAGTCACATTTGACTGAGATGATGATGAGTTGTCTTTTGAGCATGGAAAAATCATTTTGTCACCAAAATGATTTCCCCCTCTCTCTGACGACAGTCTGCAGAATTGTGTGAGATTTTTTTTGGTCATTGAAAAACAAAATTTACTGAGGTAAATGAAAGAAAAGTGTCAGTATTTAGTGATGTCCAATGTCAAATTTATGCCAAATATATGTCAGAAATTTGGATATAGAAAGATGATGTTTGTCCCTCAGCCATAAAATGCTACTTGTTGCGTCCAAACAGACAATGTCTTTCTAGCATCTCTTATTGAATAGGGTGAGTTGTCTTTGACCGCAGCCTCACACTTTTGGGTGCAATAATATCTTCTGTTTAACTGCTCCCTCAGACTGGTGCTCTTCCTGCAGCATTAACTTTAAGCCAACAATGTAGCCGTTGCTCCATTCAATTGTTTTTATAACACCAGTTGTGGGTGTCACCTGGATTCGGCATCCAGATTCACAATCTAAAAAATAGGGTGCCCACTCTGACAAGGTTGATGGACATATATCACTGACATGACGTGCCAATGTGGAATAGAAAAAGGATCAATCAGTTTGGTCTTGAGGACCCCCGGTACTAATACACCCTCTGACCCTGAAAACAGCTGGCCTGACAGATCATCAATAAAACAGCAAGTCACAAAGCATCCAGACCTGATCTGCTCTGCACCTCCATCACCTTGCAGTGAGTTATGCTTCTGCTTCAACCAACAGGTTAATAAATCCAGGATGTGTCAGAGCAGAGGTGCATGAGCAAAACCCAGAGGGGGGAAGGACTACAACTGTCACAGAGGAAGAGGAAGTTGTGAGCAGCAGAGGGAGGACTCGAAGTCTGCAGAGACAGTTTCATTTTCTCCCAGCACTCAAACAAAAGACACTTTACCTGGGTAGAGACAGTCAGCTTTCATTGACTTCCACTCACAGGTAAGTCATCTTTTTGTTTTGGTTGTCCCTGCTGACAGCTCCCTATGGCGCTTTACTCTTTAAGAAGGTTTTGCTGACGACGCATTGGGCGAAAAACCTGAGAATATTGAATATTGAGACCAATTCTCCCAGTTTATAAATTGATCAATACACAGCTGTAATCTATAGACATCTCATGACACCAACAGGGTAAGAAAGGGTAATAACAACAAAACGTACTGCAGGAAAAAAAAATTGTATTAAACAAGTATAACATGTAGAGTGTATCATTCATGTCAAGTACAAAATACTTAATATGGTTTATTGAATTTAAATAAAACAGCATTAGCTTGGTATTTTACAGAATTTTTAATCTTCTCTTGATGTCGAGGATTGATTATATCATCCACTGCACTTTAGTGGTTGGGACCATAATCTATATGCCCTGCTTCTGTCAGGGTGGCCCATCATTTATGTCCGCACTCTAAACTGTAGTTCAATAATGATTTAAACTTTATGAATAAACCATCAACATCATAGCCCATGGCGCTTTCATACACATACAGACCAGTTCGTGTTGAATTCAGATGTGTGGTACGTTGGTAATGTTAAGACTATATGTCCAGAGACCTGCAGCATTAAATCTGTCTGAAAAAAAAGGAAATCAACACTCAGTCACGTCAGGAAAGTTTCAGTTCCTGCTGTGGTTCATTCTGTGTTTCGTTGTGTGGACCAAACAGCAGGACATGACATTTTATTCCATCAGCGAAATGCCATAAATAGATCCAAACCCAAAAAGTGGTAGGCTGTGTCTCAACTTTTGACTTCCCATACTCCATTTGTGACTTTCAGCTCCAAGCCCATTGGTTCCTATGGAAGTAAAACAAATGGACACAACTTATAGTGTTATTTAACAGAAAAGATTCAGTAATTTGATTAAACAGGTGGTTGCTGTAGTTTTTTTGAAACATCACTAAAATGTTCTTTGTTGGGAACTATTTTCAGTGGCAGATGAATCCATATTTTCGACAGTAACCACAGCCCTTCTCAGTTTCCCTTACCAGTCTAACACAGCAAGTTCAGCATCTTCATTCTTTTACCCCAAAGTCAAAAAGCTGTGCCAATGTCCAATCACCTCTTTTCGTCTTCTTAAATTAGGATACTAATCAGTTTGTCCTAATCCAGTTGGCCTGGTCTGGCTTGACGAGGTAGTGTTGTTCGGAGGGAGAATTGTAACCTCTTGTATTGTAAAAACAAAGAAGTTCTTGGCAAGTGAACATCATCACTATCTACTTCTGGCAACAAGCCACAGCAGCAGAGAAAGTTTTTTTAAATCAGGCTTGCTCGGGGAATTGAAAATGAACTCACTTTGCTTCAGGTTACATCAGTTCAGGAAACTGTAGATTACTTAATCTTACTAGTTATAAGTTAATTTGCATGCATCTCTGATTTATTTTTTGTCATTGGCATAATGTAACTTCCTCTCACTCTCTCTCTAGCTGATTATGGACTTTATAGATCCCATCCTGTCCATTGCCTCAGAGATCTACACCCTGGTTGAGACTGTGAAGGCCAACAAGAAACGCTGCCACCGTGTGTCTCACCGAGTCAAAGCCCTGGAGGAGCTGGTGAGGTCCATCAAAAAGAGGGACACGGTTCAAGCCGCTGCTGATGTGGGAAAAGCCCTCGAGGAACTCTCCATCACTCTGAAATCAGCACAGCAGCTCATCCAGAAGTACACATTGGCCAACTTGATGGAGCGCATCCTGAAATCCAGCAGCCACGGAGACGAATTCAACAGTGTGAATGAACGCCTAAATGATGCCTTCCAGTGGCTGTCTGGCGCTCTGCAGGTGGAGCAGGGGAACGCGGTGTACCGCGTGTTTGAACTGACCTCCAGAGTGAAAGCAGATGAGGTCGATGGGAAGGAGGACGATGCAGAGCTCAAGAAATGTGAGGGAACCTGATTTTGACTTAGCTTTTGTAGCTTGTAATTCCTCTATGTCCTGAACGAAACACCCTCATGACAGAATTCTGTTGGTGTTGCACATTGACCCAAGCCACAAAATGTATTCAAACAGATATTGTCTTGACCAAGATTGGATTTTCATCAAGTTTTGGAAAATCAGACTTGTCTTATTTGAACACTTATTATGGCTGGAAGTATAATGTGCTTAGACTTTCTAAATTGACATTGTGATACTATAGAGAAGATGGTTTAATGATGTTGAAGGTCTCGTTGCCTTTGTGTCATCAGTGTCATTTCTTCCTCAGTGCTGCTGGAGTACATGAAGAACCAGGAAGACAAAATGGATGCCATGCGAAGAGATGTGGGAAAGATTGTGGAGCTATGTGAGTACACCAGATCACCATTTTCTAGATTAGTATTTTATTGCATATAGTGCTACATGCATCGACCCCTAACACTCATGGGCTCACTATCCAAATGTTTGACTTAGGACATGGACACAAACGCCACTCCAAATTCATTATTGTGTAGTTCTGGAATGGCTGGATGTGGAGATAAGCAGCTGTTTGCTAAGTTGGTGATGATATGTCAGTGTTATGTTCAATACTTGTTTATGATGACAGAAAATCCGACTTCACAGGTCTAATGGACATTTTGAGATGTGACATAGCTGTTACCAGGATGACAGATGACAGACTCAAATGTTTCTGGTCTCTCTTGAGATGATGTGTGTTATGATTTGAGTGCTATACAAAAAAATTTGAATTGAATTGAATTGAATTGTGCATTTTCACAGTGAATAAGCCCAGCAAGACCGATGTGGAAATCCGAATGATCAAACCAGAAGAACTGGAGTACCATTTTCCCAAGAGGCCCTTCATGGAGACATTGACCTCAGAGCTCTACAAAGGACAGTATAATGGATTCACAGTGGTCATCAAGAGATATACGGACCCTGTGAAAGCCAGTCCAAGGTCAGTGCTCCACTGCAGAAGGATACTGAATGAAAAGACAAGAAAGCAGTTCTAACTGACCAGACAACACAACCAGTGTAATTTTATTTTAAACTATTATGAGTTTGGCCAATTTAAAGTATGAAGTTGTTTTTTACAGTCCTTGAGGCTGCAGGTTTAAACTGATATAATCAACATTTTCATAAATCAATTAAAAGGCAAACTGCAAGAGGGTTCACTCCTCACCAGGGTTTTTGGTTGTTGGTGGGTCTAATTATGGAAGGTGTTGCAAACTGCAAACAATGTTAAGCTCTCAAATTTCTACCCCACCTAATAAACATTTTTTTGTTGAACTAATGTACTTGAAAATTATATAGAAACACGACTACTGTCCCCCGAAACAACACAGTCCTGGAGAAATATAATTTCAGCACTTCAGGTAGATGAAATCAGTGTGTGATTAACACCAGTATATTGATGACCATGAGTCAGAGGATATTAAAGGGTATAGGTTGACAATTAGTCTGTATTAAAACATGTGTCAGGTAATCATTTCTTCTATATTGGGCCTTTAGCAATCCCTACTTCATGCATTTACAATGTAAGGGATGATGATCAACATCCACAAAATACAAAAATGTTCCTCAGAGTTTATCTGAATCTTGTATGAAGTGGCAGTTGACTCCAATGTTACAGTCTTTTCTGTGCAAAATTCCTTCTTTTGTTTACTTTTGTTCTGTTTTGCGACATCTCTGTGGGAATAAGAAGGATTTTTATACAAATGACACTGTATCTTTGGATGCAACTGACCATCAAGCAATAAGAAGTTAATTAGAAATGAACTAATTAAAGGAGTTAATGATGGTCGGTTGGCCAGAAAACTCAGTCCTGCATGAGTTTTACCATAGCCTGTTGTATTGTATCAATCTAAACATTTTCTCTAAAATGTAGGGAGGTACAGTCTGTTTTCAAGAAGGAAGTTGAAACCATGAGACGTTTTGAGTCGCCCAACATCCTGCGAATGTTTGGCATCTGTGTCCAGGATGAGGACGGTGAGTAGGAGTGAGGATGAAAATCACAAACGATCCATTCAAATTAAACCTTTAGAATTCAAACAATGTGTATATTCGCCTAGGACCCAGCCCTCAGTTCCTGATTGTCATGGAGTACTGTGAGAAGGGGAGTCTCCGACAGGTTCTGGATTCTGGCTCTAAACTGTCCTGGACCAGAAAAGTTCGTATGTGTCTGGACGCAGCACAAGGACTCTACCGGTCAGTAAACGTATTCCTTTTGTGTTTTATTTACTGACAAATTTGTATGTGCAAGGTGTGCAAGGAAATATTGAACAGAGAAATAAGCAGGGTGGGGGGGTGGGGGGGGGGGGGGGATATTTATTTGAGCAGGTGAGTTTAAAAAGCAAAATGCCATTTTGTTTGGTTTTGAATATGTGCCCTTTAAAATTGGCATTAGGATAAAATCATCTGTCAAGGTTTATTTAATCTTCCAACATGATATTGATTAATATTGTGAAATACGAAATGATCTTGAAAATCAATTTTCTCTAATTCAGTTGATTGAATCACTGACATGATACAGTTTGTACTTTATCGCATTATTTCATAGTGACATAAAGGATATCTGCTCAGTGATTCACTCATAAATTTGTATTGTCTAAATTAAAATGATTGTATTGTCTTAAATAATAATAAGACATTATTATCTAAAATAGGTCAATTGAAGAATTTGACAAGTTTTTGTGTTAATCCTAATATTATCTCTACCAAACAGAATAAAGTTTCAACAACCCAAGGTAAAGGGATCTTTAAAAGGCCACATGGAGGCGCTAGTCACACCAAAAATGTATAGCGTGTTCTTTGACAAATGGTCAAACGGAGAAACATGAGAAAACATTGTTTGATATTAAAATAGATCATTGTAAATTGGCTGACTGAGCAGTCAGCCTAAACAGCTGCTGACTGAATATATGTGCCATTCAACCAAAACAATGAGGAAAGACGCCCCAGACAGAGCTGCAGAGTTGGTGAGAATTATTTGTGGACTTAGAAAACAAATACAACCTTCCATAATTTTAAGTTCATCATTGTGATACAATTATTTGAGTATTTCTTTCTCTTTTAAGATTGCACCAAACTGAAGAAAAAAGTAAGGTTCATGGATGTATCAACAGCAGCAAGTTCATGGTGGCTGAAGGCTACAGGGTCAAGGTAGTGAAAGCAGAGTATGCCGGTTTGGCTTCAATCCATCTGAATTGTGGCAGTTGAGGTGTTGAGGCCAGTGAATAATATCTTGATATTTTATTTAATTTGATTGTTTTTCAGCTGGGAGGTTTTGAACTGGCAAAAACAGAGACGTCACTGAGAAAGCCAACAAAGGACAAAAAGAGCGAGATCGGGTCCCTGTGTTACTCTTCTCCTCAGACGCTCAAAGACATCAACCACGACTACAACAAAGAGTGTGAGATGTACAGGTCAGAAACCACCCACAGATTAACCAACCGCTGCGTTACACCTTCAGCACATAGGCTTAATAACAGTGGTGACAGAGGGATATCCAAGGGTGGTACAAATATTTTCTGTTTTATCATAGGGGTGAATTCAGGTAATCTGGGACATCTAAACTTCAGTCTGTTTATATCCTGTTCGAACAAAATCTAGTCAATAGGACTTTAACTATAGGTTAGCATGGATATCATGTGACTAAAATCACATGACTTCATGAGGTTGATGTCACAGAGACGGGCGGGGCAAGTGTCACTCAGAAGCTCTCCCTTGGAATTGCATGACAGTGTCAATGTCAGGATTCTGAGAAGATTAATGTTAAGGATATCAATCTTTTATAAATAAATAATGTTCCTAAATGTTATCAAATTATGTTTGTGATGTATTCAACAAACGCACTGAGTTGTAGAAAGTAATTTTTTTTCCAAACATTTGTTAGCTGTCCCACTTTATCAATCATGATTGATAAAGTGGGACAGTATGCTTTGGATAATCTGGGACATTGAAGTTCTCACAATGGGGGAAATATACATTTAGTGACTTCCTGAAGTAAATACAGATAAACTAAAGAGATGTAGCATATGATCTTCACTTGTCAGACAGGAGTTAATGGTAAATGCAGTCGGTCCCTATCTATTTAAACTGATTGTCTGGTTAGCTAACCAGCACATAATAAGTTAACTCTCCAGGAAAAAGATGATCCAAAAGAAGAGGTCTGTGTGGTCGGCAGCCATTGTTGTTACGAAACATGTGGAGAAGACAATGGGCTGATCAATGCTGATGGTCTCTCACCTGTTTGTTCCCTGAATAGAAGGCAAATTACTGAATAAATAATCTGTTATTGTTATTGTTTTAAATGAATATTAAAGTTTCTTAATTTAAGATGTTAATGTTAAGGGCTCTTTATGAAAACAAATGACTTGTATGTCAATATGAATTAATGACATTTCTTTGAATAATATACATTTTCTTATTCAGCTTTCTGTCCTTTTTGCATAATGCTTTTTTTTTATATTGGTAATGTTGAGCTTGGCATGCTTGGCAAGGTGATTTAGGTTCTTTTAAAACCCTAATACAAGTGTTCCAGATTCCAAAGTGACCTGTCAAATTCAGGCAGATCTTTCTTTCTTTTGGCACAAAGAACACTGAAAGCTGTGTCATGTCTCATCTATGATATCTCCATTCTTTCTTCTGGTGTGGTAAGAAAACATCTTAAGGATTACAGAAATGTGTAATATATTGATCTAATGTGTAAAACAGATATCGGAATAAGTCGCAGAAGACAAAATTGAAACAAATGTCCCAGATCACCCGAATTCACCCTACATATTTTAAAAACAATTCAACACATTATGAGGCAACATTTTCTTCAACTGCATTGTTAAATCTACAAGCATATCCAATCTGAACAAAGCTGGTGTGTAAATGCTCATTGATATTTACTCTGAAATTAATCATTCATTAACAGTTCCATATGTTAATAAATCCTAAATTCAGGATTGTAACTTTCTCGCATTCAGGCATTTTTATTACCAAAAAGTAATTAAAGGTGCTATATGTTAGTATGTTTGCTCGTGCTAGCTAATACTAGCAATAACAGCTCTTTAGATACAAATCTAGCAGAAAGATTTACAGTTCAAAGTGGTGCAAAGTAATGTCAGTGTTATTTTGCTTCTGCTTCAACCATGTCTTTGCTTCTATTGAAGCTAGCTTGCTAAACAGCTAGCCCCAACCAGTCATCCCGATACCTTGTCACTCGGGACGTACAAGGAGCACTTTTTAGGTAATTGGTAAAGGGACTTTTTTTTTTATATCATTCAAAGTCTCCAGTTATCTAAGTATTCAAATAAGTTTCTGCTACTAAAGCACCTTTGGTCCACATGTCACCGCAGGTGTTTTCCAGAAGGTTTTATGGTCAAATAAATAAAAGGGTTAAAAAAGGAAAGTTGTCCTGCCAGAGGATAAACACTAACCTTGCAACCCAAACTGTCTTCAGATTTATAGATTATGCTAAGTCTTAGTTTAAGATGATTTATAAACCGCTAATTAAGCCATCAATTGCAACTTTATTGTGGTTAATTTACTAGGAGGTGCTACTGATTGTGTTCATACAGGCAGCTGCTCAGTATTACCCCTGCCTCATACTGTCAATGAACCATTGATAAACAACTCAATTCATGGAGAATGTTGTCTTTCAGCTTTGGTATCGTCCTGTGGGAAATTGCAACTCGCAGGAAACCTTTTGAAGGTGTGTATGTGTGGATTAGCCATCGATATCCCACTCTGACCCTAAATGTAGTTTTGCAACTCAGATATTCACTTCCTTTAGTTAAGAAAGTCAGCTGCTAAAAGTTGAATAAGTTTGATTCCTTTTTCACTGTGTTTATTACAATAGCATCCAATTATCTGCCAGCAACTTGTTTCCTGTTAAGATCTACAGTGTCAAGTTTTTTTTTGTGCAAGATATCATTGTATTCTGTTTGATAGTCACTTGTTGTCACTGAAGCTGCAGACCAGTCAGCAAGATGAGCTTCAGATACAAACAAATAATTCTTAGTGTTACATTTCTATAAACCACCCTTCACCACTCCAAGACTTTAATTACACAAAAGTCAAATCCCACTTTGAAATTTGAAAGTGGATTGTAGCTTTTAGGAAGAATTGGAGTGTGTGATTGTGTAAATCATGTAAATTATGTCTCCACAGTGCATTGTCATCAATATAGATATAAAGTTCCTCAGTGTGCTACTGCAATATTATATATGTTGCTGTCATGTTAAGTGTTATTTATTTGTTAGTTTAGATAACATGCAGATTAACAGTCATATAGTTAGTTAGAGCCTAGGTCTCACTAAATGTTTTTCAGCCCAAATGGTCAGTCAGTTCACAAAAGTTCAAGATTAATGCTTAATCAGCAGTCGCCGATGGCCAAGTGGGAACTCTTCAAAGATGTGACTAGAGAGGCTCGCGTTGCAAACTCCAATCAGATTGTTAGAAATGTAGTCCAGCCTGCTGGAAATGGTTGTTAAAGCGCTGAGTTGGAAATAGATATAATTTATGAGTAAATAGCAGTAGTGCTAATAATGAGCCTTGAGGGATCTTTATCAATTATTTAGGTATTTGATTTGACATCTACAATTGAAACCATCAGACAGATATGAGTTGAACCAAAACCCACAGAAAGCAGATCATTTACCAAAATGTTGCCGTCAAGAGAAAGAAAGCATTGGACAGAAGAAGAAAGGATCCAAAATGGCAGCACAGTGCTGCTTTTGTCAGGCGAGTTAACAATGTCACGTTGTAACAGTAACTGCAGCAATTACAGTGGTACAAGCAGGTGTAAAGCCTGACTGCTTGTCGCATAAAGAGAATAAATGCATTGTGGGTCATTTATGTGTAGCCTGTTTGCAGCCGACAAAAAAATCAATAGAGAAAACAGAATAAACTGATAGAGCTTGAATTCTACTAAATAAACAAGGCTAGATAATAACTTAGTACATGTATACCTATAACCTAGGAGTGTGTATGGGTACGTGAAACTGAAGATTGTACTGTGAGTTTATTTTCTGATACCAAACATGAATTTGGCATCTCACTCACTCAATCAATGGCTCGCTCACTCACACACTCACTTGTGGTCTTGCTTCTTGCAGGATGTTCAACAAAGGAAATCTATCAGAAAGTGTACGAAGAGAAATTTAAAGAACCTCTTCCTGACGACTGTCCTGACGCACTGGTACAGCTGATCAACGCCTGCCGGGACTATGATAGCTTCCAGAGACCATCTGCAGGAGGTAAATTAGTCACTGTCCTCACCTCATGTACTGCCGTCATGAGGTTGGCAGGTATTTAGATAGGAGTGAAGTAGGTTTCAGATAATGATTTGAGACATTTGGTGTTTGTGGGGATGAAAGTAACATAATTTAAAACCCTCACAAAAAACAGCTTACACTGTTAGAAAGCATCTAAAATAATAGTAATAACACTGTGATGATCTTTTTCTTCTACAGTGATATTGGACAAACTGCGGAGCTTGTTGACACAGATGGAGGCGGAATAAAACTCTCATCATCATCAGCGTCTCAGGCCGATCAGAAACAAGTGTTAAGTCAATGTAATATGCGAAAAACTTAAAGATAAATCACCAAAAGGTTTACAAGGAACTAAAAGCTACAAGTTACTGTGACCAGGGGCTGACTTTACAGGGGGTTGGTGGATGGGGGTAACAGAGAGTTGTCAAACATAACCATATAATATAATAGGATATAAATATACATAAGTTTTGATAGATTGAATCCCCCTCTCATATGCCTCTCGCACACACACACTAACACACGTTTGTACTTCTATCTTAGTGAGGAGACTCATTGACCAAATACATTCCCTAGCCCCTTACCCTACCCTTAACCATCCAAACTAAATGCCTAACCCTAATCTAAACCTAACCCTAACCCTAACCCTAAAACCAAATCTTAACCTTCAAACAGCCCTTTGAAAAAGTGAGGACTGGTCAAAATGTCCTCACTTTCCAAAAATGTCCTCACTCTGTTGGGTCTATGATTAAAATGGTCCTCACAAAGATACAGGACACACACACACCTTGTTGATTGAGTAATGCTCAGTGGTGGCTGATCTCCAGTAAGTCTCTATTTAAAACAAAGGATTTGTCAGACATTTTGCTTTAATTATACTGCCTAAATAGAATAACACATATTCTCAATTCTAACCAGACCACATCTTGTTTGCTGTTGTACCTCACGGTCAAATCTTGTGCAGTAGGTCAATCCACAATGAAAATGTTCAGAACTCAACCGATTTTTCAGTATTTTTGTTCAATGATACATACACTATGCTTGGTTGCATTCACTACAGGTTTTCATTTGAAAATATTGATCTTTTTTTTTAGATTAAATGTAGTAATATATTTAAGATTAACTTTCCCAAAGTAAAACAAATAACATTTTAATAAGACATATTATTAGGTTTGGTTCAGTTAATAGCTGTTGCTTTTATAGTACTCTACTGTATATAAAGGCTACTGGTCTGATAAGTGGCTGGATGTCAAAACTAGCTTCCAGGGACAATAACCTGCTGCTGCCACAGGTGGGCAGTAAATTACAAAATGAATGCAAACAGAAAACATCAGATCCTTTATGAGACAGACCACTATTCTGAGATCAGACTATGAGTCAGCCACAACATGGAAGAAGATAATAACAAGACTAATTAAGGCCTATATAAATTAATCAATTCCTTAATTCTTTTTACTGTTCTTACACTTCACAGTAAGCAGTGACATAGACAACAATCATGGTAGCACTTTTGTTCACTGTTCACTGTTGTTAATGCAAATCATTTGTTGTACTTTAACAATAAAAGGCTGCGTTGCTGACACCATCTGCGCTGTGTTGCTTCCCTTCCTCCTCGACAAAAACTGGGTTGTAACATATACATATTATATATGCTTTACTTTTCTTTAATGATGCTTCCATCCTCCGTTGAGGAATAGAGAGGAAACAGGTTGTGATGACTAGTTCACAACTCCATCCTCACCATTGCTGTGTGTCTGTTCTGAAGAGACATACAGTTTTAGAACGTAGGGCAAGATGGTGAATACCCCTTGTGTTTGGAGGTCTGCACTTCTTTGATGTTATGGGGTCATGTATTGTTCTGTGTCTGGAACATATAGTCTGTAAAGGTGTGACTTATAGGCTGCATCTTAAATGTGTTGGAGAGGAAATAGTGTCAGTCAGCTGAGTTCTTCGAACAAAGGATAAACACAGTTCAACCAGAGTGCTGCAAAAAGTCACTATAGAATTCAGGTGACCTCAGGATCAACTTCTGCAAGACATGAATAGACAACGGGTGCACCATAAAGTTTATGTCGAGCTGTACATTAGATGGAAATGTCTGCTGTAAGCATAAACTAGGAAGTTATTAAGTAAAGTAAGTGGTTATTAAGTAAATTCCATTACAGGACATATCATCAGTTGTGTACCTTCGTGTCATTGAGCGTTTCAGCCCTTTAAACACAGTTAGTCCTCTACTAGGGCAGGCTGACCACAGTTGGGGTCCAGAACTAACCCACAGTTGAAACACAGAAAATATTTCCTGGGAAAAGTTTATGTTTTAGACATCTGTTCAAGACTCTTCTATTGACCCTCGGGTGGCTGTCTCTAGAGAGAGAATAACTCAATTTATGATGTTTTCAATCTGATTCATCATCGTGATACTTGAGTTGATCATTTGCAGTTTTTGTGCTGAATTAAGGCGCAATCTACTAACAGATCTTTCGGCGTAATAAAACAACAGAAAAAAACCATAACATGCCTCCATACTGCTCGTATAGTGTCATCCAAGTGTCCCCAAGCCCCAACATTCATATTGGACTCAGTGTCGGGGTTTGGGGACACTTGGATGACACTACACAGGCAGAATGGAGGCATGTTTCTGTTGTTTTATTACGTCTGAAGAAGAGGTCACTTTGGCGGCAGCTTCCACAAGGGTTGCACACAGTCGCTGCAAGCATGGGTATATATTAGTCTTTATTACATTTTTAAAAATCTTTATTTTAATTTTAAATCGTTTTTTTAAACATTTCCCCACAATTGTAAGTATTGCATCCTTATTTACTATTACTTACTGACGTACATTTTTGACTCCCCTCTATACATCGCAAATTTCCCCATTATGGGATGTAAAAGGATTCTCATTTTATCTTATTTCTTGGACCATCTCTTACATCTGGACTATATATATATAATTCTTTTCGAGTCTTGATGACCACTCAAAACGCTGTACAGTACCGTTTTTTGCTATTCATACAAACATTCATGTTTCTATGAGAGGGGCAAATTTGGGGTTCAGTATTTAGCCCAAGGACACTTCGGCATGCAGATGAGGAAGACTGGGATCGGACCGGCGACCATCTAGTTGGAGGATGACCGCCCTACCCCCTCAGCTGTACAACACACAGTACTTGTACGTGCATTACATGACACACACTTAATAAAATTGAAGAGATCCTTTGTAGTTTAGATACAACGAAATAAATTCTTCTGAACTTGGCTGATAAGGTGGGAACAGGAAAAGCAATCCTCCAACCTTACATCTTGATGACCATACCTAACCCTAAATGATGTAGGGGCCTGTGTAATGACAAAATGGAGCAGTTGGAACATGTGAAAGTGAATATTTTGATTTACAATTTCAAAGGTCACTCTTGTGCCCTTGGCTGAATTACCATCTGAGCCATTGGGCTCCTGTCCATGGACCACAGAGCACCAGAGAAAACTCCAGGCTACTGTGTCAAATGCTTTGCTCTGATTCAACTGATTTGCTATTTCAGTTGTGTGCTGCATATTCTTCATCCAGACAACCCTGAGGCCAGATGCGGTTCTGTGGTCTGAAGAGGCGAAGAAGATCATCCTGATTGAACTTACAGTCCCGTGGGAAGAAAGGTGCGACCAAGCCTTTGAAAGGAAGAGTGCCAAATACCAGGACCTTTTGCAAGACTGCAGGGGGAAAGGATGGCAGGCATGGCTGTTTCCAGTTGAGGTCGGCTGTAGAGGATACCCGGCCCAGTCGGTATGGAGAATGCTTACAGTCATTGTAATGACAGGAAAGGAGAGGAAGACAGCAGCTTGCAGGATGGGGGAGGCAGCAGAAAGAGCCTCTTGCTGGCTATGGAACAGGAGAGAGGAGCTGAGCTGGAAGCCAGGAGGAGGAGATGGGCAGTGATTTTGCCACCACTGCCGACCAGCCAACAGGAGGGTATTACGGTTTAGGATTGAAACACCCAAAGAACGTTGGACACCGTCTGATGACATCAACCCTTCCTGGCCAAGGCTAAGTATTTTAGATGTAATTATTCTCAGCTAATCTTATAAAGTTACCACATAGTACACACCCCTCAGGCCTTGGCAAAAAAAAATGTTAAGAAAAAAATCCTGTGCTTTTATTTTGAAGGGGATTTTTTTATGCAGCGGAGTGCCGTCTATTCACACTCATTAACAGTATTTGTTAAGGAGTGTGAATAGGATCAGTTTTGTTTGTTGTCATAGATTCAGTGAGTGAGTATTCTCAGCTAAAGCTACATAATTTGGGTCTTTTTGAAACTACTTCTCAGTAGATGAAAGCACTGTTGAGTCTGTTAAAAAAGGCTGAAGTTACTGAATTGTTATGTAAGTTGTATTACCTTGTGTCCTTAAGATGCACTTTTTGGTTTTTAATTAAAAGGCAGCTAATTGAGTGTAAGGGAATATTTCCCTCTCTAGCATCGCCACCTGCTGGTGGTTTTGGTTTATAATTAAACTTGTTTTTTTGTGTTGGCATACTGTGATATTCTGTACTATCTCAGGTTCAAACTGCACCATCTTTTTATTAAATAAATTTGAGAAGTTGAACATTTTTCTCGATTTGGGTCGCGGCTTGTCATTAAGAGGTGATGGTGGGTCTCGAAGCCAGACCACTTGAGAACCACTGTTATAATGCATCCATAGGTGGCACTGCTGTGTTCTCTAGCCATTTTTAAACCCAACTTTTGCTATAGTTACTCAACGCCTTACCAAAAATCTCCCCCTCTTCTCCTAACAGAAGGGGAGCGCAGGCCCTGTTCTGTTCTCCGTCCTGAGAGATCTGATCACAAGCTTGTCGTTTTACACCTGATATTGAAATCTGTCCAATCTCTCAGGACGCTAATACCGGGTTTGGACGGGGGCGTAACAGGTTTCTTTGGGTTCTTCAGACAGGGTTGAGAAGGCTGGTTTAGTGCTTCACAAAATAACTATAGATTCAATCTACACAATGATTTGAAGATATTGAAGAGAAGATTAATTGTTTATCAAACCGTCTATTATTTAATTATTTATTTAATTACTCAGTTTGGTCTTGAGGACCCCCGGTACTAATATATCCTCTGACCCTGAAAACAGCTGGCCTGACAGATCATCAATAAAACAACAAGTCACAAAGCATCCAGACCTGAGGTGCAGAGCAGATCAGGTCTGGATGCATCACCTTGCAGTGAGTTATGCTTCTGCTTCAACCAACAGGTTAATAAATCCAGGGTGTGTCAGAGCAGAGGTGCATGAGCAAATCCCACAGGGGGGAAGGACTACAACTGTCACAGAGGAAGAGGAAGTTGTGAGCAGCAGAGGGAGGACTCGAAGTCTGCAGAGACAGTTTCATTTTCTCCCAGCACTCAAACAAAAGACACTTTACCTGGGTAGAGACAGGCAGCTTTCATTGACTTCCACTCACAGGTAAGTCATCTTTTTGTTTTGGTTGTCCCTGCTGACAGCTCCCTGTGGCAGTTTACTCTTTAAGAAGGTTTTGCTGAAGACGCATTGGGCGAAAAACCTGGTGAAAACTGACACCAGGACGACTTATTATCCCCAGGGAAAGAGAAAGAGATAATTACTCTGCTCATTGCTCCAACATGAATTCTGTCTGAGGAGCGGCAGTTTAAGGTGGAGTTAACCTGTTCACATGCCTGAATAGTCACAGGCTGAGACACAGAAGAAAAACAAAATGCACAGATTAAACAAAGACAAGTATTTACCTGCTGAACAACTCTTCTACACATAGTCAAAGAAGATCAGGATTTGTAGACACAACTAAGTACTTGGAGCACTTGGTGCGGATCTTGCACAGTTGGTGCCCTTGAATAGAGGCGGAATGGACAACAACAATCGGGTAGGTACAGGAATGTTTGCACAAAGCTGTAGATACATCCTCAATATGAATAAATTGGTAAGCTTGTTGGACCCTCCCATGCTTAATATATAGTATATGATGTATCTCATCTTGGCGGCCTGCAGGAGGAACTGGAAAGCATTGTAGAGGAGATTGACGGGTGGGCTGATTGTTTAACCATACTACTTTAACTGTGAGCGTTCACGCTACCGCTATACAGATTTTTACCACAAGGATATCTTCCCCACAGGGTAAGAAAGGGTAGTAACAACAAAACGTACTGCAGGAAAAAAAAATTGTATTAAACAAGTATAACATGTAGAGTGTATCATTCATGTCAAGTACAAAATACTTAATATGGTTTATTGAATTTAAATAAAACAGCATTAGCTTGGTATTTCTACAGCATTTTTAATCTTCTCTTGATGTAGAGGATTGATTATTTCATCCACTGCACTTTAGTGGTTGGGACCATAATCTATATGCCCTGCTTCTGTCAGGGTGGCCCATCACTTATGTCCGCACTCTAAACTGTAGTTCAATAATGATTTAATGAATTTTGCACCAATTTGACATTCATGGTCCCCGCAGGATGAATTCTAATGACTTTGGTGACTTCATTCATCCTGTGAAATATCTCAACTAGTATTGGATGGTTCCCAGAGGGAGAATCCTAATGATTAGGATGATCCTCTGACCTTTTCTTTGGCATCACCATGAGGCTGACATTTGGGTCTTGAGTCGAATATCTTTAACAACAATTTGAGCTGCTTGGCCATTTGGGTGAATGCATGCATTGTGGCGGACAAGCAGGTTTAATTTTGCTCTCATCAAAATATTACAAATTGTGTTTTTCATGGGTGCATTGTATCTTTGTAGCCTAGTATGATTCAATTAACTGTTATTTAACAAGAAAGCTGCAGTAACGAGGATTATCAGTAATACTCAATACATGACAAAAGAGCTCAAAAGGTTTTTATTCATTTCAGCATTTATCCAACTGTGGACATCATGAAGGCAGCATTTTTCTCACCAGGTACTTTATGAATAAACCATCAACATCATAGCCCATGGCGCTTTCATACACATACAGACCAGTTCGTGTTGAATTCAGATGTGTGGTACGTTGGTAATGTTAAGACTATATGTCCAGAGACCTGCAGCATTAAATCTGTCTGAAAAAAAAGGAAATCAACACTTCGTTGTGTGGACCAAACAGCAGGACATGACATTTTATTCCATCAGCGAATGCCATAAATAGATCCAAACCCAAAAAGCGGTAGGCTGTGTCTCAACTTTTGACTTCCCATACTCCATTTGTGACTTTCAGCTCCAAGCCCATTGGTTCCTATGGAAGTAAAACAAATGGACACAACTTATAGTGTTATTTAACAGAAAAGATTCAGTAATTTGATTAAACAGGTGGTTGCTGTAGTTTTTTTGAAACATCACTAAAATGTTCTTTGTTGGGAACTATTTTCAGTGGCAGATGAATCCATATTTTCGACAGTAACCACAGCCCTTCTCAGTTTCCCTTACCAGTCTAACACAGCAAGTTCAGCATCTTCATTCTTTTACCCCAAAGTCAAAAAGCTGTGCCAATGTCCAATCACCTCTTTTCGTCTTCTTAAATTAGCATGCTAATCAGCTTGTCCTAATCCAGTTGGCCTGGTCTGGCTTGACGAGGTAGTGTTGTTCGGAGGGAGAATTGTAACCTCTTGTATTGTAAAAACAAAGAAGTTCTTGGCAAGTGAACATCATCACTATCTACTTCTGGCAACAAGCCACAGCAGCAGAGAAAGTTTTTTTTAAATCAGGCTTGCTCGGGGAATTGAAAATGAACTCACTTTGCTTCAGGTTACATCAGTTCCGGAAACTGTAGATTACTTAATCTTACTAGTTATAAGTTAATTTGCATGCATCTCTGATTTATTTTTTGTCATTGGCATAATGTAACTTCCTCTCACTCTCTCTCTAGCTGATTATGGACTTTATAGATCCCATCCTGTCCATTGCCTCAGAGATCTACACCCTGGTTGAGACTGTGAAGGCCAACAAGAAACGCTGCCACCGTGTGTCTCACCGAGTCAAAGCCCTGGAGGAGCTGGTGAGGTCCATCAAAAAGAGGGACACGGTTCAAGCCGCTGCTGATGTGGGAAAAGCCCTCGAGGAACTCTCCATCACTCTGAAATCAGCACAGCAGCTCATCCAGAAGTACACATTGGCCAACTTGATGGAGCGCATCCTGAAATCCAGCAGCCACGGAGACGAATTCAACAGTGTGAATGAACGCCTAAATGATGCCTTCCAGTGGCTGTCTGGCGCTCTGCAGGTGGAGCAGGGGAACGCGGTGTACCGCGTGTTTGAACTGACCTCCAGAGTGAAAGCAGATGAGGTCGATGGGAAGGAGGACGATGCAGAGCTCAAGAAATGTGAGGGAACCTGATTTTGACTTAGCTTTTGTAGCTTAGATTTAGCTTAAAATCAAACTTCAATATGTGTCTGCATAGGCTAAAATTTGATATTGCTAATTTACGCTTGATGACCTGTCTAGGCTTAGTACCTCACCCCCAGTTTCAGGGTTTCAATTATTCTGTGACTGATCAAACAAAAGCAAGACATTTAGAATAATATGTTAAAAGAATATTAAATAGATTCAAAGTAAATTTTATCTGCACTCATCAACCAGTCAAATTAAAGCAATGCAAGAACGTTTAATTGGTGAAAAAGAAGTTTTGCTAATGCAAACTTTGCAAGAATCTAACAAACACTGTCACTTCACTCTTGAAGTGGGACAGCATTAGTTACATGACGGTTCTTGAACCTTGTAATTCCTCTCTGTCCTGAACGAAACGCCCTCATGACAGAATTCTGTTGGTGTTGCACATTGACCCAAGCCACAAAATGTATTCAAACAGATATTGTCTTGACCAAGATTGGATTTTCATCAAGTTTTGGAAAATCAGACTTGTCTTATTTGAACACTTATTATGGCTGGAAGTATAATGTGCTTACACTTTCTAAATTGACATTGTGATACTATAGAGAAGATGGTTTAATGATGTTGAAGGTCTCGTTGCCTTTGTGTCATCAGTGTCATTTCTTCCTCAGTGCTGCTGGAGTACATGAAGAACCAGGAAGACAAAATGGATGCCATGCGAAGAGATCTGGGAAAGATTATGGAGCTATGTGAGTACACCAGATCACAAGCTTCTAGATTAGTATTTTATTGCATATAGTGCTACATGCATCGACCCCTAACACTCATGGGCTCACTATCCAAATGTTTGACTTAGGACATGGACACAAACGCCACTCCAAATTCATTATTGTGTAGTTCTGGAATGGCTGGATGTGGAGATAAGCAGCTGTTTGCTAAGTTGGTGATGATATGTCAGTGTTATGTTCAATACTTGTTTATGATGACAGAAAATCTGTCTTCACAGGTCTAATGGACATTTTGAGATGTGACATAGCTGTTACCAGGATGACAGATGACAGACTCAAATGTTTCTGGTCTCTCTCTCGAGATGATGTGTGTTATGATTTGAGTGCTATACAAAACAATTTGAATTGAATTGAATTGAATTGTGCATTTTCACAGTGAATAAGCCCAGCAAGACCGATGTGGATATCCGAATGATCAAACCAGAAGAACTGGAGTACCATTTTCCCAAGAGGCCCTTCATGGAGACATTGACCTCAGAGGTCTACAAAGGACAGTATAATGGATTCACAGTGGTCATCAAGAGATATACGGACCCTGTGAAAGCCAGTCCAAGGTCAGTGCTCCACTGCAGAAGGATACTGAATGAAAAGACAAGAAAGCAGTTCTAACTGACCAGGCAACACTACCAGTGTAATTTTATTTTAAACTATTATGAGTTTGGCCAATTTAAAGTATGAAGTTGTTTTTTACAGTCCTTGAGGCTGCAGGTTTCAACTGATATAATCAACATTTTCATAAATCAATTAAAAGGCAAACTGCAAGAGGGTTCACTCCTCACCAGGGTTTTTGGTTGTTGGTGGGTCTAATTATGGAAGGTGTTGCAAACTGCAAACAATGTTAAGCTCTCAAATTTCTACCCCACCTAATAAAATTTTTTGTTGAACTAATGTACTTGAAAATTATATAGAAACACGACTACTGTCCCCCGAAACAACACAGTCCTGGAGAAATATAATTTCAGCACTTCAGGTAGATGAAATCAGTGTGTGATTAACACCAGTATATTGATGACCATGAGTCAGAGGATATTAAAGGGTATAGGTTGACAATTAGTCTGTATTAAAACATGTGTCAGGTAATCATTTCTTCTATATTGGGCCTTTAGCAATCCCTACTTCATGCATTTACAATGTAAGGGATGATGATCAACATCCACAAAATACAAAAATGTTCCTCAGAGTTTATCTGAATCTTGTATGAAGTGGCAGTTGACTCCAATGTTACAGTCTTTTCTGTGCAAAATTCCTTCTTTTGTTTACTTTTGTTCTGTTTTGCGACATCTCTGTGGGAATAAGAAGGATTTTTATACAAATGACACTGTATCTTTGGATGCAACTGACCATCAAGCAATAAGAAGTTAATTAGAAATTAACTAATTAAAGGAGTTAATGATGGTCGGTTGGCCAGAAAACTCAGTCCTGCATGAATTTTACCATAGCCTGTTGTATTGTATCAATCTAAACATTTTCTCTAAAATGTAGGGAGGTACAGTCTGTTTTCAAGAAGGAAGTTGAAACCATGAGACGTTTTGAGTCGCCCAACATCCTGCGAATGTTTGGCATCTGTGTCCAGGATGAGGACGGTGAGTAGGAGTGAGGATGAAAATCACAGACGATCCATTCAAATTAAACCTTTAGAATTCAAACAATGTGTATGTTCGCCTAGGACCCAGCCCTCAGTTCCTGATTGTCATGGAGTACTGTGAGAAGGGGAGTCTCCGACAGGTTCTGGATTCTGGCTCTAAACTGTCCTGGACCAGAAAAGTTCGTATGTGTCTGGACGCAGCACAAGGACTCTACCGGTCAGTAAACGTATTCCTTTTGTGTTTTATTTACTGACAAATTTGAATGTGCAAGGTGTGCAAGGAAATATTGAACAGAGAAATAAGCAGGGTGGGGGGGGGGGGGGGGTATTTATTTGAGCACATATTTGGGCACATATTGAGAAACATGAGAAAACATTGTTTGATATTAAAATAGATCATTGTAAATTGGCTGACTGAGCAGTCAGCCTAAACAGCTGCTGACTGAATATATGTGCCATTCAACCAAAACAATGAGGAAAGACGCCCCAGACAGAGCTGCAGAGTTGGTGAGAATTATTTGTGGACTTAGAAAACAAATACAACCTTCCATAATTTTATTTAGTGTTAATAATAAAAACACTTAGTTACAGTTTATAAGTTCATCATTGTGATACAATTATTTGAGTATTTCTTTCTCTTTTAAGATTGCACCAAACTGAAGAAAAAAGTAAGGTTCATGGATGTATCAACAGCAACAAGTTCCTGGTGGCTGAAGGCTACAGGGTCAAGGTAGTGAAAGCACAGTATGCCGGTTTGGCTTCAATCCATCTGAATTGTGGCAGTTGAGGTGTTGAGGCCAGTGAATAATATCTTGATATTTTATTTAATTTTATTGTTTTTCAGCTGGGAGGTTTTGAACTGGCAAAAACAGAGACGTCACTGAGAAAGCCAACAAAGGACAAAAAGAGCGAGATCGGGTCCCTGTGTTACTCTTCTCCTCAGACGCTCAAAGACATCAACCATGACTACAACAAAGAGTGTGAGATGTACAGGTCAGAAACCACCCACAGATTAACCAACCGCTGCGTTACACCTTCAGCACATAGGCTTATGTTGTGCCATAATGCATCAAACGTGATACCATGAAATGGTGTGCCTTTCGGCATTCAATAAATTTGGTTATCAAAATAAAATATAAAATATAAATATTTTATTATTAATATTAAATAATAACTTTAATTGATTAAAGTTACCTCGGGGCACCACCCTTCAAAGGAAGGGAAAAGATAGCCAATTTATTGATTAAGTCTCATAAAGGTTCTAACTACAAATTTGGAACTCTGATTAACAATTAAATTAATAACTATAACCAAAATTACCATATAGATAGTTAGCTAAGTTGAAGGATATGGGGTTTTTGACAGTGTAGAGGTTGGCAAAATTCACTTATGCAACATTAATGAAAAAACATTTGTGAAAGAAAAACAGTCAGCGTGCTTTCAAAATGGTAGCTGGCCAAAGAGATAAGACCCTTCTCCCACCTATTGGAATGTTTACGACCTGTAGAGATAATGAGGTGAAGAGTTATGCGTGTGTCTGTGTGTGTGCCAAATTAGAGGAAGTTACTAGATTGGATGCAACGAAAGACTGTGAAGAGCATAACAGACTAACATTACTTTCCCAATAACTTGTACCCAAAATATCACAACACCACAAATCAAACTTATAAACCTCACACAGAATCGAATAAACAGTCTTGCTTAGCCTAGTATAATTATTAAGCCCAGTTGTGTTACCAGTCCGTGGAAAGGGAAAAAAGGAAGTTGCTGTGCAGTTCGAAGTTTTGTGTCGTCTTGCTGGTTTCTGTTGAGCTGTGTACCTCAGTTGCTGGCTGAAGTTTTCCTGCAGGACATCGCATCGCTGCTAGGACGTTGGTAGAGCTTGGAGGGCGAGGAGGTTTCCTTGCTGAGATGAGCTGGAAGCTGCACCTTTGTGCTCCTCTCGAAGAGTTGGATGGGAAGAGAAGATGTGAGCTGGAGAAGAGGCTCGACAGCCTTCCCTCCTGTGGAAGGATCGTAGGAAGAGGCAGGAAGAGGCTCGACAGCCTTCTCTCCGTTGAGGGAGTGTAGAAAGAGAGCAGAAGATCCAGAGGACAGGCCTTATATTGGCCCGGTGACCTCACAGGTCATGGGGTCCAGAGTGACCAATGGGAGTTGAAACCTGTGTCCCTGGGGGGGGGGGGGTTCACACCTCTGTGTGAAGTTGATGCCCTCTGGGAGACTGAGTTCCTTGCTCTGGTTTTTGATGGCCCCTGGGAGACGGAGTCCTGGAGGGACATGCTGCTTCAGGCTTTGACTGAACATGTAGGCCGAAGTGTGGTTTCACAAAGAACCATGGCCCAACACTTAATAACAGTGGTGACAGAGGGATATCCAAGGGTGGTACAAATATTTTCTGTTTTATCATAGGGGTGAATTCAGGTAATCTGGGACATCTAAACTTCAGTCTGTTTATATCCTGTTCGAACACAATCTAGTCAATAGGACTTTAACTATAGGTTAGCATGGATATCATGTGACTAAAATCACATGACTTCATGAGGTTGATGTCACAGAGACGGGCGGGGCAAGTGTCGTTGTAGAAAGTAATTTTTTTTCCAAACATTTGTTAGCTGTCCCACTTTATCAATCATGATTGATAATGTGGGACAGTATGCTTTGGATAATCTGGGACATTGAAGTTCTCACAATGGGGGAAATATACATTTAGTGACTTCCTGAAGTAAATACAGATAAACTAAAGAGATGTAGCATATGATCTTCACTTGTCAGACAGGAGTTAATGGTAAATGCAGTCGGTCCCTATCTATTTAAACTGATTGTCTGGTTAGCTAACCAGCACATAATAAGTTAACTCTCCAGGAAAAAGATGATCCAAAAGAAGAGGTCTGTGTGGTCGGCAGCCATTATTATTACGAAACATGTGGAGAAGACAATGGGCTGATCAATGCTGATGGTCTCTCACCTGTTTGTTCCCTGAATAGAAGGCAAATTACTGAATAAATAATCTGTTATTGTTATTGTTTTAAATTAATATTAAAGTTTCTTAATTTAAGATGTTAAGGGCTCTTTATGAAAACAAATGACTTGTATGTCAATATGAATTAATGACATTTCTTTGAATAATAATTAAATTCTTATTCAGCTTTCTGTCCTTTTTGCATAATGCTTTTTTTTTATATTGGTAATGTTGAGCTTGGCATGCTTGGCAAGGTGATTTAGGTTCTTTTAAAACCCTAATACAAGTGTTCCAGATTCCAAAGTGACCTGTCAAATTCAGGCAGATCTTTCTTTCTTTTGGCACAAAGAACACTGAAAGCTGTGTCATGTCTCATCTATGATATCTCCATTCTTTCTTCTGGTGTGGTAAGAAAACATCTTAAGGATTACAGAAATGTGTAATATATTGATCTAATGTGTAAAACAGATATTGGAATAAGTCGCAGAAGACAAAATTGAAACAAATGTCCCAGATCACCCGAATTCACCCTACATATTTTAAAAACAATTCAACACATTATGAGGCAACATTTTCTTCAACTGCATTGTTAAATCTACAAGCATATCCAATCTGAACAAAGCTGGTGTGTAAATGCTCATTGATATTTACTCTGTAATTAATCATTCATTAACAGTTCCATATGTTAATAAATCCTAAATTCAGGATTGCAACTTTCTCGCATTCAGGCATTTTTATTACCAAAAAGTAATTAAAGGTGCTATATGTTAGTATGTTTGCTCGTGCTAGCTAATACTAGCAATAACAACTCTTTAGATACAAATCTAGCAGAAAGATTTACAGTTCAAAGTGGTGCAAAGTAATGTCAGTGTTATTTTGCTTCTGCTTCAACCATGTCTTTGCTTCTATTGAAGCTAGCTTGCTAAACAGCTAGCCCCAACCAGTCATCCCGATACCTTGTCACTCGGGACGTACAAGTAGCACTTTTTAGGTAATTGGTAAAGGGACTTTTTTTTTTTATATCATTCAAAGTCTCCAGTTATCTAAGTATTCAAATAAGTTTCTGCTACTAAAGCACCTTTGGTCCACATGTCACCGCAGGTGTTTTCCAGAAGGTTTTATGGTCAAATAAATAAAAGGGTTAAAAAAGGAAAGTTGTCCTGCCAGAGGATAAACACTAACCTTGCAACCCAAACTGTCTTCAGATTTATAGATTATGTTAAGTCTTAGTTTAAGATGATTTATAAACCGCTAATTAAGCCATCAATTGCAACTTTATTGTGGTTAATTTACTAGGAGGTGCTACTGATTGTGTTCATACAGGCAGCTGCTCAGTATTACCCCTGCCTCATACTGTCAATGAACCATTGATAAACAACTCAATTCATGGAGAATGTTGTCTTTCAGCTTTGGTATCGTCCTGTGGGAAATTGCAACTCGCAGGAAACCTTTTGAAGGTGTGTATGTGTGGATTAGCCATCGATATCCCACTCTGACCCTAAATGTAGTTTTGCAACTCAGATATTCACTTCCTTTAGTTAAGAAAGTCAGCTGCTAAAAGTTGAATAAGTTTGATTCCTTTTTCACTGTGTTTATTACAATAGCATCCAATTATCTGCCAGCAACTTGTTTCCTGTTAAGATCTACAGTGTCAAGTTTTTTTTTGTGCAAGATATCATTGTATTCTGTTTGATAGTCACTTGTTGTCACTGAAGCTGCAGACCAGTCAGCAAGATGAGCTTCAGATACAAACAAATAATTCTTAGTGTTACATTTCTATAAACCACCCTTCACCACTCCAAGACTTTAATTACACAAAAGTCAAATCCCACTTTGAAACTTGAAAGTGGATTGTAGCTTTTAGGAAGAATTGGAGTGTGTGATTGTGTAAATCATGTAAATTATGTCTCCACAGTGCATTGTCATCAATATAGATATAAAGTTCCTCAGTGTGCTACTGCAATATTATATATGTTGCTGTCATGTTAAGTGTTATTTATTTGTTAGTTTAGATAACATGCAGATTAACAGTCATATAGTTAGTTAGAGCCTAGTTCTCACTAAATGTTTTTCAGCCCAAATGGTCAGTCAGTTCACAAAAGTTCAAGATTAATGCTTAATCAGCAGTCGCCGATGGCCAAGTGGGAACTCTTCAAAGATGTGACTAGAGAGGCTCGCGTTGCAAACTCCAATCAGATTGTTAGAAATGTAGTCCAGCCTGCTGGAAATGGTTGTTAAAGCGCTGAGTTGGAAATAGATATAATTTATGAGTAAATAGCAGTAGTGCTAATAATGAGCCTTGAGGGATCTTTATCAATTATTTAGGTATTTGATTTGACATCTACAATTGAAACCATCAGACAGATATGAGTTGAACCAAAACCCACAGAAAGCAGATAATTTACCAAAATGTTGCCGTCAAGAGAAAGAAAGCATTGCACAGAAGAAGAAAGGATCCAAAATGGCAGCACAGTGCTGCTTTTGTCAGGCGAGTTAACAATGTCACGTTGTAACAGTAACTGCAGCAATTACAGTGGTACAAGCAGGTGTAAAGCCTGACTGCTTGTCGCATAAAGAGAATAAATGCATTGTGGGTCATTTATGTGTAGCCTGTTTGCAGCCGACAAAAAAGTCAATAGAGAAAACAGAATAAACTGATAGAGCTTGAATTCTACTAAATAAACAAGGCTAGATAATAACCTAGTACATGTATACCTATAACCTAGGAGTGTGTATGGGTACGTGAAACTGAAGATTGTACTGTGAGTTTATTTTCTGATACCAAACATGAATTTGGCATCTCACTCACTCAATCAATGGCTCGCTCACTCACACACTCACTTGTGGTCTTGCTTCTTGCAGGATGTTCAACAAAGGAAATCTATCAGAAAGTGTACGAAGAGAAATTTAAAGAACCTCTTCCTGACGACTGTCCTGACGCACTGGTACAGCTGATCAACGCCTGCCGGGACTATGATAGCTTCCAGAGACCATCTGCAGGAGGTAAATTAGTCACTGTCCTCACCTCATGTACTGCCGTCATGAGGTTGGCAGGTATTTAGATAGGAGTGAAGTAGGTTTCAGATAATGATTTGAGACATTTGGTGTTTGTGGGGATGAAAGTAACATAATTTAAAACCCTCACAAAAAACAGCTTACACTGTTAGAAAGCATCTAAAATAATAGTAATAACACTGTGGTGATCTTTTTCTTCTACAGTGATATTGGACAAACTGCGGAGCTTGTTGACACAGATGGAGGCGGAATAAAACTCTCATCATCATCAGCGTCTCAGGCCAATCAGAAACAAGTGTTAAGTCAATGTAATATGCGAAAAACTTTAAGATAAATCACCAAAAGGTTTACAAGGAACTAAAAGCTACAAGTTACTGTGACCAGGGGCTGACTTTACAGGGGGTTGGTGGATGGGGGTAACAGAGAGTTGTCAAACATAACCATATAATATAATAGGATATAAATATACATAAGTTTTGATAGATTGCATTCCCCTCTCATATGCCTCTCGCACACACACACTAACACACGTTTGTACTTCTATCTTAATGAGGAGACTCATTGACCAAATACATTCCCTAGCCCCTTACCCTACCCTTAACCATCCAAACTAAATGCCTAACCCTAATCTAAACCTAACCCTAACCCTAACCCTAAAACCAAGACACACACCTTGTTGATTGAGTAATGCTCAGTGGTGGCTGATCTCCAGTAAGTCGCTATTTAAAACAAAGGATTTGTCAGACATTTTGCTTTAATTATACTGCCTAAATAGAATAACACATATTCTCAATTCTAACCAGACCACATCTTGTTTGCTGTTTTACTTCACGGTCAAATCTTGTGCAGTAGGTCAATCCACAATGAAAATGTTCAGAACTCAACCGATTTTTCAGTGTTTTGGTTTAATGATACATACACAATGCTTGGTTGCATTCACTACAGGTTTTCATTCGAAAATATTGATCTTTTTTTTTTAGATTAAATGTAGTAATATATTTAAGATTAACTTTCCCAAAGTAAAACAAATAACATTTTAATAAGACATATTATTAGGTTTGGTTCAGTTAATAGCTGTTGCTTTTATAGTACTCTACTGTATATAAAGGCTACTGGTCGGATAAGTGGCTGGATGTCAAAACTAGCTTCCAGGGACAATAACCTGCTGCTGCCACAGGTGGGCAGTAAATTAAAAAATGAATGCAAACAGAAAACATCAGATCCTTTATGAGACAGACCTCTATTCTGAGATCAGACTATGAGTCAGCCACAACATGGAAGAATATAATAACAAGACTAATTAAGGCCTATATAAATTAATCAATTCCTTAATTCTTTTTACTGTTCTTACACTTCACAGTAAGCAGTGACATAGACAACAATCATGGTAGCACTTTTGTTCACTGTTCACTGTTGTTAATGCAAATCATTTGTTGTACTTTAACAATAAAAGGCTGCGTTGCTGACACCATCTGCGCTGTGTTGCTTCCCTTCCTCCTCGACAAAAACTGGGTTGTAACATATTCATATTATATATGCTTTACTTTTCTTTAATGATGCTTCCATCCTCCGTTGAGGAATAGAGAGGAAACAGGTTGTGATGACTAGTTCACAACTCCATCCTCACCATTGCTGTGTGTCTGTTCTGAAGAGACATACAGTTTTAGAACGTAGGGCAAGATGGTGAATACCCCTTGTGTTTGGAGGTCTGCACTTCTTTGATGTTATGGGGTCATGTATTGTTCTGTGTCTGGAACATATAGTCTGTAAAGGTGTGACTTATAGGCTGCATCTTAAATGTGTTGGAGAGGAAATAATGTCAGTCAGCTGAGTTCTTCGAACAAAGGATAAACACAGTTCAACCAGAGTGCTGCAAAAAGTCACTATAGAATTCAAGTGACCTCAGGATCAACTTCTGCAAGACATGAATAGACAACGGGTGCACCATAAAGTTTATGTCGAGCTGTACATTAGATGGAAATGTCTGCTGTAAGCATAAACTAGGAAGTTATTAAGTAAAGTAAGTGGTTATTAAGTAAATTCCATTACAGGACATATCATCAGTTGTGTACCTTAGTGTCATTGGGCGTTTCAGCCCTTTAAACACAGTTAGTCCTCCACTAGGGCAGGCTGACCACAGTTGGGGTCCAGAACTAACCCACAGTTGAAACACAGAAAATATTTCCTGGGAAAAGTTTATGTTTTAGACATCTGGTCAAGACTCTTCTATTGACCCTCGGGTGGCTGTCTCTAGAGAGAGAATAACTCAATTTATGATGTTTTCAATCTGATTCATCAACGTGATACTTGAGTTGATCATTTACAGTTTTTGTGCTGAATTAAGGCGCAATCTACTAACAGATCTTTCGGCGTAATAAAACAACAGAAAAAAAACATAACATGCCTCCATACTGCTCGTATAGTGTCATCCAAGTGTCCCCAAGCCCCAACATTCACGTTGGACTCAGTGTCGGGGTTTGGGGACACTTGGATCACACTACACAGGCAGAATGGAGGCATGTTTCTGTTGTTTTATTACGTCTGAAGAAGAGGTCACTTTGGCGGCAGCTTCCACAAGGGTTGCACACAGTCGCTGCAAGCATGGGTATATATTAGTCTTTATTACATTTTTTTTAATCTTTATTTAAATTTCCCCACAATTGTAAGTATTGCATCGTTATTTACTATTACTTACTGATGTAAATTTTTGACTGCCCTCTTTACATCGCAAATTTCCCCATTGTGGGATGTAAAAGGTTTCTCGTTTTATCTCATTTCTTGGACCATCTCTTACATCTGGACTATATATATATAACTCTTTTCGCGTCTTGATGACCACTCAAAACGCTGTACAGTACAGTTTTTTGCTATTCACACAAGTTGGAGGATGACCGCCCTACCCCCTCAGCTGTACAACACACAGTACTTGTACGTGCATTACATGACAAGCACTTAATAAAATTAAAGAATACAACGAAATAAATTCTTCTGAACTTGGCTGATAAGGTGGGAACAGGAAAAGCAATCCTCCAACCTTACATCTTGATGACCATACCTAACCCTAAATGATGTAGGGGCCTGTGTAATGACAAAATGGAGCAGTTGGAACATGTGAAAGTGAATATTTTGATTTACAATTTCAAAGGTCACTCTTGTGCCCTTGGCTGAATTATCATCTGAGCCATTGGGCTCCTGTCCATGGACCACAGAGCACCAGAGAAAACTCCAGGCTACTGTGTCAAATGCTTTGCTCTGATTCAACTGATTTGCTATTTCAGTTGTGTGCTGCATATTCTTCATCCAGACAACCCTGAGGCCAGATGCGGTTCTGTGGTCTGAAGAGGCGAAGAAGATCATCCTGATTGAACTTACAGTCCCGTGGGAAGAAAGGTGCGACCAAGCCTTTGAAAGGAAGAGTGCCAAATACCAGGACCTTTTGCAAGACTGCAGGGGGAAAGGATGGCAGGCATGGCTGTTTCCAGTTGAGGTCGGCTGTAGAGGATTCCCGGCCCAGTCGGTATGGAGAATGCTTACAGTCATTGTAATGACAGGAAAGGAGAGGAAGACAGCAGCTTGCAGGATGGGGGAGGCAGCAGAAAGAGCCTCTTGCTGGCTATGGAACAGGAGAGAGGAGCTGAGCTGGAAGCCAGGAGGAGGAGATGGGCAGTGATTTTGCCACCACTGCCGACCAGCCAACGGGAGGGTATTACGGTTTAGGATTGAAACACCCAAAGAACGTTGGACACCGTCTGATGACATCAACTCTTCCTGGCCAAGGCTAAGTATTTTAGATGTAATTATTCTCAGCTAATCTTATAAAGTTACCACATAGTACACACCCCTCAGGACTATGGTGAGGAGACATTGTCTGATTGATGACTAGTTTAATCTTAACCAGGTCAGGTACTGACTGACCGCTGCTTTGATGTAATACAGGTCAACATTAACACCTAAATGACCTACATCCCCAGTGTGTGTGGCGAAAATGATGCTATTAGATAATCGAGCATCACATCAGCTCATCAAACAGTGAGCGTGTCGTCCATCTTCGCTCCAGACGATCTTTGGCGGTGACGCTCCGGAAGGATGGGGCGGGCAGAGTGGGACCTGCGCCGGGAGATTCGAGCCCTGTTCCCGCGGACCTGACTTTATTGACACCGTTGCGTGGAGTGGATGTCCACCACAAGCCCTCCACAGCCAGAGCAGCCTGATTTGGAGCCATGGTGCCGCCCGTCGTTGCATTACCGAGCAGGAATTGCGGCTCTTAAACCGTCACTTCTTCCAGGCAGGTCGGTGTTTGTGTGTGTGCAGCTCCCGCTCCACCCGTCCCCTGCACAGCCGAGTCGGTCAAACCACGAGTCCACCGGGCTCCTTTCTAAAGCTGATGTACAGTGTCAGCAGCACCGGGCATATCGTCAGTGATCGTGGACATATTGAGCCCAGTGTAAAGTAGTAGTCGTGTGCTTGCAGCCTCACACATGCTAAAGCTAATGTAGCTCAACCGCAGGTTGTCTCCAAAAGATAAAAACACAATCGTATTTCAATTATTTCTTGTAATTTTCTGTAACGATGCTCATGTACTAATGTGCTACATTAAAAATACAAGCTGTCCTACGTTAGAAATGAATAGAGGGACTGACTGTTAGCTTGTGTTGCTCGGAGGCCTCAGTGACCTCGGGCTCTAGTTTTGTGCTTAGCCGAAGAACGGCACCACCTGGCCCGGCAAAGACAGCGGGAGGTATTTACCACCACAGACGAGGTAGGAATGTGAGCTGGTGACACGTTAAACATGTCTGTTAAAGATTCAACTATTATCTTTATATGAAAATGCATCTCTGCTGCTCGGTGTGCAGAGTTTAACCAGGATGAATTAGAACCGCTCCTGGGTTAAAGTGAGGCTGCTGCAGCCAGATGTTCACTTTACTTCTACAGGAAGAGGAGGGACTCGTTGGGTACTCAGGAAAAATCCGGGACTGGGTGAAATAACCTTTGAGTGCCAGCTGAATTTTGTGACTATATTGTGTTAGACCTCCTTTCTGTGTCTGGCTGTGAGCCAGGATCAGGAGAGGGGTTGGTGTTCACTGAACGGTACTTTGACAAGTGTAACATTATCATGTCTGCATAGAGATCTGGATCACAGCTTCACCAGGGTGTTGCAAACAGTGGTGCTGGTGTAGTGGTTAAAGACAATACTGATAATCTTTATTTGTACATTGCATGTTTTAAGGTTGAATGGTGCTGCACTGTGTATTGCATTACATTACATTTCATTTAGCTGACGCTTTTATCCAAAGCGACTTACAATAAGTGCATTCAACCATGAGGGTACAAACCTAGAACAACAAGAATCAAGAAAGTCAGAACTACAAAGTGCTTTAAGTAAGTGCCATTTAAGTGCTACTAAATTGTTAGTTTAAAATGTTATTCAAGGTATAGTCGGAAGAGATGTGTTTTTAGTTTGAGGTGGAAGATGTGTAGACTTTCTGCTGTCCTGATATCATTGTGGAGCTTGTTCCACCATTTAGGAGCCAGGACAGCAAACGAGTGTTGAGCTCGCAGTGAGGGAGCAACAAGCCGATTGGCAGATGCAGAGCAGAGTGAACGGGCTGGGGTGTAACGTTTGACCATGTCCTGACTGGACCCGATCCGTTCGCAGCACGGTACGCAAGTACTAATGTTTTGAAACGGATGCGGGCAGCCACTGGTAACCAGTGAAGGGAGCGGAGGAGCACAGTAGTGTGAGTGAATTATAGGTAGGTTAAAGACCAGTCGAGCTGCTGCATTCTGGATGAGCTGCAGAGGTCGGATGGCACTAGCAGGTAGACCTGCCAGGAGGGAGTTACAATAGTCTAGGCGGGAGATGACCAGAGCCTGGACCAGAACCTGCGCCACCTTCTCAGTGAGAAGGGGGCGTATTCTCCTGATGTTGTGCAGCATGAATCTACAGGAACGTGTTGTTGCAGTAATGTTGGCAGTACACACAAACATTCAATATTCCTGCAAATAAAATAGTCCATAAGTAAAACTTTCTGCAGAGTTTGCTTTTGACACATGAATAACGCAGCTGGAGATTCTCCGCTCAGACGTGTTCGCAACAACACAGACATTTCTGGGGGAAGTTTGGAGGCTCTCACTCGGACATTTGCGTTCTCACATACATTCTTACTGGAAAATATCCAGAGATTCTCTGGAGTTCCGTGCTGAAAGCAGCTCATACCAGCACTGTAAGAAGCCGTCATTCATACTTGTGGACAGCTCAGAACGAAACTGGAAGTTGACCCTCAATCTTGCTGTGTGATGTGCTGTCAGAGCAGACTGACTAACAATATAATCTCTGCTGTTTCCACACTGTGCTGCTGTGCAGATGGAGGCAATGGAGGTAGACTCCCCTGTGGAGATACAGGAAGGAGGCAGCAGACGGCCACAGGCAGCTGTTGCA